>NC_140603.1:12860229-13460229 GCF_057381915.1 Diplotaxodon limnothrissa | reverse complement strand
GTTTTGTTTATCCTATGTCCATGTTGCATTGTTCTTCCATTTGACAATCCTATCCTAATAATAATCTATTTTTGTCTTTTGGGTATTTTTAAAGAAAATATTTCATCTAAAGCTCAGTCGCTATGAAATAGACCAGGATATTACTTAAATAGGTTATTATTGATTTAATGTGTCATTCTTTACACGAACCAATAATTTCAGGAAGCACAGGCAAGACGAGTGAGCTCCATCTGTCATGCCTTAATTGCCTAGACACTGAGGTCACTGTACAGAGCCACTTGAGGTATTTTGTGTGCCCAAAAATAAGAGAAGTCCATAAAAATGAAAGCATGAAGCATCATCACTTGTGATCTTCCTGTCCTCTACTTCTGTTGCCTGGTAAAGATGTGATGCAACACAGTGAATAACACTGCAGGTGTAGGACACTTGTGCTGCAGCCAGAGTGAGCGCCCTAACACAAAATTACATTTATTTGTAGGAGGCAGTGTTTGGGCAAAACAATCTCTGTGAGCCTGAATTATTGTCAGGAATAAGGCAGCCTGATCAGTGATTTCGACACTGAACAAGGATAAAGATTATTACATTAACTGGGACTGAATTCTGAAACACACATCTTGTGAAAACAAGTGTAAAGATCAGCGTGACACTTTTGTATCAGGCCAATAGGTCATAGAAACAGCTTTTACTGAATTATAGCAAAGTGTTAACTTTGGTGAAATGTTTAGTAGGAATGAGATGGGGTTACAGGTGTGACAAACCTCAGGGGGTACTCTCAGTCCTAATCTTACTGACATATGTGTTGTCAGGTTAATAAGAAGCTCTCCCCATCAGTGTAATAGAGAAGAGTGCTGAGTGGCAGTTTGCACCTTTTCTTTCACAGTGCTGTGGGTCTGAACCTCATGGTGACAGGAGGGCTCACTCAGGAGGCGTACTGCTGTAATGAGAGCATCCCCTCCCAGTGTCTCCTGAATTGGATAATATTATGAGTGGGCAGCTTTAGGTTTTTAAAGTCACGAGATTAGACGCACTAAAACTGCAAGTGATCTAAAGAAAGCCCAAAAGGTACAACTTTACACCTAAATCCATTTGAGGAATTGTTTATGGCTGTGTGAAATGCCATCCTCCAGGGCTAAATAATGACGCTGTCGTTTAGATTGTATTAGGGCTAAAAATTGGGCTCGATTACACCGCTTTGAGTGAAAAATGGATGCTGACACAAATGACTGCAGTTGGTAGATGTCTGCGAGCTTTCACGTTTGTTTAATCAAGCCACTGAACTCAAACCCTCAACTGTGATTGTGGTGTTTTTATATTTTGGAGCATTTTAATAAGATTACATCACAAATAACATGACCCTCTGTGCAGTTATGCATTGTACTAACAACCTGTCCAAGAGGTCTGTGCTCAGGTTTTGGTCATTAAAATTCTTGTAGCAATTTTTTTTTCACACCAAACGTGTTGCGAAAAAAAATCATGAAATCCTGAATTTTCTGCATCCAAACTTATCAGGTAACGCTAAATTATTGCGTTTTCACAGACAATTCGCCCTTTAAAAACACACTGTCAAAAAAGATGAAGTCAATATTCAGCCATGATGAGCTGGTCCTGACTGTTAAGAAGAAAAGTAAGAAACTGAGATTCTGGGTCCATCCAACTGTCATGAGCAGCATGGAACATTTCATGGTTTGATCCAGGAGTTGAAGCTGTATCACGGCCACTTTCGTACATATTTCAAATTGTCAGTGGGACAGTTTGAGCTCTTGTTAGGAGAGTTGGGACCACATCTGAGCAGACAGGAAAATAATTTCAGATTGAGACTACTCAAATTGAGCAGTGCCTGAGGTAAAAGAGTAATATCTTACTATTTTCATATCATTGTGCATTCAGTCCCAGCGGGCGATTTGAGTCACTAGTGCACTTGTTGCCAAATGCAGTGATTTAATTGAACTAATTATATTTTTCTGTTGTGCAAAGGTCTTAAGTAGCAACTATTTAATAGCTCAATTACACTACTGTAAATAAACGGTGGCTGTTGCAGATCAACTGCAAGTAGCAACACAATAATCTCTGGACCACCACTTTTGATTGCAAGTTAACTTTACAGGTCAGTCCGGCTGGGTCAGTCTGCACTGGTGACTGGTTGTTGTATCCTGGTAATACTCCTTTTTAAAACCAAGGCTGTCGAGCAACAATGTAATTTTGCAGTTAAATCACTACTTTGCAGCAACTTTGTCATTATTGTGGAGAAATGTTTTGAATTTCTTTTTCAGATCTATGAGATTCTGGCAGGACTCTGAAACTGACTGGTTAATACAAATTTCTGTTTATGTAGGTGGCAAAAGATTTAGAACAGATTCACGATTTTTGACGATTTATTCCAGTCGATGGCCGTATAGATCGCAGATTGAAGGTAATTGCCAACTTAAACACATTCAAACACAAACTGATACCACAATGATAGCATTGACTCCATTTAATTGCCATCTTGATGCATTCAAGCCACTATGAAGGGCGTAGGGCGACCGTGGCTCAGGGGGTTGGGAATCGCATCTGTAACCGGAAGGTCGCCGGTTTGATCCCTGGGCTCTCTGTCCTGGTCGTTGTGTCCTTGGGCAAGACACTTTACCCTACTTGCCTACTGGTGTTGGCCAGAGGGGCCGATGGTGCAATATGGCAGCCTCGCTTCTGTCAGTCTGCCCCAGGGCAGCTGTGGCTACAACTGTAGCTGCCTCCACCGGTGTATGAATGTGAGAGTGAATGAATAGTGGTATTGTAAAGCGCTTTGGGTGCCTAGAAAAGCGCTATATCAATCCAATCCATTATTATGAAGATGGCAACTGGCTCCACAGATCTGGGCCTCGTTTTTGAAAGAACCATTTCAAAGATAGTAACTTGCACTTGCACATGGTTGCAATATATGTGTATATATGTGTATGTGTATTATTCAGCTCCAAATATTATTCAGCATGCTGTGATTTGCTGAACAACATTAATAATATTTCAAAATGCCAGTTTTGTTTTGTTTTGATTTTTTTGCTTAAGTGCCACATTGAATACTGAGTCAGAAAAATGACATATACTCAACACAGGAACAAAAGTTCCTAAACAGTGAGAATGTTTTCTTATGGGATCAATATTTCATGAGCATAAACCTAGTCTCTAGTAATGTGTGTGTTTGTAGTTCAAAACGAGTGATTGATATGAATCAGTGTACCTGATAAATCTGTATCTCAACATTACGTGATTCCCATAACTAAAATGAGGGCTGGCTTTCACACAGCCTCGGTCTATTTCTCACTTCGATCCACACGCCCACAGTGAGAGCTGTTAAAGAGGGATAGCAACTAAAAAAGACTAATCTCTCACCAAAGCCAAAGTGAATCCCTGTGTCTTATCCCAGGTCAGTGATACGCAAATACACATTCTTATTAGTTACGTACGCTACTCTACCAGATTGTCGCTAAAGATTTAAAAGTGGTGGTGAACTTCATTCACTTCAACAATAGCAATAGCAAAAAAAAAAAAAAAGAAAATTGCTGAATATCATTCCCTTCCCTTGCCAACCCTTTAAATCCAGCCTCTCTCGAGGGAACAAAGGGAGAAATGTTTGGCCTTTGGAGCCAGTGAGCGGGGCCATTGAGCGCCTTGCTGGAGGATCGGATGCAGTGAATTAGCGTAAAGCCTCAGTGGAGAATAAAGCTGACGCAACGACACTGCCGTGGCCTAGCGATCAGCTACTGCCATGCAACGCTGAACCTAACCTGAAAAGCTCCAAAGTTGAGAACAATTGGTATTACCACACCAACCCCAAGGGATATATGGGTGTGAATATTGTTGAACTGTACTCCTGTCCTTATCTACTCTAAAACGGACAATTAGAAAGAGCAAACATTGATTTGCAAAAACAATCTGAATTCACAGAGCTGAGATAATTAAATAGTTGGTGAAAAAGTGAAAGGTGTTAATCTGTTGACTTTTCAATTAACTGAAAAGACATCTTTTGCTTCTCCACACCTGTGCAAAAAACAGCTGACTGAAACACAGCTCTATTGCTATGAGGCAGGCTTGCTAACCACTTTACCAACATGCTGCCCTGGCATGTGGGAACAATAAGCAATGCTAGCATTTAGGATTATTGTTAAATTAATCTTTACTTCAGGAGCTTAGGCTCCAGAGTCACCTGAATTGGGTAAAAGATGAATGGAGGAAACTTTGCTATCACATAATCCTGACTGCCAAACAATTTGGGAAAATAAAAGAAACAAAAGTAAAATTCAATGATCTGCAATGATCTCATATCAAATGTTCAAACTCAGAAACATTCATTATTTCATTAAAATATTGGCTCATTTTGAATTTGATCACAGCAACTCGTCTCAGCAAAGTTGGGTGGAAAAGAGGCTGGGAAGAAAGCGGCAATAAAAAGAAGGAACATTTTTCAACTAATTCATTTAATTGGCAACAGGTCAGTAACAGAGTGGCTATAAAAATGTTTTGGTGACGGGTAGAGTTTCTCCGAAGCAAAGATGGAAAGAGGTTCACAAGAACTGCATCTATTAATTGTGAACCAACTCAGAATAATGTTCCTCAACATAAAATTGCAAAGACTTTGAATACCTCATCATCTACGGTACATAATATCATCAGAAGATTCAGAGAATCCGGAGAAATTTCTGTGAGGGACTACACTAAAAACAGACATGAAAATCACCCCACGTTGTCAGGAAAACATCCGGAAATTACTATTTTTTTTACCGTACCAGTTCACCATGCCATCCACAAATGCAGGTTAAAAATTTGTCGCACAAATAGGAAGCCAGATGTTAAGATTATTTGGAAAACATGGACACTGCATCTCCGGGACTAAAGAGGAAAGGATCATCTGTTTCCTTTAGAGTTCAAACCTCTAGGGCAGAGGATAGCTCAGTAGGTAGAGTGGTGGCCCCATGATCGGAAGGTCGGGGGTTCGATTCCCCTGAACAGCTACCCTGAGGTACCCCTGAGCAAGGTACCGTCCCTACACACTGCTCCCCGGGCGCCCAATGGCTGCCCACTGCTTCACTGAGTGAATGGGTTAAATGCAGAGAGGGATTTTCCCCACGGGGACCAATAAAGTACACTTTCTTTCTTTCTCTGTGGCTGTGTTAGTGACTATGAAATTAACAGCTCTGTCATCTATCAGAACACGAACAGGTAATTGACTGCATTCACCATTTTGAGTCTGTTTGGTGTATTTAAGGACACCATGACTTCCTAATAAATAAACTATGATGGCAGAAAGTCATCCAAGTCTGAAATTCTTGGTGTCTGCACACCAGTATCAGTCAAAATCCCCAAGGTGCAGCTGGACAAACAACATACCCCCCAAAAAAGCCTCTCTAAGTTAATGTTTTTAAAAATTAGCATAGCATAGTACATGGTCCTGGCACATCCTCTTCACTCTCAACTCTAACGTGTAAAGCTGAGCTTATGAATGGTATCTTGCAGTATTCTCCAAAAAGGCCCCGAGCTAGAGGGGCAAATGGCATCTCACCATATGCCTGCAAAAATCTACCATATGCCCCACTGGTTAATTCATTTTTCCAAGGCCACAGGCCTCTATTGCATCACCTCAACATACCAGTCAAACAACACACTTGTATATTTGTTCAACCTCCTGTTCTGCATGACATTTAAGTTGTCCAATTATATCTATAACTTCCAAAAGCTCTTTGTTATTTAGCATTAATCTACTGTCTGGTATGTCTATTCTGATGACATTACAGATGAGTGTGTAGGTGTGAAAGCACATAAGTGCTTAAGGAGCATGGTCCTCCTGAGTGTATGTTGATGGAATGAGGGAGAAAGTAAAGTAGACAGTATGAGCGAGAAGGCAAAGACAAAGTCTGCGATGCTTAGTGATGAGCATCTATGACGCTGGTAGGTCAGCTGCTGGTAAATTTAGGGTAAAATTAGAGCCTCACTGGGCTCCGCTGTGCACCCTCCATCAGCATCGACAGATGGAGGGTGGGCTCCCAAGGAGCTAGACCTGCTACAAATAGCGGCATGTGCACACAGTCTCTATATGCATGTAAATGCATAAATGCAACCATTAAAGAAGCTGCACACGCAGAACAAGACAGCGGTATAAAGATCTTACCTTCATTCTCCTCTATCTCCATGGACTACATGATAGTATGAGATCTGGTTTTTGGTCTAGTATCACTTGGTTTCATTCAGTTCTGAAACCATGTCTAATTCTTTGGACCAACTCTTAACTGTCCAGTCACATCGCTGCTCCAAAAACAAGATTGGAGAAGCAAAAAATAAAAAATTGTGTGAACATTCACATTTATCTGCTGACTACTTGTTCTTAATATTAGCTAACCCACAAGAAAATGCAAGGGATTATTTGATTTTACTGTGAAGAAAGCATCTCTAATATATAAACATCACAAAGACAGAACCAAGAGCCCCTGAAGACATAATCAGTTCTGCAAAAGAGAGAGGCTGAACTTGTGTCATGTCCACATGTGTCGTAATGAATTTTGCCATCTCTTATCCAACATTACATCATTAAGTGGGAACACTGCTTTAGCTGCACTAAAGCTAAGGGTGGCTTACATAAAAAACAGTCATTAAGTGTTTTATGTGGATAAATTAAGAGTACCTGAATGGCCTTAATCCTGAAACGAATGAACAAGGAAAAATCTTGCTCTGCACTTATCTAGTTTAACGGGAATCGCATTTTTCCACAAATCAACAAACATTCCCAGCTGTCGTTGTAGATGCTTATTTACCCGAGATGCCAGGTGTTGAATGTGTCACAGCTAAAAATGCTGAATTAGTCTATTTCTTGTTATTGGTGAAGGGAAAGGGGACAACTTAGATTTGATAAAAATCATGTTTTGTGTTCAAAATTTTCAGAATCAAAATTTTCACATCTCCTTCCTCATTGCAAAATCCAGAATCTATGGCAGTGCATTCAATAAGCTGACAGCATGCTGGACACAAGATTTCTCAAAATGTCAATAGAAGATCTTTTACATTGTTCTACAGTACAATTCATTTTCAGCCATGTGATGTGACAAGTCCAATCCTTGAGCCCCCCCTCAAAAAAATCCCAAAACACTACAACATGTAAAAATGTAACTGCAGTGTAAGTCTGTCAATGCTATATCAGTGTCAAATCACTATGTTCATTATGTTCTTGTGGAGAATTCTTGCCTTTACATAACTGCAAGGATGAAATGGTAAAAAACGAAAGTATGTACAGTATTGTGCAAAAATCTTGAACCACCCCTTATTTCTTTATATTTTGTAAATATAAATGTAAATACAGTATAAAATACAGAATTTGTCCAGTTCAATTCAGTATTTGTTCTGACCACCTTTATTCTTCAACACAACCTGAACTCTGGCACTCAATACTCTTCTTTGGATGTTGGCAGCCTCTGTTCTCTGTTAAGTTAAGATGATCCCACTCTGCTTCAATAATGTTGAGGTCCAGGCTCTGAGGAGACCAATCCATGACTGATAGTGTACCAGTGCAAGTTATTAAATTCAGGTATGGCTGGTATTTGGTATGGCTTTTATTGCATTTTTAGTGTGTTTGTAAGGATTAGGATCATTGTTGTGCTGAAAAAAATCCTTGTAAATCAGGTGTTGGCACTGCATAGTGGACCAAACTTTGATAATACTTTTCTGCATTCATTATTTTTGTCAAGCTCCGACAGAACTGTACAGAAATACAGCCCCAAACCATGACAGAGCCTCCACTGTGTTTTACACAGTTTATGATGTAGGCACTCATTAGTCTACTTTTATTCTACATTACCCGACCTTCTCTGGATACACCAAAATTTTTAAAAACTGGATTCATCACTTCATCAGACCTGTTGCCACTTTCAGTCCAGTTCTTGTGTAATGTGGCATACCTCAGCCTTTTCTCCTTGTTTCCCTTCCCTAAGAATGGGACGTCTTGACATGGGAAGCCCCGCCCTTCCACTGAGACCATTTCTGATGAGGCTTCAGTGAACAGCAGAAAGATCAACTGGAGACTTAGGTACATCTTTCAGGTTCTGTGTCAGGTCTTTGTTGGGAAGTTTTTCTGTTTCTTACTGACATAACTTTCTGAGAGAGTTCATCTGCTGTAGATAGTTTTTCCAATTTAAATATTTTATGCTTGTTAAATTATGTTAGTAACAAAGTGTCTAAAATGTTTAAAACTGATTATTTTCTAAGTTGTCTAATACGCATAGACACAACACTGTTTAATCCCTTGAGTTAGGTACCTTTCTATGCTTGAATGATTCATAGGTCAGTGTTAAGTGGCTTAACAAATGAAAGTGAGTAATAAACAGCCAAAGAAAAACATTCAAAGGCCTTCAAAAGACAACTATTACTGAAGACCACTTTTAAAAAATGCCATAAAGGCTTAGCTCCCTGGAACCAAAATAGGGAGGATTTATAATTCAAATGTGATTGGATTAAAAATGTGGGAGCTAATTAGCTATGGCTACCTACTATCTTATGATCTTGTCATTAATATAATCAAACTCACTTCCAGTGACCCACCCTGGATAATCTTGGTTGCTATAAATATGGGACTACTGTGCTTGTATGATTTTAAATGTGTTGCGGTGCTATATTTCCATCTGATTGAGTCTCTTACTAAAGTTGACATACTAAAGTCTCTTCTGTTAGGAAGGAAATAGTGTAGAAAAGCACATGTACTTCAAAACGATATTAAGAGTGTTTGAGTAAACATACTCGCACCAATGCGAAAGGAGTTGAGAGCTTTCGATCACCACAGGGATGGTGTGTCACTTGGGCTAAAGCTGAGGTCAGGGTCAGCCAAGGGAGGGGTGGCTGTGGGGACACTGGATCCTGAGCTGATTAATTTCTCACCCCCAGGGTATCAGTGGAAAATCAGACAGGTGCTTTTCTTAGGTGAGGACACAGGGAACCATAGACACCCGACTTTCACCCCCAGCACTGCACATTAGATAATGAAAGTCTCGTGAAAAGCAAGCAGACAAGTTCCAGGGCTGTACACGAAGACTTTCAGCCAATCAAAGCATTTTTCTACAAGTAATTTATCAGGAGAATGACTCTGCTGTCAGCTATTAATGATAGCATTTCTAATTTTTAATGCAACATTTCAAACAGCTCAACAAACATCAGCAAATACACACCGCGCACAGTTTGTCACACAGGAAACTGTCTTCTAGCTAAAAGTAAAACTGTTCACAGGGAATTTGGTTCATATTATCATACTATAAGATGCAGGTTTGTAGAACAACTTCTTTTAAAAAAAAGTTATCTACAGGGATACTTTTTACTTTTATATTTTAAATACTTTTCAGAATTTGTCCTTTTTCATTTCTATTTGAGCAACAAGGTTAAATCTGTACTTCAACTTTTAAAAGGATTTGTAACACAAAAATCTGTGTTTCTATCAAACTGACTAATCTTGCTTGAGGTCTTTTTGTTGCAGTTACCCATGGGACATTTAAAGACAAAGAGTTATGATTTTTAATAATCTTAACTAAAAGTATTAGGTGCTAATCAGCTGTTAATGGGTTACTTTATTCATACTTTCCTCAATCATATATCTAAATATGCTTACATGTCACAAAAAAATTGTTATTATAAAGTCACAGATTTAAATGAAAGTCAAATAGACTTCTGTAGAAGAAAAACAGAAGAAAATTGTTCAGTGATGAACGATGGCAGGACTCTTTCACCTCCAGCCAAATAAACGCTGAAGAATATTGAAGAGGCAGCCATATCTTTATCGACATCTGCCATAAAGAAAAGAATTTATATGAGAACATAGAGAAGGTTAAAGACTAGGTGAAAAACTACTCATAACAGCAAAAGGAAGAAGGACAGATTAACAGAGCAGTTCTGAAATGTCATTCTTTTAACACATGAAAATAAGATCATAGCTGTACCAAAATAACAGGTAGGAACAAGCATGGGGAATTCTTGAAATGGTTCATGATGAAATATTAATTAAAGGTGAAAGTTTTCACTTCAATCCCATACTGATTGTTTGATTTACAATCAACTGTGGTGGTGTACAGAGGCAGAACTACAGGAGATGTTTCTTTGTCCAAAACATTATGGAGAATGCTCCAAACCCATGGCATCCAAACACGATTAATGTTTAAATGATGAGGATGATTTGTTGTTTTGTTGTGTTTTTTCAAATTCAAAGAATCCAAATGAAAAGAGGGTCAAACCAAAAAACTCCCAAATGAAACAGGATTTTTTTTTGTTTTGTTTTGTTTTTACATAGCTTTAACAGAAAGCTAAGCCAAGAAAATCTAGATAAACAAAACAAAAGAAGCCACACATTCTGAAACCTAGAGGGGTAAACAAAGGAGCCAAAAAAACAGCAACCACTCAGTGTAACACACTTCCTCACTAGCATGAGAACCTTACAGCACTGCCAGAGCCAGCCCACTGAGGCTGCACACCTTTCTCCACAGCCTTTATACTGCAGTGTTGATTGCTGAGTGGAGCCAGCTGTACACTGGCTCCATAGGGGAAAGGGGCGGGACCCAAGTCATCGGAGAGAGTAACGCTACACATGCATATACACACACCACTACTGCGCACAACACCCTGCATAACAATATGTGTAAGTTCTCAACATTCAGTGTATTTTTTTTTTTTACTCAACTCCTTGAAATAAAGCTGAAAATCTCTAATAACATCTTGATGGTTTCTTTTTAAATCAGTTGTAGTGTTCATGTGAAGTGGAAATAAATTCTACAGCTTCAGTGAGTGTACAAACATTTCCAGTCCTAACTGCACAATTTTAATAAACGCATCCTAGACATTCAGAACTGTTGCCTGTTGTTCTTTTGTTACCTAATTACTAAGTCGAAGCAGCAGATACAGTGTATAAGTGGAGGTCAATTCTTAGCGTAGGATAAGAGGCACATTATTGAAGGTGTACTTCAGATTAAATCTCCATCATTGTTCATTTCCTGAGCTTGATGTAACACCTGCCACATGGCATGGAGAGAGAAATGTTAAGTGCAGATGAAGAAATCATTATGTAAAAGCATTAATAGTGTGTGTCCTCACATTAAATCATAGCCCTTGTGACAGTGGAGGTACTGTGGAAGACACTATTGTTGAGTTTTTGTGTCTTGGACATATGTGTGCCATAAGAGAAAAACTTTGCTTAATAGAAACGACAGGAATTTCTAACAAGATTGAATGTAACAGTGGAGATTTTAATGTATGTCATGTTTTACTTTAATTTTTGATGCTCAACTAATCTTTATATCTCAGGCTCTATATGCTCCAAATACTCACTTTTATATAGTTCCTTCTACTCTATGACATCAGTGAGGCAGGATATTCTTAATGTGGGCGTCTTAGGCACAGAGCTCTGACTGTGAGCATGTGCAGCAGCCCCACCTACCTGCTGTTTAACTCTTCTGATTATGAGATACAGCCAATCAGAAGGTCGCCTTACAGGGAAAAGAGGTAAAACAACTTGATTTAGCAGGAGGATGATTTCACCAAAGCTCAGTGTAAGGTATTGTTGGGATTCAGAGATTCTTTTATTGCTACCATATAATCTGCCTTATGAAGAATGTATTAATAACATGTTTTACAGTATCATTTATCAGTAATATTTCCTGCAGGGTTTATAAAATTGCATTGAGTATGTCTGTCATCACATTGACCTTTCTATTTTTATCAGGTTGAGTTCATTCTACACACAATGCATGAATATGCTTGGTTAGAGTTGATGTTCCATTCTAGAAGGTTTTAAGCTTCACTGGTGAGAGTGTCCAGATGATACATGCTGAGGGGAGATGAGAACATAGCAGGTTAATTGCATGCACGCTTACGATACACATATTAATCTAGTAGCAGGTCTGAGCGAAGGCCTAAGCGTCTTCTGCTTCAGTTTGAGACTGGCTGCAAAGTACTCTACTTAGTGATTAATGACGATAAAATATAGTCTTAACTGTGAATCATGCACAGCTAGGAATGCAACAGTCACTCAAATAATAATTGGTTACAACCAAGGTATGCAGAAGAGCATCTCTGAATGTACAACTTATTCAAACCCTGAAGCAGATGCAGAGGCTACAGCAGTAAGATCACACCAAGGACCACTCCTGTCAGCGAAGATGAGTAAGTTAAGCCTACAGCTTGCATGTGCTCACCAAAATCCATCCAAAAAAAAGTGTTTCCTGATCTGATGAATCTGGATGTGAGGGTCAGAATTTTGTGTAAACATCATAAACACTTGGTTTCATCCTGCCTTGTATCAACAATCAGGTTGGTGGTTGTAGTGGTGAAATGATGTGGGGGATTTTTTTGGGGGGGGGCTCTTAGTATGAGCTGAGTATCATTTAAACACCACATCCTATTTGAGTAGTGTTGCTGATCATGTCCATGCCTTAATAACCACAGTGTACTATCTTCTGATGGCTGCTACCTGCTGGATAACACACCATGTTACAAAGCTCAAATTATCTCACATGCTCTACAGAGTCACTAAATCGCAATCCCATAAAGCACATATAGACCAGATACTCTGAGAAATGTTTCCAGCACCTTAAATTTATACCATGAAGAATTAGGGCAGTTCTCAGGGCAAAATGGGGTCCACCGTTGTAATAGCAGGTTGTAAAGTGGCAGATGTGAGTCTATATGTATAAATAGCATTTTACTTCTTGAAAAACAATCCCTACCTGTAAGTGGACACCAGAAATGATGATCTACGTAAAAGCACCAATTATGTTCTGCAACAATCGCCCCAAAAATGAAAGAACGGCAAAAAGAATGCGTACGTGTAAATGTAAGACGTTATTTCCACACTGTCCAAGAGTGAATCAACCCCCAACAAGTATGCACCATCACCAACCAGCTGGGCCCAAGAACAAGAAGGACTTTTCACAACTACTGCAGCCAGTGTGAGTACAGTAATATCACATTCTTAATCCCTGCTGACAAGAAACGAAGTTGCAAAAATGAAATGAACAGGAATGGCTCCAAAGCCTGAAATAGCTGCAACAGACAGGAGTCTCAGAGAATAATGTAATTGGGCTGCTTAGTGACAAAGCTGTGGAAGAAGGAAGAGAAGGAAGGGGAGAGTTCAGAGCTGTATAAAGAAGCATTAACGATGGAAAAATTTGTTAAGATAAGGGGTAAAGAGGCATAGCAAGGTTGAATTTGTTTACGATTTTTAATAACATGCAGTAAGTGTGACAGAATGCAGGACTTTAATATTTTGTAAAAATGCATAAATAAAGCCTTAAATTATTTTTTTTAAGTAAATCAGACAAAAATAGAATTGATTTCATTAAATCCATGCATTTTACATCAATAACACTATATATTCATCTTTGTGCGTCAAAACCCTTTTGATGATATTCCTTGATTATGATGGAGAGAGATTGAGCTGTCAGCAGCAATAATTCAACAGAGCTCCTGTGCGGTGTCTGCCCTGGGCAAGTGTCATTGGAAAAAAAATGAAAATGCCACAATCACTATCACCAGAATGATTGTGAAAAGTTTATTCTTAGGGCCTGTCTGATTAATGCAAATTACACAGTGCTGCACACGCCTGGAAAAACTAGAGGGACCACGTTACCACGTTACCACATTACCACGAAGTCTTCACTTTCTGTGCTTAGCCATTGTTTTAATAATTAACAACCTCTCGCTTCCAGGTTTTACCGGAAATCAGTGGCACAGTGGAGTTAGACTGTTTTTATAAGGGGGACCCTCACTCTTATTATTTGCTTATGCAGGCATGACTTACATGTAGAAGTGCATTAGATGACGTCATATAAGTCATGAAAATGTTTACCTTTTTCCTGTTTTTTTAATGATTCTCACACCTATGTTTCAGATCAGCAAAGACAAATAAAACAAGGTTTTTGAGTGGCCTAGTCTGGACTTCCTATTGAGCTGCATCGGCATGACCTTAAACAAGCTGTTCATACTGGAAAATCCTCCAACATGACAACTCTGCAAAGAAGAGTTTAAAATTCCTCCATAGTCATTTTAAAGACTCATTAGATTAACTCACTTAAGGGGTGGATGATCAGTTACTGAATGTAGTCGCCAATCACCTTTTCAGATAGGGCCCGATGGGTTTATGTAGCTTTTTTCCTTGTAATAAATGAAATCATCATTTAAAAATGGCATTTTTCATTTACTCAGGTTATCGTAATCACATTTCAGTTACACTACAACTATATTTTCTACTACTGGGGTCACCAAAATTAAGATTACATTTCCTGGTGAATTTCAAAAGAAGTCCCACAAGGTTTAATTTTAGGTCCTCTTTTATTTCTTATTTTTATAGACAATAATTGTAAGAATAAGTTTACAGCTAAAGTGCACCTTTATGTCGACGAGTCAATATTCTACTGGTATTCATATCCTATAACAGAAATGAGAAAAATCACCTTACAAATACTTTGGTATGTGGGTGGATTAAATTTTCCTTTAAGCTAAACTGGAATTTTTTATTATTAAAATAGGGCCTTTTTAAATTAGCAGTCAGAGAAACGCTTGTATAGGCTACATTTGTTTATGTTCTTGTATAAGGTGGCATTATTTACGCACATGCTGGCTCTTGCACATTTCATTTTCTAGACACTGGGTATCACAGTTCTTTATGTTTTATATCATTGTATCATTTTATATCATCATTGTCCAGTACACATGAGTGTGTACTTTATGAGTGTCAGGACACAACAGTATTAGTATATTTTTACACTGGACATATGCCTTTGTTATCTGCTAACTGCTATGATTTTTGCTGTTCTACATGGTTTCTCTTATGAACATGGTGGAGCAGGCTCACTCATTTTGCACCCTGGTGATGGAATAACCTTCAGGCTTTGAAAAAAAGAAGACTCATTTTTCCATAGCCAAAGCTGAAGCTTTTGTTGACTCTGCTCACGCTTCATCTCTCTTTTGCTTCGTTTCAGATCTTTTTGGTCTGATAATATTGAAAGTGTATTACACCTGTAGCCATGGAAGCACGAGTGATCCCACTCAGCGATCTCCCTGGGAGGCAAAACCCTCTCATTTAGACAGAGACATGGATATGTGAGCAGCCACCTGTGATTATGGTGCGGTTACATAACGAGGTTTACAGTCTAGATGTGTGAACTGTGTGATCTACTGTTCTCAAAGCTTGCATCGCCACGGCCTTACATTATGCAGGAACCAGTACAGTACCTGTTGCTGACACAGACTGAGAGGCCCCTTAAAAGGATTCTTTGAGCTCCATTAGTTGACGTCCTCAGCAAAACACAATAGGCTGGTGATGATCACACACAGGCTATTGCAAATCACCCTCAGAAGTCTGAAATCAGAGGCTGCCAGGGAGAAAGAATAAGAGCGTAGAGAGAGAAAGGGAAAAAAAAGAGAGAGAAAGACAGAGAGAGGGAGGGTTCCTGCACTGATGAATCATTAGTGATAAAGCTAGGGCTGAGCCAGTATGGCTGTATTTAGAAACTTCTCACTCTTTCAGCCCCCTCTCTTACTAATTGTCATCTCTTCTAGCATTTGACTGATGACAGGCTCTCTGAGAAGATGTGCGAAAAGGGGAGCAGACACACAGCTCTGAGGGTAATGTCACAGTTTTGAAGCTGTCAAGGGTAACGGTAAAGTACTCCACATTGGTGATGACTGAGAAAAAAGCTACAGCTTGTTCTCCAAAAAAACAACTTAAGGCAAAAACCAGGGACACTGGAGAGTGTTGCAGGCACGGTGACGCACCAAAACAAATAGACTTGTGAGTTAACTGTGTTTTCCTGGAGGAGGTTATTTGTAAAACGCTGTTTCAGTATATGGTGAGAGGAACTGGGCAATAGTGATTGTCATCTCTCTAATATTTAAAAGCTTCACACACACACACACACACACACACACACACACACACACACACACACACACACACACACACACACACACACACACACACACACACACACACACACACACACACACATCCTGTGGTCAGATGTGTTTGATTAGTTGTTGGTGACAAGTGTGAAAGGCAGCTCCCTTCCCTGAGACACAGCACCCAGCAGCATGATATTTTGAACCCATGGAGCCTTTCATTCGTGGAATTGGCTACCACAGGGTCAAAAAGACACATTATCATTTTGCCCTGGTCACGTCAATATTCTCACCTGAACCTGAAGTACATAACAGAGTAACCTCAATTACTTTTTAAATATAGGATCACATTCATCTACAGAGTAAAAATTGAACAAATGGCCCTCAGAAAGGTGGTGAATTAAGAGCTATTCATCTACTTTTGATTAACTATGTCTGATGGTCTGCGTGTGTTTTCTGAATGATACGTCTGTGCATCAAGTTGCTGTCAACTGGTAGTACCATGATGTGAGAGGGAGGGAGGAAGACAACAAGAGAGAGAGAGAAAAAAAGAGAATAGGGAAGGAGAAGAGAGAGAGAGAGAGAGAGAGGGAGAGAGGGAGGCTGCAAATGGCAGCTTCTGTGACACCACAGGAAGGAGGGAGGGAGAGGGAGAGTGAGAAAGAAACAGTCAGAGGGAGAGAGTGTGTGCGCGAGAGAGGGAACAGCAGTCCAACCAGATCAGATTGCAAAAGATTGATAGAGAGAGCTGTTCTGTTAATAAGTAGTTTTATGGAAAATATGACAGGCAGACTAATTACAAATAAAAATTAGGGATGAACACCAGTTGAAGACAATGCCTCTGAAGATGGAGATACAAAAACCTGAATTTTCACTTGGATAGTTCTCGTTTTGCACCTGTTCTGCAAGTCCAGCGCTGACTAACGGCGGCTTGGGCCAAGGTTTCTGGTGCGATTCAGCCTCGCTTCACCTGCGCTCGCAAAAGCACCTGAAAACGACAGAGAGAGAAAGAGAGAGAGAAATCAAAGAAGGATGAAGAAATTCAAAAGAAGCCTTATCCTTTTGCTGAAGACGAAGGAGTGGTTTTCTTCAGTATTAGATTAGCAACAAAGAAGGAGGAGTTGTAGTGGCAGATGGAGAGAATGCTTCAGTTTGGTTAACAGGGATACTAGGAGAGAAGATACCATCTTTTAGTTCTGCAACCTGGTGTAGGACAAGTAATCGTAAAGGTAAGATATGGAGAGAAAACTTTAACCTGAACTTGGGGCCTGAATCTATTGTCGTTCTGTGTCAAATATCATTGCTCTGTGGCAGTGGAAACGGCAATTTCTACTTTTAAGAATTCCCAACAGAACCAACCAGTCATTCTGCTGAAATTCAATCAGAATAATCTGAAGTAGCTGTTAAAAATCCTTGAATTAGACTAAACCAAAGTCATGTGCATCTTTTCAAGCAAGGACATGTCCCCACGAACCCAGAACTCTCAATATGAGCAATGCCAAGCAATGATACCTGACCTGATAAGTGTAAGCACCACAAATTGAACTAGCAATTTAATTGTGTCGTGTAAAATCCACAGAGCAGGTACTGTGTTATAGAGTATAGCTTAAATTAAGCACAAATTAACATAAATATAGTATTATAGTTTGTGTGGATTTTTCCACCAGATACCTTTCATGCATGCAGGGTTAATTAATTTAATTATGGCATCAGATTCTGGCCTTCCCTGCTGATATCACAGCAGGATATCGACAAGCTTCCAATTCGCACAGGGTTAAAACAAAAGTGATACAAATAAGCTGGCATTTTCTTTGATCCAAATCACCTATTATTATTCAGTACAATAGGAATGCAGAGCGAGAAAGCATTAAAATGAGGAATAAACATGGTTTAATCACGCACAGCAGAAACTCCGATTTACCAGTTTAGTCTACACACCAAACTGGTAAATGTGTTAACTTTGCGAGTTTCTGATCTAGGTTATTATAAATCATGCTTATATGCTATTTATTATAGCTGTGCATATTTATAAAAATGGGACAAATTAAACAGGCAATTTTCGCTTTTCACTTTCAAATATGGTTTGCATCTGGTAGCATAATTAATGGCATAAATTAAACGAATTTGTTTGTTGTTTCAAAACACAAGAGGTTGTCAATCAACCGAAGCATAAATCCAGTCAACGTAAATAAATAATCTGCCTGCTTTACATTTAAATAACTCAATATTGTGGGAGTTGAGGACAGCAAGTATCAAGGGACCAGTGGGCTGTTTCAGGTGGTGCACTTTTCTGCCTGTGTATAAAGAAATCACTGATGTGCAGGTACAAAGGAGACACAGGATGAAGAGAATGAACATTATGCAATCCTGCCCGAGAGTTCAATGACCTCATCTCGCTTTTTATCTCAGCTTAGTTCAGTTTGACATAATGTACGAATAGTTTTGTATTAAAACTAATGTTGTCAGAGTTTTTTACCGTAGACTGCAATTTCAAATATGAAGTGACGAGTCTGGGTTTAATATGGATGATTCAGCTTGTGAAAGTGGGCACAAACAATTAAAATAAATTGCACAAGTAAAGATCAAAAAAGCCCAGAGTGGAGCTCACATGTGGGAACGATCAATCAGTGGGAACCAGGTGTTTGAACAGTGGAATAGCTACAGGTGCAGCTGTAAAAAAACCCCACTAATATTGTTCTACTTAATAAAGCAGCTGTTCTAACAATGTGTGAAGGCGACTCAGTAATTTATGTTACGTTTATCAGTCTTATAGTACAATTCAATGCACCGAGCACCTAAGATGGTTTTTCAGCACGGAGGATGACTTACATACAGAGTCCAGCCTCCGGTGTTGGTAACTGTTTATAGTTTTACTATTTCTGTCTAGCAGTTAGTCACTGGTGCACCTGAAAACTCCCAAAAAATAAGATGTAAAGTTGTTTGCATAACATATTTCAGACAGCATCTCTCCATGTCGAGGTGGTGTCACTTTCTATAGTAAAATACTTGCGGGTCACTTGAGATGAGACGGTTCCACATGGTGAGCTATAGGAAAATACAATGACACCTGAGCCTCGGCTCTTCCTTTACAATGGCCTTGGGAGGTGGGCTGGGATCATAGTTCCTCAGCAGCTCAGTTTTCTGCGAGCTTGTCTTGAGATGAGGTGCCCTCTCCAAGTCCACTTCATTGTTACCGCCCAATCCCTTCTTTTATTTTGCACATCCAATTATTCATTCTATTCATCCTAATCAGCAGGCGAGCTTATTATCTCCCCCAGTCGCTCCTCTCAACTCCCTAAGAACAAACACGATGGGCGAGGTCACAAAAAGGTTACACAAGAATTTTATTGAATTTGGTGCAAATCACTTTCTGTGCCCTGCCTTTTAAAGGAAAGATGTGTGTTCTTTGGTCAAAGATGTTTTTCAGACTTGAAGTGCTTTAAATACAGAACAAAACAATATGCAAAAAAAATGCACTGCTAATAGCCTTCCTCTGAGATAACGTCACGCTGCATGTTGCGTAAGATTTACATTTTAATGCTGACTTGATATAGGAATTAACAAATAATAATAAAGGTGCAATAAAGATGATCCCAATTAAACAAGCAATATGTAGAACCTGTTGCAACTTCCAGACTGACTGACATGATCCTCAGCTAATGCAATATATACATATGTGTGTGTGTGTGTGTGTGTGTGTGTGTGTGTGTGTGTGTGTGTGTGTGTGTGTGTGTGTGTGTGTCTGTGTGTAAATAACAAACGTAAGGTTGCTATTTTTAGCTGTGCTCTTCTGGGAGTGTAATGCAACATTTGTCGAAAGCAAACATGTAAAAATAGCATATTTGTTTTCCTGACACAGAAGAATTTACCTAATTGGACAATTTAAAGACTGTGCATGATGTAATTGGGCTAGAGATCAAGAGAACTTACACCTGAAAAGAGTGTGAATGAGAGCAGCGCGTAGTGCGAGTGTTAGGCAGACGGCGGGACACCTGGGATTTTACATTGCACATGACTGAACTGTCTAGTCTTCAGGGTCCAAATCATGAAGGCAGACACACAACGGATGTGTCCAGGCAATAAAAGCTGTCTGCACCCAGAGGGACCTCAGTAAACTCCCATGGGTCAAACTTCTTAACCCTCAGGCTCGACATCCAGCTCAGTGGCCAGGTTATCTGCTGCCAAACAGTCATTTTACAGCTCTACTAATTGTGATCCATCTTATCCCACTCTGACATTTCTACACTTGCAAGGTTTAAAATATCAACTTATCATGTGTCTACCTCATCATATTGTTGTAAGCTCAAGTTCTAGCATATAATTAAGAATTATTATGCAATACCGGGCACTGTACCAGGAGAAAATCCTCTACCTACTTGTATGCTGCAGCAAGAGAAGAGAATATGAACCTGCAGCACCCTCACAACATGATTAATAACCCTGGAAATTTTACAGAATGGGGCCAAATAAATAGAGCCCGTCTTTATTAATCTCTTTATATAGCATCTGGAATTGCATGTCCATGGAATCAGTGGCACACATACCCTTAGGAGTTTAAATAAACAAGTACTACCCCATCCAGTCCCCTGGCAGAAGCAGAATGCTAAAAGGACAATGGCCTCAAAAGAAACAATGGAAGAATTATAATAATAGACTGTTTATACGACTTTGTAGGATTCCTTAGTACTTAATGGCCTCTCTTATGAGCTGTGATTCAAAAACCTGATTAAACTTTGGCCAATCTCTTATCTAAAGCATCTTCTTGTGCTACTTATATTTTTAGATCTCTTCCTGGAAGTTCTTTTCGGATCACTTAGACAGGTTTCTATGATTTGACAACAGACCTCAAAATTGTATAGAGCAAACTTAAACTTGTCTTTCATGTCAATGTCTTTCATGACGCTGGTAGTGTGTACCAGCGTCCCATTTCCGGAGTCTCGTGGCTACACTGGCGAAATGTTAGTTCACAACCTGGATCAGTCACTAGATGTGGCTGCACCTTCATCAAGCCTGAAAAATTGCAGTTTTGACACACTTGTGCCGATTGTAGAAGCACCAGTTAATATGGCAACATAATGACACTTTCACTGAGAGAGCTTAAAAAACCCAGCCAACCTCAAAATTGGCTTGAGGGTCTTACGATCCGCAAAATTTAAATCAGGTGAGGCTTTTGATTTTAATGGACCTGTTCTCATAACTTTTTGAACACTGCTCATTCAACAGGCATCCTCATTATATTAAAAAGAACAATTAGGAGCAGTGACTCATACAATAGTTAATTCGTTCATTAAGTAATAATAAACATCTGGCAGGGTAAGGCCTCCACTGTGAACCTTCTTTATAATTTGCAAGAGAAAAGCAGGGGAAATGCTAGTTGACAGAAGTGGCTGTGCTGTGAGGCCAGCTCCTCACTTACCCAGTCAACATCAAAAGACACGAGGGCCCTTGAGTGAGGACCAATTGGATTTTGAGTCGTGAGGTTTAGAGAAAGGAAGATGGATACTACTACTACAGCTTGTACTAGTAAGTACAACAGAAACAATATTGCTACAATACTGAAAGTCTTAGTTTTTTATTTATTCAGCATAGATTTGGGAGTCTACAAACTTAAAAGAAGATGGACTCTAGCAAGACTGACTGCACTGATTAAGACACGTGTGGACATAGAAACTAGTGATAACTTGAAATTTTACAGAAGGTCAGTGTAGTTTTTTTGTGTGTGTGTGTTTTTAATAAAAAATATGTATAATGCTGTGAAAGGTAATGATATGATGTCCTGAAAAAACATTGTCATTCAGATAAATATATGCAAAGAACCAAGTCGTTGTAGGCTTAAATACACATTTCACTGTCATTTTCTGGACAGAAAAGTGGTTATACATGTATCATTTAAAAGCTTTAATAATGAATATCTAATTTCAAATACACAAACAAATAAACAGAAAGATTTTCAGGCATATTCTCCTCTTCTGATTTTTTTCTGCAGGGATTGGATTAAGACACAAGGCTACCAACCATCCACCTAAATGACTCACTGACATGCAACTGAGCCAGTGATCAAGCTGTGAAGGGGCCTTGATCCCACACTGGGACTCCAGGTCTGCCCTTCTACTCTAACCCTGCAGCTGGAGGTGCCGTCAGGAACATGAGCGTGGGAAGAATCAACCGCTACAGCATTGTGTCATCTGAAGAAGAGGGTCTGCGCCTCACTACCATGCATGGTATGAATGGATTTGGCAATGGCAAGATCCACACACGCCGCAAGTGCCGCAACCGCTTTGTGAAAAAGAATGGCCAGTGTAATGTGCAGTTTGCCAATATGGACGACAAGTCGCAGCGCTACATGGCCGACATCTTCACAACGTGTGTTGATATCCGCTGGCGATGGATGCTCATAGTCTTTACTCTTGTGTTTGTTGTCTCTTGGCTGGCCTTTGGCTTAGCTTTTTGGGTTATAGCTTTGCTGCATGGAGATCTGGACAACCCAGCTGGAGATGACAACTTCACTCCATGCGTTCTACAGGTCAATGGATTTGTGGCTGCCTTTCTATTCTCCATTGAAACACAGTCTACCATAGGTTATGGCTACCGCTGTGTGACTGAAGAGTGCCCAGTAGCTGTCTTTATGGTGGTCTTTCAGTCTATAGTTGGCTGCATCATTGACTGCTTCATGATTGGCGCCATCATGGCCAAGATGGCAAGGCCTAAGAAGCGAGCACAAACGCTCTTGTTTAGCCACAATGCCGTCATTGCCATGCGGGATGGAAAGCTGTGTCTAATGTGGAGGGTAGGGAATCTGCGCAAGAGCCACATTGTTGAGGCCCACGTCAGAGCACAGCTCATCAAACCTCGGATAACTGACGAGGGGGAATACATCCCTCTAGACCAGATAGACATTAATGTGGGCTTTGACAAAGGCCTGGATAGGATTTTCTTGGTTTCACCTATCACTATTCTACATGAGATAGATGAGGAGAGCCCTCTTTTTGGGATCAGCAAACAGGACTTGGAGACCGCAGACTTTGAGATTGTTGTCATCTTGGAGGGAATGGTTGAAGCAACCGCCATGACCACCCAGGCTCGCAGCTCCTACTTGGCCTCAGAGATCCTTTGGGGACACCGGTTTGAGCCTGTGTTGTTTGAGGAGAAGAACCTGTACAAGGTGGATTACTCTCACTTTCACAAAACTTATGAGGTGCCGTCCACCCCCCGCTGCAGTGCCAAGGACATGGTGGAAAACAAGTACCTAGTCCCCAGCTCTAATTCTTTCTGCTATGAAAACGAGCTGGCCTTCCTTAATCGCGATGATGAGGAAGAGGATGTAGGTGGTGGAAGCAGAGCACTGGCGAACCTCAGTCCAGATCGAAATAGCCGACCTGAATTTGAACGCATACAGACCACCAGGGTCCTGGATCAAAGGTCATATCGTAGAGAATCGGAAATATGACCTCTACACTTTGACCTGAGGGTCAAATTTCAATAACTTTATTAAGGGTAAAAATGCAGAACAATGCAAAGTGCCATAGGAAAAGCTGACTACTGTGAAAGAGTGTAAAGGTGACAGGACAACAGTAAAAGGGACTTAATTGGAAGAAATGGGTAAAAGTGGGTGTATGCAGCTTGGCAAATTGTGGTACAGAATGTCTACAAACAAGGAAAAAGCTAGAGGGATACCTTCTTCCTTTATGGAAACTTGAATCTTTTTTCACACGGTCATTTTGAGTTTAGAGTGTTAACTGATAGAGCATCAAAAAACCTTTATGACAAAACCTTATAATCGAACCTTAGGTGTAAATACATTTATTAGATAAGTTATGTTTTGTGTGCAGTATCAGTTTCCAAAAACACTTTTAAAATTAAGAGTTGCTATTTCAAATTGTTCTTGAGATCAAAGATAATGTTGGAAGGCTTCTCTTAAGCTCTCTTCGAATTGCTGCGATTTGCTGGAATTGCATTCAGTGACACATTGAAAATTTGTGCACCGCAGCATTCAGATGCAATGAGCCACGATCAAACATCTGACCATGAGCCGCTAAGAACAACACAAGTCTACAACTTCATTCGAAACTCAAGCTAGGGACCCAGACAAGAATATAAAGGAAGGTGTTAAACAGAAATGAAACTGAATTTACTCCCTATTTATAATGACCTAATTCCTCTTACAAGCTAACAAACCATGATTTGGCTGCCTACAGATATGATGACATTTGCAAATACGGTTCAACTAAGAAGTCAAGTAAAACAAAACTTAATCACTGATTTTAGACAATCGTGCTACAGGTGGCAATATCAAAGTTTGTACTGATCAAATTAATAAATAAACAACCCTTAAAAATGCACACTGAAGTGCTCTTTTACTTTTTCCACTTATGTGACAAGCAAAGATCAATTAAAACCTTTATGTTATCACTCTTCACTACTTTATCCTGAATTCTATCAAGACAAAACTGGTATAAACTGACTACACTTAATGTTTTTTAAAAAAAATGGATCTATGCATATTAACCTATCAGGGGACAAGCATCCTATAGAGCTAAGTGTGTGAGATAAAATTATCTAAAGGGATTAATTCAACGAATGCCCAATGCTTAAAAAAACAAACTGAAATTAAAAGGTATGGTGTCAATTTCCTGCTACTAACTGCTACTGAAGTTTATTTCACCAGAGTTAAATTAAATTTACAGTAAACTGACTGTCAAAAATTGATAAAGGAAGACTGCTTGATAGATTTATTTTGTCTGAGAGTGGGTCTATGATTAGGTTAAATCACAAATCTAAGATTTAGTTGTTTGTATCCTAAATGAACGAGCACCATAAAGTCTCCAGCATGGTTGCTTCGCTCACTGCTGCAACCTCGTCTCACAGTCTCTTGTATTTAAACCTGCTAGTATGGCGCAGGAAGCTGCTGCATTATTCTCTTGAATGATATTTGCTGCCACTGATACTATATCACCACATAAGTGCTGATATAGGAGGAGAAGAAGTCAAAACCAGAAGCCAAGACTTTGTTGAGTGTTTTTCCACAGACTCTCAAACCTTTCCTCCCTCTGTATATCTGTATGTCTCTGAGCTTCTGTGGCGGAGTATCATTAAGATGGCAGTAAAAGCCGACACGCTCATACACTCGTGTCTTCACCCAAGCTGCGAGCAGCCACGGCGTCACACGTCAGGTTACAAAAATTGAGAGGTACACAACCAGCACATGGTACATAACAGATGATGTGACATCTAAATCAGCGTGCGACACCAGCGACACAGCGAGCATAATGACCCCATTAGGCAGATGAGTGTGTGTTCAACACTTTAATGCTTTTAGATTAAGTTTAAAATACTCAAAATGTATAAACCAACTTTATAACTGCTCTGACATTTCTATTCAGTTTACATCAACAGTGGTTATATTTGACTACTGTTGTTATAATGTTACTAAGAGAGCTTATTTCAAACTATACTTGGATTGAAGATTTACATGACAACATTTTATTGATGATACAACAAACAGATCCTTCATTTAGCTGAAAAGTCAGACGTCCAACAGTAACACACACAAAAAAAGACAGTGTTCCCTTTTTTAATACTTGACTTTTGCTTTTAAAACAGTACATACTGTAGACAGCTAAATGCAGTTTAGCAATATGCTAATAAATGAGTTAAGACACTGGAGGGAGTTCAGAATAGAAGCAATAAACACTGAAGCACACTTTTTTAAAAATGCGCTTATTCATGTTCATTCACAGATAACAAGTAAAAGGTTTTGTGCAAGGATAATGACCATAGAGGTTTTTTTGTTTGTTTTTGGAGGTTTTTTGTATTTTACTTATAATAAAACTTGTAATAAAAATAATTTCTCATGATTGATACCAAAGTAGTGGAGTGTAGCCTGGACTTAACTTGTTAAGTAATTGCTCCCACCTTAATCTTCCAAAACCAGTTCAGACAGAATGGGTAGATAGGCTCTAAGAAGGAGTTTGAGTCTCCAGTTGGCATATTTAAATCATTTCTAAAACTACATCAAAACATACAGTATATATCTGTCAAATAAAAATCTAAAACCAAATCAAGTAATCTTTTATTTGTAGTTTGCTATATAGAGAGTAGGTTAAAGTAACTATATAGAATTATTAAGCATGATAGCTTTTCTCTATGGCATGGACAATAAGATTTAAAAAAGAGCCCTTATTCTATACCATGCCAATTTATCATCCAAACCTCAACATGTTCAGCATAAAGTTCAGCTTAATTATTACCTCAGTAAAATGTGTATTTCATGGTCCTATACAAAAAATTATGGCAAACAAAAGATTCTATATGTGCAAAGAAGGAGATTTAGGTCTCATTCACACAGGCCTAGAGACCAGTCGGTGGCCACTGAGCAGCCACTGGTATCTAGGAAGAAATTTGTATTTTCTAACCAGTTATTGGTAGGTGGTGAGGCTGTTGGCTGTCGTTGGGTGAAATTGGTCACAAAGACGTATACGGACGGGTAGAGCACCCTCTTTATGACCGATTTCACCTGGCAATAGCTAGGAACTTCCTGCAACCCCTCAATAACTGGTTAGGAAACACCAGTTTCTCTAGCAACCAGTGGTTGCCAAGGGTCACCAGCTACTGTCTGTGCCTGTTTGGCTGAGGCCTTAACCGATTTAAAGAAATAGGAAATAGAAAAAAGGAACCATAAAATGGTTATTATGCTGGTCACAATGACTAATGTTTTCAGTTAAGTTGTCATACGTGTGAGTCTAAGATACTTCTTGGCTATATGTTGCTTTTTTTGTAGGATGTAGTGAAACATAAATAGATTTTTTGGGGCTTATAAATGAAGCATCCTTTACCTACCCTGAACATTCATATGTTCATTACCTTCTGGGAAGGTTTTGCACACTGATGTGTGAAGCCTCTGCACCTACTCACGAAACTTTAGTGATAAAAAACAGGTGAAGGGTCTACAGCTTCCACGCTGCATTAAAGAGATTCATTAAATTCAATTTCTACTGAATATTTTTTTTCAAAGATTGTTTTTCATTTTCATGTTGCCCACCTGAGCCCTTAAAAAAGAAGCACACACTAAAGTTTTAGCTAAATAAAATATTTATAGTGTAAAAATGATTATAAAAATGATAATAAGGAGCAGCCAGGATGAACAACCTGCTTATTTTTATACAAAGTTGTTGGGTTGGGTTTTTTTTTCACAGAATACAACAATCAAAATTTATCTGTTTTTACCAGAGCACTACGATAAAAATCACACTGAGAGGCTAAAATGTAATTCTTGTCTTAGTTTTCAAATTTTCACTTTCTGTTGTTTCCTTTCTGCACAGAAGTTAATGATTAAACAAGTATTTCTCTTAAAGGGATGATTGGAAAAACCTTTGACCTCTGTAGAAGTCTTCCTATGTCCAGCAAAATGTCTACTGGGCTTTAATTCAAAGTCATTAAAATATTCAATTAAAAACAATGTGAATTTTTTTTCATCTCTTTTGTTTCTTCATCCCTACCAAGTGTGGTCTGTGATGTATTGAAATGTAAAGTCCAATTCAAACCTAGAGTTTCCTCAAGCATGCCCTCACGTGAGGTAATACATCACCACGAGGGGCGTGTGAAGAAGAGAGATCGAGCTTCGTGTCACCACAGTCAGATAACTTCCTGGGCTTGGGCCAATTATTCAAGAAGGCTCATCAATTAACCACTGTGACACACAAACAACTATTAGGGCCAGAGGCCTTTTGGCCCTGGGGAATTGAGCAGGAGGCCTGCAGCTGACTTTTTCATATCAATATGGCAACAACACATGACTTTGCTACAAGAGAGTAAAAAGAAACCTTACGGTTTTTCACAGAAGACAAATTGATATAACACAGTAGACAAAGTACACATGTTAATAAGAAGATGGATGATAGTTTCAGCATCTTAGTTTTGTGCATGCTGACTTGTTGTCATGACTTACAGTGTGGCCTGAATAGTGCTATAAGTAATAACTCTCATTCTCTTTCTAAAATACGTTGAAGTTTTTCTTTTAAGTTTAAGGACTACCACTGCTGATTAAAGCCCAAACAACACTGAATAAGTTTTTCGCTGCTATTTGAAAGGGAAAACTCTGAATTATCTAAAGCGATTTATTTTGTTGGGGTCCTTAAATTTTTTCCATCCATCTTCTTCCATATGCAATTCAAAGTTGGGGGCTGGAGCCATCGCAGCTGTCATTGGGTTAAAGGAAGGTACAGCCTTGACATACAAAATAACTAGGCTAAGTAACAAAGTCATTATAAGATAATATCAGCCAATGTTGTATTTTATTGTTTGTATAAAACATTTGAAATTGGGAATACAGGTTTCATAAACAATATTGTGCAACTGTTAACAGTTGCACTGCTGGTGGTTAGTGGGTTGACATAATTCTTCAGAGCTATCACAAAGATCGCCTCCTAACAAGACACACAGAGTGTGCAAAGCAGAAGTTACAAATACAATAGTGGCATACTGACAACAGCAGCTACACTGAAAGGAAACATGTATTTATCTGTAATTTGGATGAGATCTGTGGCCATAAGTTGGGGTGACTAAGTCACACACATTGAGGTCCAGTTATAGGGTTAACGTTGCTGACCGCTGGTTGTGCTGAGATCAGGCATTGGGCCTCAGCACTAACTGACACCGGGATCACAGAGGCTGTACTGAAAGCTTTTGCCAACTTTGATTATATAACATGGACTAGGGAGTGTATGCTGTGCTTTGCATTGCTTAGTATCAGAAATACATAGAAAATGTGAAACTTTACTTAAAGTGATCAACTGTAACAGGGGTCGTGGAAGCCAGTTAAACTTAACACTGAAAATGAGCCGTCTTTAGAGGACTGAGATGTCAAACTGGTGTACTTCCTCAGTAGGATTAGACATCAAGAGGTCCTGGATAATTAAGGGCATGTCAGGATAAAATGTAGCCTACTGGGACAGGGAGACTCTGACTTCAGTTTTAATTATCCCGAGCAACTGAAATCCCATTGAATTCTTGCTATGCTAAGTATTTTGTGGCCTCCGTTTATCCACCCTAACAAATTGCTCAAATTTCTCAAGTAAATTTTGCTCTCACTTATTTATATGTGTTTATATATAAACACATATGACAATGTATCATGGGACCAAAATTATTAGCTAAAAGTAATTTTCCAAATCAGTATATTAATTACAGGCAAGTCAGTCATGCTCGGTCAGTGCTGGGATGTGAGGTTTTATTTCTTCTAAGTTTGGTAAATTATGATGAAATAAAAATTGTTTTGTATTTTTATAGCTTTAACTGTAGAATATGCCACTATTAACCTAAAATCGTGGTAAAATAAAAATGCACTATCTGTTAATTCTAAAATAGTCACGTAGTAGGTGTTAGCGCAGTGGTTAGCACTGATGCCTCGCAGCAAGAATGTCCCGGGTCTGACTCGACCACCCGGACAGGGCTTTTCTGTGTGGAGTTTGCATGTTCTCCCAGTGGGTTTAGGTATTGCTGCTCTCTACCACAGTCCAAAGACATGCAGTCAGTGGGGATAGGTTTATTTAACAAAAACTGAACCAAAATGCAAAAGCTATGTGTGGACAATTAAATAAACCCCATGATTCAGTAGCTTATGGAATCATCTTTAGCAGCAGTGACTTGAAGTATTTACTTTCTGCATGACTTCATCAGTCTCTCACATTATAGTGGAAGAATTTTGACCCACTCTTCTTCACAATGTTGCTTTACTTCATTGCAGCTTGTGGATATTTATCCACACACAGCTGTCTCAAATCGGGCTGACAACAGACTTTGACTGGGTCATTACAACAACCTTGTTTTTATTTTCTTTTTCAGTCACTCTGTTATAGTATTCTGCTGAGCTTGAGATCACTGTCCTGTGGCATGACTCAGTTTCTGCCTCATATTTGACTCTAGATTACTTTGGTATACAGAGGAGTACATGGTTGACTCCTGTTGAGTCCTGTGGCTGCAAAACAAACCCAAACCATCAACTGTCCACCACCGTGCTTGACAGTTGATGTGAGGTGTTCATGTTTTTATACTGTGTTTGGTTTTGGGAACCTTAATGTTGTGCATTATGACGAAACAGGGCACTTTTTTAAAACTCTTGTGGTTTGTTCATGCAATTTTGCAAACTCAAGTTATGCTGCAGTGTTCTTGTAAGATAGATAAGGTTTTCTCTTGTCAACCACTACAAAAAAAAAAATCACATTTACAGTGTAATGAATGTTAACATTTAACAACTTTAAGCTAACAGAAGCCTGTAGAGTCTAAGATGTAGCCTGTGGGTTTTTTGCAATTTCTCTGAGATTTGTACGGTCTGACCTTGGGGTGAATTTGCTGGGACGTCCACTCCTGGGAGTATTAGCAACTGTCTCAACTGTTTTCCACGACAAATAATAAATCCCACTCTAGAATGAAAAACTTCAAATGGCCATACAGTTCTTCTCAGATTGATTGGAAACAGCAGTTGCTTCTTTAAGTTCATTAATGATGTATTTCCTAGTTGGCATTTTGCTAACACAGACCTGCATGCTCCAGACCTGCAAACTGCCAAATCGTCTGCTTTTATGGAGGTGCTCACACTTCCCCATGATCAGTTAATCAAGTGCATTTGATTCTCCTCTGGAAGCAGTAAGGGTGTATTTACAAGTCCAGACTTCACTTTTGATGAAATGCTGTGGCGGGACCATAAGACAGCTGTGCATGAACAAATGCCCACGTGCGTCAATGAAATGAAACAATGTTGTAAAGAAGAGTGGGCCAAAATTCCTCCACAATGATGCAAGAGACTGATAAAGTCATTCAGAAAACAGTTACTTCAAGTTATTGCTGCTGAAGGTCTTTCTAGAAGCTATTGAAGCATATGCTGTATACTGTGCCCACATTTTGGATTAGGGTTTGTTAGACAAATAACGACACAGTGTAATATTTCATGCTTTGTAGCTCATCTTTGATTGTAATACCATCATTTTAAAACCTGCTATGGACCAGATGATTTTTTATGGAGTCCTGATGTATAAAACAATTTATTTCAAACACATCTCAACATGCATAACTTAAAAATGTAAAAAACAAAAAATACTGTAAACAGCCTATGCTTTTGTTACTATTACAATACACCGCCATTAATTGTTGTATTTTGTAGTGCAGTGGTTAGCTGTTATCAGGTCGGTACCTGCTGCCATTCTGTGTGGAGTTTATAGTCCAAAGGCATGCATGAAGGTTAGCTGTTGAGTCTAAACTGGCCGTAAGTGTTTATGTTGTCAGTGTCTGCGTGTTAGCCCTGTGGCTGTCAATCGGTTCAGGGTGAATCCCACCTCTCACCCAGTGATAGCACAGATAGGCTTCAGCCTACAATAGATAGCCAGATAGCTAGATAGATAGAATGACTTGAATTATGCAACAGACTTGACAACCTGGATCCCATGGGAATGTCCCCTCTGTGACTCCCAGGGAATAGACGAAGAAGCCAGCTGGGGTCTGGACAGAAACATTTACTGATATGATCTAAAAAAAATAAACTCTTACACCTACTAAAATGTAATTAAACTATATGAAAGGATGCAAGACATAGCCTGGCTAGGATCTCTGCCACCTAGCCCATATAGACTAGTTATAAATAATGCTGGAACACATTCCCTGTAGGCTGAATTGCTGATGACAGTAAAATGGGGGAAAACTGTGTTGAAGCAGCTATATAAAGCTCTTTGGTGTCAAACCACATGTGGCTCTAATCCCTCGCCAGCATTTCAATATTCAAAGTACTCTTGATTAGCTGCTGTGGTAGTATCACTCAATGAAAGATACTTCTGAAATCTGTGTTACTATGACTGAGAATATTACTAGATGGAAAGTAGTTCAAAGCTCATTGAATGCTGCAAAAAATGGTTAATATAATGTTATATAAAAACAGACAACGATTTAATATGATAGCAGCAACATAATCTAGAGACAGATATTACTATATTGAAGTGAGGTATAAATAAATATATCCTATAAAGACACGCAATGTATTTTTTACAAGCAGACACTTCACAACAGTTTGTATGCCAGAGCAGTCTCTAGTCAGACAAATGAAAATAAAACCAGTTGAAAGCGCTGCTGAGTGACAGTACAAACTGATCCTGAAGTGTGATGGGACTTTATCCAATTACTGAGATGTGTTTTGTAGTAGCCCAAATGGAAGAGACACAACAGCCTTATCCTACAACCCATCCTTGTCATCCTGTGTAAAAAGCCCATGGCTGTAAGCCGTGCCCCAGTAGACGTTAAAAGACTGCATATATTAAAAATAATAATAATAATAAAAAAATTTTGCTAGCTACAGGTATTTTGTTAGTGCTACAGTCCTCAGTTGTATGTTGTAGTTCCAAGTGTGTGTGTGTGTTTTTTCTTAAAGCGTGGGCTATTATTCCTGATATTTTGGGCTCTTTGTCTGTTCTATAAATGCGCTGTAATACAAACACTAGAAATGGCAAAATTTTGAAATTCTCTATTATATCAAATGACAAGTTTATTGTTTTATTTTAGCAAAATTATTATCCTCAACTTCACTATACACATCAGTAAGACAGATATAATATGGGTAAAAACAACTCAACACATTTAGTCTTTTCGACATTGTCAAGGCAGCCTGATGAAGTCTAAACCGAGGATCAGAATGGAGAGGAAAGGTGATTTTGGAGGTGGCATGGTTGTTAGTGCCAGACGGGCTTGTTTCAAAAACTGCTCATTTGCTTGGATTTTCCCACACAACCATCTGTAGGGCTCACAGAAAATGGTATGAAAAAGAGAACATATCCAGAGAGTAAATTTCTCTGGTTGAAAATGTCTTATTTATGTTAGAGATCAGAGGATGGGCAGACTAGATGGCAACAGCAACTCAAACAATCACTTGTTAAATCCAAGGTATGCAGAACAGTACCTCTTGTACAGCAAACTGAATCTTGAAGCAGATGGGCTACAGCAGCATAAAATGATACCTGGTGCTACTCCTGTCAGCTAACTGAGGCTAAAAAAAACTGGACAATAGAGGATTGGAAAAACGTTGCAAGGAGTTTCTGTTTCTGCAGCAACATTCAAATTCTAGACTCAGAATTTGGCATAAACAGCATGAAAGCGTGAAGCCCTCCTGCCTTGTGTCAATGATTTAGTCTGGAGGTAATATAATGATGTAAGGAATACTTTTACTTTTACCAACAGAGCATCATTTAACACACCACCAGAATGTTGTTCCTGTTTGTCCATTTATGACCACAGTGTACCCATCTTCTGATGGCTGCTTGCTTCCAGCAGGATAGCACGCCATGTCACAAAGCTCAGATAATCTCAAACTGCTTTCTTGAGCATCACAATGAGTTCACTGTCCTCAAATGGACTCCACAGTCACCAGATCTCAGTATAACATAACATGAAGCTCTCATGTCAGTATGGACCAAAATCCCTGAGGAATGTTCACCTTGTTAAATCTATGCCATGAAGAATTAAGGCAGTTCTGAAGGCAAACCCACAACTAACAAGGTGTAACTAATGAAGTGGAAGGTGAATGTTTAGTGCATATAAATTTGTTATAATGTTATTTACTGCAACTGTGCTTTTCCTATGTACATTGTTTGTATTACAAGAGTGGGTCATCATATTTAGAAAGCCTCCCCATACACATGTTATTCCCAAAGTCGGTTGCCATGACTTTAACAGCTTTAACCAGATGTTCATGTCTCTCACTTTATTGTTCACCTATGTTAAAGCTGCTGTTTCTACATCACCCTCCAGAAAGACTTTCATTTTGAGTTCAAACCTGAGAGAAAGAAGCTGTATGCAACATTAAACGTACTGACACATCATGTGCTTAGCTTCTCTTGGTTACAGTAGTTGCCTCTAGTCTATCCTGATTCATGAAGCAACATCACTGGACGACCTGGGGGGACAGGAGAGGGCCACTCTCATTTCCTGCTTCTGAACCCTTGGTAATTATCTCGGTGTGCCCAGAGGCCCCAGGAGAGAATGAATGACAGTAATGTTGTGTTTAAAAAAAACAGAATAGAGAAGTATAACAGATATAAAGATCTAATAGAAACACATGCTATGAAATATCACATTTATTTAGTTCTGCTCTTTCATAGGGATCATTATCTTCTGCTTCTCTGTGCATCCCGTACAGGTGGATGATTATGGTTTATTAAGCAATGGGCCCTAATGGATTTGATAAATTGATTACACAAAACACAACGCAACACATAATCCACATTGTTTCACTGTTAATTGCTGGTGTTTGGAGATAGTAGCTTATGTTTATCTCATTATTATGTAGCTGAAAGGTATTGGTGGTGTTGAGAGAATTTTAAAAAATTTAGTTTTAAAAAATAATAAGCATCTGAAAATAATACTTTAAAAACTATGTGCCATTTTCAAAATTAGATAAGTTGTCAATACAGGGTTCTTTCATAGTGAAAGTATCTACATCCAGGTAATCCTGGGAGACTTTGAGCACCACAAACTAAACACTAGTGAGTCCCATTATAATGGGATTACTCAATAGGTTACATAGAAGAAAAATAAGAGTCAGCAAAACTGGGTCTGTCCCGGCAGTGAAGTCATGAGAACAGACACAGAGCTGTGACTTCAGTCTCTCTGGTCTCCCCAGGGGTAGACTCAAATCTCTCAGTACCCTCCACTAATGCAGCTCTCCACTATGTAGAAGGCAGAGGGGATAAGATCACTCTGCCCAAATTCACCGCTGCACACACACACCTCACAGCTTCATAATCTCTCCAACCCTCACCTACCAAGACAACGCCAGGACGCATGGATCATCTCTTGCTGGCTGGCACAGGGCCGTCCCAGGACACAGACTTCGCTCTATCAGGACACCGTCTCCAGTGTCAGGCAGAATAAGGGTCTTTGTAGTCATAAACTCAATACAGGATATTCCCTAGCAGAAGTAGTTGGGTGGTTTTGATATAGAGAACAGTATCCCTTTTAGCATGAAATACAACTGAGTTCTAAAGTTAAAAGGAGATAGAGAAACCCCTGCCTGAGTAGAATTTTTTTAAATACCAGTGCCACTTTCAGCATTGTTCTGAATATATTTTCTTCTTGAGCATGTGCTTTGTGAGTAACCAGATTGTTTATTTATTTAAATCTAAATAAAGGAGCCATTTCCACATGTGCTCATAGTTTATTCCACCCTTGTTTCTTTCTGGCTTTCTAAGAGTGTGAACTGTTGTAAAGACACATGTCCTGTTTTGCTTCTTTTTTTTCACCTCAACATTCTGACATAATAAACAAAATCCTGCTGAAAGGGACTGGACTGGCACACACAAAAGAGGTACACCGAGGTAGTGAATCACACAGCTGAATGAGGTGGTTATGTAAGACAACAATGCATTTCACTGTATGCATGGATGAAATAATCAAACAAAATAAATGAAACTTAGTTATATCAGGTATAACTTATGTCATCATTTTACAGCTAAAAGTACAAGAAAAAATCAGTTAACGTGGAAACAAACACTAGTTGTTACTAAGTTAAGTTTGGGTTTATTTTAGGTTTGTTATGTCATAAAAAAGCAATAATAATAACACCTACACACATGGGGCTGCTGAAATTTATAAGTAAATACATCATTGGCCTGGAAAACTGCAAGTATATCAGAAAAATTTGTTCTAAAAAATACCTAAAGCAAAAGCACTTATTAGCCATAAGGATTCATTTCAGAATATCACCAAATCAATATTGTGTAAACAAGTTTAATATGGTAGTTGTAGCTAGTTTTACTTGGTCTTCATACTGCTGAGTAAACTAAACCTAGCTAAAATCTCCAATAAATGAGGTGGTGTATAAAGTCCTGTATTTGCCTCCAAAATTTAAAGGAGTAGAAACAAAAAGTTGCATAACACAAAAAATACTAAGTCATGCCTCTGCAAGAACTATACTTTCCTTCATTTTCACTAACAAACAAAACGACACTGCAAACGGCTAACAAGACATCACAGGGGTCAGGCTAAAATAGCTGTTTATATTAGAAAATGATTCAGTTCTTTGGTTTCATGTTTTACCTTTAGCTGGAAAGCACAACAACATTTTTGCTGCCTTCATTTCCTTATGTATAGAAAGGGGTATAAATACAGTGGCCGAGCCATGATTCTTACCTTTGTAAACAGCGTCATCTGCTGCTAGTCGAGCGGAGCTCTGCCGGTATTCCCCTTCAACCAATCCGCGCGAAGAATACTGAAACGTCAGGAGATTAACCAATGAACGGGGACGTCTTTCAAAACAAAAACGTCGCTTCTTGCGTCGTGAAGCTGGGGTCCTATATAAACAAATATATTTTAGCGTAAGCTTCTAAAAACTCAAAGCGTCAGGTAGGTATCAGATTTAGCACCGCTTTAAGACTCGTTTTGGTGTTAATTTGTTGTGAAAACTGTTTGTTTTCTGTATCCGACAGGAGAAGTTTTCTTTAACTATTTCATTAGCAAATAGCATGAGCTAACGTAGCTAGGAAATAGTGTAAAATAAGCTTGAGTGTTACAGCGAAAAAACGAACAGTGACTGAATGGTGGCCATTTTTATTGATCTTTTCCCCCGCCAGGATGAAAATGGTCAATTTGAAGCAAGCCATTCTGCAGGCTTGGAAAGATCGTTGGAGTGACTACCAGTGGGCCATCAACATCAAGAAAAACTTCCCAAAGGGAGTAACATGGGACTATCTCAACCTTGCAGGTTGGTAGTAGTCTGTTTAAGTATACCGGTTCTTGTGTTTTCTAAAGTTGCTCTAACTGTTCCTTGTATATAATTCAGAGGCTTTGATGGAGCAGGCGATGATTGGACCATCCCCTAACCCACTCATCTTGTCTTATCTCAAATATGCCATAAGTTCACAGGTGAGATAAAGCACTTGTATTTATTTATTTTTTTTAAAAAGCAAATGAAAACGTGTGAAACTGAGAAGATTATCTAACCTTGTTGGTTGTTTCGCATGTTGTTATTTGTCTCCTCTCTTGCCATAGATGGTGTCTTATTCCAGTGTGCTTATGGCTATCAGCAAGGTAGTTTTCTGCATGACAATACTCAATGCAAAATTATTTTTACTATAAGAAAATGTGAATGATCTTAATACTTGTCTTTTCTGTGACAGTTTGATGATTTTTCCCGGGAGCTCTGTGTCAAGTCACTGTTAGAAATAATGGACATGTTCTGCCATCGCCTTAGGTATGTTAAGTGTTTCTAATGCATCTGCATGAATCTAATTCACGTCTTTTAAAATTCTGATGGATGCAGAAATGTTTTTTAGAACCAAGGTTTGCAGAAGAGCATCTCTAAATGCACAACACATCAAACAACACGACAAACCATGAAGCCGATGAGATCCAGCCCTGTACTAGCAAGGTGTACCTAATAAAGGGACCAGTGAGTGTGTATCTTGTTTAAAATGTCACTGCTTCTTGTCTCTTATTGATCCAGCTGTCACGGAAAAACAGAGGAATGCATCGGGCTTTGTCGGGCTCTGCTGGCAGTGGTAGTGTGGCTGCTGCAGGGCTGCGCGTGGTACTGTGAGAAGCTCAGAGAACTGGGTCCATCAGCCAGCACAGAGACCAGTCTTGGAGCCTGCCAGGAAAGGCTCCAGAGTCTGATGAACAGCACCAAGAACAGAGCTTTGGTCCACATTGCCAGATTGGAGGACCAAGGTATAGAAGTGTGTGTGGGTATTTGTTTACACACAGGGTTGTGCTCAGTGAAGTCTGGCTGTAATCTGCTGATGTATCAGTACAATAGTGTATAAATTACCCGAGGCTCTATTAACATGCTCTCAAAAGTTTATTGGCAGTTTATTTACCTTTTAATATTAAGTAATTCTAAGGCAAACACCTGCATATGTGTGGAATCTGGCAATTGGCAAAATTATTGGCAGTCAGCCATAGTGATTCAAAAATTTCACTTAAGCTAAAACTGTCATTTTTGGCCAAATCTTGAATGTGTGTTTTTGTGCCGAGCGTGGCATCTAAACACTGTTTCTGCTGCTGCTTTTCCTCCACAGGTTCCTGGAGCAATGTAGAGCAAGCTGTGCTTAATTTGACAGATGGTCTTAGTAGTGTGACTAACTCAAAACTGCATACTAAATTAGAGGAGAGCTTGTCACTAGTAAAAAGGTGAGGCTGACATGTTAATAATGAGCAAATGATCCTAATTTGACAATAGTTTCAAGCGTCCCATCTGACTTCTTTGTGCCGATTTCTTCACTCTCTTCTTCAGTATTCCCCTGATGCTGTCTGAGCAGAGTGACCCTCCAGTTTATGCCTCTTTTCCATCAGTTCATGCCTTCATCATGCTGGAAGGCACTATGAATTTGACAGGAGAGATACAGCCACTGGTGGAGCAGTTAATGATGATCAAAAGAATGCAGGTGAATACTAAGCTGTGGAAAAAAACTGTAAAAATTTAGACTGACAGATTTTATAAGACAAAGGAATTTCATTACACACAAAAAAGAAAATGTTCAGCTTTTGGCCAAAGTATTACGCAGCCTTTCCTGGTGAGGTTTTGTGTGATGCAAATGGAATCTTTCTATTCCCATCAGAGAATCCCTGCTCCCCTTTTTGTCCTGGAGATATGGAAAGCTTGCTTCACTGGCCTCATTGAGTCACCAGAGGGCACAGAGGAGCTTAAATGGACTGCTTTTACTTTCCTTAAGGTTAGATCCACTTCAACGAGGAAAACTTGGTCTTCTGTTGTCTTTTTGTCTGTCTTTTGCTGCTTTTACTTGTTGTTTATATCATTGCCTGCTTCCTTGACTCTGTTTGTTGTGGATTTTTATTGTAGTTTAGAGAAGGAATAGTGTGCAAAATTTTGTGCGGTGATTTTTAAATCTCCCCTCTGAGCTGTCTGCATGAAACTGATTTGGTAGTAATATTACTGTCTACCCTTCACAGAAATCAGATGAAATTAACTTGTGATTTCTTAATCTCAGATCCCACAAGTTCTACTCCGACTAAAGAAATATCCTCAGAGTGACAGAGGACAGGTAAAGTAAATGCCTGACTGATCTTTGTATTGGAAGTTAACACCTAGATATTGAGCGCTGGGTGTGTAATGTCATAAACTGTCTTTGTCACTTTCAATCGTTGCAAACGTTTTTCCCAGGATTTCATGGAGGATGTGAACATAGCATTTCAGTACTTACTTAAGCTTACGCCACTCCTGGACAAAGCAGATCAGAGATGCAAGTAAGTGTTCGTAAATGTCACTGGAGATGCCCCTGATCTCATAATAAGATTATATAGATAACACAAGCAGCTATAGCTACTAAGCCTGGTTCTGCCGTAGGCTTCTTCCTGTTAAATGGGAGTTTTTCCTTCCCAGTGTCGCCAAGTGCTTGCCCATAGGAGGTCATCTGATTGTTAGGGTTTCTCTGTATTACTGCAGGGGTCTTTACCTTATAATATAAAGCACCGTGAGGTGACTGTTTTTGTGATTTGACATTATATAATTGAGTTGAACTGAAATGGCAGTAATTAAATATCTTTTATATTCAGGTGCTGCCGTCTGTGACATTGTTAAAGCGGCTATTATTAGAATTATTACCCATCTTCCATTTACCATCTTGTATTCTAATAGTATAGCTGTTTATGTTTACCTGTATATACCAAGTTCAACGATGTTCCAATTTTTTTAATTTTTTTCCCTTTTGCTTCTTTACGTAGCTGTGATTGCCTTGGAATGCTCCTGACAGAGTGTAATAAACTCGGGCTGCTGTCGGATTCAAATACAGTTAACCTCACATCAAAGCGGTATGGGTTTCTCTGCTATCAGAAAACATGCGATTATGGATATTTTAGGACAAAGATTACCTATATTTCTTTTTAAAAATTTTAATTATATTGATGAGAAATGAGAATGGAATTTTATCCACTATATTCATGTCATTTCCCCCAACACCTCCATCCTATCCCCATCCTCTTCCCCGTCCCTTTTTATCCTTCTCCCCCTGCAAATTTGATTCAGGACCGAGGACAGGGAGTTCGCCCCCAGGCTAAAGACTGCAGAAAATGCTAACATCCAGCCTAACCCAGGCCTCATCCTGAGGGCGGAGCCCACTGTTACCAATATTCTCAAGGTAGCACCCCATAACCATGTTTGAATTGTGCATGTTTTTAATTAAATTATATCAAAATGCAGATGTAGTGTTGGCCATTGACAGAAGTGCCAAAGAAGATTCAGAGAATCATATATATGATTGTAAAAGTGATCCACAACCAATGAGACCTAATGTCTGAAAATATCAGAATCAATGTGTTTTAAAGGTCACAACATTACAACAGCTTAGTGTTTGTTTGTTTTTTAAAAATACGAGTATAAGTTTTCCATCTTTGTTCATTAGACAGTAGATGCAGACCACTCTAAGTCTCCTGAGGGTCTGCTCGGTGTTCTTGGCCACATGTTGTCTGGGAAGAGCCTAGATCTGCTCCTGGCTGCAGCAGCAGCCACTGGGAAACTCAAATCCTTTGCCCGGAAGTTCATTAAGTGAGTAAATTACGCTTTTGAACTTTTAGTAACAAGAACTTTGTAAGACCGGCAATGTTCAAGTGTTGGGAGATTATGTGCAACGTCATCTTGAACGTGAAGTTTTCGTGTGTTACTGTGTAATGTTTCATCCCCCTGTTTTGTTCCAGGCTTAATGAGTTTCCCAAGCACATCAGCGGGGAAGGATGTGAGTTCAAATACAAGAGTGGCATGTTCCGAATAGGGAATTTCTTCTTTCATTCACACGATCTTTCAGTGGGATACTAACACTGTGGATGTTCTCCTCCTTTCCGTTAGCCAAGTCTGCGTCTGTACGGGCTCTGCTCTTCGACATCTCCTTCCTCATGCTCTGCCACGTGGTGCAGACATATGGATCTGAGGTTAGTTCAGTTTGACAAAGTTCAAGTGCACAAAAACAGCCCAGGAATGGCTTTATTGCAGCTCGCTGGACGGCTTTGGAAAATGTAACAGAAGACTTTCTGTTTTCACAAGTTTTAAAACTTTTACTACTGATAAAGACATTGCCCATCGTCATTCATACTGCACTGTTATAATTAGGTAATAGATGTGTATGAAATGGTTTTTTTTCACTGCATACTATAGAAATTACTTTATTTATATATAATTTTACAGTGAATCCACTGTTTAAAAAAACAGTTTTTGTGAATTAACGAAAGCTTTTATACTTACAGGGCAATAATTACACAGAGCTGCCAACAATTCCAATGTCATTTTACACATCTCTTACAATTTAAGCCCAAAGAGTTTTAAATTTAATTTAATTTTAGAATTTCTTTAATTTACAACTGCAACATTTCTTTATCTTGACAAAATATTTTTTTTAAAAAGAGAATTTTTCCTTTTTCTTTTATTAAGAGATCTCAGGAGTTAAATGTGTAGTTAAACTTCTTTATGCTGACAGAAAGGGGATTTCTCTGGTAGGCTGTATGTGGCCCTGCGATGTAAAAATTAGTTTTATGTCGTTGAAAATTCAAGTCTTAACTATGTTAATTGTGGACAGACTTACTTTGCATCTGTATTAAGCAACAAGGCTTTTTTGCATATTAAAATATTCTATAAAGGTCTTCGCTAGCGTTAAAAAGGGAGAAAAATGTGGTGGTCACCTCAAAATAATAAACAGTAGAGATACTGTCTTTTTGAGCAGATTGTGATCAGCTGACTTTTGTCCAGGTGATCCTATCAGACCCCAGTCCTTCAGGAGAGACGCCCTTCTTCGAAACGTGGCTGCAGACATGTATGCCTGAAGAGGGCAAGACTCTGAACCCAGAAAACCCCTGCTTCAGACCCGAGCCTGGGAAAGTGGAGAGCCTAGTGACCCTGCTGAACAACTCATCAGAGATGAAACTAGTGTGAGTGAAATCTGTAAATGAATCATTTACAGTCAGTGCAGATGTTGCCTGGCATTGCTGCGGTAATTAACTTTAGATCTTTTCTTTAGATGGTGGCATACTCAACCCCGTCATGAAGTTGCTTAACACCCTGAACTTCATTTACATGCCTGAATAACAATTACGATAGACGTAAAAGAGCACAGTTTTTTACTGTACTGTATTTTTGTTTGACATAAATGTTTCTGATTTTAACTTGCACTTATTTAGTGTTTAGAAATGTCTTAAACGTGGCCAGCAATGCTCTGAATGTGGGTTTTTTTTCCTAACCTTGTGACAGGCAGGTGAAATGGCATGAGATCTGCCTTAGCATTCCAGCGGCCATACTGGAAGTCTTGAATGCATGGGAGAATGGTGTGCTTTCTGTAGAGGCGGTCCAGGTTTGTCTAGCTTCACTATTTTTCCTTCCTGTGGGTAATAAAGATTTCTTGTGGTTTCCTAAGTATCTCATGTCTGTGAAGGTTCTCAGTCATCCAGGTGATCGTAGTCAAAGGTGCTAGCAAAGAAAAGAGTCTTAAAGAAGTTCAGATGCTTTTCTTTGCAAGCTCCTTTGACTAAGTATCTCATATGATTTTCAGGTTTCAACCCTTCCCACCCTTGTATTTCGTTGAGTCATGACTTGACATTTTCCACTGAATATGTCGAGACTACTTGAGTAAAAAAAAAAAGCTGTGAAAACGCGCATCATTAGTGACGTCTAATAGGTGTAGCCAACTTGTCGCTTCTTCCCTATTCCTTTCAACTTTGTTTTCTAATGCAAAGTGGGAGGATGCCCATTTTAGTCAGAATTCGACCGTCTCTAACCCTTCCTTCTCTTCATTCTGCTAATCACATCCTTCCTCTTTCCTGGGTGCTGCCATTGCAAGCGTAGAAGATTACTGACAATATCAAGGGCAAAGTGTGCAGCATGGCCATCTGTGCGGTTGCATGGTTGGTAGCCCATGTCCGGATGCTTGGAAGAGATGAGAGGGAGAAGCCCCAGACTATGATCCGGCAGCTTGTAACGCCACTTTATGGGGAGAATACTCTGCAGTTTTACAATGAACGGTACAAACGCATAAAGAGCACATCCACACCAGCACCCACCGACTTTATATTTTACAAATTCTGAGAAATTTCCTTGTTCTGGATTCAGTTTGATTCTCCGTCTCTCATCACCCGAGTTAAAAGTAACATCATTTTCTTCCACAATCTCACCAGCGTGATCATAATGAGCTCCATCATGGAGCACATGTGCGCCGATGTCTTCCAACAGACGGGTGCCACCCTGCGGTCCCCAGTGGAGGGCCAGGAGCCGATCCCCTACCGCAACCTGCTGCCACCCAAAGAACCCATCCATACGGCCCTCAGCAAACAGTTCCAGGCAGTGCTGCGTAAAGGCTGGGTGGACAGCCGAGCTCTGCATCTGTTCGAGAGTCTTCTCAACATGGGAGGTGTCTTCTGGTTCACTAACAATCTGGTCAAGGTACGCGGATAAAAGGTCTGATGGTTTATGCAGTGACCATCGGCAACACTATCGATCTTTAAAGGCGAATGATTTTTATTTATTTATTTTTTAACTTGAAGCCAATAAAGAAAATCTTCCTTGATCTATTACAATTTTACTTGAGCAACCGTTAGCCAGAAACGTAGTTAAATTTTGAAATTTAAGCAGAAAAAGTGAGAACATCGAGCCAGAGCAAAGACGTTAGTGAAACCAATGTGGTTACATTAGATAAAGAAAAGCTTTGCATGCATTAATTTCCTCATAAAATATTGACGAATATGTGATGTATTTATGTACTTGTTTTTTACCCAAGCCTGTAGCGGTTTCTTTGCACGTCATTGACCTTAAATAGTGTTCGTAGGAGTCCGTGTTGTCGGTTGTGCAAACATTTGTGCATAAAACACTGTTGACATTATTCCGTTGCACTAATGGTCACTAATCTCATTTTATTCAAATCAATGTCCAGTTTTTGAAAACATGAAACTGTTTCTTAACACAGGAACTGTTAAAGGAGACACGGCAGGAGTGGGCCAATCGAGTGGTAGAGTTACTCTACAGCATCTTCTGCTTGGACACCCAGCAGATCACCCTCACGCTGCTAGGTACCATACTGCCCAATCTACTCACAGACTCCGCCCACTGGCGCAGCCTGGCAGACCCACCTGGAAAGGCACTGGCCAAGTAAGAGAAGCTTAATACCCTAAGGGCAGCAGTCGCTGTGGCGTTTTTGACTTCCGGTTTTGACTTTTGTCTCTGGATGTCCCCTCAGGCTGTCTGTGTGGTGCGCACTCAGCTCTTACTCCTCTCACCACAAAGGTTCTTTCTCAGCTCGCCAGCGCAAAAGGCAGAGAGAAGATATTGAGGTAAAGAAGCTCTTTAAAAATAAAAATTTTAAAACTTGGTAAAATTAGGAGAACGTGTTTTCTGTAAGAGGACGTGTTTGAGTGTAAAAATACTGACATGATTCCTTTATTATTCCCTGCAGGACTACAACAGCCTCTTTCCCTTGGATGACACTCAACCATCTAAACTCATGCGGCTGCTCAGCTCCAACGAGGATGAACCTGTAGCCCTTTCCAGTCCAGGTTAGGCCCCTTTGTGCCTGGATTTGAATACACCGTCAAATGATAAAGCCTGTGGTTTACAGATGTCTGAGCTGGGGATGATAATGGTGGTAATACCAGAGAGTTTCAGAACTGTAACAGCAAGTTACTTCTAGTAAGCACTTAAAATGCTTTGTGAACTGGTCTTCCTCCTCATTAATTATCCTTCAAGTGCATTGGCTGCCAGCAGGTTCTAACTTGAACGCTGCCATCCAGTGCTTCTTGCTTTGAGCGATTGTGCAGTTAGCATACCCCTTTCACCCTGCTATTCACATGACTTAAAGTAATGAGCATTTATATTAACTGCTATGGAAATTTTCCCTTGTTTAGTTTTACACAGAAACCCCCACACAGGATGTCAAACTTCAGTGTTGCATGACTTAGGAAAAAAATGCTTTGATGTTAAGACTGAAAGTGACACTGGTTTTCTTGCTACGTAAAGTCAATCATTTAGAAACCGTTCATCAACGCCGGATGCCTCACTTTATAGACTTTTTAAATTTTTATTATGAATAAAATACATCTTTTAGCGCAAGGAGAAAGAAACATTTATTTTCCATGTTAAGAAAAAAAATCAGAATTAATTTATTTTGTTAAAAAAAAATCATCTTTTCATTTTTAGTATCATTGAAATGTCTTATTCCAGGAATTATGATTATGATGTAAGATTGCAGTGGAAACCAACCGTCAACGGATCCTTAACTTCCTTTTTCACATCCTCTAGATTTTTAAATGGTTTTTTTTGTTTGTTTTTTGGGGGGGAGCATAAAATTTCCTCGAATGACTAAATTAGTAGAACGAAAATGAAACTTGTCAACTCATCCATCACATCTTCCTTGTCTTCCTGCAGGAGACCGGTCTATGAGCAGCTCTCTATCTGCCTCACAGCTCCACACTGTCAACATGAGGGACCCCCTCAACCGAGTCCTGGGTGAGAATTTTGCCAGCATCTCTTTTCTCTCATCCCCATTTCTTTCATAGAAATGTCTAAATTACGATGAACAAATTCAAGAAAAATCCTGAATTAACTAATCAGGGAAACGATTTGATGTGAAACTGGAGAGGCTGGTATGTTGCTGTGATTAAAGCCACAAGATCTCCAATTCTGAAGGCCCAATGGGACCTCATCCAGCCCTTGAATATGTTTGCAAGGCCAAACACAGAGCTAAGACACTCATTATTTTCATGTAAAGTGAATTTTAGTGTGATGTTTGTTTGTTTTTTTTCAATCAAAGTCACGCTAAAAGAAATGTCTGACATTACTGAGAATTATATTTTGCATGTTTAAAGTTAGCAAGAATGCTATATGTTATATGAATGTGACTTTTTAAAATTTGCATGATTTAAAAAAATATATATATTAGAAAGAACCTTTTTTTTGCCTCTGCAAAACAACACAATAGATTTTAGACCAAAACGTTGTAATTAAAGTGCAAAAGCTTTAAGCTTTCATTTAAGTTTAACAAAAGTATTACATCAACTGCTTAGGAATTGCAACCATTTTTATTCATAATGCCCATTTTCTGAGGCTTGGAAATAATTGGATATTTACTGAAAAGCAGATTCATGACTAGGTGAGGCCTGTTTCCTCTTTATATCATGACACACTAACAGTTTATAATATCTGTAGTTGATTCCATGCGTTGAACTTGTATTTGTCTTATCACTGGAGCTTTCACAATGAAGTCCAAAGAGATGCAAGCAGAGAAGACTTTCATTAGACTAACGGAAATCAAAATAAAACTTAGAGAGATGGTGAAAAAAAAAAAAAAAAAAAGCATGAAGTGGTCAACTCAGCAAAACCAAACAGTGTTAAAGACCACAGAAGAAAACAAAAGTGCGTGATCACAGAATTATTTCCTTTAAGCATATAACCACATCAAAAACACATTGAGGATGTAGGCGTAGCATTTAAAGGTCTACCATCAAGAGACACCTTCGTCAATGGAAAATTTGTTGATGGTGTGACTGCTGATGGAAGTAGCAGGATGAAGTGTTAAATGCATGGGGCTGTGCTGTCTCTCAGAATCAGCCAAAGTCTGCAAAACTGATTAGTCAGCATTTCACGATGCAAATGGATAATGACCCAAAGCATGCTGAAAAAAACAGCCCAAGAGTTTCTCGAGGCAAAGAAGCGGGATATTCTTCAGCGGCCAAGTCAGTCAACCCAAGTGAGCACTGCAGAGAGAGCCACTAATAAGCGGCAATTGAAGGCGCTTGCGGCAATCAGTATAGTTAACTTTATGTTAGTTTGTCCAATTACTTTTGAGCACCTGAAAATGGGGCACCATATATTAAAATGGATGTCATTCCTAAATGTTTAATGCACTACTTGTGTTAAGCTCTGTAAATTCAAAGTGAAAGTCTTCTTTCCAGTCAAGTATTTCAGATTATTTGGCTGAAAATCCACTGTGGTGTTATTAAAAAGGCACAAAAAAGGGTTATCATCCAAACTTTCACGGGCCAAACGATAAACACGACAATGTCTGGGTTTCTGGGGTGGGACCACCTTGGGTCAACCACCTTCCGTGTATGCTCATTTAAATTAAGATCTGGGGTTCTTAGGTTCGAGTAAATAACAAAAAGCCTTTGTCGAGCAGTTTCTGCAGTGTGGCAGAGTGCAGTGTGCTGCTTTGGGAAACTGCTGTCATCAGGGAGTGCCATTACAACAAATGAAAGCGCTTGATCAGCAATAACATTTAGAAAGTTGATTGGGTTAATCTGGACGTAGCCTTTTTTGTTAGATCCTCTCCTGATGAACAGATTTGCTTACCTGGATGATTAAACATGCATCAAAACATTTAGATGGGTGGTTCATGCCAAAGAATGCTAACACCCAGCCCAACAGTGCACTGCAGCTACTACTCATCTTGTCAGTGGTGTTGATATTGGGGATGATTTGATTTGGGATATAAAATAATTCAGCAGGATAGTACTTACCATCTGTTCTCTTTCTTTTAGCCAACCTTTTTCTCCTCATTTCCTCCATCCTTGGCTCAAAGATGGCTGGACCTCACACCCAGTTTGTGCAGAGCTTCATGGAGGAGTGTGTTGAGTGTCTGGAGCAGGGAAGCCGTGGGAGCATCCTGCAGTTCATGCCTTTTACAATGGTGAGTTATGAGCTGTGAGGGGAGAGGCCAGACAGGTGGAGATAAAGGAGGGAGAAGGATGACTGCTTCTTTAGATATTATCGGGAAGGGTTCAGGAATCCTGCTTACAAGTGTTCTACTGCCTTTAAAGACTGCGTGTTCTGATAAGATCAAGAGGGAGTCTGAAGGTCATAGCACAGATGCTTCTTGCATTTGCAAGAGATATTAATCACTCCTACAAGCTTCGAAATGTTAGGGTTGCCACATTTTCAAAACATGTGCAGAGTTTGAAATGGAATAAAATGCCAAGAACAAACCAGAATTGATAACAGAAAGGAGAAAAAAAGAGTAATGGACAAAAAATGGTAAATGGCCTGTATTTGTATAGCGCTTTACTAGTCCCTAAGGACCCCAAAGTGCTTTACACATTCAGTCATCCACCCATTCACACACTGGTGATGGCAAGCTACATTGTAGCCACAGCCATCCTGGGGCGCACTGACAGGCAAGACAGAGGCAACTTAGCTGATTTAGTGGAACATCTTTTTCTAGTTCTGAGAAAAAGTATTTCTTAATTCTTTTCTTTTGTTCTAGTTACATTTTACAATAAGTGTCCCATGAAAACCAGATCAAGGGTCAGGAACACACCCACTCAAAAAAGAATGACAATTAGCCTTGAGCAACACAATAAAATTCTTACTGTTTCTTGGGAAATACCGCCTCTCAGAATAACAGTTACTTTTCTTTTTTCTTCTGCACATTTAGGTTTACGAGTTGGTGAAGCTGCCCGCTCTGGCCAAACCTAAAGTTGTGCTTGCAATCACTGACCTGACTCTGCCGCTGGGGAGACGTGTAGCTGCCAAAGCCATCTCTGCTCTGTGAGGCTCGGGTTTAAATTTACCTCCGAAATAAATCGAGGCATCGACGGATTTATCTTCTGTTGGTGGGCAACAAAAGCCCAGCGGAGGGCTGAAAACAGTTTGCAAGAGCGCTGGACTCACATTGTTTTGATATTCTTTTATATATTTTTTTTCACACTTGTAAATAATTTTGGAATAAATAAAGAAATCAGACAGAAAATCTTTTTTTGCTTGCCTGTGTTTATTGGTTGCATTTGTTTTGTGAGTTTTTGTGACACATCATGGTGAAATGGCACCTCTGTGTTTTTTGAGTTTCAGTAACATGATGTGTGGCCGCTGTCGTTGTTGTCCCTTGAGTCAGAATGATCACATGCTAGCCAGCCCAACACATGACACCATACACAAGGCACTGTGGGTCATCTCTTGTCACAGTCATACACCGCTTGCAACACTTCTTAAAGGACATCCGTCTGGTTCAGTAGCGGAAATAATGACAGCAAAGTCCTTATTTCACCCTTTGTTGCACTTCTCTATTAGAGTAGTAACTTCACTGGAAGTTCAGGTTTCATTTTATTGTTTTGTATAATTATGCATGTTTTTTCACAAAGAGGTACAAATGTTTTTCAGAAAATGTTTTTTTTATTAAAAAATAAGAAAATACAGACATTATTATTATAATTTAAATAAAAATAATACAAAAATATACAATTTTACTCATGTTCTGCTGTTGGTATCGATTAACGTGCCACCAACACCTTAAATCAACTGTCAAATACCTTAATGTACTGCTTTACAGAGCATTAGTCAATTGTGTTAACATTTCCTTAGTTTTAACCTGTGAAAATAAATAGTCCAGTTCTGTTAATAAATATATAAATATGAAATGCAAATACAAAAATAAATAATGCTTTCACAGATCAATAAATACCATAACGTACATTTTGGACATGAGCCAAAAGCAAAGTGTGACACTTTTTGGTCAGGACTCTGTCTCCACCTCTGTGCTGCGGTCCAGAGTCCTGAGGAAGCGGACCAGGTCCTGAATGTAAGACTGGAGGTCCACCAGAGTCAGGTGTGCTGCCACCTGAAATTCATAATCTGCTGGTAGATTTAAGGGCGCGGAGGGTTTGGTGGGGTGTGGTGAACCTTGTGGATGGACAATTTTTAACATCTAAAAAAGCAAAACAAAGAAAATGATTTTAAGCATTAAGAAGATGCAACATGCAAAAACAATTTGTCAGACTGGCTGCAAAAATTCTACCTCTTTGATCTGAATGGCGAGGTCTCGTACATCAGCCATTAGCTCGGTGACTCTATCTTTGTCTGCCAGCCTGGGGTAGTTTTTGAGGGAGCTCAGCAAGGCCCGGTACGTCTGCAGACCCTCATAGAGCTGTCTCAAACCGTCCTCCTTATGGAAGAGAGAGAGAGAAAAACAAACTGGTCATCGTGTCTGCTTTTAGACTCTCAAAGCATGATGACAGTTCACTCTCAAAGAATGCTTACCAAAGTGACGTTTTCTGACAGGGCTTTGATATGAGGAGCAGAGGGGATGCCAAGCCTGGACCTCATGATCTCAAACTGCGCATTATCTGTGGAGTTCAGCTGCAGAGTCTACGATAAAAGAAATAACATCAAATGGTTAAGGATGTATAGCAGCGAGGAATTCCAAAGCAAACACCAGTTGGAGGGTGGGGGGCAGTGAAGGCAACAGCAGATCGTTAAATTAATGCACTAAAATGTCACATCCTAAAAACTAGACCAGGAATATTTGTCCTGTGTTCTTACAAGATGCTGAGTCATTAAGAGACTTTTATTTGTGGTTTCAGAAATACTCAAGTAAAATCCAGCTGTGTAAAAACAACGAAAAACATGCCAGATGTTGATAACTCAGTTGCCTGTCATCTAAAAACAAAAAAACATTGACAGACGTGTGCTGTTTCTTTTCCAGAGACTGTTCATATCAGTCATTACAGCTACATAAACGCATTTCAGATACAAACGCCGCTGACTGACAGGCTCGACCGCGCAGGCTCCTTACGCTGACAGCACATTATCAAACACAAGTCATGACGCAGAAGCTTTAAAGAAATCAGGAAAAACTGCATTAGTGTGTCTCACCTCCGTCTTAATGCAGGATTTGTGTGTTTCGGGGATCGAGAGAAGGATCTTCTCTGTCAACTGCTTGCAGTTCTGTACAATCTTTTGAAATTCCGGACCTTCAACAAGTGCGCTTCTTTCCGGCAGAGGTGCGCTGAGGGCGAACGTGGCCATGTAGCAAGAAATAGCGAAAACTGCAAAAAGGAGAAGCAAACAAAACAAAAATTAAAAAACAAACAAACAAGGCATCAGCGGCGTAACATAGAAACAACCCCGATATTCATCCAGTATGCTGTGTGGAGGCAGAGAACAAAAGGCAGAACAAAGCCTCCTCTCAACCGGTCCTCTCTGCTGCAGATTTGGGCATGTCCCCCCTTGGGGCTAAATATGTGCAGCAGTTGAGAACAGCCCGTGTAATGTGAAGCTTGAGCCAAAAGTAACTGCAGTAGATCAGCATGGTGGAAAAGAAAGCCCGAGCAGATGTTTTAAAAAGCACCAGATGTTAACACAGAATAAAAGCCCTATTAATGAATCAAAACATCTGGTGCTTCTAAAACAAACCTGCCTTTCTATCAGTCAGAGATGTCTGCTTGTCCAAAGGCTGATCCTTTGAATTTTTCTTGTAGCTTCCTCTACAGACTCTACAGAGTGTTTTCGCTCTCTGGGGACGATCAGCAGAGAGGAGAAATCAGTATTCTGTAAGGATTGCCTCACTACTCACCAGTCAGAATGTGCATGGCCTCTGCTAGGAAATGCCTTAAAGTATTGACCTCTAGTGAACACCATCAATGATTTATGGTACGCTTATATATGTAAAGCTGGACCGTGTGGAGGAAATTCCCCCAATTACTCATCCGATGGTGTTTCCATTAAAAATGTAAACGTTTGCACTTTAAAAAAAAAAAAAAAAATTAAATACAAATTGTTGGTCCCAATAAGTGAGTAGTAATTTAATCAAGTTCACACTAAAAAAAATGTTTTTTTGTTTTTTTTAAGCATTTTTAGCATTTTAGCAATAACAATAATAACAATAATAATAACAATAATAATAATAATAAGTATTATTATTACTATTATTAATATTATTAACAATAATAATAATAATACATTTAGGAACAAAATAAAACAAAAAATAAATAAATAAAACACTTGTTTTAAAAAATATGAAAAATGTTTGAGTCACATTCAAATATAAAATAACTAAATTGAAAAACGGACACAATATGAAATAAATCTAAATAAATAAATAATAATAACAGTAATAATTAAAAAGTAAATTCAAAAAGTCGTAATGAAATTTGTTAAATGGATGGACCTGATTTTTATTTATTTATTTATTCATTTACTTATTTATTGTAACAAAATATTTTTTTAAAAGAAAGAAAGAAGAAAGAAATTTGACAGTTAAGTCATACAATTCCAGAATTACGTTTTAGGAAGTGAAATTTCCTTAATTACTGTCGTCCTACAGATTGTGCAAAACTGTCATATAGTAAAATATAAAGGACAGAAAGAAGGAAACGGAAATGAAAAAGAAGTCAGTGAATTATTGCCTTTTGAAACACTGGATTTTTGGGCTGAAAGTGTTCTTTAGTTTTCTAATGTTGTCAGTCGTCATTTTGCCTGTTAGTCCATTGAGTCATCTGATGACGTACCTTTTAAAAAAAAATAAATCTATTAATAGACTGAAACATGTGACATCTCATCCCAGGATCAAACAGCTCCCCTGTCAATAAGGGAGCAGCCGAAAAGTAGCTGCCTAATCTGTCAAGAGATGAAGTCACACGTAGCTGCACCCCCACACTGTAAACGTTGTTTTTAGATTTTTATTTATTTATTTACTGTGGTTGCTGTTGCGGTATTTAGGATGATCAAAGTTTTTCCTCTTGTCATTCACACAGCTGCCCACTGATTTGGCGTTAGTGACATCACCGGATTTTGCCTCGTCTGCAGAGAAGAAGCGAAAAGGCTTACAACAGATACAACAGTCCCCCCTGGTGGGCTCGTCTTAGTATATGTATTGAACACTTGCCATGCATCGGTAATATATTAAAAGAAAATATCACGATTCAATACGTTCTCCACATTAAAGGCTACAGTTATGGAATTTAATGCACTTAATTCCAGTGTGTGATCTATCTAATTATAATAATCATATATATATAATCGTTTTTTCTTCTTTTTTATTATTTATTTATTTATTTTACAAGCTATTTCAACTGTACATGTCCCTAAGTAGTGATATTTACATGATGGGGTGTGGAGGAGGAGAAGGTCCAGTAAGTGCTGGGGGTCATGTAGCATCTGGGAGTTGCAGGTGAAGAGAAGGATTTTATAGGAGACACTGGAGTTGACTGGGAGCCAGTGGAGGTGTACATGGGTGGGTTGCAGAAGTTACCAGGACTGAGAGAGGGTAAGAAGTCTGTCAGCTGAGTTCTGAACACACTACAGTCTCTCTGGGGCTTTATTAAGCAGACCTAACAACACACCAGTGCAGGAGTCGAGCCAGAAAGTGATGAAGAAAGGACTGAGGGTTTCATCTGCATAGTCTGATGGGTGTCTGGAAATGTTCCTCAGGTGGTAGAAGGCTTTTATGTGAGTGTTAATTGTATCATGTATTATTTTAGGGTTTTTTGTTTGTTTGTTTGTTTTATTGCCAACCTGTTCCGTAAATACATGTTGTTTATCCTTTATTTAAGAGTGCTAAAGGTGGATCTGGTCACCACTTCCTCTGAAGTCATCATGGCATGATGATGAAGTTCTTCTGAATTAATCATGATTACAGCATTAGGAATTCATTTCAAGTCATTACTGGCTTGGGTTTTAGTCTATTACATGTTCTGCAGACCTGACCACAAAAAAGGCGGGAACATTATTACAACTCATGAATCATTAAGATTTGATGTAGCAAGGCATGTGTGAGATAGTTCCCTCATGTACATTTCAGCTCTATCACAAGATTTTATGTTAAGTCATGTTTAAAGTCATACTTCCTGTATCCTTACTGCAGACTGTTGTTTGCACAATCAGACAATAAAACGTAAAATTATTGGTCAGTTTCATTGCCTTGGTTATCAGGTGTGACTTGGAAACATGTCTAAACATCATAATCAGAGTGTAATCACCTCGCAGGTCAGTCCTGTGTCTCCTTTGTAGCCGTCGATAGGATCGGTTCTCTTCCCGCTCTAACATGAGGCACTTGATCAGTCGGTGTAGCTCTGATATGTGGCCATGCTTGATGGGTTGTGAAATAAAGCTGTCAAATCTGATCCCTGAAATCTACACTGCTCTGATCTCCAATCATTCCTCTCCGTGAAAGGAGGCATTCATTCACTGCTGTAATCTCTCTCTACGGCCCAGCAGCGACCTTGTTGGAAACATGATTTGGTTGTAACAGAGGAACAATGTGCTGGCCCTGCACTGGGCTAAGCAGAGAAGGGTTGAACAGTCGTGCCCTGCGTAGTGGAAGAGGATAGATACCTGATGCATGAGTTGATTACACTTTGTATAATATGTCAGTTGTGCCTGAAAGCCTTGTGGTATGGTGAACTTTGAATTATGTTGACAAATGCTCAGCTCTTAATGTAAACGCTGGATCCACGGATGAATCTGGACATACTGTGGCGGTTAAGATGGAATTTTAATTGGCATGTGAAGACATGAAACAGATAGTTCTACCTTAAATGCCTTGAAACCCCTCCAGAAAATGATTAAAGGGCACGATTACCATAAAATGTACAAATAGTTAAAGGAATTAAAGGAAAGGGGTTTTCTTAATATTTTAGTCTTATTCCTGGGTTCAGAAAGCTCTTCTGAATGTAATGATCCTTAAAACAGAATCATTCGCCACTGTGCTGAAAATCCTCATCTGTTTCTGTATTTGTTTTTCCACTAAAGCTAAGGCCTGTGCACTGATTTTCTATAAAGACGGTTGTATTTAATCAGTTGTTACCGGTAACTGCTTACAAAAGCCAGTTTTAAAGATTTTCATTTCATGTGGATTGAGAAAGATGGTTTGTGGAATCTCAGCCCGTCTGGGTAGATATGCGTTGAAACTAACGAGGTAGGTTCCTCAGAAAAAAGATGTCTGAAGAGGAAAAAAATCATGTTGGGGAAGTGTTTTAGTGTCAGTCACGTCACAGACATGGTGATGATGAGTAATTCTGACTTTGTCATGACAAAATGTGTAGCTGTCTGTACACACGAACTATGAGGATTTGGTCTATGACTTCCTGTTATTGCATAGACCACAAGTCATTTGTTAATCTCCATCCTGCAAATGAACCATTAGCTTTTCATTATGTTTTGTTGGGCAAAAAAGAGAAATAAATGTGTTACATCTAATTTGCATTTACATGTCAAACAAGAGCATTCAGAGAGCCCAACTCTCCCTGAAGGACCCGATTTCACCTCTTTAAATCAGTTCGAGCTGATAACCAACGGGATGATAAACAACAATTTATATTCGACAATTGTAACCAAAACCTGTATGAACTTCATCACTAGGACCAAGTTTGTGTCATCAACACAGATAAACCTAGTTTTTTCCATTTGGTTGTGGTTGGCCCAATCTACAAAAGGTTTTAATGAGCTAGTTTATATAGGCTAAAGTTGAAATAAAGAACATAATCCAAGGCTCTGGTAGTGGGAGAGGGGGTCATCTGCAAATCAGAAGGTTGCTGGTTTGATCCCTGGCTGTTCTAGTCTGCAGGCTAAATATCCCTGGTCAAGAAACTAACCACTGCTTGCTCTCCGATGCATCCATCAGAGTATGAATGTGTGTGAATGTTAGATAGAAAGCACTTACATAGAAAAGGCGTGTGTGAATTGGTGAATAAGGCAAGCTGTAAAAACCACTTTGAGTGCTCAGAGTGGAAAAACGCTATACAGCAGGGGTAGGCAACCTTTCAGATGGCGAGTGCCATTTAAAATTTCCTCAGAAGTCAGTGTGCCATACGATTGCATTAGCAATAAATTTAATAACGCTCTATATGAACAGTTACACAATATATAGAACCACTTTATAGAATTATATTTGTTTGCAGATGTTGGCAGCTATCAGCGAATAGCTATCAGCTATTTTGAAACAAAAAAAGACATCTTTTATTCATAACAAGAACTCCATAACATGGATGAACTGTACAACAGAAAATACAAATGCTATTTATGGTCTCCTCGCAACAATGATAAGAAAAATAAACTAAGCTAATATGGCATGCTTGTTAATACAGAGATACACATGTTAATGTGATCTCTGGTCTCCCACTTAGAGACACAGGTCTCCGAGTGTCCAGCATTCAGACGGCTACCTGAGGACACTCTTCATGTGAGAGAAAATCTGCTCACACAGACATGTAGAGCCAAATACTGTCAATAAGGCCTCTGCAATGTTCTGAAGACAGTTAAACTTGTCAGGTAGTGATGTCCAGCAGGTGAAAATGCAAGCTCCATGAACACACACCTCTATGGATTCCAACTGCTTCGATGTCGCATTAACTGGCATTAACTCAGCCAGACAAATCTAGCTGCTCATTAAAGATTTCTGGTTTGTTCAGAAAATAAAACATTGGTCCACACACCTGAAAGTCCCAAAAATGCATTGTGTCTCGAGTCTATGGATGTATCCGTGTATTTCCATGGTGCTGATGCTGTGCTGAGCAGAAAGCTCCTGAAGCTTTTGAAGTGTTGGAATGTGGAAAGCTAACAATGTCCCTCTCACCAGTTACAAGTTATTTTTAGCCAATTACAAGTTGAATCTGGTAGTTGGGGTTGTTGGCTAAGATACTCTCATTAAGAAGAGGCACAACTAATGTGTCTATGCGAGCTGATTTGCGACGTGCACGGCTGGCGCAGCCATTTATTTTTCGATGCACCTTCTCAGATTAATTCACTGCGTGTCGTGCCCAGGGCTGGACTGGGACAAAAAAAATCGTCCCGGGCATTTTGACTAGAAACCAGCCCACCAGGTATTAAAGCCATAAAGCCTTTGAATGAAAACAAACGCTGTTGTGACAGTGATGTACAGTCTTGTTGGTATATGTATGATTTCTATACATTTTATGTCAGATAAAAACTTTGGTTGTAAGCTTCAGATAATTATTTAATAACAGCCAGACATTTTAAATGAGAATAAGAAAGTATTTCTTTGTGCCCCCCTTTCCCTGTTAATGCCCTACATGGCCCCCCTGGCAAAACTTTGCTAGACCCGCCCCTGCACAGTTACCAGCTGTCAGCTACGTAGAAAAAGGATGCTGGTGTTATTTGTCTCTCAGAAACAGTTCATAACTTCCCTTCAACTCATTCATGTCACCTAAAAGTTAAACCTGTTTCTCCATCACCTGTTCAGCTCTGATGATTCAGTAAGGACATCTCCTGGTTTCATCTTCATGTTTCCCTCTCACCTGATATACAAACCGATATCATGACCAGCAGGTTTTACAGCTGTGGCTCCAGCAAACATCAGCTGATAGTAGAAATTAATATTAAATAAATTCTAACAACAGCTGATCAAGCTTAAACGTGCTGCTGTTGTTTAGCGCGACATCCGGCGGTTTCTTCTTTCTGGTGCAAAGTGGTTGATAAACAAACAAGAGAGAAAAGCCGATCAGCTGATCATTGATCAGTTTCATGATTAAAGTAGCAACAGGAGAGGGAGGGGGAGAGAATGAGAGAAGAAGAAGCAGCTGTGCAGCAAAGACACAGAATAAATCCAGCTTTGTGTCTTTTTCCATCCTAGACAAACTGCGTCCCTTCTCAGCTCAACACGAAACGCGTAATAATTTCTCTGAATGCGGGAGGATTCGTCTTTTTACGGGAGTGTTGGCAACTCTACTAACTAATCTTATGAATAAAATAAAGTTCACTATCAGTAACATCATAGCACCGATCCAGCTGTATAGAAACTCTGTCATGCTAGCTAGTACGCAGTACGAGTTATTGTAACTGACTGTAAAAAGTCAGCACAACGAAAATAAACTCCAACTAAACTTGGTTTATATCTGACCCAGAGAGACTGCAGGTCATAACTTCTTACCTGAAGTTCAGTTCACCTGACACTGGGACCAGCAGCCGCCTTGGGTCTCTGCTCCTCCTGCCTCCCCTTTCCCTCATCCACCTGCTGGCCTCCACCACTTGTTAATTTTACTGAATCTGTGGAAGCTCTGCCATAGCCACCACCAAACAACTGAGTTATTTTTACACACCGGCCAGCATCTGGCCAATCCACCACCTTTCATTGTTTATACCGTTACAAAAAAAAATTAAAAAAATCATCGGGCCACCGAGCAAATGCCCAGTATGCCCGATGGCCGGTCCAGCTATGGTCGTGCCATCAGTTAACCCTTCGTGCCTAGGGTTGCTGAACCCTGGTCTACACTGTATATAGTGAAGTCTGCAAGTTTTCAAACAGCAAAATTTGTTTTGTGCCCAAATCATTTTGCAGATCATTAGAATGAAAGTTATTGGCCATGTTTGCATAGCCCTTTTTAAAATGATGCTTTCATGACATTATTGTGTGTCGGGTGGTGGTCAAGGCTATCCAGACTGACAAGTGGGACATTGAATGTCACCTCTCCGGTGGGGAGGGAGCCTGAGATAGTCTAAATTGGAGTCTGTTTTATACCAAATGCAGAAAAGAAATGTTTTAAGAAAGCAATTAAGTTTGTGTTCTAAAACATATGATCGTTTGCTTGCAGGACACCAGGAGAGATGAGTCCTCCGTCACAGATGGTGTGGTCAGTGAAGATGGTCGCCTGCAGGTTCAAGCTCATTGCATCTCCAACCCACATCCACTGCCACTGTACTTAAGGGAAGTTAAAGACTTTCTTCTGCACTTACATTTGGATCACCTCGATCCATGATAGTCATTCAGGCACTAATGCCTGGACTGGAAAGAAGCCATCCTTAAAATATTACAACATTCCAGCTCATGTGTTAGAATGAAAAACAAATGTGTTGTTTAAATTAAAGACTGCATTTGTGACAGAACAACAAATATTTTATTTTGATTATATAAGTAATATAAGTACAAAAGAAACTTGTGGTAGGCCTAAACTTAGTTTCAGAATAATTACATCTGAGACTTTGTTTCATTGTAAGATTATAATAGTGATGGCAATATAATTGTTTGTTGTTCAGCAGAACAGTGCCCAGCATGTTGGCCGTTATACTTTGTTGCATTTGAAAATAAAAGTTGGGCTGATTTTAAAATCATTACAAAAAGTGTTGTTAATTGTTTTTAATCATATTCAGGTTACCACTGAGAATTGTCATTCTTATTTTCAAATTTATTCTCATTTTGAATATTAATCCAGCAAAAAAATATTTTGAGCATTCTTCTAAGACTAGAATCTGTATATCTGTATAGATGCCCGTACATGCATGCAAAATGTAGTTTTTACTTTCCCTGAACAACACAGCCTGCAGATGGCACAACCTGTATATCTCTGCCTTAACAGAGACGCTTGGATGGTTCCCCTATACCGTCCACTGATGGACACCAGTGCCATCACAGATGTTGACTTTTAATCTGTCAACATCTGTGACAGGTTGAAAGACATTTCTTCTCTTTAGCCCAAAGAGTTTCCACGATTTCTAAAAAGAATTTCAGATTCTAATTGATCAGAAGGCAGATGTTGTATTTCTCAGAAGCACTGCCAAGCCCATGCAGTGATTTCCACCACAGAACCATCTGTTTTTAATGCAGCACTACCCAGTAGTTGTAGTTAATGGTGGTTTCTCCAGGTCCTGAAATTTTGTAGATATAACTTTGTAATTTTTTAAAGATATTTTCTTTTTTGCCCTTTTTAGCACTGCTCAGCTACATTATTTTCTTTAAAAAAAAACATAACCTGATCTCTAGCAGTCACTGATAAGGTTAAAAAATGACAGTATAGGAAAATGGGTCAGGGGGAACTCGTGCAAGCCAATTTGGGTCCCGCAGGTCATTTTGCTCCCAGTATACTCTAAATAAAATGAATTTTTAGTTAGAGTATGCTATCTACTTTTGCCCTTGTTATTGTCTTTTAAATGCAATCTTCTTTGACTAATAAATTCTATTTGTAATGTATAGACATGGACATTTATTTTCCTCGTACTTACACACTTTCCACCGCAGGGGGAGCTGTGTAACACAAAATAAAGCTGGGACCTTGAAACAATGTCTCCTGAAAGTCTCTTCAGATCAGCCTCAAAGAATATTGACACTTACCCAGAGGATGTCCTTGACGGTCTCCTCAGATAAAGCCTTGAAGGTGTCACTTACCTTTTTGGCTAAAAAAGCAAATTGACAGGTGCCCACTCAGGTCCTCACTCGGGGACTATGTGATCTCAGAACCTGGAAACATTTTCACCTGCAACCCAATCCCAAACAGCGCTGTGCTCTGTGGGATTGGATGAGTCACCTTATCCCCTAGTTTGTGTCCCATTACCTAGCAGTTGTAATGCTCACACCAGTGTAACGTGTCCAAGGTAGCAGGCGGGGCAAGCTGAGCTGGCCTGAAATTTAAATTAACCTCAGCAACATTTATGTGTGCATGGGGAACAGGTGTTGCATTACCGGCACCCTCAAAACCCGCCATGCACCCGCGCCTCTGATACGAACGAATGTACACACTCACTTATATTAGCTGGAAGAGCTACTGAGACACATGTCTGCTACTAGTTTAATGCTTATCTCCCCCTGCAGTTAGGCTCCCTTTACGGTGGCTGGTTTCAAAGCCACCGTGAGAGTGTGTTATTGGAGGAAAGAGGGTAGGAGAGATCACTATTTGTGTGTGTGTGTGTGTGAGTGACTGTGACAGGAAATGTCACAGGGAGGTACACCATCTATTTTTCAGTGCAGCTGAAGCTCCTGCTCATCGTGGGAGGCTGTACCTGGGTTTCTTTAAGATTAAATCCAAAGAGATGATTGTTTTCTGTAACAAATTCCTGAAACTCAGGAGCACGAAGCCTCTTCATCAGATATTGCTAACAGAAAAAGTTACTCAAGCATGTAACACCAACAACCACCTTTAAATTTGTATTTTTCCCCCAGAAACTTTCAATCTTTTCTAAGCTTTTCTTAAAGAACCGCTTCATAACTTGGGTATGAAGCGATTTTTTCCTTGCCCCTGACGTTAGCTTAGCATAGCTTAGCTTAGCATAGCATAGCATAGCCCCAGCATGACTGTCTAAAAATACATTTAGTAGCACATGTTCATTTAACCCTAGATCTTAGCCAAGAAATAATCTGGTACTTTAGCTTTTGTACAGGTAATTAATAAATCAATCGATATATAAAAGTGAAACTTATTTATTTAAGCTGTTTTTTTGGAGTATACCCCAGTTTTTGATCTCAATCCCCCATCAAGAAAGAGTATTTCCTAAATTGTCAGACTATTCCTTACAGGCACAGGGTTGCCTTTGGGAAAGTGAGTTTGAGAATGAGATGGAACTGGCTCAGAGTTTACTGCAACTTCTGTGGACCATCAATGAGCAGCCGAAGGACATTTGGAAAGTGCTTTACCCAACCAAGAGTAAGCTGGGCTGTAGAGATGGGGGCAGATGATCCCCTGTGGCATTCTCCCTCAATTTCTCCTCAAGAACTGGGTCATAGAAGATGAAGGGTGCAGTCCCAGTCTTTCTGCTCAAGTGTTTTTATGGCCACCATAAATCATTCATTGGTCTTGCTCTGCTCTAGAGGCAATTTGTGTGTCCGACACAGGGAAGCCCTTGTTGACAAACCATTCCCCTCATCTTCAACATCAAATTTCATTATTCAGCACTGCACTGGGCTATTCTTACCTTTCTATACCAGGAAAAACAAAAAACAAAAACATGATTTCATCAAAGGAGATACAAATGCATCCTCCTATTTTCCATTCTCTGGTGAAATCGGAGATTCACTTCCCCGCCAGCTCTTTAAATGGACCCAGCAGGTCATGGCCTCATAAATGTTATTTTGAAAACCCATGCCAGTGACCGCATCAGACAATATGGTTCCCACAGGCACCATGGGAGCCTTTTAAAGGCTTGAGAGAATATGAAAAACAGTACAAAAGCAGACACTAGATAACCAGGTATCATAAAGGATTCCTCTGTGTAAAAGGATAAAAGCAATGTATGTTTGGGCTTTTCCGACCAGCTAAGAAAAAAGAAGCTTGGATATGAAATAACAAATAATTGCAAATTCTTACCTCCTGAAATCTTTTTTTTCCTGAGAATGATATATGATTAGCACATTTTCCAGAGCTTCAATGTGTTTGTGATATCATGTAGGCTATAATTGTCATGACTTTGCAAAGGTTGCTTGTTAAGAAGTAGATAAACCACCAAATCTCTCAAATCTATCCTCTTAAATCTTTAACAACCAGAAAAAGGCACGTCTTTTTATATGCAGTTATAGCCAGAGGACATTCCTACACACACACACACACACACACACACACACACACACACACACACACACACACACACACACACGTTGTTTAAGGCATAAGGTAGCAGGAGTTTTCTGTGAAGTACTCCCTACATGTAGAGCCAGGTGGACGTCGACTGTTCTCATCGATATGGTGCTCTGGTACTGTAGCTGCTATCAAACTCATCACAGAATAACTGAGTATTGCTTCATTGTGCATACATCTGCAGGGAGACATGAGAAGTGATGCATCTGCAAAAGAGTGACTTTTCCAAATGCTGTATATATTTTCAGCTCAGTTCAATATAAGAAACCCCCCAAAACAACACTTCACTTATATTATAGTGGTGAATACTGTAAGGACTTTAATGGGAAACAGATGTACAGAGTTCCATACTGTAGTGTTGCCTTGTCCTACAGTTTACATTGCTGTTTGATGCTTCCTCCTCACTTGTCTGTTTGTGAGAGAGGTACATCAATGTGCATGCACCACTGGATAAATTCTATTTGTATCCCCATGTTTGGAGTTCAAGAAAAAAGATGCCACAGCTTTTACTTCTTTAGCGCGCAGACTAAACCATCAACTCACCCAACGAAAACTCCTAATGGGCTGCTGAAACATGAATTATTCATCTGGGCTAGGTTGCCTGGTTTTCTTGTGCAGGCACATGTTTTATTGCCCAACTTGGCTCCGTGACAACAGCTGGGCAGTACCTCAGTCCTATTTGTTGTGGGATACCATTTCAGTTCCCACGCAAAGCTCCATCATCAGTCCTACACCACAGTACTAATGGTGGAAGATTCCTCTGACTTGCCCTGTCTGCTGGGCAGTGACTTGAGATACTCCAGATGTCGACGTGCGTCCTCCTGATTAGCCCTGACATAGTAGACAAGGTAGGAGATGACCATGGTGAACCAGCCAAACATAACAACCAGCATGGCCACATCTGTAGTCCTCTTCATCTCCACACAGAGGTCTATGTCCGGTGCCAACAGGAAGGCAAGTCCTTCAACTCCTATTTTCTCAGGTTCTGAAGTGTGGCACACAACGCCTGTCAGTGATGCAGGCTCCAGGTCCACACGAGGCATGGCCATCTGCAAATTGCAATTACAGTGCCACGGATTGTTTGTTAGGTTGGCGCGAGCTCGCAGCCCCTCAAAGGCATCAGGGGTCAAGTTTCCTAACTTGTTAGAAGAAAGGTCCAGGAACTGTAGCGTGGAGCCGAGGCCTCTGAACGCACCTGGTTCTAACTCACTTAGTTCATTGTGTGAAAGGTCTAATTCAACCAGTTGGGTTAAACCGGCAAAAGCATTTGTTGGAACTGTGGTGAGGAGGTTAAAATCCAGGTAGACACGTCGTGTGTCATTGGGGATGTCCTGCGGGATCTCTGTGAGCTGCAGGTTGCTGCAGCGCACCGTCTTGCCGCCACTCTCGCTCTCGGTGCAGTAGCAGTTCTTGGAGCAACTCGTGGCAGCATGATGAAAGCAGAAGGTCATTAGCACCAAACTATGCAGCAGCAAACACATGACCACCGAGTGGCGTAGCAGCCAGTCTGCAAGAAGGGACATTGTGGGATACGGTGGGCATGCTCCAGGGAGGACCACCTCAGCTGAGGGCTGAAGTCCACGTCAACCTCCCCAGTAACTGTTGAACCTGTTGCATAAAAAAACAACAGAAAGTGACACAGGCTGTGGGAAGTTTACCTTCTGAAAGCAAGAAATGAAGAGCACCTTGTACAGTGAAAAACGTTTCTTTTGTAAAACACTGATGATTGTAAATGTTCTTCAGAAGCGGTGATGTTATTTAAGGGAGCAACAGGAGCTTATCTAATTGCACTGTGGAGGCAGCGGGAATACTGTACGCTCATTTCAGCGTGTTGCCAACTGGCATCAACTGGTGTTTCCAAGAAACTCAAAGGATCAAAGATTCCCTTCATCCCAGCACAATAAACAAGCTAAGAAAATACTTTGCTGTCACTGTGCCTCTTTTATAATTGACATCCCTGCAGTGCAGGGCTATTTCAGTACACATAGACGGGCATTAACATAGTAGTGTGACACTAAGAGGGAAAAAAATGTTCTAAACAAAACATAACTCCACCTACATTTTAACTTTTTTTCTTTAACGTCTTTTGTCACATTTCCAGATTTTTTATTTAACATGTTCTAGTTTTACTGGGAAGTGCAAGTAACACAGAGATAAGAGCTTGTCTTTGTGTCCTGTAAATGATAAAACTTTTATATTTTGTAGGCAAGTCTTTGAAAATTGCAGGTCAACCCACCTTAACACACTTCATTAATAGCTGATAAGGGCTTACTCCTATCCTGTTACTAATCCTCTTCAGGAAAAACTCCTTAAGTCAGTGTAACGTTAGCGCTGGCCACCCAATCCTTATGCTGAGGTAAATGCTAATGCCCCCAAAACAACTAAACAGACAATGTGATGATCTGCCTTGTTTGAAGAGAAAGAAGAATTCACCAGGCTGCTTAATTTCTCCAAAATGGTCAGGGACTGAGCAAGATCCACTTACCAAGATTAAAAATGAAATCGATCTCTAAGTACCTCAAAGTATCACATGACGGGGGGGTTGGGAGTAGTGGCACTGGTGGTGTGTACATGAGATGCAGCTAAAACCCTCAGTGCACACTAGTTAACAAATGAGTGTCAGACAACCTCAGTAATGAGCCATTTGGGGAGACTGATGCAAAGCACAGACGAAGCTTGTGCTATTAAGCACTGACTGCTGCGGTTTGCCTCCTTCAGATATGCCATTTATCCGTCTTCATCAAGGCCAGGCAAAGCAACTTTCAAAGGATTTCCCTCTGCACTCTGTGGCAGCAGGGTGTACGAGAACGTAAAACAGCACGACAGAAAAGCTTAAAACCCAAGGAAATTAAGGGTCTTGTACGGCTAGTGTTATGCTTCTGTAAAGGCAGTACTTTTCCCATCACATAGCATGCCAGCCTGGTATTTGGCTGAGAGATAATGGGGGAGCAGAAGTAAAAGGGCTGGTGACAGAGATGGGGAAATTGGACACACAAGCACAGGGTTGTGAGAGAAAGAATGATATCACAACGATTTAAGGAGAGGGGTAACATTGCAGTGACAGCACAGAGAACATTGCGTGACACTAATGAGAGATCGAGGAAAAGGGCAGATGTTAGTAAGCCAAAGAGGCAGCTGACAAAGACAGCTGGAAGAGAAAGGATAGGCAGGAGAGGGAAAATGCAAGGGACACTTGTAAATAAGATCAAGACAGTAGACATGGTGTAAGCTGGATGAGTAGCAGGGTGGGGCACAGGTCTGCAAAAATAAAAAAAAATTAAGAAAAATCTGTAATGCATTTGCAAAAGATTGCATGCATGCAAATATTCTAGGAACAGTTAGTCTTCTTAACGTAATGTGATAAATAACGATGCAGCTGGCACTGCAAATGCATTGCTTTTGCAGCCACAGGTCAATCTCTCACTTCCTAAATTCACTGCTGTCAGGCCTGCGCACACTCTGGGACCATTTTAATATGGAGCAATGACGTGGACACACACACCCAGACATCCGAGTCATTAAGATCTCATATATGTTAGTGTCTGTTGTGTGTAGTCTCACAACAGTAGCCTATTGCGGCAGCTGCGAACACCACGTGAATTTTAAATAGGGGAAAGTGGGGTGATTTGTGCCAGTGGGGAAGTTGTGCCACCCCCTGTTTCTAGGGAACCATAGAAGAAATTGGTCATGTGACCACACATTTTTGAACAGTCAGCCATTTCACTTATCCTGCAAAGAAGGGAACGACACTGCATGAGAATTAAGCACATTTAAGTTAAGAAAACAACAGTTTTTCGGTTTTCAAAGTAAAATTTCTAGGCTCAAGGTTTTTCGGTTGATTTGTCTGAGCAGTTATAGACAAGTTTGAAAACATTGCACAAATGTTTTAATGCTTTGACAAGCTACACTGTGTCCACACAGCTAGCATGATGTTAGTTCAAAACTGCTGGATGATGCATTTTTTCCAAAATAGTAGGGTTGGAGTGATTTGTGCCAAGGGGCCTGGGTTAAGCTGTGTCAGTGGCACAACTCACCCCCAATTATGAATATTTTAAATATATTATTTTATTGTAATTGTAGCTTTTATTTCTACAGTTTACCACTAAAACTATACTACAATCTTAATTTCAGACCAACAATTAATACTAGACTATCATGCCAAGGAGTTATAATGAGGAGGACAGGCAGGGTTTCCACTCCTTTAGAGGACATGGAGAAGGGGGAGTCCATTCGTCAGGTGGCAAGGAGGATGAACATATGCAGGATGACATTAAAACAATACAGTGAGAAGAGAAGAACTGGACTTGCCAATCAAGTCTTTGATGAGCATAGGAGAAAGAACTGGCAGAATATATAAAGGCACTAGAAGCAATGTTTTATGGTCTAAGTCCCATGAAATGCCTTGAACTGGCTTTTGAGTATGCACAAAGAATCTTTTATAATCAGTTGCACAATTTACCACAAGGTATTCTTTCCAAAGGCACAACTTACCCCACACCAGGGGCATGCTGTGCCACTTTTTTTTTTTTCCAGAAAGCTGTATTTCTTAAATACTATATTTCCGATTCAAAGTGATTGTGCCCAAGGATGCACCACATCCTAAAATATATGTACATATTTTATTTGAAAGCATTACTGTCATGGCCTCGGTTTAAAGTCACGTTAACTAAAAACTGGCACAATTCACCCCACTCTCCTCTGAGCTGACAGTTATTTGTGGCGGCCTGGGTAAACAGCAACAAGGAAAGGACAAATGAACATCCTCGATATAGCCTGTTTAACTTGGATTGGTCCTTTTAATGCAGGCCAAATATTATTTCACTGATTTCAGCTCATGAAGCCCTATTCTGGATACACTTTTCTGGCTCCGTGCAGCAAAACACTGCACTCGGTAGATTTCCATTTCCAAATAAAAATCTTTTTGACTTGACTTAGAGAGCAGTACAGTAAACAGTAATACTGCCGAGCAGCCAGCTCTTCTGATGCAATGGCTTTCACTCCGTGCTGGAGATTAGAAAACTGTGTCACTGACTCATCAGTGTATCCTCAAGATTGACTTGAATCTTCAAATCCTCAACGTAAAGTTTTACAGCCTGGTGATGCCATTAGTTTTAAACTTTAATTTATGATAATGACAACACCAGCTGACATCACAGGAGCTAAAATGAGTGGCTTAAACCGGCTACCGGGTCCTGCAGAAATACCAGTTTTCCTCACGTACAAGCATCTGGTTAAAATGAACTGAAAGCAGATAAAGGTGATACCTCGTGGAACCGATACCTTTGTTAAGTTTGTCTTTCATCCTGCTTATAGTCAGCATCATTAAGCGCCTTTTCCCAACAGCAGCTACGTTTTTAAAATCTTTGTTTAAACGGCGATTTTTTTTTTTTTTTTTTTTTTTTTTTTGGTTTTTGGGGGGGTTTTTTGGGGGGGGGGGGATTAGCTGCATAAATTATCACAAAGAACAAAAAACACATGCATCGTGGCCAGTATCACAAACACAAACACTCACGTCTTTGCCGCTTTCCCTCTTCCTTCCATGGCGCGTTTCTAGGCAAGTGTCCAAAAATAATATCTTCCACCAGATCAGTGCGCTTTCCAACAAGCGACTTGTTCGATATTTTGGTTCGCCTCCAGTAAGTCCTCCTGCAGCTCGTCAAACTTGCGGCGAAAGCCGCTCTGGAAACTACGACGCGCCAGTGGAAATGCCCCTTCACTCCAGGGCTCTCACTCAGAGCAGCCTTTTAGTTTCCACGCAACGAGAAAACTAGGCAACATTGCCCAAGCCTCAGCGAACTGGCAAGCAAACAGAGCGAGGGCATGACTTTCAGTGACGGCGGTGTCTCACTGACTTTGATCCAAATACATGGCAAAATTGATATTAATGCACAGTCTCACGGCGCATTTACGCACTGGTCGGATATTTTCTGCCACTGCTTGGAGCTGAGTGCTGGACATATATACAGAGGAAAAGTCCATGTGATGGCATGACTTAATCCATTCATTCGTTTGAATCTACTAATTGCTGGGATTGACGTGAGTTCAGTGTGCATGCATCAGGTGCCAGGAAAGTAAAAGAGTGTCCCTCCCACACCATCACACACAAACGCAGAAATGAGCTCATGCACAATGCAGTGCACAAACATGGCTCGGTTGTGCTGGCAGCCTACACTGATCATGTTTGATCTGAAGCTTGTTGTTTCAAACATGCAGCCTGGCTGCCAGCGCTGTGGATCTTTGCCGGTCTCCAGTCCCCTTTCCTGCCTGCTGCCACCCGATAAGGATGTCCAATCAAATCCACTATAAAAACAGACGTGCATGGTCACTAGCCTGGGAGAGCCTGCCAAGCAGCCAGTCATAAGGTATTAATGGAATTAAAATCAATAAAATGGGATACTTCACCCAAACTCCCTCCCTGGTGCTCTGGAATAACAGAAGGCATATGATTCACTTCTTCTTTTTTTCTTTCATTGATAGTGATGAATGTGTGCTAAGGAAGAGAGTCAAGCATAAACACAAATAATTTTTGATTATTTGAGTTGAAATACAGTATTTTATGCATCTATGAACTGCTTTTTGTATAATCCTGGAGCAGTGAGAGATAAAGAATAAAATAAAATAAAAATCACTGTTTTCCAACACATCCTTTTCCAATTCCCATCCCAGTGCCTGTTTCAATTTAGAACGTATAATTTCTTTGTCTGTCCAGACATATTACTGTAAGATTATTTTAGGGACTAGTAATTGTTTGTGTTATGAGATCCAGGCTGGATAAAAGCATCATAACACATCTGTGGGTCTCAGTCCTCATGAGAGATACATGAAACATGGCGTTCCGTGCTGCTGCTCCTTCTGCAGCCCTCAGGTTATGAGAATGCCCTTGTCAATTAGACAAGGTTCAGATAGGTGGAAAAGCATATGACAGAGAAACAGCAGAAAATAGGATTACTTTCCTCATCGACAGAGGAAAGTGCACTGGCAGTCAGTCTTTCTCAGCTTAATCAGATTATTTTAAATGCTCCACGGTGGTTGGCAGCTAGATGGTGCATTAAAAACCATGCATTAGTCCTGACAGAGTACACTTCCAAGTGGATCAAAGTTTCCCTTTTTTTTCTATGTAACTGGGGGGGCTTATGTCTGCATTCCTGATCAGCTTCAAGCGTCCTCTGTATTACCCCAGTACCTGTGCAGGTGGCACACCTACAAGCTAACATTAATCCATGAAGTCAAATTGCTGAGTGGGGATTTGGCTGAGAAAATGCTAGCACCAAACTTTTTACAATGTCACCTCAAAAGGGTGGGAATGTAATTTTTTTCTATGTACTCTGACTTCTATAGTGGAACAAAGGGACTCATATTAATGAGATCCCGCTCTTTCATTCTCATTTGGTCTGCTCACACAAAGTCTTACACATGCATACATATATAGTTAAGTGCACAGGAACACGCACATGCTGTCTCCTGCTCCCAGGTTACTCCTCCTCAAGATCAAAGCCCTGCCTTGTCTTTGTGAATACAACACTAACCTTCTTTATTTATTTATTTCATCGTCTGTCTTGAGCCTTTTAATCAAAAGCTGTGAGAACAGTGTATTAAAAGGATTTCTCGCCTGCTTAGGTCACCTCACCTCATCTTCTCTGCGAGGAGTCTTGTCTTTGAAGTCTGATATTATTGACATTGAACAATAGGGTGCCGATATGAAAGTATTGCAGATATTCATTTGAGCCTTCGCCACTCACAGAGCTGCGGCTGCCAGAGCCATTTCAAAAGCTTCTAAGTGCAAACCTTGGAGTCTTAAATCTCACTAAAAGCAGGTTATGAATGGCTTTATAGCGGTATGCTGGAAAACGGTGATGTTGTTTCTGTACATAAATCTTGTTTTTGATATGCTCCAGGGCCGTGGCTCTCACTTTCAGATTTGTGGGTAGGAAACCCAAAAGTGGAGCTACGTGGTCAAAAGATGTATCAAGGATAGAAAACTGTACATGATCAAGTTTTTAGAGTTAGTCAGTTGATCACAGTTGCTGACATGTTGATCCCATAGACTGTGTACAAAAGATGGATTACCACTGTGACATTAACCAAGTGACAGAGAATTACTGGAAATTACTGTCAATGTTGGTTTACGTTTAAAAAAAAAAGATTTAAAACAACATTCTGAGCAACTAAAGCAGAATTTGCACAGGTGTGTTTCCGGGTGAAGCACCCTCGCTTTTCATTTTCTTTGAATGGGGTGACATCAAGTGTTGCTGAACTGAATTTTTGATATGCCTCGTCACTTCGCTCATGCTGAAAGTTAAGGGAAAATTCAACCTCTGGAGTTGCAGCACAGGTGTCAGCATTCGTGTCATGTCAGCGGAGCCATTTGCCAATGAAATTCATGCATCCAGTCTCTAGTCTGGAGCCTATCCCTGCCTACCGTAGGGCAAGAGGTGGCAGTAGCCAATATGATGCAGGGCTAACACAGAGAGACAGACAACCATGCACGCTTACATTCACACGTACAGATATTTAGAATCACTACTTAACGTAACCCCACTAACTGCGTAAAGAGTACACGGGGAGAATCCTCGCAAACACTGAAAGAACATGCAAACTCCACACAGAAAGACCCGGAATTTCTGTGGAAATAAAATCATGCTATGCAGATATGCTGAGAGAGCAACAGGGTTTCATTGTACAGCTCATTTCAGTTTTATTTCAGTTTCACTAAAGGCACTTGTATTGTAAGGTAACGACCCAACAATAATAGAGAGAAAGCCCCAGCGAACAACAAACCCCTGTGAGCAAGCACTTTGCGACAGCGGGAAGGAAAAACTCCCTTTTAACAGGAAGAAACTACCAACAGAACCAGGCTAAGGGAGGAGGAGCCATCTGCTGCGACCAGTTGGGATGAGGGGAGGGAGACATAATAAAAGACTCACTGTAGAGCATTAAGTGTAAAAATGTAGCATTTCATTGTTGATTGTTGCAAATAATCAACCTGTTGCTAACAGGCAGCTAACTTGGCTACCTGCTGATTGAAGCTCCTTTTAGCTTGTCTTTTTTGAGGGTCGGTTGTTATTGCCATGACGATCACATGAGCAAATGTCAGGAACGCCCACATTTAAGAGCTGAAGCTTGTGAATCCTGCCTTGAAGTGTCTTCCCCTGCAGCAGCAGATATTTGAATTACATACAACACCTTCAGTTAAAGTGGCCACAACCTTATTTATTCAGATCTTATTTACTAAGCCTCGTAGCAGTGCAAACAGGTTGTACAGCATTATACATAAAAACTAACCTTCAAAGTTGACATGAAGAGGGAATTTAGTAATATGGACTTACCGTAAACCAATTTTTGTACGAGGCTGTGAACATACGAGGAACTGCAGCATTTAGCGCTTACATCTTATTTTTATTTTTACTCCCAGTGGGTACAGCGTGACAATTCTTTAGCATCAGTAATGTTTTTGTATGTTTATCATTTTGATTTAGTGCTTAATAAAAGCACATGTAGAAAAAAAGACTACCGGCTTGAGCTGCTCACCATACACAAAAAGCTTTACATGACAGATCTGCAGACAGAAACATTTAGGAAATAAGGTTGTTGAATATAATAAACTGTACTGTTTGGGAAAACACTTCATGGTAAGATTATTTTTAACAAGTGTGATTAAATAACACTGCATCACCGATTGTTAAATTTTAAATGTTAAGTTACTATTGTTGCTCGCAGTTGCCTGCAAACACAGGATAGAGGTGGTCTGAGCTGCCCTTTCAAACTAATAATAATTCTTAGTCCCTCACTGTATTCACAATGACAGCCAGGGAGGGGTGTTCACCTTAAAGGTCATGTTGTGGACCTCCAAGGACACAGCTGGAAATGTGACGGTCAAAACATGACCCAGAAAGCAACCAGAGGAGAAAAAAATCTGTATATTAATGCTGTGAATGTTAGACGTTTGCTCTAAGATATTATTTTCCTTCCTAAACACTGTTGTCTCTAATAAAAAGTGTTAAAGGTTTAAATATTGAGTAACACTTCCTTCTTCCTCACATGCAGCACAGCCTGAGCTACTGAGATTTAGTTTTCTACCTTAAGCCATTCACTGGCGGTCGTTTTATCTGTCACACACCTTGAAATTGACTGAGCCAAAATATCCACAGTGGACCTGAAGCTGTAATTTTGTTTTCATTTTAGTTCATTGTCATCATTATTATTTTTTTGGAGTTCTCTCTTATCCTGCGACTCGCAGGGAAAAGCCTTTGCCAGGAAATAATTACACACAGTTTGAGGGGAATTTAATCAAATATAAGTAAAATCCAACAGAAAACACTGCTGTGACACTTACTCGTCATAGAGAGTGTTTGGTAGCACTTTATATAAGGGCCTGCTAAGGGCATAATTTCCAAAATCTGAAATTATGATGTAATTATATTCACCCACAAATACTTAGGGTAGCAATTCAATTTTTTACAGAAAATAAGAAATGATTATACTATAAGTAATTTTAAGATAGTTGTTATTACAGTTTTATAATGCAGCAGATAGTTTTATGTTCAATGGTGGACAACAAAATTGATACATATACCCTATATTTGATGAACCCCCTTTCTAATAAAATAAACAAGACTTTTTAATTGTATCAAATCACATCATGATTCAGTTTTCTTTATATAGTGCCGAATCACAACAACACAACTCAACAAGTCAACTCAAGCAACTTCACATTGTAATGTAACCATTCAATAATACAGAGAAAACCCCAACAATCACGACTCCCTATGAGCAAGCACTTGGCAAAAGTAGGAAGGAAAAATCCCCTTTAACAGGAAGAAATCTCCAGCAGAACCAGGCTCAGAGAGGCCATGAATCTTCTCTGGGGTCTTCCTCTTTTCCTCCTGGTTTGCAGCTCCATATTCGGCATCCTTTGTCCAGTTTATCGACTATCCCTCCTCTGCACATGTTCAAACTGTCTCAGCTCTGCCGCTCTTATTTTCTCTCTAGTCTGTTCGACCTGAGCCGTCCCTCTGATTTACTCATTTCTAACCTGTCCATTCTGGTCACTACCAATCAAAATGATTCCAGTGCAGGGTCATTATTAACTCCAATATCTTTGGCTCATCTTTTGTGGTCTATGATAGATGCAAAGCCAAAATAAAGAAAATTATCTTTTTTTTTCCACTCTTGGCTGTCACATCTTTCACAAATCCCAAAACGCTCTCCTGGACAAGCTCTGATAAGCTTGTCAAGTGCTCAGTTGGAGCAGCTCTTTACCTGTCACACTAATATCCGTAAAGGAGCCCTTTCCTTGTAAGACACTGTTCATCAAGCCACATCAAGCATCTCCTTCAGACAGCTATCAACACATCTGTGACACTCCAAGTTTCGTTTTCTCCCACCGTCCCCAGCAGTCAAGCTTCAGAAAACACAGAGCCATCAATAAATAAACAGGAAGGCAGGTGGTAGCTACTGAGAGTGTCCATCTACTTTGCAGGGTGACTATTTTTGGATGCTAAGTACTTAGCATTCCTGTTTCAAACTGCCCACTTCTGCTAGATAAGAGAAAGTCTGTGTGAGACTTACACAGTGTTTAAAAAAATCATTTGCCCTCATTAAAAGTAAAAAATGCAACAGAAATATATAAAATCAAAGGTTTATGTATTCTATTAATCATTAAAGAAAATTTTCTTTATGATAGATAGATAGATAGATAGATAGATAGATAGATAGATAGATAGATAGATAGATAGATAGATAGATAGATAGATAGATAGATAGATAGATAGATAGATAGATAGATAGATAGATAATATCTGGAATGTAAGAAATAATAATTTTTGCATGTTGTTTTGTATGCATTGAACAAATGTGATATGTTGATCTGATCAAAATTCTGCACCCTTATTGTAAAGGTACTGCATAAACTGTCTGTTTTCTTTTTTTAAAAACAGTCTTTTTTTAAAGCTAGCATGTCCAACCCTGTGTTCATTGAAAGTGTGAGGGCAGCAGGCACATTCTTTTAGATTTCTTAAAGGAGATAACTCAGTCTTTTTGGCTGAAAATACCAAGCAAAAAAATATCAGATAAACAGTGCAAAAAGTGCTCGCTCCTTCATTCATGTGTGCAGCTGTGGGTGTATTAGTGTACTTGCAATCCACTACATCGACCGGACCGAGGCAGCTCTACTCAAGCTCCTCCGCCTTATTATTACCATGCTAAGGTCAGATGAGTGGGCAACATAGCAGAGGAAGACAGATAAGAATGGTAGAACGGTAGGATAAATCAGGTTACTGCATTTCCATTGACTGATAGCCACAAGACAAGAAATATGAAGAGAGATGGTTGCTTAGAGCTGAATAAAATTGTGCTACTGAAGTAATGCTTTCTTAGCATCACATATGAATCTTTTTATCCCAGTAAAATAGAGGATTGGGGAAAAAGTGAAGGTCTAGCTGATAAATGACTAAAAAACACAGTTTAGGGGTATCGTGCAGCTACATGGGAAGAGTCCAGGACAGGAAGGAACAATATAAAAGAAGAAATCTGATATTGAACACTAGACAGATTTTAAGCAGTTCCTGTATTTTATGCAGGTAAAAGAGAGACAAAGGAAAGAAAGTGGCAGAGGTGGTGATAAATCAAGTGAAAGATCCAGTACACTCTAGTGTAAAAAGAAAAAAGAAGTGAGCACCATGGTCCCAGAAAAACAGAACACTTTTCTTGCAAGGCAAGTTTTGTACATTTAAAAGGCCACTCATGCTTTATATCCCAAGTGACCAAAAAGTGTCAAAAATCATAACACCAGACAACAAAATCCATTTCCTTTTTCCCTTTTTCCTCACATCATGTCCTCTTTTTCTCTACAGTTGGGGAGTTGGAGGAAGGAAAGCGACATCAATCAGGCTATGGTCCCTTTGCCAGCGTCAGTGGGGGTCTGAGCCTGCTGACCCTGGATCTCAGTATTAGTGAGCTTTTGTTGCATGAGCAAGCCAGTCTACAATCAGTCCACATCTGTAATGCATTTGAAAATCTTTCTTTTAGTTGAACTGGTGTGAATGTTTATCTGAAACAGCATTTTATTTCCTATGTGAGGTGAATCTCTTACCTGTAAAACTACTTGTCTGTTATGAATGCATGAGTTGTTGGAAATGTGATAAAATATGCATAGATGTTCAAGCTCCCCTCCTCAGATATGACTTCTGATTGGATTATGCAGCTGACTTTTTTCCCCGAGTTTCTCTGATCTCTGTAAATCCTGAAGGATTATAAACTAACATGTCAGCCTTCAAAGACTCTTGCCTCATCAGTGTCTTCTTTTACATCACGTTCAAACACTCATGTCTACTGAAAGATATTTTTTTGTAATTAATTTTAGTATATTTTTTAAAATAATTTTTTGCCATATAGAATGCGGTATTTTAGTTGATTTGTAATTTCTTTATAACTTCGTCTTAGTTTGTTCCTTTATTGTGTGTTTCTGGAAATTGTTATGATAGTTACTATTATTATTATCATTGTATTACAGTTGATAAAAAGTGAAGATTCACGTTTGAGACTGCTCAGTCCGCCTCTATTAAAAAACGAGAAACGTGAAATCATCAGAGAAAAAAAGCTTCGTTTGTACTTGTAGAACAAAAATTCAAAGAACATTGAAAACAAAACAGTAATAATAAAATATAGGTCGCATTTCTTCATTAGACACTATCAAAATAGAGCTGACAGGAATTTTTTTAAATCCAAATCAAGGAAACAGGCTATTTTGTTTCCCTCCTAACCCTTTTCCTGTCTGTTCTTGAATTCCCATGCACGTAGGTTACTTCTTTTTGAATGCTGATTGGCTGTGATACAAGAGATGGGTGGGCTCATGCCACTTTTACCGTCTACGATTGGTTATTTAACTGAAAAAGAACGGATTTGCTGCTCTCATTGGAGGAATTCGTCACGCGCTCAGTAGTATGATTGGTCAATATAGCTGGCGGGAGATGTTGCCACAAAATTTCGAATATTCATACTGGGACCTCAGCTCAGGCAGCCGTTATTATTGGGGGTAGCTGGGATTTATTTAGCTTGTTGCAAACCTAGAGTGTACTATATTTCAAACGAAGGGCTTTAACATTAAATACAAGAAGAATGGCTGAACCGTTGAAGGTAACGTTACTGTCGCTTTCATATTTTCTGCTAACGTGTTATTAGGCTTACGTGCTAACCTGCTACAACTGTAAGCTAAACTTCTAAGAAACAATTAAAGGCACTTGGCTAACGTCGTGAGCTGCTTAATGTAACAGTGCGCGATGTTTAGACGTAATAATGCACTACTTGCAGAGTGTCCCTTTTAGTAATTTAACAACTAGTCCTAACTCTTGGCACAGCAGCTTGTAAACATTAACTATAGCTAATGCTGTTAAGCCAGTTGAAATGGTGTTACCCCTGCATTCATTCTCCTCGCATTATTTATTGTGTTTGAAATAAAAACTGTCCTTAAATACTGAGCTAAACCCTGTCCTTGAGCCTCAAATGTAATCAGAGCCAAGCAACTTCAGGGGGGTGTTTTCTCTCCCCCCGTACATTTACATTGTTGTGTTTTTGTGCAGTAAAACATGCAAAACTGTCAGCAAGTAGCACTATAGATGATGTTGATCATTATATTAAGGTTTCCTGCAGTACAAAGATAAGTCCCATCTTCGTTACGGTGCAAGGCCTATAGAAGATATCAGTATATTGATATTATTTTCATTTATTTTTTGCACTGTGTGAGGTTCAGTTGCTTTCGTTATGCATGATGACAATAAAGAGTGTTGAATGATGAATCTTAAAAGATAACCTTGTGTCGTTTTCATCAGGCCTTTTTGGAGAACAAGCCGGTGGAAAAGCTGAAGAAGGATCCTAAGCGGCTGTCAGTGGAGAGAATCTATCAGAAGAAGACGCAGCTGGAGCACATTTTGCTCAGACCGGACTCCTACATAGGCTCTGTTGAGCCTGTCACTCAGGTAAGAAGTTTTAAAATTTCTTTAACAGTCACGTGTATATTTAAAGCAGTTTTTTGTTTGTTTTGTTTTTTGACTGCACAATTATGGTTCTTATTGAATGAACACATGCAAGCTCCTTGTGATTATTTAACTTTTTTCATTAGCAAATGTGGGTGTTTGATGAGGATGCTGGACTGAACTGCCGTGATGTGACCTTTGTGCCTGGGCTCTACAAGATTTTCGATGAGATCCTTGGTAAGTAAAAAGCTCTTGCAATTATAGATGTCCATGACAAACCTTTATTAAACAGTGTTTTAGCTCCAGTAAAATGTACCGGTAGTAAAAATAGATTTTACTTTCTCTTCCCATAGTAAATGCAGCTGATAACAAGCAGAGAGATAAGGGCATGTCCTGCATCAAGATCAACATTGATCCGTGAGTTGTGTATAATGGTGCACTACCAAGTTTAAGATATTAAAATACAAAGTAACTCTACTACAGCTACCAGCTGACAAATCAAGCGCTTGTGTATATTTTTGTTCCTTTTAGTGAAAACAACACCATCAGTGTATGGAATAATGGGAAGGGTATTCCTGTGGTGGAGCACAAAGTGGAGAAAGTCTATGTACCTGCTCTTATCTTTGGACAGCTCCTCACTTCAAGTAACTATGATGATGACGAGAAGAAAGTCACTGGTAAGATTGATACATTTGAGTGCTTTATATAATACTGATTGTTTTCTGTCATTCTTAATGAGAAAATATTCTGTATAATTACAAAGGCTCCCTTCAACATCATTATGTCCAACACAATTAATGCTGAAATTTTAGCGTTTTATTAGGAAAAAAGCCTAATTTAATGTTCAATCTGTTCCTAACTCTATAAATGTTCTTCAGGTGGACGAAATGGATACGGTGCCAAGCTTTGCAACATCTTCAGTACAAAGTTCACTGTCGAGACTGCTTGTAAACAGTCGAAGAAGTGCTTCAAGCAGGTATGAAGGAAGATCGACCTCATTTCCCACTTTCATTTTTATGTCTTGATTGGGGAGAATGTCATTTTCTGTTATGCCCATGTCTTCCATAGACTTGGTATGACAACATGGGCAAAGCAGGGGAGGCTAGCATCAAACCGTTTGATGGAGAGGAATACACTTGCATCACCTTCAGACCAGATCTGGCCAAGTTTAAGATGAGCATCCTTGACAAAGACACAGTGGCTCTGATGACCAGGAGAGCCTATGATATTGCTGGATCCGCTAAGGGTGTCCGGGTGTTCTTCAATAGCAAGAAGCTACCAGTAAGTTACTGTGATCTTTAACTTTTTTCCGTTAACTCTTAATGTTTTGGGAAGTAATTTTATTAAGCTTTTTAATATATTATGTGTATTTTAAATGTTGACTGAAGACTTCATTCACAAAGTTAAACCTAAAATCCAAAGCTTTTTGTGGACTTGTAAAAAGTAGTCACTTACCTGACTTAAAATTATTTCTACTAACTTCATTTAATGAAATATTTGATGTCAGCAAGACAAATCTTACATGTTACGTCCTAATTTGTTCAGGCTAAAATGCATTGAAAACTGATATAAACTGTATGAACTTCACACTTAAGGTTACAGGTTTCCGTAGCTATGTGGACATGTATGTGAAAGACAAGGTGGATGAACTGGGTGGTCCTCTTACTGTCATCCATGAGACTGTCAACGAGCGCTGGGAGGTCTGCCTCACCATGAGCGAGAAAGGTTTCCAGCAAGTCAGCTTTGTCAACAGCATTGCCACAACAAAGGTAATAACTCAGTGCATTGGATTTGATCTAATGCATATATTGTGTCTATGTGTAGGCTGTTGTTAAATCAGTAATTTAAATGATTAAGTTTGTTGGAAAGCTGTCTAAATTTACATCTTTGAGCAGCTCTGAAATAGTTTAAGAATGATTGAACTAGACTGAGCTCTCTTGGCAGCCAAGCAGAATGTAACTGTAACTTCGGTCGTTGCTGTGCTTTTTGGAAGTCGAATTTCCCAGAGGAACCCACCCGAGGGATTAATAAAGTTCTATCTTATCTTATCTTATCTTAAATCCGGCTGCTCTCCAGCCACTTTGTGTCACTATGATTAAGACCTACGGTGTTTATTCTCTAAATGGATCTTGTTTTTGTCCTCTGGACTTTAGGGAGGCAGGCACATTGATTATGTGGCTGACCAGGTAGTTAGCAAGCTCATTGAAGTGGTGAAGAAGAAGAACAAAGCTGGGGTGACAGTCAAGCCTTTCCAGGTATTCATTTTATTTATTTTTTTAATGAAAATGAATATGTAAGTGTATTCCGTAAAAATGTTTGTTAACAAAATGCACAACTGAGTGCGCTTCACGTTTTTTTTCCATTTAGGTGAAGAACCATATGTGGCTGTTTGTCAACTGCCTGATTGAAAACCCCACCTTCGACTCTCAGACCAAAGAGAATATGACTCTGCAGCAGAAGAGCTTTGGCTCCAAATGTCCCCTGAGTGACAAGTTCATTAAACAGGTGCTGATGAAAAGCCACCAGCAGTGTATTTCTCACAAGTTTAATCATTCATCGATTTCACTAACTGGTGTCCATCCTTTGTTGCACTTAGGCCACATCTTGTGGGATTGTGGAAAGTATCATGAACTGGGTGAAGTTCAAGGCTCAGTCCCAGCTCAACAAGAAGTGCTCGGCTGTTAAACACACAAAAATCAAAGGTGTGCCAAAACTGGATGATGCCAACGATGCAGGTAATGTGCGCCGCAGTCGGTACAGTCCAGCATCCCGAGAATGGAGATGACCTGCAGTCCTACTGTACTCACTATATTTTCTCACAGGTGGGAAGAACTCCATTGGCTGCACGCTGATTCTTACAGAGGGAGACTCAGCCAAGACACTTGCTGTGTCTGGGCTGGGAGTGGTCGGAAGGGACCGCTATGGCGTCTTCCCTCTCAGAGGAAAAATGCTCAATGTCCGGGAGGCTTCACATAAACAGGTTAGGCTAGCAAATATAATGATTGCTTGAATCATCTATTTATTTAACAGCTGTAAGTAAAACTTGTTTGATTTTTTTTTCTTCTAATCAGATTATGGAAAACGCAGAAATCAACAACATCATCAAAATCATCGGTCTTCAGTACAAAAAGAACTACAGTGACCCAGAATCCCTCAAGAGTCTGCGCTACGGCAAGATCATGATCATGACAGATCAGGTGTTTTGGCTGATCTTTATTTTCACTCCTTTCCTATCTTCCCGTGTCTTATTTGTGTTGATAATATTCAGGATGTTCATGTTTCTGTGCCTACATATATGTAAGAATAGGTCTTTGTGACCATAATGGTTTTCTGTCCATACTGGCCCTGAAGCCTTTCATAAGGTGCTGCAGGAACAAATGGTGGTTAGAGCAGGTACAAATCCAGTGTAATGTTAACTGTGAGCCCAGTTTTAAGAGGAAACATGCACTTAACCTGAGGAAGGTATCCTTCCCCTACAGCTGTGAAGAGAGCTACTAAGTAATTTTCACTGAGCATGACTTTGAAAGCTATGACTCAATTTAGATTAGTGGGGCAGCTGAAGCTTCATATGAGCCTCAGATGGATGTTTGAGTGAATTTTTAGTTTTTCTTCATCGAGCAAGGCTTATGAATTTTGTTCATCATTTGCCAACACTGACTTTCAGATGGAAAAACAGGATCATCACTACGATTTCTAGTAACAATCCATATGTCCTCTCACATATATGGGGAAATAGAATCTGAATTGGTGGATGGATGCATGTTAAAGACGGACTTCAAAATCCCAGCCCACTATTAAAAACTATTTTAGCGCTACTAATGTTGTCACAGAGCACTTTACTAACCCTTTTTTGTCATCACTCAATTACACACAATTACTTTGTTGCAATATATCTGACCTGTGTTATTGTCACAGGATCAAGACGGCTCCCACATTAAGGGCTTGTTGATCAACTTCATCCACCACAACTGGCCTTCGCTGCTGCGTCACAACTTCCTGGAAGAGTTCATCACTCCCATCATCAAGGTATGTAGATGCTGTAAAAAGCCCTTTGCAGACTTGCCATGTGCAATATTGTTGGCTTCATCTGGCAGTTTACATGATGTGTTCTTTCATTCAGACATGGATCGCTTACAACTTCATACCTACAATAGCAATAGAGAGAGTTGTGATGTGCCATGTTTTGTTGTTACAACACAACCGAGTAGGGATGGGTATTGTTTAGGTTTTATCCGATACCAGTACCAAACCGGTACTTTTGAAACGGTGCCGATGCTTAAACGGTGCTCGAACCGGCGCTTAAAGAATGGAGAACACAAAATTGGTCCAAAAACCTCATTTTCAGCTGTTGTTGTTGTTGTTTGTTTTTTTTTTTTTTTTTTTGTAAAAAGATAACAATGTTAGCCTTTTCTGCAGCTATAGGGGATTTATGGCATCACTCTTGGCTGGAAGCAGTGCTTAAACAATGGAAAAAACACAAACTTTGTCCAAAAACCTCTCATGTTTAGCTGTCTTCCACTTTTTCTTTGGTCATTTTAGCCTTTTTGGCCAGGGTGAAGGGAGTATCTGCCATCAAACAAGAAGACAGCCACATGTAACTACGACCGTGTTTGCTAGTTCACCTTACATGCATTAATGTAATAACGTGGTTAGCCTACTCAACGTAAATTACACACGAACAACATTAAGCTACTCACGCAGAGAAGAACGGCTGCTGCTGCATCATCACCCGTCATCATTTCTGCTACACTGGCAGGGCTAGGGGCCAGGACTCTCCTCTTCGGGTTTTTGGGGGATGTTGCTAACTCCGGGTCCGATAACAGGCAACCCACCCACAGTAGATGTGCTCGGTGTGTCTGCGCTATCAAATACGGCGCATTTCTCGGCTTTTAACAAAATGCTGTACGTCGCCAGATGTTTCATCATGTTCGAGGTGTTACCTCCTTTGCACAGTATCACCTTAAAGCACTTGTTGCAGGCTGCTGAGTTTGCATCTTTTGCTGTAAAGTACAGCCAGACTTTGACCGCTTCGCTTTGGGCATTTTTAATCTGTAGCTCTGCTCTAAAAGAACGTACGTACCTGGGCCCGCCTACTACGCTTGCAAAGGTAAAATGATTGGCTGGAATCCAAAGTGTATGACATCTCAGGGGAAAAAAAAAAAAGCACCGAAATAAAGCAATGAAATGTTCGCTGCTTTTCGGTCTGGTTACTACCGTTAGGGTACCCATCCCTACAACCGAGTAATATGAGTTTGTTCTTCTAAGACAGGGGTGGGCAATTCCAGGCCCCGAGGGCTGGTGTCCTGCAGGTTTTAGATCTCACCTTGGGTCAACACACCTGAATCACATGATTAGTTTGTTACCAGGCCTCTGGAGAACTTCAGGACATGTTGAGGAGCTAATTTAGCCATTTAAATCAGCTGTGTTGGTTCAAGGATACATCTAAAACCTGGAGGGACACCGGCCCTGGAGGCCTGGAATTGCCCACCCCTGTTCTAAGATCTTATTGTTCTTATGAGCATTCTTCGCAACATGCACACATTTGTTTTGTTTTTCTTCCCTCAAAGACACCTGAGAGATGCACAGTTGAGCTATGGCATGTGCTTATTTGTTAATGTGACTGAGTTTTTAACCATGTTGGAAATTTGAAACGATACTGCCATCTGCTGTCAAAACCTCAGAATACTCAGAGCTTAATGGAAAGCTTGGTTCCCCCCCCCCCCCCCCCCCCCTTTTTTTTTCTTTTTAATTCCAAGTTACTTTTAAATTAAAAATCCACATTTTTTCTAATAATGTTAAAATGTGAAAAGCTTTAAATGACTATGCGTCAAGAACCATGGTGATGGACATCTTATTTCTGTGTCTCTTCAGGCGTCTTTCAAGAAAAATCAGCTGTCTTTCTACAGTATTCCTGAATTCAATGCATGGAAGGAGAGCCAGCAAAACCACAAATCTTGGAAAATAAAATACTACAAAGGTTTGTTACAAACCCCTGTGTGGTAGTAAAACGGACAAGTAAGCAACACATAATGCATATGGCCATTGTCATTGTTATAGTTTCTATATTGTTTTGTTGTAACTTGTACCATCTCTTTTTTTTCTTTTGTGGCTATTGCCCATCTAGGTTTGGGAACCAGCACATCGCAGGAAGCCAAGGAGTACTTCTCTGATATGCAGAGACATCGTATCCCATTCAAGTACTCAGGACCTGAAGACGATGAAGCTATCACCCTTGTAAGATGTTAGCCATCTGTGTGGATCATTCCTTGGCCAATTTATATTTGATCTGGACTTTTTAAACATCCTGTAGGCCATGACTAACAGTTGGAGCATTAGTTCTTGGGTCTGTTTTTACAATTCTTTTTTTCTCTCTGGGAAGGCCTTTAGCAAGAAGAAAGTGGAAGAGCGAAAAGAGTGGCTTACCAACTTTATGATTAACAGACGCCAGCGCAGAGAGCACAACCTGCCTGAGGTAATGTCTGTGCAACTGGTGAACTCAATATCTTGTTTCTGTTCTGTTAAGTTTGACTGTTTTACTGTCTCTTTGCAGGAGTACCTGTACGGTCAGTCAACCAAGTCCCTGTCGTACAATGACTTCGTCAACAAGGAGCTGGTACTTTTCTCCAACTCTGATAACGAGAGGTCCATTCCCTGCCTGGTGGATGGTACGTGAAATAATGATAATTAAGAAAAAAGGAAAGATTTAAAGCCATTAACTAATTATGGAGAAATAGAAAGCTGAGAGTTGTCCAGATCCAGTTTAAAATTTAAGTCATTTGAGCATGTGTTCAGGGAAGGGTTTGCTGAGTCTTCTTGACAGGTGTAAAAGGTTGTGAACCGCTGGTCTAATGTCTGGATGCATTTGTGTTTACATCAGGACTGAAACCAGGTCAGAGGAAGGTGTTGTACTGTTGTTTCAAGAGGAACGACAAGCGAGAGGTGAAGGTGGCACAGCTGGCAGGCTCAGTGGCTGAGATGTCGGCCTATCACCATGGAGAGGTGAGGTGGCTTTAATGTGTGGGTTTTGTCAGTGTGTTTCTAATTTAGATTCTTGGTTTGACTTTTCAGTTTAACTGTATCATTTTTATGTTCAGAAAAATGTTCACTTCTTTTTAAATAGGCTTTGCTTTTGAATACTGTATGTTATTAGCCATCAAATTCTTATATCTAAGGGTAGCTGTCAATTTTGCCAGAACTTGAATTGTTACACACGGAGAAGGTTCCGGTTAAATTAAGTTTATTTAAAGGAAAGTAGAAGCAGTGATCTTTCATAGAAAGATTTAAAAAAACAATGCAAGTCATTCTGGCTGTACATAGCTGTTTCTGTTGTATTTACTCTAAACTCTTTCTTGTTTTCAGGTCTCTCTGATGATGACCATCATTGGTTTAGCCCAGAACTTTGTGGGAAGCAACAACATGAATCTCTTGCAACCTCTGGGACAGTTTGGAACCAGATTGCACGGTGGCAAGGACTCTGCCAGCCCTCGATACATCTTCACTATGCTCAGGTACGCAGGATTTCTCATAGATTTAATAACGAAGTGCTTATGTAGGGAGCCAGCAACCGAAAAGAGGCTACTATTGGTCATTGTTAAGAAGGCTTATTGTAGTTAAACCGCTGTCACTTCTTGCACTGCTACATCATGCATTGTGGATGAATGAGTTGTATGTAAGTGTATAGAACTATCAGCCCATGTTCTGCACTTTTTTTCATGAATCTAACAAAATGGGGACAGTTTTTTACATGGATTAGTTACTGAGTCACTAACGAAAATTCTCCCACCAATCTTTACTTCTAGCCCCCTCGCCCGCCTTGTTTTCCCAGCAGTGGATGACAACCTGCTCAAGTATAACTATGATGACAACCAGCGCGTAGAGCCTGAATGGTACATTCCCATCATCCCCACTGTGCTTGTGAACGGAGCCGAAGGCATCGGCACAGGTTGGGCCAGCAAGATTCCAAACTACGACATTCGTGAGATCATCAGCAACATCAACCGTATGCTCGACGGCGAGGAACCTCTGCCCATGGTCAGGATGGTTTCCTGAGATCTGCCATGTTGGGTGATTTGCTGTGCAAAAACTAAGTGCTTGTTTTTCCTCCTACAGCTTCCAAATTATAAAGACTTCAGAGGCACAATTGAGCAGGTGATGGATAACCAGTACTTGAATAGTGGAGAGATCTCCATCCTTGATTCGACCACTATTGAAATCTCTGAATTGCCTGTAAAAACATGGACACAGGTTGGTCAATTAAGTCATTTCCAGAACATTTTGCCATATGTACGCATAGTGTTTATTAGATTGACTCAAATAAATACCCTCTTACCCTTTTGCTGAACTCTTCATGTACTTTCTCGTCTAGGCTTACAAGGAGAATGTGCTGGAGCCGATGCTGAATGGCACAGAGAAGGTTCCTCCTCTCATCACAGACTACAAGGACTACCACACTGACACCACGGTGCGCTTTGTGGTCAAGATGACAGAAGAGAAGCTGAGGGAGGCTGAGGCTGCTGGCCTCCATAAAGTCTTCAAGCTGCAGAGCCCCCTCACCTGCAACTCGATGGTAATGATTGCCACTTATTTGCACACATTCACAGCAGGATGAATAAAGTCGTCTATTGCTTTCCTGTGAAATTTCAAACATTTATCCACATATTTCCAAACCCTGTGAAGCATCAGCATTTTTCCCTTTGTTTTCCAGGTTCTGTTTGACCACGTGGGTAGCCTGAAAAAGTATGAGTCTGTGCAGGATATCATCAGAGATTTCTTTGAGTTGAGGATGAAGTACTACGTGCTGAGAAAGGACTGGTTGGCAGGCATGCTGGGAGCAGAGAGCGCCAAGCTCAGCAACCAGGCTCGCTTCATCCTGGAGAAAATTCAGGGCACCTTGGTCATTGGTAAGTGCAAAGTTTCAAATAGATTCTGTGTTGTTGTTTGTTTGTTTGTTTGTTTTCAAGCACATTTTTCAATAACAGTGGAAAATCCTGTATATCTTCTGATATAGTTATTCATAGTTAGTTTGGTTGTTCCTTGATTAGTATTAATGCTGTCCGTGTGTGTGCAGAGAACAAGCCAAAGAAGGAGCTGATCCGCATGCTCCAACAGATGGGCTACGACTCCGACCCAGTCAAGACTTGGAAACAGGCTCAGGAGAAGGTGGGACACTCTGATTCCGACAGTTCCAACAAAGTTCAGCTACAACAGAGAGGGATGTTAAATAACCATCTGTGTGAACTCTCTTAGAATGAGGAGGAGATGGAGGAGGAGGAGGGGGAAGGAGGAGAAAAAGACGACTCGACTGGACCGGACTACAATTATCTGCTGAGCATGCCCATGTGGTTCTTGACAAAAGAGAAAAAGGAGGAGCTGTGCAAACAGAGGGATGCTAAGGTGAGCTATGCGGCAAACTTAGTGATGCTTTAAGCTTGAAATGGTAGATTATTAGCTCCTGTGTTAAGGTCGTGTGTTTCTGTCCTAACTCTTGTACAGGTGACAGAGCTAAACACCCTAAAGAAAAAGAGTCCAGCAGACCTGTGGAGGGAGGACCTTGCTGCCTTCTCTGAGGAACTGGCGGTACTGGATCTTTTCTGTCTTCCTCTTTTCCTTTTTCTGCTTTATATCCAATCGGTGCACTTTGTTAGTCATGTGATCAGATTGTGATAATGTTATATCTAAAGAACAACTGTGATCGGTGCTTTTGCTCCTGGTCAAACTTGTGATGTATTTTTCTTCTTCTTGTGTTTAGCGGGTTGAGGCAAAGGAAAAGGAAAATGCCACCCTTCCTGTAAAAACTGGAAAAGGCAAAGCAGTAAAGGTGAAAAAGGAGACTTTGCCCACTCCACAGGGCCGCCGCGTCATTCCACGTGTCACCAGCACCATGAAGGCTGAAGCTAACAGGAAGGCTGATCTGAAGAAAGGAGAGGGCAAGAGAGGAAAGAAAATCAAGGTATGTTTTCATATGTGATTGTGCATATAAACTGTTTTTTACATTAACACATTCAGAACAACAAACTGCCCAAAAGTAACATTTTTCTTGACCTCATTTCTGTCTCTGAAGAGTGAAGATGTTGTGATGAAGATGGAGTTTGGAGAGGATGCAGAAAATACAGAGCCGGTTGAGGAAACGGGCTTAGCTGCACGGCTGAGCAAGAAAACCAAGACCCAAGCAGCAGAAAAAGGTAGAAATGACTGTTCAGGATATCGCCTGGAAATCATTTCAACTATGATCACACACCTCTGCTTACTGGTGTAACCACGAAGCTCTTTAGTGAGATCTAGTGGCAAACCTGTAACAATACACATTTTGCAGACTTGACCTCCACAATCCTCGCTGGAGCAAAATCAAAATTAGCCTCAAGTTTTGAAAATTTCCGGCTCTCAACTAAATGATATTGTACTCCGCCAACATGGATACAAACTCCATTTTTGGGGAATTAAAGTTTAGATTATGTTTTCAACAACCTAATCCAAACTATGCAGACGTTCCTTCATGCACACAAAACTGGATTGTGTAAAATTTGGTGCTTGCTATAACATTCACTCAAAAATGTTGATAATCATAAGCAAGTTGCTATAATAAATATCAGTTTGCACTTAAATTTTACATTGTTGTTTAAGTTCATAAAGAAGTGCATTTCTCGTGTGCAGCAGCATCAAAGACGGGCAAGCAGACCACTCTTCAGTTCAAGCCTGTTACCAAGAAGCCCAAGAAAAACGCGTGGTCAGATGAGGATGTCGGCCTGTCGGACAGTGAAGTAGAGGCAGAGGAAGCGGCTGCCCCCAGAGAGCGCGTAGAACGGAAAACCAAAGGTGAATCTGCTTGATGGCCCACACTGCTTCCTCTGCTGATGGATAACTCTTTAAGTGGTGTGATTTCCTATTTATTTATGTTATGTTTGTCACACCTAAGTGTTTTAGATAATTAAAAAATGTAAATATTAGACCAAGATAATAGAGTAAACATAAAATGCTTTTTCTAAATGAAGGTGTTTATTATTAAGATTATTAACTTATCTGGAAATGAGCCAAATTGAAGGGTTTTTGAGCAGCATTTTAACACCTCAGCTTCTCATGCTTGTTTTCTTTGACAAAGCGCAGCATTACTAAAGCTGCCTTTTCATTTTGTTCTTTTTTTACTGTTTAAGCTGCGGTGAAGTACAGCATGTCTGACAGTGAAGATGATTTTGATGACTGGGGGAAGAAGGACGCTCCAAAAAGGAAGGCTTTAATAAGTGACGATGATGATGCAAGCTTCACCCCAGATCCCAGCACTGTGTCAGACAATGATGTGGACTCTCCAGCTCCGCCTCCCAAAGCTCCAGAACCCACGTGAGTATAAGAAAAACCTTAAAACGTATCTTTCTTTTGTTTTAATGTACCTTAAAAACAAACCTTGTCTTTTGTCTGCAGGAAGAAGGTAGCAAAAAGCAAATCGACAGTTAAAAAAACAGACACAAAGTCGAGCTGTAAGTATTTTCATTTAGGATCATAGTTTGATGAATTTGCGAAATGTGGGGCCAAGGCTCTGAGGACTGGATATTTTGTCTCTGTGGCACTTTACAGCTCTGTCAGACGATCAGGAGCCAGCATCCAAGCCTCCAACTCAACGTAAAACCAAAGAGGCCGCACCGAAGAAGCCCGCCGCTGCCAAGAAACCAGCTGCATCCAAGAAGAAGGCTGCAGGTAACACAGATGTTTGTTTGGTCTTATAAAGGTCACAGGTAGATTTGAGCACATGATCATTATAAAACAAAGAAATCAACAAATTTATCTTTGGAATGTCGTTTTTTTTTTTTTTTTCTCTAGATGTGAAGCAGCCATCTATCTTGGATGCTCTCTCTAAACCCAAACCTGCGTCCAGGGCTCCTGCTGCCAAGAATGTCCCATCATTCGACTCTAGCGACTCAGAGATTGAAAAGAAAGCTCCCGTCACAAAACAGAAACCTGTTCTTAAACGTAAAAAGAACCTCAGTGATGACTCTGACAGCAGCTCCTCAGATGACCTCATGTCACGACTCAAATCCAAGACGACTGCTGGCACCAAGGTCAGTTTTTATACTGAACACTCGTTTTCTATTTATGTGTTACGTCATAAGATGTGATTCAAGTATTTCAGAAGTTGGCATATTCCTGCAGTACAGTAGCCCAACCTCAGGAAGTAAAACTCTAAATATAAAATGAAATACTATAAACTCTGACCACGAAAAAGTGGCTCAACAATGAAGCTATTAAAAGAATAAAAGTAGCTTTTTAAATGGTGACATTTGAAATAAAACTACTGACTTAAGTAGAACAAATGATTCTCTGCTACACATGTTTAGATTTTAAAGGTTTCCTGTATGCATCCTGTGCTAATATAATCACTGTTAATCCTTTTAATCTCCTTTTCTGCAACAGAAGAGCAAGAAGTGGGAAGAGGATGAGAGTTTCCAGGTTTCAGACCCTGAAGAAGCCGCTCCTGTAGCTGCAGCACCACGGGATAAACCCTCACGGGCCCGGAAACCCATCACCTACAACCTGGACTCAGATTCAGATGAAGATTTTTAAATAATAGTTCTCAAATTGTTATTTCGAAAAGATGAGTCATAAATGTTGTAGTGTGCCATGCAGGTAATATTGCACTCATTTTATCTGTTGAAGTTCAGCTGCATTTACACTCACCTCATATATGGACCTTGGACCAGCAATCTGTAACCTTTAAATTTAAAAAAAGACATAAACAAAAACTCACCATTGTTTATTTAAAAAAAAAAAAAAAAAATCATATTATTTCAAAGAGAAGGGGAAAAAAAGCTGGTATACAAGTCTAGTTTTAATAGTATTTGTTCTTAGCTTCTAGGCGTATTTTGTAATCCACTTGTTTGTGTTTTGTGCTGTCCTGTAAATATTTCTTTGGCTGTTCAGTTTATACCTTTAAAAAATAAAGTTTGTTTTTATTGATTGCATGGTGTGTTTGATTTGTGTCACCGGGTTGTGTTGGGGCTCCTGTTTAATGAAAAAAGCTACTTGCTTTAATTTTGTAGAAAGATTTTAATGCAATGCAGCAGTAGGAGCATCCAAATATACACTATATTGCTAAAAGTATTCACTTATCTGCCTTCAAACACATGAATTTGAGTAAACTCCCGTTCTTAATCCGTAGGGTTTAATATTGGCTCTGCAGGCCAGTCGAGTTCTTCCACATCAGACTCATGTCTTTATGGCCCTTGCTTTGTGCACTGGTGGACTCGTCCATCAGATTGCCAGACAGGAAAGTGATTCATTGCTCCAGAGAACACGTCTCCACAGCTCTAGAGTCCAGTGGTTCCATCCCAGACTTTGTATTGAGCTCAGTGATGAAAGGCTTGTATACAGCTGCTCAGCTATGAAAAGCCACCCTACGCACTGTTCTTGAGCTAATCTAAAATATTTGTAGAAGCAGTCCGCATGCCTAAGTGCATTTGTTATACACATGTGGTCATGGAAGTGATTGGAGCACATGATCCAATGATTTGGATTGGTACCTGCTTACTTGGGAAAACAAACATGACGGTAGGTCATGAGTCTCTGCATAGTAGATTAACACTGTCGTCAGACTATTTTATCTTGGCATCTCTGAAATGTAGGAGTTGGGTTTCAACCTGTCCATTAGCAAAGTTCAAATGTATGAAATGGAACCTTGGATCAGTCTTGAGGTTGGTTACTGTACTCTACAATGTTAGCTGGTTGTATTTTATGCTAACTGAAGGAGAAAAGAACTGAAAGGATATATTACAGGCTGTTGCTACAGTTTTTTTTCCTGAAGTGTTGTGCTTTATGTACTCTCTTTGCGGGTTCTTTGCGTCATTTTTGGTTTCAGCCCACTAAGACAGAGCAACTAAGGTGGATAAGCCTTGAAGCAACATTTAATCAGGTTTGATGGGTTCAGTTAAACCGTGAGTCACTGATTGGAGATTACAATAACAAGAATTCTGGTTTCATTTTTAAGGCAGCATTTGCTCTGAGACGAACAGCTGAACAAGCCTCCAGACTTCCAAGAAGACAGACCTGACAGAGCTGCAGCCATGGGTGAGTGGGGCTTCATCGGTGGATTATTTAAAGACTTCCAGACCCATTTACCGATGCTGGGTCGTTTCTGGCTCGTCCTCGTTTTGGTGTTTAGGATACTAATCCTGGGAACTGTGGCCAGTGAAATGTTTGAGGACGAGCAGGAGGAATTTACCTGTAACACCCTCCAGCCAGGATGTAAGCAGGTGTGTTACGATGAGGCTTTCCCCATCTCCCAGTACAGATTCTGGGTGTTTCATTTGATCCTCATCGCTACACCTTCTCTGCTTTACTTCGTGTATGTAACACATCAAGATCACAAGAGGGCCAACAGCTCCTCGTCGAGGAAAAGGAGCAGCAGGAAGAACAGAGAAGAAAAAACTTCCAAGGCGCTCTACATTATCACTGTGATCTTCCGCATACTGGCAGAAATCGGCTTCTTATTTGTCCAGTGGCGTCTCTATGGCTTTGAGGTGAAGGCCCATTTCCAATGTAGCCGTTCTCCCTGCCCCCTAACAGTGGAGTGCTTCACTTCCCGGCCTGCAGAGAAAACAATCTTCCTCCTCTTCTACTTTGCTGTAGGGGTAGTATCAGCATTTTCCAGCATTGTCGAGTTTCTCTACGTCTCTTGTAAGTGGTTTTGCTCAGACCAGGAGGACAGAATCTACCACTGTGACTGCGAGAATCTCCGCAACCACAAGCAAGAGGATACAGAGGAGAAATCAGGAGGAGAGACGATGTCAGTGAGCACGGCCAGCAGTGTGAGAATGAAGAAGGGATCAGTGAGAAGCAGCTCCAGTCGACAGAATCCAAGAGGAAAATATGTGAGCGCCTCGAGGCTTACATTGTGAGAGGACACATATGCTGCAATCACAGCATCCTCCTTTTTCTATCATAAATTTGTGACTACATTTCTAATTCCCTCTACATGTTTTCCTCTTCATGTGTATTGGCGACATCATGAAGAAACTTATGGGAAAATGACAAAACGAGCACAGACGATAAGAAGGACGCATGAGAGACATCATTGACTTGTTAGTTCTGCTGAATGACGAAAGTCTGCAAGCATTTTGACAGAAACATTTCCTGGAAAACACTTGACAAACTTCCTTACAGGTGATTGGTTTTTAGTCAATGTTGCCCTTTCGTAGCTGTCAGATTCATCAAACATAGAACCTCTAACCCAGCAGGGGATTCAGGCCATACCGAGACGAAAATAAGACCCAAGAAACCTTGAAAATGAGTACTATTTTTATATTTCTTGGAGAGCCACGCCTTGGTCCTACTGGTTCGACTTGCTCTTCTATCTTTTCCTTTCTCTTCTGCTTTCTCTCTCCCCTTTGTTTGTGTGAATGTTGGCATTTGGTTTTTGTGTTTCAGAAGTCAAGCCTCAACCTTACCTGCCCACACATTTCCAGACTGTGGCTAATTACTGTGTTGACTTTGCTGATTGCTTGTTGGCTTCTTAAGGCTGAGGAGTTCCTTCAGTTGACCCCAGGCTGTTGCACCACTCAGTGTAGCTTCGTTTGCATGCTACACTACCAGTGGGCGAGGACCCTCTGCCTATGGTGAAGAGAGAGAATGGCTTCCTGAGTGTTCTAGGCTTTATTAAACTGCCTCAAATAAATATACTTATATATTTCCGGTGCTTTTAACACCACTTTTAAGTCCACTTTGCCAAACTCTTTATTGACTTTCTGGTCCAGATCTAAAAGGAGAGTGTGCTGGAGCCGATGCTAAATGGCACAAAGAAGGTTTCTCCTCTCATCACAGACTATAAGGACTACTTCAGGGCATGCTCTGGATCAGGGCATCACTGAGCTCCTGGACAAACTGAGGTGCAACCTGACAGAATCAGATGGACTGAAACAAAATGACCCACATGTCAAATGTCAGTGTTTATCGTCCTCTTCCTTGCATGAACAAGGAGATACTAGTCCTGCTGGTGGATTAAAGCATCCCCAGGCTTCTACCTTTCTACCTATAAAACCCGGAGAGCAGTCAAATGGTGGAAGTGGAAGCTAAATTGGCTAGTCATTCATATGTATATTAGGCTGTTAAGTAGGAATTCTGGAGGGAGGGGAGTGGGGGTGTGTGATTGAGGGGGTGGGGGAGCTGCTAAAAGCTGTGAACTTCCTTTTGTGTTTCATCTTGATGCATTCTCAATCATCCAGGGAAATAAATCTCCAAAAGTCACCAATTTGGAGTGTTTCAGTTTGCCGTCTTAGGGAGAAATCAACACACATGGGTGTATTTCCTTTGTTGCTGAGATTTATTGATAAAAACAGTACAAAAAAACCAACCATTTGTACACATATTTACAAATAATAATAAAAAGTGAGTGAGTACATTTCAACATTATACCAGTGGTCTGATTGATGCCACAATGGAGCAAATCGAGCAACCGGACCTCCTCTCCAAGGAAAGAAAATTCATCGCCCTGAAGAATCCTCTGGTGTACGGACCTCCTCTCCAAGGAAAGAAAATGCAGAGAAGACTCACCACTCAGCAGGCCTTGGAAATGATCCTGACGGAAGTCGACCCTTGTGACTCGGATGGAGAAGACCTAGCAGTTCAGCCGGATTCGGACTCAGAGCTGTCTGATCAGTCTTCCGGTTAGTTTCATTTCATGTTATTTCCTTTTTCATTTCAAACAAGTAAGTGGATGTAGTTAGTAAGTAAGATATTTCAGACATTATTCTGATACAGAGGAGGAGATACTGGAATTATAATTAGTATCTATGCATGCATTTGTGATTTTGTTTGACCTTCCCATTTTGCTCACAATTTGAATTTGTTCACACTGCAGATGAGGAGACTGCTTCTCCACCGAAAAAGAGACCTTGTTTGGGGACTGAGACAGCGAAAGATGGCACAGTGTGGCGTGAAGAACATGTGGGGACCTGTCTCCCTTTCACCCCAATAGAAGCGTACGCTGCAGATGGAGAGCCAACGGCTAAGGCCAGGAGAAGTATCTCGAGTCGCCTTCAGAGCTTCCTGAAGCCCACAGATAATTGGAACTATGGCACGAAACCGCTTCCAAGACATCATGCAACACCTACGCTTTGATGACAAGTCCACCCACAGTGATCGAGCAAAGACTGATAAGTTCGCTGCAATTTCCAGTGTGTGGGGATCATTTGTCACCAACTGCATCACGTGCTACAACCCTGGTCTACATATCACCGTTGATGAACAGCTTTTCCCATCAAAGACTCGGTGCTGTTTCCTGCAGTATATTGCAAGTAAACCGGACAAGTTTGGGATCAAGTTTTGGGTGGCCTGCGACCTAAAATCCAAGTACATTTGCAATGTCTTCCCATATCTTGGCAAGGACCCCAATCGTCCCACTGGGGAGAGACTTTCTGAAAATGTAGTAATGAGGCTGATGGAACCATTCCTAGACAAGGGCAGAAATGTTACCACGGACAATTTCTTCACATCGCTTTCACTTGCGCAAAAACTTCTTGGACGGAAAACCACCATCCTCGGCACAGTCAACAAGATTCGCAGGGAAATTCCTCAATCCACTAGACAGACAGATTGCAATGAATTCACCACTCAGGTATGTTGCAGGTCTTTTGTGGTTCTATGTTTATGTGTTTCATTGTGTGTAAAAGGGCTATGGAAATAACAATTTATCTTATTTCTTAGGTGTTTTCAACCTCTGCTGCCACGCTGACGGCGTATGCGGCCAAACGGAAGAAGACAGTCTATATTCTTAGCAGCATGCACAGCGTGGTTCAGACTGATAACACTACCAAAAGGAAGCCAAACACTGTCACCCTTTACAACAAAACAAAGTGTGGCGTGGATGTGATGGACCAGATGGTTCGGGAGTACACTGTCCGCAAAGGAACACGGCGCTGGCCAGTCGCCGTGTTTTATAACATGATTGACATGGCAGCACTGAATGCACATGTGCTGTATCAAGCATGCTCCGGGACGAAGGAAAGACGGGTGGACTTCCTGGTGGAGCTTGCAAGGGAGTTGGCTCGCTCTCATGTAGCTGCGAAGAAGGCAAGAAAAGATCAGTTGCTTCGGACACAACCCTCCACACCGAGCCCTGGAAAAAGGGCCACGTGTCAGGTCAAACACAGATGCAAAAAAAATCAGGCCACTGTGCGATGTGTTCACTGCTACAGGTACACATGTGGTAAATGCAGACGACAGATACCGTGGCAGTGCCAGGATTGTGAGTGATTGCTGAAAATGTTGAAATGTACTCACTCACTTTTTATCATTATTTGTAAATATGTGTACAAATGGTTGGTTTTTTGTACTGTTTTCATCAATAAATGTCAGCAACAAAGGACATACAAAGGACATGTGTTGATTTCTCCCTAAGATGGCAAACTGAAACACTCCACTCCCCCACCCCCTCAATCACTCACCCCCACTCCCCTCCCTCCAGAATTCCTAGGTAACGACCTAATATACATATGAATGACTCCAGCATTTGACTGACTGCTCTCCGGCTTTTAAAGGTAGAAACGCAAAATGATGACTCCGCGGGGGTCTAAGGTAGAAAACCAAAATGACTGCTCTCCGGGGGTCTAAGTGTTAAAGACCTTCTACGACCCTCTCCACCTCTGCTAGACTAAGTAACTGGCTCCTGGAATCTCCTCCATGCTTCTGATCAGATATATTAACATTGTGCATGTGTGTGTCGAGAACAACTAAAAGAAGGAAGCGATACCTGTTCTGCATAAATGGGCTACGATTCAACCCAGTCGAGGCTTCGGCAGACAAGATTTTTAGCCACAACAAACGTCAACAATCGTGTGTTGTTTATTTGTTTGTTAATTTATTTCGATCATGTAAACAATATAAGGGTACATTTAGCAAAGAAAAGAAGAGAAAAAAAATACTATACAAATAAAGTTAATTTATTTCAATATTGCTTCATCTGTTCCGATTCAGTTACACATCGAAAAGGAGTGGGAAGAAGTACACACTCATTTAATCCCACCCCTTTGCCATAAGCTATCAGTCAATATATAGTCAGCTTCCTTACTGATATAATCTGTAGTAAAAATAGCAAACAGACTTCTGATAATATATACATCACATGACATTTTCGAAATAGAGACATTCACTGAATTTCAACATTTTTCCTTTCTTTATAATTCAAGAAAATCATATCTTTATAACTCTTTTTGAGCTGCTTTATGTTTAGATGTTGCTTCCACTCCATATTCAAACTGTTCCACAGCTTCAGTCTATGCACAGAAACACAAAAGCTTTTTCTTGTAGTACGTCCCTTCACAATTTTGAAGTTACAAAAACCCCTTAAATTATAAATTCCTTGTTTAAAAAGAAAAACATACTCTCAGTATTACCTGGCAGTTCCTTGTTTTTTGCTTTGAATAGAATTTGTGCTGTTTGGAATTTCACTTGATCAGCCAATTTCAATATTTCAGACTGCAAGAAAAGTGAGTTTGTATGATCCCTATAACCTGCACTGTGGATGATTCAAACTGTTTGTTTTCTTCTTTTATTTGAAGAGTAAAAAGTGAATGTAATGTACTTTTATGTAATGTAACGTACTGTACTCTGCACAATAGCTTAAGTAAGGTGAAACCAGTGAACAGTAGATAATATGAAGTGATGTCCCGTCTAATACCTGCTTTCCCTTGTTTAGGATTCCAATGCTTGATTCTTTGGAATGAATATATCTTACGTGAGCTCTCCAGTTAAGTTTTTCATGTATTATTACCCCTAGAAATTATTATAATTTATTTGAATCTTAGCATTTGTATTTAAACTACTATTTCCAAACAACGTAATTTTAGTTTTATTCAAATTTAATGATCATTTGTTGTTTTTAATCCAGAATTTTACTTTAATTATTTCATTAGTCATCTCATCCAGTAAATGCTGCAGATCATCACCAGAGCAGAAAACGTTTGCAAAGAGTACCATTTTTAATACTCTGGACACTTTACAAGTGTCATTGATGTGTAAGTTGAAGAATTTTGGGCCCAAAACTGACCCTTGGGGTACACCACAAGCAATGTCCATACACAAGGAGCAACAGCCATTTAATTTCACAAGCTGCTTCCTGTCACTTAAATAACTCAGAACCCAATTTAAAACTACCCCTCTGACACCATAATGTTCCTTTCTCAAGTCTATGAATAGCCCAGCCACGTGTTGTTTTTTGTAATAAATAAATATTTTTGGCAGAATTGTATATTGCTTGTGTACAACTTAGATTTCTCCATCCATCCATCTATATCTATATATTTATTTCACAATAGTAGATATTTATTTTGAACCAGTGTACACCTGTCTTGTGGAAAACTTAGTCTGACATGGATATTACAGCATATCAGAGCCCTTAAAAATGTTGATAATCATACATAAGTTGTGAAGATTTGCACTTTAACTGTAAAGTTTGTTAAAGTTTCACAAAGAAACCCATTCTTATGCAAAGCAGCATCAAAAACAGCACCGCTCTTTGGTTCATGCCCGTTACCAAGAAAGCCAAGAAAATCCTGGGGTCAGATGATGAGGGTTAAGATAAGATAAGATAACCTTTATTGATGGCCTGTCTGAGTGTTAAATGGAGATAGAGGAAGTGGATGTGCCCACAGAGTGCAGAGTGAACATAAAACTAAAGGTGAATCTGCTGATGAACCAGACTGCTGTCTCTGCTAATGGATTTCAGAATGATTGTTCTTTTGAAATAAAAAAAAGAAAAGAAAAGAAAAGAAATAAAAAGAAATCATAGCACATTTATATTTGGCGTGGGTTTTTTATCACTGCAACCAGTGCTCCTTGCACCGAGAGGGTCTCTTCATTGGACACCAATGACTTCGAAAGGGAAAGCAAAGCTCCAGAAAGAAAAAGGAGCTCAGTGACGACGCTGACAACTTCTCAGATAAACTCATATCACGCCTTGAAGCCAAGACAACTGCTGGCACCAAGATCAATTTTTACAGTTCAACTCTCAGTGATATTTTCTATTATAAGATGAGATAAACTTTGTGACACCCCCTGGGTCTGGGTGCAGTTCCCCCCTCCAGGGGCAAGGGTACCTAGATCCGGTTTGTAGAGTACGCTTGGGGAGTGTGATCGTGTGTACTCTTTATGTCTGTCTCCACGTTGGTTGAGTGTGGAGTAAGTGCATATGAGAGCATGAGGGTGGGAATGGATGTTTGTGTCTGTGTGTGCCTGTATGTCTGTGTCTATATTTTTATATGTTAGGAGGTGGTCAGAGGAGGCAATAGCGGAACTACAGGGCTGTTTCGAGGTGACCGACTGGGAAACACTCTGTGAGCCTCACGCCGAGGACATCAATGGGCTTACTGAGTGTATCACAGACTACATAACTTTCTGCACCGACTCCATTGTTCCAGCTCAGACTGTTCATTGTTACCCAAATAACAAGCCGTGGGTGACTAAGGACATCAAAGCCCTCCTCAACAACAAGAAGAGGGCTTTCAGAGGGGGCAACAAAGAGGAGGTGAGGAAGGTCCAGGTGTTACTAAAGGACAAGATCAGAGAGGCTAAGGACAATTACAGGAGGAAGCTGGAGTGGAAACTCCAGCAGAACAGCATGAGAGAGGTGTGGAGGGGCATGAAGACCATCACTGGATTCAGGCCAACCAACAGCAGGGGAGCTGAGGGAGGTGAGAATAGAGCCGACGAGTTGAATCTGTTTTTCAATAGATTCGACACCACAGTGTCTGCTCCCACCCCCACAACCTCACCTGCAGTCAGCCTGGAATCCAGAGCCACACCACTGTGCCAGCCTCTCTCTTCACATGGCGCTGTTGCCTCCTGTGAGAGTCCTGACACCCCTCCCCCACCCATCACCTTCACTCAATACCAGGTTGAGATGCAAATGAGGAGACTTCACTCAGGCAAGTCTGCTGGACCAGACGGAGTGAGTCCCCTTGTCCTCAAGACCTGTGCCCCCCAGCTGTGTGGAGTCTTTCATAAACTGTTTATGCTGAGTCTGAGTCTGCAGAGGGTCCCGGTGATGTGGAAGACATCATGCCTCGTCCCTGTACCAAAGACGCCACGTTCCAGTGGCCCCCAGGATTACAGGCCTGTGGCACTGACCTCTCACATCATGAAGACCCTGGAAAGGCTCATCCTGGACCAGCTGCGACCCATAGTAAGACCACATCTGGATCCCCTTCAGTTCGCTTATCAGCCTCGTCTCGGAACTGAGGACGCCATCATCTACCTGCTCAATCGTGTCTACACCCATCTGGACCAGCCGGCGAGCACTGTGAGGGTCATGTTTTTTGACTTTTCCAGTGCTTTCAACACCATCAGGCCGACCCTCCTGGGTGATAGGTTAGCAGCGATGCAGGTGGATGCTTCTCTGGTGTCCTGGATTGTTGATTACCTGACAGGAAGACCACAATATGTACGTCTCCCACAGTGTGTGTCTGACAAGGTGATCAGCAACACAGGGGCACCACAGGGGACAGTCCTCTCCCCCTTCCTCTTCACCCTCTACACCACAGACTTCAGCCACTGCACAGAGACCTGCCATCTTCAGAAGTTTTCTGATGACTCTGCGGTGGTTGGATGCATCAGCAGGGATGATGAGACAGAGTACCGGGCTGTGGTCGACTCCTTTGTCACGTGGTGTGAGCAGAATCATCTGCAGCTCAACGTGGCAAAGACCAAGGAACTGATCGTGGACTTCAGGAAGACCAGGAAACACTTGACCCCTGTTTCAATCCAGGGGGTCAGTGTTGACATTGTGGAGGACTATAAATACCTTGGAGTACACATTGACAATAAACTGGACTGGGCTAAAAACACCACAGCACTTTACAGGAAGGGCCAGAGTCGTCTCTATTTTTTGAGGCGACTGAGGTCCTTCAACATATGCCGGAAAATGCTGAGGATTTTCTATGAGTCTGTTGTGGCCAGTGCGATCCTCTATGCTGTTGCATGCTGGGGGAGCAGGCTGAGGGTCGCAGATGCCAACAGACTTAATAAACTAATCCGTAAGGCCAGCAATGTTGTGGGGATGGAGCTGGACTCCCTCAAGGTGGTGTCGGAGAGGCGGATGCTGTCCAAGATAAAGACAATGTTGGATAACACCTCCCACCCACTCCATGACATGCTGGTCAGTCACAGGAGCACGTTCAGTGAGAGACTGAGATTACCGAAAAGCACCACTGAACGACACAGGAAATCATTCCTGCCTGTGGCCATCTCCCTGTACAACGCATCCACTTAACACACTGTTTGCTGCTACAGCTACACATGTTTCTTTTTCTTTCTTTTTCAGCTATTTATTTATGAGTGACTTATGTATGTATGTATGTATATATATATATATGTATATATTGTAATATTCTTAGTTAGTGTATTGTCTGTCTTGTCTTAATGTTGGTTTATAATGGAGCACTGTAACAAAAAATAATTTCCCCCAGGGATCAATAAAGTATTCTGATTCTGATTCTAATTCTATATGTCAGGTTGGGTATCAGACGCCACCTCTCTGGGGACATCTCAGGCCCTCCAAGGTTTGGAGGCCTATCTCCACCCACCACCACTTCCCCTGCCAGTGGCGGACTCCCTCAGACATCGGTGCGTTGGTGGTTCTTTGTGTCTGGGGGTGGGCGTCCGGGTACACACCGGCTCACTCCTTGGCGGCCGCTTATCGGGGCCTGGAGCCTGGGGCTCGCTCGGGCCACTTCGGAGGTGGGGTGCCCCCGGCCTCTCGGCCTGGGGCTCGGTCACTCAGGCACAGCTGGCTGCCGGCGGAGCTCACGGGCGCGTCACTGCAACTCCCCCTGGCTTCTGCTCCGCGGCTGCTGAGTGAGCCCTCATCTGGGACTCTCCTCAGCTCTTACTGGGACAGTGGCGCGGCTGCCCCTCTGTTGGTCTTCCTTGGTCTCTTGTGTTCTGGGGGCCTCTGGATGTCTGGAGTTTTGATCTCCTCCATACCTGCTTCATACCCTGGTGGACGGGGCTGTGGCCCCCCCACACTCCCTAGCAGATCGTTACATGGAGAAACCTTTGGAATGCAAGCATGCTGATCCACACAGGTATGCACACAGGTGTACACACGGGTATTCACAGACGCGGACTACAGCTTTCTTGGCTGCTGCCTCAAAGCACATTGTGCGCTGTCTATCTTGCGTGCTGCACAATATCGTTTATTATTTAGTATCTACTGATATCTACTGCTAGCTAGTTTATTGTGATGGTGCTGGGTTTTTTTTATTATGTTGCTCTTTGTTGTTTGCTTTCTCTTCTGTTTTTTTTCTCCATACAGGTGACCCAGGTGTTTTTTTTTTTGTTTTTGTTTTTTTTCTTTCTTCCCCCCCTACTCACCGTCTCTTCTCCCCTCTGGTTTTCTTTCTCTCCCTCTCTTTCTTTCATTCTTTCTCCCTGTCCTATCCCCCAGTCATGTCTGTCCCGTTTGTAGCAACTGAAAATAAAATAAATTCATAATTATAATAAAGGTCAATCAAATGGACCAATATGGCAAGGCCATGATGATCCACTTGGTAAAATAAATCCGCTTGGCATCTTTCTTGGCCTTAAGACAACAATTCTGATGGCTAAAGATCCAAACGGGACACACAAAAAAAAAAAAAGAGATAAACTTTGTGAATCCCATGCAATGTTTATGTGTGACGTTAGACCCAAATGACAGAATGAATAAACTAAAACAAACCTTTATTTCAGTGAGGCACAAGTCCAGGAGGCAACTAATAGCACAGACAGTGGAGGAGAAAAACAAAAACTATGGACAAATAGCACAACGTGACAAAAACGCACAAACAGGCTGAGGGTTTAAACGGACACACTGATGTACACAGAGACATGGGGAAAACTGCGGTACAAGACAGCTGAAAGGAATCATTGACGATGAGATAGAGGAAGTAAAAGCACATACTAGACACAAAGATGCTACCAAACACAGTGGATGCGAAAAATAAAACAAAGTAGAGAATTTCATATAACCACAAGTTGGTACAACTGAAAGGCAAATCAATGTTCAACCCATTTTATCTTGCCATCACTGTCATCTCTGGAACATAGCCGAGTCAGTATATTTCCTCCAGAGTCAATTTCAAAGAGTCAAAACCACGTATATATCCTAAAATAGAAAGAAATTTGGAGCAGTTGACTCTATAATGTTAGTGGGTAAGAGTTTCTTAAAGGCTCGTAAGCTGCTGTTATTGTTTTATTTCTTTAATGATATTGTTGATAGTCTTTGCAGGTTCTTCTGTAATGTTTTATTTTTGGTTTAAGGCCGCTGGAGTATGAACTCAGTCAACACTTAGGATGGATAAGCTACCTTTGATCACTTTTATTGGGTACGGTCTCACTGTGAGTCATATATTGGAGATTATAATAGCAAGAATTCTAGTTTCATTTTTAAAACAAAGGCAGCCTTTGCTCTGAGACAGACAGCTGAACAAGCCTCCAGACTTCCAAAAGGCCTGACAGAGCTGCAGCCATGGGTGAGTGGGACTTCATCGGTGGATTCTTTAAAGACCTCCAGACCGAGTCGCCGATGCTGGGTCGTTTCTGGCTCGTCCTCATGCTGGTGTTTAGGATAGTGATCCTGGGAACTGTGGCCAGTGACATGTTTGAGGACGAGCAGGAGGAATTTACCTGTAACACCCTCCAGCCAGGATGTAAGCAGGTGTGTTATGACTTAGCTTTCCCCATCTCCCAGTACAGATTCTGGGTGTTTCATATAGTCCTCATCGCTACACCTTCTCTGCTTTACCTCGTGTACGCCACACACCAGCATAACAAGAGTGCCAACCCCTCTCCATCGAAGAAAAGGAGCAGCAGGGAGAACAGAGAAGAAAAAGCTTTAAGGACACTCTACATTATCACTCTGATCTCCCGCATAGTGGCAGAAATCGGCTTCTTATTTGTCCAGTGGTATCTCTACGGCTTCAAGGTGGAGGCCCAGTTCCCATGTGACCGATTTCCCTGCCCCTACACGGTGGACTGCTTCACCTCCCGACCTGCAGAGAAAACAGTCTTCCTCCTCTTCTACTTTGCTGTAGGGGTGATATCAGCATTTTCCAGCGTTGTGGAGCTTCTCTATAGCTCTGGGAAGTGGTTTTGCTCAAATCAGAAGAAATTGGATCTGTATGACCAATGTGACTGCGAGAACCTCCACAACCTCAAGCAAGAGGAGACAGAGACGTCAGAAAGCACAGCCAGCAGTGCGAGAGCAAAGAAGGGATCAGTGAGAAGCAGCTACAGTCGAAAGGTCTACAGCAGTGGTCACAAGTGCAAAAGTCCACCAGGAAAATATGTGAGCGCCTCGAGGCTTACATTGTGAGAGGACTGACTGCAATCACAGCAAGTGTGATTCAGAGTCTTTTCTATTTTAAACCTGTGACTACATCTCTAACTCCATTTCATTTGAAATGATTTCACTGTTGATGTGTTAAACAGTATTTACAGTGGGACACTTTACAAGGATTGTTTGGAAAATGAGCAAAGAAAACACTGATGATAAGAAGGATGCGTGCAAGACGTTGTTTAAATGATTAAAGGCTGTAAACAGTTCAGGAAGGAAATGTTTTTTGGACTACGCTTGATAAACTTGTTTAATGCTGATTGTTTTGTTTGTAACTGTGTCCCTTTTGTAGCTGCCAGAGGCAGAAACTCTAACTCAGCAGAGGATTCAGGTTGTACTGATAGGAAAAATAAGCACGGCAGTCTTTCAGACAAAATTTCTATTAATTTGACAGTTCCTGGTGAGCCACACTGACCGAATTTAGCTGTTTTTTTCTTGACTAGATCTCAAATCTTTCTTATTTTGCTCACCATCAATCAGCAGTATCAATAAAAAAATAAAAAAATAAATAATAAGCACATGGACTTATTTTGGAAAGGTCAGCTTTCCAAGGTCAAAGCTGACCTTCAAAACATTTGAGCTGAATTTATTTTAAAATTGCTGAATGTTTGGTGAAAAAAAAAAAGAGTTGAATGAGCAGAAATATAAACATGTTAAAAGCTAAAATTCACAGAGACGAAGTTTCAACGTTGGAAAGTAGTTGAATATTTTTTTAAATGTACCTGACTAGAATAGATACAAACAATAAAGATTTTGATCTCAATACTGTGAATAAATCATCAAAGTTTTAGTAAAACCCTTGCACTTGTTTTTACAAATTACCTCGGGCTAGCTTAGCACAGTTTAGAAACATAATGTACATAAAGAGATTAACCAAGTGCACAAGAACTGCAATCAGAGCTGTTTATGAACTGCAGAATTTACACTGTATGGGAGCGGAAGTGTTTGCTAAAGGACATTAATGTTTCTACCAACAATGGTAGCACACTTAATAAAAGTGGCAGAACAGGAGTAGCTCAAGAAAAAAAAATTAAATACACCACATCCCAAAAAGGTGATTCTGTTCATCTGGATGTAGTGTTTTTGGTGGGAGAAACATTTTGTCACATATCCGAGGGACTTCTTCAGTCTCAGCTGACTGCAGGCTTGCCGACTTTATAAACAGTACATTTGCATAATGACTATAATTAGCACCGCTGACAAACAATGGGCTGTGAGATCAGTTCCTTGACCATTAATATGGAAATTGTCATGTCGATTGATCAAAAACCACCAATCAAAGACCAATGATCCAAGACCATGAGTACCATTCACAGAGTTGGGGAATGGCTGCAATCACACAATTATAAGATGGTGAAAGATGTACCCTTAGGCCCCCTCTTCTATTCAGAGATGGTCTTTCCCTTTTCATGTACATGGACTCCTTGAATCCTCAATCAAACCAGCGTTCCTCCCTGTCCAGGATGTGTACATCCTCATCATTGAAAGAGTGTCCACTGGCCTGTAGGTGTAAATAGACTGCAGAGTCCTGACCTGGTGAGGTAGCTCTACTGTGTTGTGCCATCCCCTTGAGCAGAGATTGTTCGGTTTCCCTGATGTATAAATCACAGCAATCCTCCTGCTACTTAACAGCGTACACTACATTATTCTGTTTGTGTCGGGAGAACCGATCCTTGGGGTGGACCAATTTTTGGCGCCGTATGTTTTGAGGTTTAAAAGCCACAGTGTTTAGAGAAAATGCGTCTCAGCTGTTCCTATACTCCTGACACATAAGGGATCACTAAGATTTTTTGCTTAGGCAGCAGTTAATCTCTCCTGGACTGCCTGAAGCATTCTTTAGGTGCCTTCCCAGCGTTTCTCCCACTGATCAGCTTTTTGGGAACTCCTTAACTGGATTATAAAGCATGCATCAAGATATATTGCACATCATAAATCTAGCCTTAAATAAGATAAGGTAAACTTCAATGTTCAGTTATGCATTTTAACAGGTCAGTAATGCATCAACACTAATCCTGGTCAGTCTTCCCAGAATGACCATCTTATGATGAACCATGTCAACAAGGCAGAACCATGGCAGACATTCTGCTGCCCTCTACTGTCCAAAGTGATACACATCGACTTGAAACACCAAACTAGAAGGACATGTTATAAATCATACCAGCACAAAAACAGAGTGAAATGTACAGAAACACAAGCATATGCTGCATAATTAATTCACAAAAGTGACAGCATATTTGTGTGGGTCACAGTGGCGTGGACAGTGCCAGCCTTCCATGCCCCATGCTCAGATCACCAGGCACTTTACAAACTACATGACCTCTAAATACGCTTGTTTTTACGGTTTGTGTGATTGAGTGGCAGCCTAGCATAAAATAACCTTCAAATTACCATTAAAAATATATATAAGTTACAAGTGTTAGAACCACAGAATGCTAGTGTGATGAGTTTGAGAAACTCAGCGTAAAACCAAAGAGGCTCAACCAAAGAAACCAGCTGCATTCAAGAAGAAGGCTGCAGGTATCAACACAAAGCTGTTCGGCTCAATTAGAGCTATGTGCTTTTTTATAACGCAGATGTTGGTTTGGTCTTATAACAGTCACATGTAGATTTGAACACAGCTGTTAAAAAGGAAAAAAAGAGAGTACAGAAACCTTTGATTACAAGAAAAAAAATATCCCTCAGTGACGACTGATAGTAGCTCATCAAATAACCTCATATAACGCCATATCGAGACGATTGCTGGCGCCAAGGTCAGTTTTTATACTGAACTCTGAAAGATGGTTTCGTTTTATGTGTTATATGATAAGATAAACTTTACTGATTCCATCTCATCTTTGCATGTGAAGGTGGACCAAAACAGCTGTGGAAAAACACTACAGTACAACAAAGAACACAAGCAGGCTGGGGATTTAAATAGACACATGATATAAAGAGGGAGATGGAAAACGCCAGGGTATGACACACAGCTGAAATCAATCAATGATAATGAGACAGAGGATGTCCAACTAAATACTAGACACAAAGACAAAGGCTAGAGAACACCAGTGACGCCAAAGATCATGATGCCTGTGAAGGCTGCTGTTATTGTTTTATTTCTTTAATCAGATACTTGAGTTGCTGTCTTTGCAGGTTCTTATGTGATGTTTCATTTTTTATTTCAGGCCACTGGAGTATGAACTCAATCAACACTTAGGATGGATACACCTTGACGCTACCTTTGATCACTTTTATTGGGTACAGTCTCACTGTGAGTCATATATTGGAGATTATTATAACAAGAATTCTAGTTTCATTTTTAAAACAAAGGCAGCCTTTGCTCTGAGACAAACAGGTGAACAAGCCTCCAGACTTCCAAGAAGACAGACCTGACAGTGCTGCAGTCATGGGTGAGTGGGGCTTCATCGGTGGATTCTTCGATATCCTCCACACCGAGTCGCCGATGCTGGGTCGTTTCTGGCTCGTCCTCATGCTGGTGTTTAGGATAGTGATCCTGGGAACTGTGGCCAGTGACATGTTTGAGGACGAGCAGGAGGAATTTACCTGTAACACCCTCCAGCCAGGATGTAAGCAGGTGTGTTATGACTTGGCTTTCCCCATCTCCCAGTACAGATTCTGGGTGTTTCATATAGTCCTCATCGCTACACCTTCTCTGCTTTACCTCGTGTACGCCACACACCAGCATAACAAGAGTGCCAACCCCTCTCCATCGAAGAAAAGGAGCAGCAGGGAGAACAGAGAAGAAAAAGCTTTAAGGACACTCTACATTATCACTCTGATCTCCCGCATAGTGGCAGAAATCGGCTTCTTATTTGTCCAGTGGTATCTCTACGGCTTCAAGGTGGAGGCCCAGTTCCCATGTGACCGATTTCCCTGCCCCTACACGGTGGACTGCTTCACCTCCCGACCTGCAGAGAAAACAGTCTTCCTCCTCTTCTACTTTGCTGTAGGGGTGATATCAGCATTTTCCAGCGTTGTGGAGCTTCTCTATAGCTCTGGGAAGTGGTTTTGCTCAAATCAGAAGAAATTGGATCTGTATGACCAATGTGACTGCGAGAACCTCCACAACCTCAAGCAAGAGGAGACAGAGGAGAAAGCAGCAGTAAAGATGACATCAGAAAGCACAGCCAGCAGTGCGAGAGCAAAGAAGGGATCAGTGAGAAGCAGCTACAGTCGAAAGGTCTACAGCAGTGGTCACAAGTGCAAAAGTCCACCAGGAAAATATGTGAGCGCCTCGAGGCTTACATTGTGAGAGGACTGACTGCAATCACAGCATGTGTGATTCAGAGTCTTTTCTATTTTAAACCTGTGACTACATCTCTAACTCCATTTCATTTGAAATGATTTCACTGCTGATGTGTTAAACAGTATTTACAGTGGGACACTTTACAAGGATTGTTTGGAAAATGAGCAAAGAAAACACTGATGATAAGAAGGATGCATGCAAGACGTTGTTGTTTAAATGATTAAAGGCTGTAAACAGTTCAGGAAGGAAACGTTTTCTGGACTACGCTTGATAAACTTGTTTAATGCTGATTGTTTTGTTCGTAACTGTGTCCCTTTTGTAGCTGCCAGAGGCAGAAACTCTAACTCAGCAGAGGATTCAGGTTGTACTGATAGGAAAAATAAGCACGGCAGCCTTTTAGAGAAAATGAATATTATTCTTGTAGTTCCTGGTGAGCCACACTGACTGAATTTTCTTGTACTGGGTTTCAATTCTTTCTTATTTTGCAGTATATCTGATGATGGCCATCATTGTTTTGGGCCAGAATTTTGTGGCAATCAACAACCTCAATCAGATTATGACCTCACTAGTGCATTGGTCGCTTTAGGTACCCATCCATTTAAAGGTAGATTGGAGGTTTATCCAGCTTGGGCGTTAACTGACTTCATATTCCGGTTGCCCGGAATCAAAAATGAAACACTGCATTAGAACACGTAGAGATATCAATTCTATGATATCACTAAAGTAATAAAACATTAACAGCAGCGTATAATACATACCTGCTTCTTTATCTTCTTACAAATTGTAAGAAACAGTTATAGGCTAACACTGTATACACTGTGTATACTGATGCAGGTTTCTCTCCATTTTAGGATTTATAAATACCCACTGCCCACTTCTTTCTGTCATTTAATGGTCGGGCATTGTACAGCTACAAGCATTTCACCCCCATGTCATACTGTGTATGGTTGTGTGTGTGTGTGACAAATAAAATTTGAATTTATTTGAATTTGCAGTATTCTCCTGTACTAGGTGTTGCCACTCAGGAGAAGTCAAAATTTCTCAAACTATTGTAGCATATTGTAGCATATCCTCTGTATAATCTGTGAATATCTAAGTTTCTCTACTGACTGATTAAAACATCATTAAAAAACAACAATGCTACCCCGGCCAGTGGCAGAAATGGCGGCTAGCAACAGCGGACGTGACTTTGTCGTACGGTATGGTCCTCATGATCCTGTAAAAGTTATTAAAAAGGAGAGGACACATGCTACCTTTTGCCTGGTTAGCCTTGCCAGAGTCTTTGCTTTCTTTGTTACGTAATTCATCCACATGGTTTCTATTACTTTTGTTAACCATTTTTATGAATTAGCTCAGGTTAGCTTAGCATATTTTACAAGCATAACACACAACAACATTTGAAACAAAAGAAACTAATCAGGGATATTTTCTGTGCTTCTGTACACATTACTGACCTTAGAAAAATCAGAAATAATGAGCAGAAGAAACATGCCGATGTTAGCCTGATCAGTCTTGCTAGGATAGCGATCTCATGACACCAACGGAAACAAGGCAGACCTATCCACAGGTTTCTGTAAGAGCGTACGTAGGCTGCCATGACAGACCACTACTTCCGTTGTCCGGTTTTATACTTCCGGTTACTCAAAGCGAGACCCAGCGTTCAGTCGTTGCTAACAACAAAATCAGTTACTTTGTGCGGTAATAAGTGGCTTTACCTGTTCGAAGATGAGCTCGGGTTCAACGTGTGCTGTCGTCGGCTGCCACAATAATTCAAGAAAACTGAAAAACGCATTAGAAACATTTTGCCTTGAGCATCAACAACTTAGAAAGGCCTGTCCGTGCCCACCGCCCTACGCACTGCACTCTATGCCGCGGAAGGAGGATCGGAAACTGGCGTGGCTGGCAGCTTTAAGACTCAAACACCCTCCAAAGAGAGTTTATGTTTGCTCCTTTCATTTTATCGATAAAAAGCCCACAGAGCTACACCCCGACCCGGAGCTTTATCTGGGCTATGACCGACCCCCACCGAAGAAAAGAAGAAGGCTCACTCGGACCACTTTGAGTGTGACAGCTTCCAGTAATACGAACAAAAACACAGAATCTGTACCCGGTAAGTGAAAGTGTAAATGTGGTTTGCCACCGTTTCGCATTTTAAACACGCAATTCTTTACTTTTACTAAATAATAGCCTATGGTGAATGGCGTTAGTATCAGCACTAGCTGGTTATTAGCAGCAAAGTCTAAATTTTAACGAAAGTTTATAATAATAATAATAATGCCAAAAGATTAGCTCCAAGGGCTGTAAAAGTCTTAGGTTTGTGTTTATAAAGAACATGTTTTTTCAAGTCGAGAAAACTCAAGTAAAAAAGTTAAAGGCAACCTTTGCAAAAATACCAACAGTTGTGACTTTTTTTAGAATGTAAAATAAAATCTAATCACATTAATTGAATAAAATTGTGACAAATTTTTAGGGGACTTAGGAACATTTTATGTTGACATTTATGATTTTGCATTTGTGTGAAAAAATGTAGAATGAGAAATTTCACTCAAATATAATAAGCTAAGTGACACTTTACAGTTTCTCTTATGCTAACAGTTTGACTGTACATCTGATCATATTTTTGTCTTATTCAGACTCCACAGTGTTACGTTCAGTGGAATTAGACCAGGCCAGCATCTCCACACAACCCCCTGAGCCACATCTGCACTCAGTCCACACACAGTGGGAGGATCCTTCGCAACAAGACCATCAATACTGCAACAGGTCTCGCAGAAAAGATGTGCAGGATAAGATGACTCAGTGTGATGAAGTTGCATATTTCATTCTTCAAAATGATGCAGACGCTTTGCTGTACACTGGGATAGCCTTAGAAACATTTAACACACTTGTGTCGACACTGGAAGGATATGACAACAATGAATTTACCATGCCTGTCCGAGATCAAGTCCTCATGACACTTATGAAATTAAAGAGTAACCGTGTAATAGGTGACCTAAGCCGCCAGTTTCATATATCACAAAGCATGGCCAGCAAGATCATCTCACACTGGTTAGACAAGCTGGAGGAAGTTCTCCGACCATTAATTCCATGGCTGCCAAAAGAAACTATTCAAGCAACTATGCCTGAAGCCTTCAAGAAGAACTTTCCAAATAGTACATGCATTATAGACTGCAGTGAGACCCTTTTACAGAAACCCAGAAATCTGGGCTCAAGAGGGGAATCATACAGCCATTATTATTCACACAACACAGTCAAATATTTGGTTGCTGTTGCACCATGTGGACTAATCATGTTTGTGTCTGCGGCATATGGCGGCCGATGTAGTGACAAATTTATCACAATGGACTCTGGAATATTAACATACCTAAAACCTGGTGATGAAGTCATGGCAGATAGAGGTTTTACAATTAAAGACTTACTCTTTGAGAGAAAAGTTAGATTAGTAATACCCGCTTTCACAAAAAAACGTAGACCGCTAACTGAGGAACAGGTAACATACACACGTCGGATTGCAAATGTAAGAATCCATGTTGAAAGAGCAATCAGATGCTTGAAAGTCTACAAAATACTTTCACAAATTGTTCCTATAAGCATGGCTCCTAAAGTAGACAAGATACTGAGAATATGTGCTGCTCTAGTGAACTTAAGAGAGGATCTCATTCGTGATACACAATAATTGTGTATGTTATGAACAATTGTGGACTCGGGGATATTAAGATGGTTACTCAGGACATAAAGTTGCGTAGTGTAATGTAATTATTTTAAAATTTGATGTACATATATGTAGAGAGTAAATAATTCCAGGTCTCACTTTTTTATCTTGTGTTCTAGATGAAAGGTTATGTGATACAGTGTGTGTGTGCGTATGTATGTATGTATGTATGTGTATATATAAAACAATTGCAATCAATCAATTGAACAATTATTACTTTTTTATTCAACCACAATGTGATAAATTTCTTAAATGAAAAAAAAATGTTTTTCTCAAATCTACAATAATTAGTTGTGCATTCTTGACATTTTTTTGTGTTGGAAGATTACAGAAATACAGAACTATTCACAACATTTAATGTTGTCAGTTTGTCATTCATTTCCCACCATATGTTACAACTACGTACATTTTAGTTGTATTGAAATATTTAACAGATTTCATATTGAATGTCTCCTTTCATTCACAAGACAGAGACCAAACTCTGCAGACATGTTGGTGTCTGACTGTCCCATTTATAGTTGTAACATGTATTAAAGCTTGCCCATTATCTTCAAGTATCTCTCATTTAACTGAAACCGTCCTGCTGCATACTCCTCTACAAGTCGAGGTAAGAAATATGAGAAGTAAAACCCTCTCAAGCGTTTTACTTGTTCCTTTACAAATGCTTCATCATATTGCACTGTAAATGAAACATGCTCAGTAGGTGTCCAGATCACAAGTGTGGCAGTCTTGAGCCCTGTGCAAAACATTGTAAGTTGCACTTGCATGTAATAGCCTCTGCTGCCAGTTTTCTGCAGCTGCAGTTCTCCATCTACCAGTTTGATATCGCTGCATTTCTGGGTAAGCTGCTCCGTGAGTGAAGGATAAGTCTGCACAGGACATTTTATTTCTAGAAGCACATCTGAGTCAATGACCCCGTCAGGACTCGCAGAGAGCCATGGCTCCTGGATGCTGATAACACTACCCATGTGAAGGATGTTCATACCCTGTTCTTTCAGCTGATGACAAGCTTTAACTTCATTTTCTTTACCATAGTTTGTTTCATAATTCCCACGAAAGGAAGGGTACATGTGCTCAGATAAAAATTTGTCATTTTTTGTGGTGGCACGTACTGGAACTTTTTTAGCAGAGCTTGCTGTAAGTCTGATTTTCCTGCAGTTGTGCCACAAATCAGATGCACTTTGCTCTTTTGTTTCTTCTTGTAATTGTTCTGCTTGCTCTTCAGAAACTTGAATGTATGCCTGGTAGAATGCCCTGCATGGATTACAGCTTAGTTTGTAACTGTGTGCTTGGTGTGGCTGAAAAAATTGCTCATCAACTTTACTGTTGCGGTGAGGACCTGCAGATGGCGAGGCATTGTAACACTTTCCAATTAATGTGTTCTTGAGGAGGAAAAGTGGCTTCACTGGTGCTTTGCTAACACTGTCAATAAAGTCTTGATGTGTAAGGTGATATGGTGTGTTAGGGAGAGATTGTGTCACTGCAGTCCGGGAGTTCACATCGTACTGCTGCTCTGCCCTGTGATGTCTGAAGTTTATCTGGCTTAGACGTTTAGGTTCAAGGTTCTTTGCTGTCCCTGCATTCCACCTGCGCTGCTCGTCTGTACACGCAAGCCCTGTCTTTCCACTGATCGCAGCATTCTGCACCTGTAACAAACATTAATAGTTTTTTCTCACTGTCAATACTCAAGATTTAACATAACGAGGAAGTTTACACTAACAAAAGCAGTACACGGTTGGTGTCCTGCATGTTATAGATATGACCCTGGGTCAATACACCTGAATCATATCCAAAACAGATATAAACACTGGCAAAGTCACCCATATTATCCATTTCATATTAATAGTCAGTTACTTTTTGATGCAGAAATATACATCCACAGTCTAATTTTTTTCAAAGTAGTGTGTGTGTACAAATATACATATATATAAACAAACATGTATTATACTACTCTGTGTCACTTCTTATAACTATAGTTTTTCTTGTCTTGTAAATTTGACCTTAATGTTCAGTCTTTTATTTTTTTTATATTTTATCTTCATGTGATTGTACAGCATACAGCCCACACAAAGTTAACGAGTGGCTTTCACATGTAAACAGTGCTCCACGTAATACTTGGCTAGATGGCAGTAGCGTGACTCCTTAATCACAGCCTTTGACCAGTCCAGTGTTTCTGTTTCAGTGATTTAAACATTGTGATATCCAGATAAGTGATATACCTTCCACAGAATAGCAGCCGCATGGCTACATGATCTCCCTAATCCGGCGATACAGGAACAGCCGACTGTCTCCACTACTCCACTTTCTCTTAGCATTGCCCATGCTAAGTGTTTCGCTTGATTAATACTCTGGCTCGGCTCTACAGCTGCTTTAAGAAAAATAAAGTCGCCTTGTTTGTTGAGCAGTACTTTATCAATTTTGTTGCTGTGCAGGTAATTATACGCCTCGGTGCTCTTGTAATTACGTAATTCCTCGCCATCAACGCCTTCGGAAAATACAAGGTAATTAATAATGTCGATGTAGCTAACATCGGGCCATAGTTTCATGTCATCTACCCACTCCGTGAGAAGTGACGGGTGAGGCACTGCAACTGAACTGTCCTCGCTGCTTTTTAAAACATCTTTACTGTGTATCCACCTTCGATGTGTTGCCATTTACTCCAGGTAAAACAAACTGCAGTGAGAGAAATCTTTATTAACAGTGAAGGTGTAACCCCGCAACTGTCAACAACAGCGCAAGCGGAAGTAAAAAACCGGCTTCCGCTATGAATCGGGGTAATGGCGCGAAATCAGAAATACTGTGGATAGTAGGCATTCTGCTGCCCTCTGCTGTCCATAGTGGTACACACTGACTTGAAACACCAGACTTGTACGGCTTTATAAATCATACCAGCATGCAAACAGAGTGAAATGCACAGAAACACATGTATATACTGTATAATGAATTCACAAATGGACTGTGCCAGCCCTCCTGCTCTTCACCTCGTTCAGGTCAACAGGCGCTTTATAAAATACATGCCCTCTAAAGGTGGTGTTCATAAAGTTTGTGTGACTGAATGGCAAACAATTTAGTATTTGTCATGTCCTCTGCTGACAGTATGGTTAATTTTAACTTTTGTTGGAAACTAACTATAAATCAGTGTTCTGCACTTGGACAATTCGGCCGCTAAAGCTGCAGATATCTTGCACTACTTACTTCGCCTACCATGTTTTCTCAACTGTGGAAAACCTGCTTAAGAATAACTGTAACAAGAACATTCCTATCACCCTCACTGTGCTGATGCGTGGTGTTGAAGGCATTCACACAGGCTGGACCACAAAGATTCCCAACTGCAAAATATGTGAGACTATTAGTAACATCCACTGTGTGCTCGACAGAGGACCCTCTGCCCATGTTGACGACAGAGAACGGCTTCTCTGGCTCCGGCCATGTTGTTTGATCTGAAGTTCAAAACTATGTTCTTACAGCTTTCAAACGACAGAGACTTACTGAATAAATGGACCAGAAATCTGTGTGACATTAAAAAAAAATCAGATTCACTGTTTCAAAATAAAGATTCTCATCATATCAAAGAGAAGAAAAAAACCCTCTTGTTTTAGGCTTATTTCCTCTTAGCTTCTCGAAATGTGTTGTGCAATCCGCTTGTTTATGTTAATTGTACAGTAAGTTGGAAGTCGTGTCACGGGTTGATTGTGGGCTGTTTCATGTAACCTGTTAAATATTTTGCTTCTGGGTAATATTCATGTTGAATGTAGAGGGAGGAGCAGCCAACATTCGATGCGCTGGGTGTCATGACGACACAGCACTCAGAAATATCTACATGTAAGTAATGTTTTATTATCAAGGAGTATCTGGAGAATGTTGTGACTGTATTAAGGATGTAATATAGAGGATGAGAGAGGATTAGCAAGAAGCAAGGGAGGGAAGCTATGAAGAGGATGAAGAGTGGAAACGTCGTTAGTCTAGATGACATACTTGTGTAGAGAGGGGAATGGAGTTTTAAACAGGTTTGGACACGTGAGAGGACGACTGAGGAACAGAGAAGGTTGATTGTTTTTCCCTGATTGGTTATACCTCAAAAGTAGATGATATATAACTTAAAAGGTTTTTTTTTTCAATTAACTACTACTTAAGTACTCAGTAATTAAGTTCTGATCAAATTTGGACAAATGCCATATCCAGGGTCACAAAAGAAATATTTTTAATCTAACAACTTAAAACCAAAAACAAAAAATGAGTTTTGATTCTGGTTCTTGTTGACTAAAATAAGAAACTACATGTATAATTTTTATATTTAACAAAACATGTTATGCTGTGATCAGGAAACATGTTGGTACAACTTTAAAGATATTCTTCCGTCCAGTAAAGGAAACTTTTTTTAAAAATACTAATCAAGATTTTGTCTTTCTTAAATAAACAAATACAAAAAGAAAATCTATGCTCAACCTGTTTTGTCTTGGCAGAACAGACATCTCTAAATCATAGGTGAGTAGTTCAACCAGTCAGTATAAGACACATTTTCAAATCCTACATTTGAGACAACACTGCATCGGTAGACTCCAGACTATTAGCTTGTTAGTTTCTTACAATTTCTTTGAGCTGATGTGTTAACTAAAGGCAACAGAAATTGAGAATTATTGTAGGCTTTTAGTTTAAGCCCACAGGACTCAGTCAGCACCTAAGACGCAAATATCCTGAGCCCACTTTTGACCAGATTTGGTTTCACTTTGAGTGAAAGTCATGGATTGGAGATTATGATAACAAGCATTCTGGTTTCATTCTTAAATCAAAGGTGGCGAATCTGAGACGGATCGGAGAACAAACCTCTGGACCTGACAGTGCTGCAGTCATGGGTGAGTGGGGCTTCATCGGTGGATTCTTCGATGCCCTCCAGACACACTCGCCGATGCTGGGTCGTTTCTGGCTCGTCCTCGTGCTGGTGTTTAGGATAGTTATCTTGGAAACCGTGGCCAGTGACATGTTTGAGGACGAGCAGGAGGAATTTACCTGTAACACCCTCCAGCCAGGATGTAAGCAGGTGTGTTATGACTTAGCTTTCCCCATCTCCCAGTACAGATTCTGGGTGTTTCATATAGTCCTCATCGCTACACCTCCTCTGCTTTACCTCATATATGCAACACATCAGCATCACAAGAGAGCCAACCGCTCCTCGTCGAGGAAAAAGACCAGCAGGGAGAACAGAGAAGAAAAAACTTTAAGGGCACTCTACATTATCACTCTGATCTTCCGCATAATGGCAGAAATTGGCTTTTTATTTGTCCAGTGGCGCCTCTACGGCTTCAAGGTGGAGGCCCATTTTCCATGTAGTCGTTCTCCCTGCCCCCTGACAGTGGAGTGCTTCACTTCTCGACCTGCAGAGAAAACAATCTTCCTCCTCTTCTACTTTGCTGTAGGGGTAGTATCAGCATTTTCCAGCATTGTGGAGCTTCTCTACAGCTCTAGGAAGTGGTTTTGCTCAAATCAAAAGCACTTAGAACTAGATGACCACTGTGACTGCGAGAACCTCCTCAACCACAAGCCAGAGAAGACAGAGGAGAAACCAGGAGAAAAGACAAGCAGTGTGCAAGTGAAGAAGGAATCAGTGACAAGCACCTCCAGTCGAAAGGCCTCCAACACTGGGAACAGGACCAAGAGTCCAAGAGGAAAATATGTGAGTGGCTCGAGGCTTACAGTGTGAGAGGACTCTGAATCACACATGCTGCTATCACTGCATCCTCTCTTTCTATTATAAATTTGTGACACATTTCTAATTCCTTCGTGCTGCTTCACTTAAAATTGAAATGATGAATAATTTCACAGTTAAGGAGTTTTTCCATGGAACATATCACAAGGAAATGCTTAAGATCAGGAAATGAGCAAATGCAACAAAATGATAAGACGAATGCGATGCATTGTTGACTTGTTGACATTGTTCTGGTAAATGATAAAATGCTGTAAACAGTTCAAGGAGGAAACGTTTTCTGGATTACACTTGATAAACTTGTTTAACGCTGTTTTTTGGGACCTATTGCCCTTTTGTAGCTGGACAGAGGCAGGAACTCTAACTCAGTTTTCTGGCTTTGTATCTTCTCTGGCAAGTTAGCTGCTAACAGAGAGATAGCTTATTTTTTAATGAATGACTTCAGACTAGCTTAACACATTTTCCAAAATAATAAATAAAAACATCTTAAAGAGAAGAAATTAATCAGGGGCGCTGCAACTGTACACATAGCTTTACACTTTACAGGAACAGGAGTGTTTGCTAGTGGTACCCACACCTGTAGTTCAAGTAAAAAAGTGAAATCCATTACACATCTGTGTGAAATAATATTGGGTAAATTTCAGAGGTCATTTAAGCATATTTATTTGCTTCTGGACACATTCCTGACCTGTAAAATCGGACACATAATATAATAGTGGAATACACTGACTTGAAACACCAAACATGCAGGACTTGAGACACTCAAACCACCTACACTTAATTAGTATGAAATGTAATTTTTTTTTAAATGCATATATAACAAAAATAATTTAATAAAGTAATTACATATTTGTGTGTGTCACACTGACAGGGATTCTGCCAGCCCTTCACCATGCTCAGGTCAGCAGGAACTTTATAAACTACATGTCCGTGAAGGTTCTCAGTCATCCAGGTCATCATAGTCTAAGGAGCCTTGAAAGAAAAGTGCCTGGACTTCTTTTATGTTGCTTGAAGACATTTCACCTCTTATCCTGTCATGGTCCTGGGTCAAGCGACCCAGTATTTGAGTTTCATGTATCTTTTGTATTCATTTGCACCTAGCTTAGTTCACCTAGTTAATTTCTAGATTGCAGTTTAGTTTTGTTCCTTAGTTGTTTATGTCATCTCCCCCTGTACTAAGTCTCCCTGGTTCATGCGTCATGTCTGCGTGGTTATGTTTAGTTCTTGTCATGTCTAATCTCCATGTTTCCCGTTTTACTTTGAAAGTCTGTATTCATTGTCAGCGTATTCAGTTTCACTTCTCCTGTCCTGTCGTTAGGTTCATGTGTGTCAGCTGTGCTCCCATGTGTGGCCACTTCCCCTGATCATCCCTCATGTGTATTTAGTCTCTGTGTTTCATGTAGTCTGTGTCGCGTCATCTGTGTTCCCACCCTCCATGTTGTCACAGCCAGTCTTAGTATTCATAGTTATGGTTTCCTGTGTCTTCATAGTTTTTCCTAGTTTTACTTTCCCAGTTTAGTCATAGTTTAGTTTGTCACTGCGTTTCTGCCTTGTCTGCACTCCTTGTCATCAGCCACAATAAAGGCTCGCTTTCAGTTAAGTTTACTCCAGTCTACTCTCGTGTGTTCGCACCTGGGTCCACCACACACACCACCGCACGGTCTGCCTCCTCAGATCGTGACATATCCGAGAAGCTTCTTCAGTTCTTGGGTCAAATGGTGGAGAGTCCCAGATTTAAGCCCTGTGGGAGTGTCCCCCCAAAGGGACATGGAGCCCCTAATGATCCTCTACCTAATCACATGAGCCAAGGTGTGAAAATGGGTGTAGGTCACAATCATCCAAGATTTCGGGTGAACTCATTGTGGAACCTAACCCTTTCTCAAGGCGTCTGGGAAGGGATCTCAAAACTCGATTACCGATGGCTGACAGTTGGTGTCATAAACCACCGCCTCTGTTCAAAAAGGGGCGTTCACAGTGGACATAGATGGCTTCTTTCACTCCTCTTTCAAACAATCTGTCTTCTCTGTCCAAAATCTTTTGGACAGAGAGGACAGACGCCTTAACGCCCACTCACATCCTGGGCCTTCTGACCTAAGGAAATCACATGATAGGAGCTAGGTTCCACAATGAGTTCACCCAAAATCTTGGCTGACTGTGACCTAAACCCCTTTTCACACCTTGGCTCATGTGATTAGGTAGAGGATCGTTAGAGGCTCCATGTCCCTTTGGGGGGGACACTCCCACAGGGCTTAAATCTGGGACTCTCCACCATTTGACTTTAGAACTGAAGAAGCTTCTTGGATGAGAGGTGAAACGTCTTCAAGCAACTTATAGAAGTCCAGACGCTTTTCTTTTCAAGATTTGCCGGTTTTGTAGGTATATTAAACTGACTTTAATAAATATACACTTATTCATTTGTTGTACTTCTTAGACCATTTTGATGGAGACAGTTATTAACCTCTGTGTGGCAGGCAAGGTAGAACCTACACACAGGACTTGGAGACAGGGGAATAAACTAAAGGAGACAGCTTCATTTGCTGTAACAAGAAACTGTAAAACAAAAAATACAAAAATGCAGGCCAGGAGGAAACCAGGAAACTGTAAAACTCGGAACTTGAAACTAGGGATAAACAAAGGAAACACGGCAAATTGGGATGATGTGACAACAAGCAGAGGTAGACTGAGTAGAGTTAGAATTTCGTTCAGGATAACGAGAGGATGGGCAACAGAAGGGAACACAGCTAGAACTAATGCAAACTAAAGAGACAGAGAAAGGAACACTGAACAAGACACACACGAGATGAGGTACTGTCAAAATAAAACAGGAAGTGACACACACTGAGTCAAAGACAATGAAATGTGAATTTGGGGACAAGACTGACTAAATACAGAGGCGAGCATGAGGGACACAGGGAAGGAAACCAAGATACAAGAGAACATCACACTGCGCTTTGTGGTCAAGATGACAGAAGAGAAGCTGAGGGAGGCTGAGGCCGCCGGCCTCCATAAAGTCTTCAAGCTTCAGAGCTCCCTCACCTGCAACTCTGTGGTAACGATTGCCACTTATTTGCACACATTCACAGCAGGATGAATAAAGTCGTCTATTGCTTTCCTGTGAAATCCCAAGAATTTATTTACATATTTACAAACCATATGAAACGTCAACATTTTTCCATTTGTTTTTCAAGTTCTATTTAGCCATGTGGTCAGCCAGAAAAAGTATGAGTCTGTGCAGGATATCCTCAAAAATTTCTTTGACTTACAGATGAAGTAATTTGTGCTGAGAGGACAGGTTGGCAGGCGTCCTGGGAGCAGAGAGTGCCAAGGTTTAAGTGGTTTTTATGTTTGTTTTTTCTCCATATCCAGTCATAAGTGCATCTTGTTATTCACATATGAAAGTACAACTGTAGTGTCCCTGTAGCACAGTCATATAAATATTGCTACATATGTTTTGCAAATTTTAGTTTGCATACTTTCAACAACATGATAGAAACTGCAGAGTCCTGCACTGGTATGCTGCTGGACTGTGGGAAACCAGGTGCTTAGTCTTGCACGGTTATTAGAGCATATCACAGCACTCAAAAGCATTGACTGTCATAAATAAGTTATGACGTCAGTAAAATAACAAATTGCAATTTAGATTTTTGTTAAAGTTCACAAAGAAACACATTGCTTATGTGCAGCAGCATTAAAGATGTGCAAGCAGACCGTTCTTCACTTCAAAACAGCTACCAAGAATTATAAATTATGTGTTTTGTTTGATGAATTTTAAGAGAAGATAAAGGTTATGTTACAATACACACAACCTATAAGAAGATGGCTTAGATAATTGGAAAGACTCAGTAAGTTAAAACTAACTAAAATAAAGGGACTCTGTTCTATAATCCACTTGTTAGTGTTTCGCCTTTACCTGTAAATATTTTTTGGCTGGTCATGTTATACCTTTAAAAAACACAATTTTGACTTGCTTACATTAATTATATGGTTTATTTGAAGTTGTGTTGCTATTACTGTGTTACTATTGTGTCCTGTTTCATGTCACTTGCCACATATTTTGCCTCCAAAATCAGAGCTCTGTAGAAATATTTAAATATTTACGTAGGGGGAAACAAGTAATATTTTGTTGTAACTTCAGCAGACAGCACAGCTCGAGTTTCATACCATTAACATGTTTGTTTTAAACCTTAAACTTCTTTTAAAAGCTTGTCAATGCAAAACTACTGGAACATTTCTATAGCTAACAAAGCCTGAACTGAAAACCTATGAGCTCTTTTGATTTTGGTGATAGCTGACTAAATGAAGAGGAAAAACATTCCCAATTTTTTCTTTTTACATGCAGCCTCTCATGCGGTTACCAGGGAAACTGGTGGACCAACTTAAAAGAGATATTTCCTGCCATTTAGGAAATGCTCATCAAGAGTTTGCCTTTCTTGGATAAACACCTTCTGTCTGGGGCTGGATGGACACTGATTAGGATGTAGCAGGAATTTCCTGACAACTGTTGCCGCCCTTTCAATCATAAGTGCCAGCCAGCCTGAGGAACATGGCACTTTGGAGAGAGCTAAGGGTGAGTACACTATAAGATCGTGTGGGCATGAGAATTGACCATTTTTTATCTGGTTTATCTGAGCTTATACATGGTAGGAGAATTTTAAGGCTTTTTAAGGGGTGTAGGTCATTCATTTGTCTAGATACTGCAGATTAAATCCTAAATCAAATGTGTGCTCGACCTTTTTTATTGTGGCAGCACATGTGTCTCTGACTGAGCAGTTCAACCAGCCTGTATATGTCAATGAGAGTCAGCCTTTAGTAATCAAAATCATTTACAAATCCTGTATTCTGCAAAACTGCATTATTATACTCTACAATTTAAGTTTGTCAGCTTCCTAGTTCTTTGAAATATTACGCTAACTGAAAGCAAAAGAAATATAGAGATTTATTGTAGGCTGGTGATATTGTTTGATTCCTTTAGTGATGTCCTTGAATTATTGTCTTTGCAGGAATATGAACTCAATCAACCTAAAGTGCAAAAACTATGAACCCACTTCTTTTGATCACTTTTATTGGGTTTAGTTTCACTGTGAGTCATATATGGGAGATTATAACAAGAATTTTAGTTTAGTGTTTTTAAACAAAGGCAGCCTTTGCTCTGAGACAGACAGGTGAACAAGCCTCCAGACTTAAAAGAAGCCAGACCTGACAGTGCTGCAGTCATGGGTGAGTGGGGCTTCATCGGTGGATTCTTCGATGCCCTCCAGACTGAGTCGCCGATGCTGGGTCGTTTCTGGCTCTTCCTCATGCTGGTGTTTAGGATAGTGATCCTGGGAACTGTGGCCAGTGACATGTTTGAGGACGAGCAGGCGGAATTTATCTGTAACACCCTCCAGCCAGGATGTAAGCAGGTGTGTTATGACTTAGCTTTCCCCATCTCCCAGTACAGATTCTGGGTGTTTCATATAGTCCTCATTGCTACACCTTCTCTGCTTTTCCTCGTGTACGCCACACACCAGCATAAAAAGAGTGCTAATCCCCCCCCATCGAGTAAAAGGTGGAGCAGCGAGAACAGAGAAGAAAAAGCTTTAAGGAGGCTTTACATTATCACTGTGATCTTCCGCTTGGTGGCAGAAATTGTCTTTCTATTTACCCAGTGGTATCTCTACGGCTTTGAGGTAAAAGCCTATTTTGAATGTAGTCGTTCTCCCTGCCCCCTGACAGTGAAGTGCTACACCTCCCGGCCTGCAGAGAAGACAATCTTTCTCTTCTTCTACTTTATTGTAGGGGTGATATCAGCATTTTCCAGCTTTTTTGAGCTTCTTTACAGCTCTCGAAAGTGGTTTTGCTCAAACGACGAGGACAAAATCTACTACTGTGACTGCGAGAACCTCCACAACCTCGAGAAAGAGGAGACACAGGAGAAATCGGGAGGAAATACGTTGTCAGAGAGCACAGCCAGCAGTGTGAAAGTGAAGAAGGGATCAGTGAGAAGCAGCTCCGGTCGAAAGGTCTATTGCAAGTGCAAGAGTCCAAGAGGAAAATATGTGAGAAGGAAGATGCTTATGGTGTGAGATGACTCTGCAGTAGCACATGCTGCAATCAAAGCATCCTCTATTTTCTATTTTAAACTCACAGCAACATTTCTAATTCCATTTCACTTGAAAGAATTTCCCTTTTTAGGAGTTTTTACACACTTCAAAAAAAATGCATGGAAGCTAACCCATCAAATTTCAGGAAATGAGTAAAGACAACACAGATGATAAGAAGGACAAGAAGGATGCATGTGAGACATTGTTGACTTGTTCGTTCTGGTGACTGATTAAAGGCTTAAAGGAGAACTTTCTGGAATTCACTTGATAACACTTGTTAAGACTGATTGCATTTTGTGTTTGTGTTCTTCCCACTTTAAAGGACAAATCCGCCCTGAGGCAGCGTGTGAAGATTAATTTATTTAAGCAGATCTGGAAAGTGAAGTAAGGCTTTGTAAATGGAGGCATCTGTCTCTATCCAATCTGTAATGTTGGAATTATTTCAAGGTAGAGTGACCAAATTCCCAGCAAAGTAAATGTGAAGACAAAGTGAGATGCTGGGAAGTAGTCTGAAATTTTCGTGTCTACTTTAAAAATACAAATACACCAAATTCTGCACGTTATCAGATTGTAGGATGTACATGCAAACTCTGTTACTCGGAATATATCGCTGCTTCATTTCATTCAAGGTAGTTTCCATCGTATTCACCAAAATCTGCAAAGCTTTTACTCGACTTGAAGCCACTTGTGAGTATATCATTAGGTGCGTTAACCTTCTGACTATCAGAAAAAAACTTCCCTTCTGTTTCAAATGCCAGACTTCAGAAAAGTGCACAGCCAGCAGTACTAGTCAAAATGTGTGGCATTGTCTCAAGATGTAGGGGAGGGGTACAAGGAATAAAGTCGCACATAAAGAGGGACGTCTGGTCACCCTGTTTTTCAGGGTTTTTTCACTGTGTTTTTGAGTTTCTGACAGAGATTTAAGAGTTTCTATAACTGTCAGGGGGCTGGGTCTCCATTTTCACTTCTGTTATATTTTTGAGTTCTTATGTTATATTGAAATAGTGTTAAGTTCTATTATTATTATTAGTTTATCTGAGATGAATTTTAGTTAATATTTCCATACCCCTTGGTTTATATATCATGTTTCCTGTCTAGTCTGTCATGTGTTTCATCTTTATGTGTCCACATTGTAAAGTTTGTGTGTCATGTCTATGTTCTATTATGTTTCCTGTTTTATTTTGAAAGTCTTGTGTTTCCGTGTTCAGCATGTTTAGTTTTGCTTCCCCTGTGGCATCATGTTTAATTGTGTCAGGTGTGTTTCCCCAGGTGTTTCCACTTCCCTCATTATCCTTCTGTGTATTTTAGTCCTTTGTCTTCCTCTGTTCAGGGTCCGTTCTGTCAGAGTAGCTGACAGAAGCAGGTGTGTTTGTGAAGCAGACCCAAATGCAGACACGGGAGACATGAACTGAGGTTTAAACACAAAGCGAACCTTTATTACAGCTGATACACAAAACAGAAAAAACAAGGCGAGGGGAAACTAAGATTAACTATGAAAACAATGAAAAGAGACAAGAACATATAACTGAACACTGAAGTAATCCAAACATGAGCATGTACATTAACCTGAGCAGTTGAAAACAAGACTCTGTGACTTGAAATGAAGACAACAGACGGACCCGCACTGAACAGACGACTAAAACACACAGAAGGATAATGAGGGAAGCGGAAACACAGCTGACACAAATGAACATAGAGTCACAGGGGAAGCAAAACTAAACACACTGAACATGGAAACACAAGACTTTCAAAATAAAACAGGAAACATAATTGAATGTAGACATGACACACGAGCTAAAAGTAAAACCTAGCATCAGCACTTTACTTAGCAGATCACAGACTGAGGTTATTCACTCGGCTCATTACTCATTACTTACAGTTAGTCACAAATTAGTCTCTACTCACTGATTATTTTTGTTTGCTGATCAGCTTTTCAGATAAATATGCAGTACATGACTGTGATACAGTAATTGTGTTTTTGTTCAAAGCAAATAAAATCTGCTTTCATCAAGTCATAGCTAACTTATTTAATAAAATAAAAATATAATTACATCACGGTTTCCAACTCTTGTGATGGAGCTTGTAACTTTCAGTTTGTTTGTTTTGTTTAGTTTTTCAAATGTGTTTTTTTTTTTAAATGAATGGACAATCGATATGACTGTAATTGAATTAAATGAGGTTATTAAAGCCATATTGTGATATTATTGTGATGTACGCCTGTCATGGTTGCCTGGTATGTCTTTATGTGGGGTTCATAACTTGTGACTAATGGTTTTATCAATGGTTAATGTAAGATTTGCTGACATTCTACGGGGCCAACTCCACACACTTCCTTTCTAGAAAAAAAAGCCTTAGAGGACAAACTCCATTTAGTATAAGGAATGCATTACTCGCATTCATATCTGCACTGCGTTTTCCCAGTCGATTAACCTTTTTTTTTTTTTTAATTCATCTTCATTTGTAATCATCTGCTAACCAAAACCATGGTTAAAATGTCCAAACCTTCAATAGAGGGTACAGTCTACAAAAGTGGTGTTACATTTCTTAAAGGATGACTTCACTTCACTCTAACTCCTATTTAAAAATGCTACAGCATCCTTAAACAACAAAGATCTCAAGTGGAGTTTAACGAATTGAATTTCTCCTTTTGAAGTGGAGTATTTAGCCTCGATGGCTGGGAAACTTTCAGAGGCGCACACCAGCAGCAGGCAGCTGGACTGGTTGCTCAGCTTTTATATTTGTGTCTCCGACACGGTCGTGAGCGAATGAATAGACTCTTTGTGAGTTCAACGGTGTTTCCTTTTATTGATGTCACAACACATTTCACTATTAATAATCAGACACAGCAGCTTTTCTCCCGGCGCCCTTTTTCAAAGGATATCGTAGTGTACCGTCAATAAGTTGCTCTAGTGCCGGCACACCACACACCACGAGACAGCATGCGCGCCGTTTCTGTTTGTGGCCGAGGATCATGGGGGGTGAATGTAATCATGTCATAAGAAACAAGCTCTGTGGCATTTTTCAGAGTCGTTGCTGCGCAAGTTTGGACACGAACCTGTTGTTTTTGTTCATGAGTTTATCGCGCTGAATTTCATTCAGTGTTTCAGTCAAAAAAATTGTTATGTAAAGCCTTAACCCTGTAATGCCAAGAGTATCATATTTGATACATGAGTTTTTGTGAGTGTTCGAGACCTCTGCATCATCACTGTGGATTTTCTTTCCTCCTGAAAAACCTAAATAAATTGCACAATACATTTTAAAGCAATAAATTGGAAAAAAAAAAAGATTTATTAGTTCATTTCTTTTTTATTTCATTTGAAAGAAGGTTTAAAAAATGTACATTTCTGGCAGTTATTTCATGGTTCAGACTTTTTTAAAACGTTACCCTTTGCGATCATCTGATCTCAAAACTGCTGTTGCTGGGTGTTTTTTCAGTTTGCCTGTCTCATTTTAGTGTCTTTGTTGTAGCTCCAACACTGACTCTGACCTAAATACTTGTGTCACATGCACAGGTGGTGTAAAATATTCTAATCAAAGCAGTCTCATTTGATCACCGCTCAGCTGCACAACATGAATATTAAAGCCCCCCTCTGCTCAGGAACTTGATTTGCTTGCTGTTACCTCACTTGGATGTTTGACCTTGACGGTACGGGCAGTGTATGTGTAAAAGTTATTTCTCTCATGTTCTTTTGAATGACAGAGATGGTTTCCCTCTGCTCACCTCACATTTCTGGCAAGCAGGTGTTTTTCCTGCCAGGATTAGTGATAAAACTGGTTTGGGACACCAGTTGTATAACAAAAACTTCCAGAAACTCCAGACAGTGAATTTTTGTGCCCTGCAGTGTAACCACTGTTGCATAATTATAAGTTGCGTAATAATGATATAACTTACCCTTCACTGATTGGCCCTTTTAATAGGTACACATGTCACAACTCGGTGAGTTTAGCCACGTTGACGTGATCAAGTCCATCAGAATGAGGAAGAAAGGTGATTTAAGGTTCTCTGAACACGGCACGTTGGTGCTGGATGGGCTGGTCTGATTATTTCAGACTGGGATTTTCCCACACGCCAACAAAAGAAAAAAAAATCCAGTGAGCAGTTCCTGATGGCAGAGGTCAGATTGCCAGACTGCTTCGAGCTGATGGAAAGTTTACAGATAACTCAAAGAACCACTCGTTATAACTAAGGAATGCAGAAGAGCATCTCTGAACAACACAACGTTGAAGCGGATGGGCTACATCAGTAGAAAACCACACCTGGTGCCACTCCTGCTGGCTAAGACTTTCAAACCGAGGGTACTGCTGACACAGGCTCATCCGAATCGGCCAACAGGCCACTGGAAGAAAAGTTTCAATCATAAACACAAAAGCGTGGATCCTTGCATCAACACTTCAGCCTGCTGCTAGTGGCCGAATGGTGCAGATGATCATTTAAACACTACAGCATGCCTGGGTGTTGTTGCTAACCATGACCGTGCCTTAATAATGACCACAGTGATTACATCTTCTGTTGGGTACACACTGATGTTCCACGTAACATGCCTCAAATCATCTTAGATCAACTTCAGGTTGTGGTGGAAGTATCTGAGGAGCATATGTACATTTTTTTGGACTACAGTCTGCTAAAGAAGTCAATATACACCATAGTTTAAAATAATATACCACAAAAGAATTTGCTGAAAAGAAATTTTGCACTAAAGCAAAAATGATAACCTTGATTATTCTGTCAAGTTCGTCTTGTCAACAGTAGGGGGCAGCAGTGGAACACTAAATCCCACACTTATGCCACTCATCTTCTGTAAGATGACTTAATTTGCAGCCACATTATCCCAGTGACACCCAGTGACAGTATCTTTTACACTGCAGGGTTTATTCATGCATATCAATCCTTTTAGGCCTCGCTTCTTTTCTTCACGAACAGTTCAGACTGAAACTGTGCAATATCTTACTTGCTTTAAAGCTTTGTCATTTGAGGTAAATTGAATGAACTGGTTCTGTGTTTTCAGTTAAGAAAGAGCGCTGGAACATAAAAAAAAACAAGGTGACCGTCATTTGAACACCAAAGCATCCATAGGTCCAAGTGGCTCATCTGAACACAAAGATGATCTAAATAATCTCCAAAGGAGCTTATTTTTTGCTTTATGCATTCCTCCAGGAAACACACACACACACAAACCCCTCCTGCAGTTCCCTGGACGCATCATATATGCAGATTGCAAAGTGGTGCAGCTTCTTTGATGTTGCACAGAGCAGAATTCTAGATGTGTTTTATATAACCGCTCGAGAGGGAAGGAAGGAAGAGTCGAAGAGGATTACCGTTCCCCTCTTTCCTTTTGCCCGCCTGCATTTCTACCTTTTTAAGTCTGTCTCGTCAAACTGGAAGCCTGTCTGTTTCTTTCTTTCTCTACCCTCTCTATTTTCCACTTTCTATGCTTTCCTACACTTCACACTCTCTCTCTCGTTCTTTTTTCTCTCTCTTCTGAATCCAAGGAGGCTTCGGTGCTGTCTCAGAGAAAATGTAGGTCATCTGTTTTCTGCGATTCCCCTCACACCAACACGGAGGAGGAGATGGAAATGATAACATCTTTCTCTGCTCTCTCCATCTCCCCACCCCTCTTTCATTCTCCACCTTGAATGAGACACTTCAGGGGCTCCCCGCGCTCTACCTGTGTCCTCTGCGCGCTCCTCGGAGGCTCCCTCAGTACACACCGACCTGAGTGACAGCTCCACGTGCGGAGTGCCTCTGAGCGTCCCACATCTTGTTCAGTCGTGTGGGGACAAAACTTGCCAAGATGTCTCCCCCCCCCCTCAGAAACATCACTCCTACAGTTTGCTTTCTCTGCTCCAAACAAAGTATGAACAGCTCACTCTCAGCTACTGCGTCACTCTTTGATTTGGTTTATTTATGGCACAGCGCCCAGTTCTAAGCAAATCAAGCAGCTTGTTTACCGGACTGACTTTGGTAGCGTGTGACCCAATGATGTTGATGTAAGTCTCCGAGGGTTAGAGTAAACACTGGCGAACAAGTCACAGAAGAAGACGTCTTACATTTGTATGTATTTTTATTGCTAATGAACTTGCATGGGGGTTTGATTAGTGATTAATGGCAGGAGAACAAACAGAGAGCATTTCCTGTGACAACCAAATGACAAATGCTTATTTGGAAAACAAAACAAAACGAAGAAATGGCAGAGGAAAACAACAAATGCTGGAAAAACTGACTCAAGTACACATATTCATCTATAACTGAGTCAGTCACACCGATATTTTCAGCTTATATTAGCCTATACTCAAAATCTCAGGCTGCTGGTTTATTTGTGGTCCCTACGATATTTAAAAGTAGAAAGGGAGGCAGAGCCTTCAACGTCCAGGTTCCTCTTCTCTGAAACCAGCTCCCAGTTTGGATTCAGGACACAGACACCCTCTCTACTTTTAATTAGCCTTAAAACTTTCCTTTTTGATAACGTTTATAGTCAGGACTGGATCATGTGCCCCCCCTTAGTTGCATTGCAATAGGCCTAGGCTGCTGGAGGCTTCCCATGATGCATTAGGTGTTTCTTCTTCACTGACCTTCCTTCACTTTGTGTTTATACACCACTCTGCATTTAATCATTAGTTATTATTAATCTCTGCCTCTCTTCTACAGTGTGTCTATTTTTTTCTCCTGTCCCTCCCTCGCCCCCAAATGGTCGCTTGGATGGCTGCCCCTCCCTGTGGCTGGTTCTGGAGGTTTCTTCCTGTTAAAAGGGAGTTTTTCCTTCCCCCCTTGTCACCAAGTGCTTGCTCATGGGGTATGGGTGGGTGTGGGGATCTGATTGTTGGGGGTTTATCTATTATTGCAAGTTCTTCGTATCATAAAGTGCCTTGAGGTGACAGTTGTTGTGTCGATGCCTTTTGTAGTATTTTTATTGGAATTATCTGTCATGAGGCTTGTGAAGTATTAGGGAATGAAATTCTATTTTTATTAGCAGGTATCTGTGTCTGTGTTATACACCTACACAGTTTATGACTGCAGCTGGCTTCACCAGCTTTTTAGCAACTCCCCCCCCAAAAAATATAACCTAGTCGCTACCTGCTGATCATGCTCATGAAAATAAGAAAATAAGAGTGGATGTTGGCAAAAAAGTAAAATGCAGCGTTTTCCAAAACTCTGAGCTCTTCCCTTCAGAGAGCCATGCAAAGGCATGAGGTCATTTTTGGTGCAAACAATGTATTTGTCACTGCAGACTGAATGTGCCTTTCTGGTGCTAATTTACCAGAAAAGTTCGATTACCACCTTAGAGTCTTTTAGGGCCAAGTTACGCAACTATGTAACCGTGACCTCGCCGACCCTCGGTAATGCTGACGCTTTCCCGTACAGTTCTGTGTGTACTTGCTGATCTCTAGCCCGTCACACAGCCGGACACAGAGCTGATGGATCCCATCTCTTTTCCCTCGGTCAAAGCAGCTGAAGCGTGCCTCTATGTTTATGGCGTCACTAAAGAGCTCGGGTCACCGCACATCACACCTCGACACTCTTCCTAGTCCTCATCCTCATCCATCCATCCATCTGGACCCTCCACCCTTCCTCTCTTTCCTTTGCCACGGGGCACACTGTGCGCAGCATTTGCAAGGAAATGTTCTCGTCGCCTCTGTTTCTTTCCCTCCATCTGCTTTCTTCGCTTCTTCCTGTTTCCTCTGCCCAAAGGGGCTGGGTGGGGGTTACGGGATGCTGGGCTACAATGTGAATGATACACTGTCATCCTATCTCACCCCCACCCTTACCCCTGCTATCGTTTTCTCAAGGAAAATATTGCGTAAAGGCCTTTGGGCTTATGGCCACAAAAAAAGGCCATGTTGCAAATAGTGACCGGAAAGTGGATGAGCTGACTGCCTTGTTTTGAGAGCTTCTTTCCAAAACAAGGTATTGCCTGGGTTGCTAAAGCACAGAGCCAGGAACATTAGATTGCAATATTTTATGAACATGAATGCTTTTTGATTAATTTTGTATCTTTTTTTTGTCTTTTCCTTTGCACATTTAAATGGAAAAAGTAATATTGCTCTAAGATTGATGGAAGGATGGAAGGATGGATGGATGGAAGTAAAGTTGGGAGTTTGAGCTCTCCCCCGGTTTCTGTCAATTCTCCGTTGGTGTTCACTTGTTTTTGATGTCCTTGCGGTCCTCGTGGGAGATTACAGAGAGTGTGTGTGCGCACTCAAGTGTAGCTACTGTGTCCTTGTGAACGTATACCTCGGTATTTGTGTGAGTGTGTGCATAAGTGTGTGCATGCATGGTTCACCCTGTGCGTGCAGAGCTGTCCAGAGTGGTGTGCTCAGCAGTCGTGCTCGGCTGCACACTAACACGATGTGACAGGGTAGAAATACCAGTACCGACCGTGCTCTCGCCCACCCACCGTCTCACACACACACACACACACACACACACACACACACACACACACACACACACGATCTCCATCCCGTCACCATCCACTTCCTCCCCCCCTTCCATCTCCCACTTTCTCCACCGCACCGTGCCCGCACCCCATTGGCTGTCTACTTCCGTCACTCCATGTCTTCTGCTCGGAGACAGAACCATGAGCCCTCCATGCTTTTCCCTCCCCCTTCATTTCACCTCACCCCCGAAAAACCGCTCTCCCCATTTGGCTGCCTACTAGCAGCATTATGCGGGGCCCTACTCTAATATCAATGTGTGACATGGTATGAAATGGGACACGTTACGCAATGTCCCATTATGCAATGCAAAATTTTCATGTGTTCATCCACCCACCCTCTTGAGATGGGTCCTTTTTCTCCACTTTGCTTTCGCTCTCTCGTTCTTTCAATATCTCCTTACCGGTTGGTTGGCTTCCTTAACGGTGAACCAAGGTGACAGTCCCAGTAGGGGACAAAACTCATTTGACATTTGCAGTTGTCACAATTTGAACCCTGACCTCTGCTCCTTTGCAGCTGGCGGGCTCAAGCTGATAGGACAAGGAGAAATTTAAATACCATGCGACCATCTTCTCATCTTAGAGTCCCGGTGTCAAAGAACACAGAGACATCTTTCTTATAACCTTCAGGCTATGGCTGATTTATCATGCAGCACCTCGACTCATATTTATACCATTACACATTTTCACGCTTGGATACAGCTGGATAAAAGGCTACTCTCTGGCCACTAAGCAGCTCCACTGGAGCATTTCAGTGCCTTGCTCAAGGACATTTCTGCTTTACTTTTCAAGCTTGGAGTAGGCTCTAACGGGTGTCATTAGAATACACAAAAAGCTAGATTAAGGTCATTTTCTCCCCTCTGATGGTACAGTATGGTACTATACTTACGAAGTCAGGGAAAAACACTCACATAAATAGCTCCTCTCTGACTGGTATACAATTTTTCATCAGTGATTTATTACATCTGTATAAAAATAGAAAAAAAATATTTTCCCTACACCTTTTCCCCAACTTACACACTCCACCCAAACTCCCAATTCGCAAACCCCCACCATGACCAGCCAAAAAGCAAAAGCAGCTCAGGTACCTGCCGACCAGCACAGATACAAATCAATAATGTTTTACAAAAGGAAATACATATATCATCAAGTACGGAAACATCAACAAAATTCATGCGCATGCATGAAATAGCCAAAAAAATAAATTTAAACTCATGTCCATAGGTGGAGATGAGTCAAGATTGCAGGTTTTATTATATATTTCTTGTTTCAGTTTGTCATACTGGAAGCAGCCTCAACAATTTTATATGCTGCAGAAATGTTTCACCTGGATAAGTGCAGTTGTATTATGTAAACCAATCAAAGGAGCTTGCAAAGAAAAGTGTCTGGACTTCTTTAAGTTACTTCTTCAGCTTCTTCAGTTCTAAGGTCAAATGGTGGAGAGTCCCAGATATAAACCTAGTGGGAGTAACCCCCCACAGGGGGACAAAAGGACCCCTTGATGATCCTCTAATCGCCTAAGCCAAGGTGTGAAACTGGGTGTGGGTCCCAGCCAGAGTTTCGGGTGAGCTCATTGTGAAACCTGGCCCCACCTTATCATGCGAATTCCTGAGGTCAGATGGCCCAGGATGTGAGTGGGCGTTAAGGCGTCTGGGAAGGGAACTCAAAACTGGATTATAGATGGCAGAGAGTTGGTGTCGTAAACCCCCGCCTCTGTTCAAAGATGGTCGCTCACAGTGGACATAGATGGCTTCTTTCACTCCTCTTTCAAACCATCTGTCCTCTCTGTCCAAAATGTGAACATTGGCGTCCTCAAAAGAGTGTCCTTTATCCTTAAGATGCAGATGGACTGCTGAGTCTTGTCCTGTGGAGGTGGCTCTTCTGTGTTGTGCCATGCGCTTGTGAAGTGGCTGTTTGGTCTCTCCAATGTAGAGGTCTGGGCATTCCTCGCTGCACTGTACAGCATACACTATATTGTTAAGTCTGTGTTTTGGCGTTTTGTCTTTCGGGTGAACTAGTTTTCGTCTGAGCGTGTTGCTGGGTCTGAAATGCACCGGGATGTCATGCTTGGAGAAAACCCTCCTGAGTTTTTCTGATACACCGGCTACATAGGGGATGACAATGTTGTTGCGTCTGTCCTTCTTATCCTCCCTCGCTGGTGTCTGATCTTCTTTTCTGTGCCTCTTTGCTGACTTTAAGAACGCCCATTTAGGATAGCCCCACGTTTTGAGTGCTTCCTTTACATGTGTGTGTCTAAGGTCAGTTCTAAGGTCATTTGACCTTAGAACTGAAGAAGCTTCTCGGATGAGAGGTGAAAAGTCTTCAAGTAACTTAAAGAAGTTCAGACGCTTTTCTTTGCAAGCTCCTTTGACTACGATGACCTGGATGACTGAGAACCTTCACAGACATATGTAAACCAATCATATTTTTTGCTTTTAAAATTGTAATTTGTCAAATAGCTGCAGCTGACAGTATTTTCTACTCACGAACCCCAGTGTGGGTGGGTGTCCCTAACACACCTGTTGTTCAAACCTTCTGTTTGCGAAGGGGAGCCACTAAGAAGAAAGTTAGGTTAAAAGGGAGAGGAGCTAAAAAAGAATTGTTTCAGAGAGAAGATGAACTGAGGGAGGGGGGGTCACACCAAAACCCAGTGTATATAAGGATTATTTTGAACTGTGAATCATGCAGTGCAACCCCAGAGTCCAAGAATAACAGCAAAAGTGAGCGCAGCAAGTTCAAGATTTTACTGGACTGTGCTTGTGACTGTTTTTTTAAAAGAAAGAGTATCACAGCACAAGATGTTTGGACATCGACCAGTTGGTGGGGGTCTCCAGTCTATCTCTAAACAAAACATAAAGTGTGTGTGTGCAATTCAAACCATATATAGATCACCTCAGGACTGTGATATTATGTCCTCGGTGCCTCATATGACTAACTTTTTCCTTTTGGCAACTAAATCAAAAAGAGTTATGTCAGTATTGTTGCTACTATGATTAATGAGACAATAAGGATCATTTGTGGTAGATTAAGGATTTTGAGAGAATTTAAGATACACAGTGGTGGACTATTGCAGTTTTACAGGCACCTATAGCAAACAAAAGTAAGTGCTTTGCTTGATGTCGGCGAGTAAAAATGGGCACTTTTCACACCACTGCTGATAATAAAGATACTCTGAGAGAGAAGGAAAGGGGGAATTAAGGCCACAGAGGGGACGGCGTTACTCGTCCCTCTTGCTACTTTGACCTTTTATACAAAAGAATCTATATAAAGACTGAACAGCTTCTCTATATTTTTATTCTGCATCATTCTCCAGTTCACCTCTCCTCCTCTTTGTGGGCTTATGTGAACTCTCTCTCTTCCCTCTCTGCCATCTCTCCTCCCCTCTTTCCATCCTGTGTTTTCCTCTATCCTCAGGGAGACAGCTGCATGCACAAGCATTTTGGATCACTGAGCTTCAAGACACCGTTTCTAAAAATTGCTCCATTTTTTTTTTTTTTCCACCGAGCATTTTTCTAAAGCGCTGAGCTGATATGATGCTGCGGTTCCTGCCTTGGAATTTGTTCGGTGAGCTAATGGATGAAGTTTTGATGCATTATTGATGCAAAATGATTTCTTTGTGCTTGTCACCGTCCTAAAATCATATTCGGGTTTCAAAAGTGGCTTAAGATGGGCAGCTCTGAGTCGTGCTATCACGTTTTTAGTATGTAAAATTCAAGCGTAAGGGCGATGCCTGGTGGAGACTACATTTTGGCTCCCTTCCAGTCCAGTGGGCATGGAGCAGGCCTCAGAGGCTCCGGGGACTTCCCTTTTACACCAGTCTCCCCCCCCTCCTCCCGGTCTCTCTCTCTGCTCCCCACTAACCAATTAGAAGGGATAAATACTTAAGTGGACATGTAAAAGACTGCATGTAGGCTGTGGGAAACAGGAATAAATCAGGATAAAAGGAGTAGCAAAGAAGTGTCATGGGAAAGGAGATTATGGCGAGAAAGGACAGATAGGAAGCGTGTGTGTGTGAAAACAATGAAGCACTGATATAAAAAGCTGAAAATATGACAACGTAGCCGCTTCTGCCCCACTGCGTCTGATTCATCCGTCACACATTCCACACTCGAATGTGTGTTGCCGAATACACAGGCCCGTGATAGATGTTTATGAGCTAATGTCAATTTTCTTCTGTGAATTTACTGTCAGCGGATGATGAATGCACTCAATATCGCTGGTTATTCATCTCATATATTCTCTGAAATGCTCCCATTGCGGCACAGAGTCACAGAGCCACCAATAGGTGTCGTCATTGCCCAGCCTGTTCTCAGGTCAAGCCGGCAGAGAGAAAGGGAGAGAGAGATCGTTCCCTTTCAGACCTATTGTAGCAAGATGTGGGGTAACCGTGCACTGTAGCTCTGTCACGATAAAGACAACAAAGGCAAGCGAGTGTGTCCGCGTAAATTAAAGTGCGCTGATTTATGAATAAATATTTTGCGTGCGGATGCAGAGGCTGCGGTTCTGTCAGTAACACACTGCAGATGAAAGTAGGTGACAGGTTAAGGGCGGTATGTGTACACAGACGCCACGTCATCCACCTTTGTGTGTGAGTGTGTGTTTGTGTTCCTGTCCTTGTGTTGGCCATGCTCCTGTAAGCGACCCACATCAATTCGTAAGGCCTCTGCCCTTTTCCTGAGGCTGCCTGAGAAATGTGATGTGACATGCAGGATGAGTAAGATGGAGTGAGGGGGGAGAGAGGACGAGGAAGAGGAAAAGGGTGATAGGTGAGGATCCAGAAGGTAGATTTTAGGGGACATTTCAAAGCACAAGACTGAGAGATGCACAAAGTCGGGCTGTCAGGGACGCAGACTGACTGCATTCTGACAAACTCCTGCATACTTTAAATAGACAGAGCGAAACAGATTTTTATCAAGTAAATAACCGTGAAGCGAGGTAAACATTAACACTGACAGGACTCCACCGGAGCACTTGAATCAATGCAGAAAGACATTAAAGCATGAATACACTCAACAGCATATTGGTATTACTATTAAGACATGGAAATCTTCAATATCATGTAGTGGGAATTTATCATAACATAGCAGGTTATAATCGACTGTAGTGGATTTTATGGATTACACAGTCTGTCAGTTTATCCACCACTCTGTTCAAAACTCAAATATCCAGTGAATGGCAGTCATGTTAATATTCCAGTGTTTTTGCAGGTTGGGGATTTTCTATCCAGTAGCCCACTCTTGTTCATGACATGCCAAGAAAACTAGCCACAGTTGCTTAAGTTTTGGCTGTACCTTAGCTGTGTCTCAAAATGCATAGTTCCATACCTTTGCTATCTATCTTGAGACTGTAAGTGTCATGGTCCTGGGTCGTTGACCCAGCGTTTTGCGTTTTTTCTGATCTGTATTAGTTAGGGTTAACCTGAAGTTTGGTGTATTGTCAGCCCTACCTGTGTCTGTCCTTGGTGCTCTGTTCATGTCCCCGTGTTGTGTTGTACATCAGTCTGTTTCCTGTTTTATTTTGAAGGCTCGTGTTCTGGATTTCCTGTTCTGTTCTGAAGGTCTGTGTCTGTTGTTATTGTGTTCAGCTTGTCTCCTCCGGTCCCCAGGTGTATTAGGTTCAGCTGTTCTTCCCTCCTGTGTGTGATTACCTGATTACCTTGTGTGTGTATATTTAGTGGGTGTCGGTCTGTGTTCGTTGTCGGCTCGTCTGCGTTCATCCATGTATCACTGCACTCATCCGTGTATTTCTGCGTATCTCTGCATTCATCTGCGTTCCATGGTGTCCTGTCTCTGCGTCCCTCTGCCCCGCACCCCCTTTGTACGGTCTCAGGTTTGCTATTTAGTTTCTCCCAGTTTAGGTTTCCGTTTGTAAAGTACTCATACCTCGTTGCCTGTTTTTGTCACCACCACCTTTGTAAATAAAACATCACTCGTATCATCAGTTTGCTGCATCTTGGGTCCTCCTTTTCCTCCACACCACACGGCTTCCTCCGCCAGCCGTGACAGTAAGTGCATTTTCACCAGCAGGTACCGCTACATGAAGTGTGCTACACCTATCTAAATGGTGCATTCATACGAGTCAAAAACCTGAGTGCGCGCTGTTCTGTATAGACTGTAAATAAAAGATGACTACCGCCACCAGAACATCAACAGTGGCTTAGGGAAGACCCACAGACGGTATAAAACCAGGGGGAAACTGCCAGGTAAGAAAAATGAAGCCAATGTGAAAGTGCCTTCAACATGCATTCCATCTGAAAGCCACCAGATGGGGATAGCTGTGGCTGCAAAAGGACTTGTGGTCCTATGGAAAAATGACTTTCTGACGTGACCTGCGTAAACACATGGTGAAAACGCTAATCTTGAGGCTAAAAAACCATCACACTTTTGCGTAACTTCACCTATTTTTACAATCGCAGGTGTCGCCACCTGCTGGCCATAAGAAAGAATGCAGATTTTATGTCACGTCTGCACCGGCTTTACCTTTTAGATCAACAATCTGTCTGTATTATAGTCTGTGCTGAAACTTTCGTGTCTCGATTATATAGCAGAAGCAACAGGATCACCAACCAATTTTCAGCCAGTAGCAGGAAAATAAATGATCAGCACTGATCATGACAACAGTACCTGCAAGGTAATAGCTACTTAACATCACATACATGTTTTTGTGTGCTGACTTCCTACCTTTACCATAGAGTTATTGAGTATTGATTGATCAGAGCCCTTGCACGTGGTAAATGTTCAAAAAATCCTGCAGCTAGCACAACAATTAGCTAAAACGTAATTTTCTATAAGTGCACAACATCATGTGCTTTTGGAAACTAGAATGTCAAGATTCTTTCTTATACACATGTAAGTACGAAGTGTACTGCTCTACACAGAAGTCTAATGCACGTATCCAGACACAGTTTAGTGCTAATTAGCAAACATTAGCACGGCACATTCATTGTACCGGAATATGAGCTTGAATGTATTGTTATTGTTTTTTATCTCAGTGAGCTGCTAGCCACATCATATTAAGCAACTACAATGGCTTGTGTTGCTGCTGTTTATGTCTGCCTTTAACAGCATCTCTGCACAGTAGGCTACTACCTGGGGGAGGTTGCATCAACTGTACAGGCTCCCTTTTCTGCACTAAACATCAGCAGTTTGTGAGAAGCGTGATGTTAATTAAAAACAAAAATCTGAATTTTACAGCACCGCCAGTGGAAACAATAAAGCCGTGGATATTCATCGGTCTCTGTGGGTTTGAAGTATCTTGTACTGAGCAGACATTTTTGCCTGTATTGGGCAGCAGATGAGAAAGCAATGACAGCGAGAGAGAGAAAATGAGAGAAAGCAAAATCTATTATGTGTGGTAGGCCACCTATGGAGATGAAGACTTCAACTGCTTAGCCCAAAAAATGAAAAAAATCTATGAGATAGAAGGAGGCTGGGTAAAAGAGACACAAGAAGAGACAGGAGGCTAAAATTAAAGGCAGTAAAAGAAGCCAAAATCTCAGGCCCAGAAAGAGGATGCTGCACGTACTGCACATGTGCACGTATGGAAATACCATTGCTACTGAGCCAGCCGATGCAACTCGGAACTTTATTTACAGGCTGGATTGAAAAGTGAATTTACTGTCTATGTAGATTGTGTGTGTGTGTGTGTGTGTGTGTGTGTGTGTGTGTGTGTGCATGTGCGTGGAGATTGATGGGCCTACATGTGAATCCATGTGAATCTACGTGTTGGTGTATGCATGTTCCCCCCCCCCCCCCCCCCCCCCTCCTTTCTTCTGAGTGCTGCCAAGATGAGTTTGTTCCATATGTATGTCATCTCCGATCACTCAGTGGAAATGGGGCGGGGTGGCAGTGCATACTCTCCATGCACATTAGTCTATGATGTAGATGGAGATTGTGTATTTCAGAACAGAGGTGATGAAAAAAAAAGGTTCCACTGTTTTGGGAGGAGGTGATAAATTGAGTTGAGAAAGGTGGTTTTTAGGGAGGGAGGGATGGAAACAATATTCTTTTAGTGGTTTCAGCTTCTCTGGAAAGTTATTGGTTTACTGCAAACGCTCATTCCTTCTTCCTTTACTTCCTTTCTTTCTTTCTCCTCTCGCTCCTCTCCATATTTCTCCCTCAGTGTTTCTTTCCCTCTAAAGTTACTCCCCTCCTTCCTTCTCCCTCCGCTCTGCCCCACCCATGTGTACTTTGACACCCAACTCCTGCTCAGCACGGCAGAGGGCTGGCTCCAGCCTACAGTGTCCTAGACCTAAGTCATGTGACGCTGACCTGCTATGTTTTACAAGGCTGCAGGGCAGTAAGGGGGCCTCTGAGGAAAAGGGCTGCGTTCACCAGCGGCAGGAAACAAAGCAAAAGTCGGAGAGGAGAAGGGGAGTGTGTGTCTGTGCGTGTGTGAGTGGGGCGATTGTGTGGGTGGGGGATCAGGAAGCAGTATTTCAAGCGATGGAACTCCGCTATAAAAAGTTTGACATCACGAAGCGTTCAAACGTGCTGCATTGTTGTTGGCCTGAGATGGAAAACCTTTGATCAGAGCAGCTTGATTTTTCTCTTCTTCTTTTTTTCACCTGGTCCACATATATTTCTCAAGTCCAATTGACATGCTAAGATGAGCTCTGGCCTTAATCTCCTCTCTCCTTCACTCCCTATCTCCTTCTCCCTTTCCCCGCATTAAATCTCGCGCATCTGAACCTTTTCTCTCTTCCCTGCCTCTCCAGCTCTCTTATTTATTCCCCCATGAGTTGACCTTCACCATCACTCAGCTCCGCAAAGCCATAAGTCTGCTCTCACTTGCTCTGCTGCCTTAATCTACGGCTGTGGATGCAGACGTATCCTGCTGTCCGAGCAACCTACTGCACACAAGTGCACACGTACACATCCAGTCATATGTGCACTCAAAAGGGACTTTGCGCTGTGAAATAAGCACATGAAGGATGACCGTGGATACTTATGAGCATGTATGACTACACAAACGCACACACAGACTCCCTCGCACACATGCATCTGTGTCATTCCTGGGAGACTTTAGCCCATTAAATGAGCACAGCTCGGTCCAGTCTCTCAGATCGCTGCCTTTCCCCCTCTTTGTTCCCCAAATCAGGAACAGCTGTGCTCCTCCACAGTTGTAAGTCACTCACTCAGTGGAAATTTAAAAGCTATTAGCCGAGCCCCTCATTGCTACCCCACCCCGTTGTGTATATGAGTGTGTGCAACTCTCTTTTTTTATGTCTCGCTTATCTGGGCGCAGAGACGCAGACACATTTGCCTGCACACTCGTGTGCAAAAGTCAAAACACCCCCTCGGCCCTGCGCGGCGCATTCGAGAAAGCGCTTCTTCGAGTGGCCTCTCTTGTTGAACCTCCGTGCTTTCAAGTAGTCTGAGCAAAGCGCAGACTCATCAGAGGCCGGTGTACTGCGGGATCACGGCGTCATGTGCCTCCCACACCTTGAAAACTTTGCCGTTTTCCAGGCGCGAGTAGTTAAGTGGGGAAGGAGGGAGGACGGGGGTCGCATGAGGTCATGTTGTCTTTGAATGTGGAACAACAAAAACAAGGCCCTGCTGAAATAGCTTGCCGCTTGTCCACTTTCTTGGCTTAGCCGAGCGAATTACCGTGCCAGGAAAGAACAACAAGCCCAGAGCCTTTCACGGGAGCGAGCGCTTCAAGCTCGCCATATAGACGCAGGCACAGCTGCACGCTCGAACACAGCAAGCAGATGTCGGAGGAGACGCAGACAGAGAGATAGAGAGAAGAGGGAAGGAGGAGATAAAGGAAAAAGAAGGGACAAAAGTCAAATCTATGGTTCTTTCTGCTGTTTTTCTTTTGTCTCCTCCACCTCCTTGCCTCCCTCCACTATCTCCTGTGGAGATCTCTCATTTCCTGCAGGCCCAATGTTGATTTCATACTGGAGCTCAGGGCTTAGAGTGGGAGTCTGTGAGATGGGGAACATGGAGAGCGTGGGGGTGTTTGGGATCAAGCCAAAAACAACCTTCACCTCCACTTAGCTTTTTTTGCGCGCGTGTGTGTTTTAAGTGAGCAAACATGTAGAGTTTTCTTTTTTGGGGGGGGAGAGAAACTTTCAACTTGTTCACACAAGTCAAATAACCTTAAGAAATTTTTTTTTTAAATCCCTCTTTATTAAACTAGCATAACAGATATGATACAGTTTTAACCCAGAAGTGCTCACATGACCACTATCTGCCAGATCATGACCTTTGTGGTTGCGAATGACACAGCCTGATAGAGGAAATAGTCTAGGTGAGGGTAAGTGCCAGTTTCTGTGTGGTGTAACTTTGACCTTTTCTAAATTAAGGCAGTTTCCTTTGTCAGCACAAAAGAAAGCATAACGAATCACTTCAGTTTCAGTAATACAAAGAAAAAAAATCATCTCTCAATGGCAGATCATTTGTATCTTATCAGTGGTAACCGAGGAAGAAGTTTCACCGCTCTGTCTTGCAGGCATAACACACCAATATGCAATGCACCAATACGCAACACACCAATATGTACGGTTGTACTCACACGCACGGAAGATTGTAACACTCAGATAACTGTGGCACATGGGCAATTTCTGCTCTTCACTTCCTTTTTCTCAATTGTTAGCCTAGATGAGGCCTTCTAGACATGAACAGCTGCAGCCCTCTGCTTTCACTTCCCCTTCTATGAAACCACACATGTATCTGTTACCACAACAAGTTCCCTAAACGTGGCCTCTAATGCCCTCTGTGCCTCCCTCGTGCCAACACATGCACACGTGTGCCTCCGGGTGTACTTACATATATGTATATATAGAAAAACTGACACCACCGTACTTCACGAGGAGGGTGTCCAGCAGGTTATTTTGGCAGTGAGGTTGTCTCTTGTGTTTACTGTTGCAAGCTCGTGATGCTTTCTGACCCCTGGGCAATGGTAAGAATTTTGAAAGAAATCTCCTTTTTTCTTTTTTTTAGAGGTGTTAAGTTGTTTTTGAACTTAGAATGAGGGCGTCACTAACCCTGACTTCCTGTGTGCAGGTCCTTTGGTGGCAGATTTTCACCTCTGTGTGCACAGCCACTGTCTCAATTTGACTAATACATACAAACTCAGTTTGACATACTATCAGTGGCATGGCATCCAAAACACACAGACACACACACACACACACATATAGCAAGCCAAAAGGAGCAGCATTGCGTGACTGAGGCTTCGCACCTCTCTTTCTCTCTTTCACTCAATGAAAGCATGAAAAAAATCCCTCCCCCGCAGTAATGTGAGAATTGTGTGTGTGTGAGTGTGCGCATGCTTTCAGTGTCTGTCTAGGGCACTGACTAACTATGCCCTTGTTTGGCCTACGTCTTTGTCATTTACATACCCGATGCACTGCATGTGCACATGCATGCAGAAATAGTCTGAGCTCACATCCCCTCTCACACATATTGGCTCCGGGTCTGCCAGCATGCAGCTAGTCAATCAGCATCAGATCAGCAAACCACACCTCACTTTATTATCCTTATCCATATGTGTGTGTGTGTGTTCATTTTTACAGCTCTGTAGACAGTACATTCATTCCAAATACACATTCACATTGTATCCTCAAAACCTGCTCTGCTTTTATTTTTATTTTTTTGTGAATGAACCCACTGACACAATGGCTCAGCTTTTTCATTGTCTCACAGTGTTTTCTCCCGGGAATTTTGGGTAAAGCGATGCAGTGCGAAGGTGTGGGCTGCTAGTAGTGAACAAAAAGCTCTCGGATGAGCTCATTCTCGTGACCGGTCACTCGTGTCATGGAGACGTTCAAGGGCTGATTAGGAAAAAGGACAATATCCAAGAAATGTGTTCCAGTAAGCCGGTCTGTGCGATGTCTGCTGCCAAAACAGCCTCCCATTCTCTTGATCCACTACATCTACAGTATGCGTGGGCTGACAGGCACAGTTTTGTGATGGGAAGGCAGTGGCCAGGTGGCTAATTGAGCTGTTCTCAGGGCAGCCTGTAACAGCGTGCCACTCTGTGCCAAGGTGTTGCCGTTTCCCAGGGCTCAAGAATAGATGCTTTTAGTCTACGTAAAGTGTGTCCAATTACCCTGCCCAATGACACAGAGAAGGCTCACAGTACCGGATGCAAAGCACATTCATCTGGGCTGAAACATGCTGGGTCGAGTGAGTCTATTGTGCCCGATGTGGATTCAAACATCTCCTGTGACTGCAATTGAGTTCAGAAAAAGGAGCCAATAACATATGCATTATCCTACCACACCTGATCATTACCTTGTTGTATTTCCAAATGCTATGCTTAGTTCAATAAAAGCGAGGGTTTTTTTCTTTTTGGTTAGTCATTATAAGCGGTTGCTAGAGGGCAACATCCCTCCATCCATTACTGCATCTTTTTTTCTGCAGAGGGTCACATGAGGCTGGAACAGGTCACATCTGGCATTCATGAAAGGCCTCGCACAACCTCAGCAGCTAACAGTAAGAGGAAGACAGCCAATCAAATCAGCAAATTTCAGATGATCACTTAACCTAACATGCGTGGCTTTGGACTACACCCAGAACTTTCTTGTGTGAGGTGAAAGGTACAAGGTGTGCTATCGTTTTGCTCCGTGTATGTAAAATGATCATTTTCTTTTCTGATTCCTGGTCAGCATGAGCTTTTATAATCCTCCTTCTTTGCTTATAGAGATTTATAAATCATTAGTAATAAGAGCATTTAACTGTTTTGCTCTGTGTACTCCTATAGCTGCTCCAGATATTCAGTTTAGATGTGAATGTGAGTTTTTTCTTGTGAACCTGCATTCAGACCGTCATTTAAATAACCATATTTAATACACATAAGGATGCCAATATGTGTGCTTAGTCATCCTGAATGTAATACTGAGCAATCATAGACATAACAGTACTTGACAGAAAGTCGACTTTTTAGTCGCTCTTTCACAAATGGAGATCGGCCATGTCAACTTCTTCATGCGTCCAAACGCTTAATTTTTGGAAGTGGAAACTAAACATAATGAAAACATGTCGACGTACATTCAGTATTAATAAATACTCGCACTTACAAACCGCAGTGCGCATTTACATATCAAAACAGTCATTTCCAGCCAGTTATGTCTTTGCACATTCACAGTTTTTTTAATAAATATATTCATGTATTTATTTCTTGCAAGCATGCGTAAGTGGGTGAGAGGTGAAGCTGCAGGCAGAGATCCACCGGCTGTGAGGACTCAGTTTCAAGATTGTAAACATCCCCCCCATTAACAAAACCCCTCATGCTTCAGCTTATGGGTGTGCCCCCCCCCCCCCCGCCCCCGCCACACCACACCAACCCTCCCGCCCCTTCACCCCCCCCCCTTCCTTTTCGTGTTTCCTGTTGAGCTGGCTAGACTCCTTTGACAGATTTACAACTCCGGGGTCAAAGTTTTCCGACAGCAGCAGATAAATCTTACACCACCAGCCCCCCCCCCCCCCCCCCCCCCCCCTGCTTCTCCTTCACCTGATAAAAAGACACTCACTCAAAACAGCCGCCCTGCGCTTCCCCCCACCGCCAGCACACCGCCCACCACCTCTCCCCACATCCTTTCATGTGTAATTTGCCCTTTTTTTTCTCCCACCCCTCCTTTTTTTTCTTTTTTTTTTCTACAGGAAAAAGGCAGCGCACCTTTGTGCATGAACGTGTGTGTGCGAGGGCGCCTGGCTTCATTTGCTCAAAAAGAGGTGTGTGCAAATCCTTTAGCGCATGTGTGTGTGTGTGTGTGTGGATGCAGAAGGGTAAGTTCCTTGCAAGTTTTGTGGTTAAGAGAAAGAATGCAGGACATTGTTCTTGAACCATGAAGGCAGGCGTTTCATGTTTCAATTGTCTTTTGGGGGAGGTCTGGTGTTTTGATTTTTTTGGTGGTGGTGGTGGTGGGGTTCCTCTTTGCTTAACTCCTTCTCTTTTCCCGCCATCGGGTTTTTATGTGTTGGCCCTTGTATCATACACACTCTGTTTTGTCTCCTCTCCAGACAGATAAGAGCATGCTTCATTCCACCAGCATGGCAACAGTTCCCTTCCCTCACACATACACTCTCTCCTCCTCGCTCTTATCCCACCCAACTGTAACATTCATTTCTCTTTATTCATCACCCTTTTATCACAATGTCTGTGTCAAACATCTTCCGCTCTGCCAGGGCAGACTGTGGAAAAATGGAGACAAGAAGTGAGACAGAGATACACACAGGTCTAGGGGCCGTGTCTCTCCCACTCCTTTAGTTCCCTCTATGCTCTGATCTCTGCCCCGAGGTCGAAGACAGGATGACCAGAATTTATATTCTATGGCTAAACTTTTCTCTATGTACTTTACTAATATCTCTTTTGGTATAATGGGATATGTAACTCCCTCCTTTCTTTTTGATAGATCTGCTGCTTGTCAGAAGAAAGTGACTTTAAAACATTCAGTCTGACACAATTCTTCTGTTTCTTAAGACTTCTTAAGAAAAGAAATTAAGCACATTTGTTAATGACCTTAAATTACCTTCAAGCTCCATTTAGCCTTAGCTTTAATCTTGTGTTGTTTTCCTGAGAAAGTGAGGATCCAACTTTTTTTTTTCCCCAAGCACCATGAAAATCAAAATTGATTTTCCTCGAATTTTACCCAGTACAGTAATATCATGTTCTTAGCCTACAACAACAAACGCTCCCCAATCCAATGTTGTGTCAGATCAATGAGCATGATTGATTTGGTGGTGTGCTGACAGTTCTGATCAATGTTAACTTGGATGACAGCCACAGACCGTGCATCACTGTCATTCACAGTATGTGTGTGTATCTTTTATTACTTCCATTATTTTTGAGCTGTTCTATTTTTATGGTGTCATATTATATTTGGCATCAGATTTATTAAGCATATACTGTTTAAAACAAGCCGCAACCTCACAAAGTAACACACGCCGCCAAAAATGAGGACGTCCAAAAAACTGCATTTTCTTTAGTGAGCACTTGGGAGTGACTCCAGAAGACAGTGAGCAAGGACTTAATTGAAAGAAAGTAACTACTTGTTACATTACTTTTCATTACTCTTTAACATGACCTGAAATGAGCTGTGACATAATTATCAGCTAATGATATAAACCCACAGTTCCACAACCCAGTGGAAATCCCTGTCCTAATGAGGACATTAGTATATGATCTTTCTTTTAGTTTTTACTAGTGTTGTCAGCGTTAATCTCGTTAAAATGATGCTAACGCCCCGTGCGTGGGGCTGCACGCCGTCAACGCGTTAGCGTCAACAGTTAGTTCGTTAACAAGTTAGCGCCGTGCAGCCACACGCATGGGGCGATCCACGTTAACTCGCTAACGGAGATTTGTCGCGTTAATGCGGTTATGGCGTTAACGTCATTTTAATGAGAGTAACGCTGACAGCACTAGTTTTTACACATGAACATAAGAATAGCAACAAAATTCATAGTTAAAAACCAGCCCATATAAACTTCAAAGCAAGTCATTGTGCTGTACAAACATTTACAGGTATAAATGCAGGCAGCAATGTTGCACGTGTGAATGCTCACCATTGCCTTTGTTGCCTGTCGAAGATCAGGCACTGGCTGCTAGGCTGGGGTCAGCGTGCTTGGTTAGCTTCATGTTAGTGTCACACAGTGGAAATTTGTGTTTTTATGTTTTATCAATCTGTGTATTGGTACATAGAGTTGATTTTATTTGCATGATTTTATTGTGATATTTATATTGCATGTTTGTTTATTGATATTTATATTGCATGGTTTTATCCTCATATTTACATTATGTATTTTAGTGTTGTTGCACAATATTCTTCTAATCCACTGTGGACTAAGCAGACAATTGTAGGCACCTGTGAGGTGGGGGCGTTCCCCGAGGTGGCCTATCAGCCGCCAGACTGACCTGTTAAAAGGGATGGTGAGCGCAGAGACAAGAGGAGCGACGCACAAAAGGTGAGCAGGAGAAAACCAAACGCGTGTAAGCCTGCACATGTGTTGGAGGAACTGCTGCCTGACTGTGGGGGGCCACGAGTCATTCGGCGATCCAGTCCCCATGGCAGGAACAGCAACAGTGGGTGGCGATGGCCGCAATTCACAGCAGGGCAGGGGTGCCCCTCTGCCTGCATCTGGCGGTGCTACGAGGGAGGCTGTGTTCAGGTGTGGAGTGGGGCGGGACTGTGCGGTGACGCGCTGTCAGGAGGAGACATGTCTGCAACAGGAGCCCCCTCCTTGTTCTTCTGGCCGGCGTGGTTTCCATCCCGGAAGATAATGGATGGATAATTAGGCTGTGGCCATGTCAAGTGCCAATTGTTTTTCAATGTTCTTCTAGGTCTCATCCAATACTTCAAGTGAACTGAAGTGACTGAAGAGACTAACCTCTCAGGACACACTCATACCGAGCCATGGATCAAACCACCGCCCTTCTAAATGATAGACATCCCTCTCTATCTCCTAAGCCACACTTGCCCCCACTCAACTGATACAGTTCATGAATGCTAACTAGTGTTAGCCGATAAATTAGCACTCCACCACAACTCCTGACCCCCCCAAAAAATCAACATAGCCACAGCCGAATGCAAATATTAAAGCTTCAAAGTTTGGTGTCCAAAGCTAATGTGACATCATGGTGGCTATGTTCCTCTTTTATACTGCCTATAGACTGTTAAAATAAATGTGTGCTTCCTGGTAGATGAGAGTTTTGTTAATTTATAACAGCAGTTGAGATTTTCTTGTAACTCACCAACTTATCCACATGCTTTTTCAAAAACCTTCATATTGTGTTTAGTTGTGAGTTGAACCTAACACATGAAACAAATGCAATACGATGGGAGCACAACATCGTATTAGCAGAAAGCTAATGAAATTTCCAAAATACATATAAAAATCAAAAGAGGAAGGATTTTTAATATATCTTTTTGAAAGCCTGGATCTCCCAGAGATTTCTTCCTGTTAAAGGGGAGTTTTTCCTTCTCGCTGTCGCCAAGTGTTTGCTCATAGGTGGTCATTTGATCATTGGAGTTATCTCTGATATTGTGGGGTGTTTACTTTACAACAAACTAAACTTTATAAAGTGTCTTGAGGAAGAAAGAAAGGATCTATGAAATGTAACAAGGGTGGACTGTAGTAAAAGTACCATTTAACTCCAGCTAAAGGATCAGCAGTTCAATGTGGTTGAGTACCATTTAATATCTTGGTCTAATAAACATGCAGTCATAATTACGCAGCTATTAGTCTAAAAACAAAGTTTGCTTCCTTTAAAGTAAACACATTTCTGATGCAGTAACGTGAGTAAGCGATGACATGGAGCATGTGATAACTGTGGCTGAACCATATGAATCAACTCAGTCTTGAGAAAAGCAAACGATGTTGAAACAGAACATCTGAAAGAGTGTAAACATTCTCATTGCTGGGACACACCCGGTCCACAGGTCATCCTGTTTCACAAACTGCAAACACACACACACACATACACACTCACAGATAGAAATCTATTACTGTGAGGACTCACACTGATATCATGCATTCCTTAACAGAAACTCAAGTCCCAACACTAACACTAATGTAACCATCAAACTGCCTTTGGAGGCTCTATCCCAGACTGAAGTCCAGGAGCAATCTCCTCACTTTCCAAGGTTTGAAAACCCCAAACTGGTCCTCACAAAGATAGACACACACAAACACACATCGCCATCACACACATCACATGCACACACCCACACACACTATCAGATTTGCAGGGAAGCTCATCAAAAATTACAAAACATCACATGCCTTGTGAAACACTCAATGCGCTGCAGCGTACGCTTTGTCAAGCGGTGACCTTGAATACTTAAAAGGCCCCTTGGTGAATGTAACCCCCCCCCCCCCCCCCCCCCCTCCCACAGACACACACGCACAAACACAACACACACCACCACCTCCAATAGTCTTCACAGATCACTGCCATGGGAATGAGTGATATGATGGCAGAAGAAGAAGAGAAGGGAAGACTTAACGAGTGACAGAGAGACGAAAAACAGGAGAAAAAAAAGGGAGGAATGGAGGTACGGGGACGTGGGGGTGGAGCGGCACCATCTGACTCTCTCCAGGGAAATCTCATCACAGCAGAGCGGGGGGAGGTGACTTTCGACTGGGGGGAAAGATTGGGATGAACAGATCGCGGGGGAGTGGGGGGTGTTTGGGGATTAACAAACGAACAAACCTGTCCTCACTTCTACTCTGCTGTCCCATCATCCTTCTCTGGCATCTGGACGAGCTCTATATTTCTAGCAAAGTCCTCCTGTAACCTTTTTATGGTCAGCGTGTCTTTTCACAAGACCTTTTATTGGATTATAGTTCGCTCCAAAGACTCTCTCCTTTTTCGTTGTTCTGTCCTTCCTCTCTCGATTATGTGCTATGCTAGTCATTTCGCCTCCTATATGTTCCACTCTCCCACATCTTTTTTTTTTTTCCCTCCGTGGCCTAGGCATTCTGTTTGTTCCCATCCTGAGGGATAAGGATGGACAGAGAAGCAAGTAGGACAGAGAGAAAGAGCTAATGTTCTAGTCTGGCTGAATTATTATTTTTTTGGCTTCGCCACCTTGCGTCACTCCGCTGGTGTTAGGTTGGCCATAATATTAAGCGACAGGCCACATGCTTTCCACATGCTTGTGTCCTTAAAACTTGGAAGAAATGTGAGACAACAGAGAGGGAGAAAATATAGAAGGAGGGAGAAATATGCATATAAAAAACAATCAGATGTGCAAATAGTACAATAGGAGATAAGACAGGGTGGGTTAAATTTACGAGGAAACCAAATAAAAAGTAATGACATGCAGCTTTCAAAAACACTGTTGTCTTTGGGTCGACTCCGCCCTCCAGCAGCACAGAGGTCAACTGTTCTATGAGAGATCCGGTGACCTTTGAGAGCAAACTTTGATGTTAACTTTGCATGATTTGTTTGGCTGCTCCACGGCAAACAGAGGGATAGTTGGAAAGGAGGAGAGAGCGAGGGAGAGCGAGGGAGAAAGCAAATGAACTGTACTCCTGAAACTAGGCCAGTCACTGTCTAGAAATGTGGACGTTCCCGTTTCCATCCATTCCCCGGAGTAGCTAGCCTGCCTGCCGTCTGCCTGCCTGCTTGGCCATTTCACCGTCCACTGTGCTGCCTTCACTGAGCTCATGTAGCAGGGTTTTTTTTCAGAGTTTGGGTCATTTCCTGAATTAAAGCTACCAAAACAAAATGTAATTTTCTACAACATATCAGATACAAGTCCACACTCAATAGGTAATTAAAGCTACTTTCGCATGTTTAACCATGAATATTACTATTTTTTTTAAACATTAACACACAGACATGAGTCAAACTGTTGCACTGGTTGACCAGTTCCTTTATCACCACCTGGGACTGTAGCTTATTTTGAGTCAGCTTTTGCTCCAAGTATTACATTCTGCACAGCTGGGGACAGCTGACAAAAGCCGCAAACAAATGCATGATTTAACACCTGTTTGAGTAACATTTGCAAAAACGCTGCTCAAGTGGTCCAGGAAGTTACTAAGCATTAACAAAAAATATGTTTGTGACTTATTTATTTCTGTTTTTTATTATTTAGAAAAATTAAACCTTTGATATTGGTGTTTCATTGAATTTTAGAACATAGCATAATTACAATCACATAAAATAAGCAATTCATTAAACAGAAAAGCCAAAAAGTTGGTTCCAGCTTTTTAAAACATATTCTGGCATTAACGTCTTTGGAATCTGATTTTCTTTAGATGTCTTTTTTTATTTACCTTTGTGATTGACTGACTGACTGATGGGCTAAAGCTGATGTCACACATGAACTCTGGCCAACGTCAAGGAGAATCAGGTCAGGATGTCATCCATCCATCCATATTTCTGACTCCTTATCTAACTGTGGGCTGTGTGTGGGAGGCTTGAGGTTAGCTGAGATGGTGAGAAAGGCAACGTACACCCTGGACAGGTCACTAGTCCATCACAGGGCTAACACAAGGGCGCACACAATCAGATACCTTATCATTCAGACCTACTCCCAAATTAGAATCAACAAGTTACCTAACCTGGGGGCAACCCAATCGAGCACAGAGAGCGTACGTCAACTCCACACGGAAAGGCCCCATCCACTCTGCACCTTCTTCTTCTGCATCCTACACTGTTACATTCCCCGTCACTCTATTCTGGGACTCGTTTTATGTATACGGCTTAAAAGATCCAAGATCAAGTGTCTGATCCAGGATTTGCTGATTCCAGGTTACAGTTGTTTAGTTCTTTGGAGCCACGTGGGAATCACTAATCACTAAACCCTCAAAGACTTAATCGATGTCACTTGGTAGATGAGGGCCAGTGTCAGACAGACAGCATGATCTAAATGGGAAACCATATTATGTTACCTCAATAATACCAAAACATGTTTTTGTACTACTTATTATCAGTGCACTGATCACAGCAAGTTCCTCTCACTTGTGTCAACCACTGTTGGGTGGATTTCTAAAAACAAGGCAGTTTCATATACTCCTGTTTTTATGAAGTAATCCTCCCGTTTAGGTTTTAATCTTACAAGTTTTATCCTGTGAAAACTAATCAAACAACTATCTAACCACAGGATCAAACCACATCTATAAGGTATAGAAGACCTCTGTGATCCAACAATAATTACCTCACAGAGCTTGATTTAGGTGTTGAACTGAAAAGCATTAGGTTGTGCTCATATTGAGCTTCTCTCTCTCACTCTCTGCATGCCTTTTTGCAGCATCTAGAAAGTACATTTCCCCTAATATTCTGGAGACTAATTCTTTGCCCACGATTAGATCAAAAGGTTGGGACCTCTGGCTGGTGCGGACTGTTTCGTAACCCTGCTGCTGCTACCAAACCTCTTATATCACCGCTTATCTTTTTTTTTGAGTTGAGCAACGCCAGCTTGCAGGAGGAACTGGGAGCCATGTGCAGGGAGGATCCAGGCGCAACCATAAAACCGGCGTGCCGACATCTGCCAGCCTATCTTCGCCTTCGTTCCGCCTGGCAGTGCCAGCCCATTAGCATCATGTAGCTCATGGCGCTAATCCAGCCAGGACAATGCGGCCTTAATCTTTTCACCTGTAACCCAGCTCCTGACACATCTGGCACATCTCCGGATTCAACAGCAATGTCTGCCTCTGCTGTTCTTGTGTGCCCTACAGTGACTATAATAATCCCCTACTGGTTGCACATCACAGCATCACCATGGATTGGCGCTTATTAAACTGCACTCCCTGATCAGCTCAGGCATGTTGGGGATCAAAACGAAACATGGCGATCTTTAAGAGTGATTAAACGCTCACCGCGTTACCATCCATAAACCCACCCTACCATCAGTCTAAGCTTCACTGCTTACAGATTATGTTTAGATTCAACCTCTTAATGAAGCTTTCTGGTTGCACAAAAAAGGCAGGATTCTGCTGCAGAACATTTTTCCTGCTCATGCAGAACACATCCATCATTTATTTTGCCACATTGCCAGCAACCTCACTGCGAAGGCCGCTTTCCAGTTCTGTTACAGTAGCAATTGTACTAATAAATTATCTGCTGAGAGGGGAAGTTTCTATTTATAAGGTAAATTAGATTGTTGCGCCACCAAACTCCCCCCTGCCCGGCAATGTCCTGCCAGCTTTTGTTCATATACTGTAAATACATCAAGATCTGAAGTACCCATGTGGTTTCATTTTTTTAAAGGGGGTTGGGTTTGAAATGCTCTCCATGTAATGCTGAAAAAGTAGCTTAAAATGCAGCCTTCATTGTAGAGATACACAAGAAACTACACTTCCTCTTCCCTCCCTGCTTGCAACAGACACACAGACAAACCACACTGCCACTGCCAGAGACAAAAGACAACAGGAAAAAGCAAAACTGCCATTTTTGTGATTCATTTCAAGGGCATTAGTAGCGGCACTCTCCTTTGACCATAAAACTCCACAACTGAGCATAGTTTGTTGTTGTTTTATTAAATTAGCTTGACAGTTAATCTTTGTTTTATATTCACGATCATGTTAAAGAGAAAAAAGTCTCATATTTGGGAATACCACTTTCTACCAGTTGGTAAAAGGAACAACTTTTCCTATATTCTATAATGAACTGCAGTCCTTGCAGCCATCATACTGCTGCAGCTCTGTGGCAGCCATTGTGTTTTTTTTCTTCCAGAGAGATCAAGGGAAGGAGTTTTCCTTCTCTGCCTCATTTAGATCAGATCAGCAGTAGGTTCCTTGTGGATCACAGGGGGGGCATTTGAGGATTATGGTCACTACTCACAGGCTGTTTCTGTCAGTATCAGTGCACCCACTCTTGTCTTTGCAGGCCTGGGAAAGGCTGCAGGAGTCACAGATGAGCAACATCTGATCCCGAGTGATCATTATAAGTGGGTATCATTTCCCATTTGCGTGCCTGCGTGCGATGAGTCATAGTGACAGTGAGTCAGAGTGCCAATATAGACACTGAAACTAGTGACTGAAATGTCTGAAGCGCCAAGATAATTATCTCAATGTAAAAATATAGCGCTCGAAAGGAAACGGCAGCCCTGAAAACCGCGCCTCTTCATCTTTAACGATCAACTCGAACCCTTGACTTTTGGAGACTTTTGCAACGAGGGCAGTGAAAGTACGTAATGCGTGATAAAATCTACTCTTAAACCCCTTTTCATCTCATAAACGCAGACCTTCCATTTCTGCTCATCACGCGGGAAAATCTTCTTGTCAAACATATTATAATTTATCTAGTCATAACATTTTTTCGGTGTGTGTTTACGCTATCGTTTTACCTAGAAATCAAGCAGAACTGCGCTCCTATTTGAACTGCATGTGACTGCCTCTTTACACAATCCTCAGGGGCACATTAGTACGATGGTGACTTACACAGGAAACCCAAAAAAGAGATACAGCAGAGGATTTGGGTGGTGATAAATGTCTTAACCTCAAACTTCCGTCGCCAAGCTCGTGTTGTTTTTCTCTTTCACGATGTGCTTGATGCCCAGATTAGCAGCTGAGGACACATTTGCTTTTCTGCGTAGTTCTCTTCCATTTCTAGGCAAACTCCTCCCAAGGGTGTGCTTTTAGAAAAGAAAAGAAAAAACAACAACAAAAAAAACCCTTTATTTACTCTCCAGCAGAGAGTTCACTTTACCCCCTCTGAGACAGCCTCCTGCTCAGCCATGCATTACAACCCCCAGTTCTCATCACTTCCAGGTTTCCTTTGTTGTTTCCCGGTTTTTGTCATAGCATGACATTCTAATCAATAAGCAATTAAAAAAGGCAACGTGGCAGAGGCCTTACATTGCTTATAGTTCCAATGTTCGTTTGGTTCTCTCTCAGGGGCACAATGCACAGGTGAGACCACTGGTGTGTGTGCCTGGCAAGCACGAAAGCTACAAAAGCAGCTCAAAGTCTTTGGTAGCTTTTATATCTGCCACTGCAGGTACGGTATTGGAGCATTTTTTTTATTGACTCTGCTGTCGCATTTGCCATTTTCCTGACATTTCGATGAGTTGCCTATGCAAGCTCCGTGAATAACATTTAAAGTCCCCAGCTTATGATTAAAGGAGGGGAAAAGACGAGCCAGCTCAAGGTCAGTCGATACTCGTAGTAATCTTAACCAGGAAGAGTGGTTGAAGCCACCCATCCTGTGGTTTATGAAGGATTTACGAATAGCGCCTGTGACTGTCACACCGTTTCAAAGCATCTGATGTTTGGCTGCAGCAACCAGAGATGTTTACATCATCATTTAACGCTGTTGCACTGCATCGCCTAACACCCCCCCCACCCCCCACCCCCCCCAATTACAGCTGTGCTTGCCCTAAGATACACACAAACCTGACGAGCATATCGATTGTGTCACTGACGGTTTACACCGTCTTGTCTGCTAGGGTAGTGGGAGTGAGATGTGTTTATAGGGTTTGGGCTTTTTTTCAAGCTCCCGGCATTTTTTTCCCTACTTCTGTTCTTGGCATTGTTTTCGAGCATGTGTGTGGCCTGTTTAATCACACTACTGTCACCTCATTCTTTAGTTCTTTGACCTGATAGCAGGCAGATGCGGCAGATGTCACCCATCAGCCACGTCCAGCCCATTCTACCCGTCACCTCTGATATGATAAACCTGCCCGCCAGCTTTCCTGGAGAGCACAGTGGTGTTATGAGTGGACTGCGTGTGTACGAGTGTGTATTTGTGTGTGTTGCGAATGAAGAAATAGGGCTTTTCATCTTAATCAGCGCTATTTGAAGTTTATTAAAGTTACCATGTATGAAAATCAAGAGCATGTGTGTTTTTGGATTCGACCCTTCCCGAGTTAAAACGAGTAGCACGCTGTGCCTGCGTTTGTTCTGTGTGTGTGTTACAAGCAAGGAAAACACACAAACGTGTGCGTGTGTTTTGCATTAATGCAAAGAAATAAAAAAAAGGAGGAGAGAAAAAAGATCACCATCACTAAAGTCCAAAAACTCCCACTTCTCCCACTTTCTGCCTCTCTCACACCTCTCCCCCTTTCTCTAACACTCTTCCCTTTTTACAGGCTGCCATTTCCACTAAATTAGTGCCCAGGGTTTTAATTGCAGTTTATGAAGCTCATTTATTGGCTCGGGAGTCTGTGTTTGTGTGATGTGGCATCCAGCAAGGCAGGCCAGTCTTATCCAAGCCTCCCTGTGGTTTTTTTGCTTTTCTTTTTTTTTAACCTCCTTCTCTGTTGTTTTCTTTTCCCCCCCTCTTCCTTTCTTTTTTCCTTTTTTCTTCTTCTTCTTCTTTTTTTTTTGTTACACCAGAATGTTGTTGGGCTTAACCGTACATGCAGCTGTTTTTATAGAGAATTAGCACTTCTCTACCCAGCACTGGCTGTGTGGCTCCACACTGGAAGTGCTGCCTTTAAATCAGCCCTCCCCTTTAAAACCGCTCAGGCACGTGCCAAGAACCACACATTTAGCATACAGAAGCTAGCGTTCCTTATGAGTGTAATCAAAGCAATAAGCATTGAATTATATTATGCTGTTAAAGCGTAGCAACAAATGTAGTACTTTCTTTAAAACTGATGTACAAGCAGTTGGTCGCAGGACTGTAAATCGTCACAAAAGAGAGCGCTCATTTGTTTCATGGCCTGTGACTAGCTTTCTGTCTTTAAATTTCTGTTTCATATCCCCTTTCTCTTGCTTTCTTCCTCCACATCATCCCCTCTATGGCATTGCAGTGACACCCTGGAGGCTAATTAAGCCTTAATTACATTTGTTGGAATTGATTTGTGATTTAGTCTTTCCTCTGTTGTTCCAGCTCATTGGCCCCCATAGAAAAGTCATTAATGCACCATTATTTTCACGGGCGGTCTAATTAAAGGGACATACTCTCTGGGTTTCTTCTGATGAGATGCTAAGAAGGGGAACATGTTGGCGACTGGCACCCTGGTGATCCAAAATAGAAGACCCAGTGGGAGGGCATGTAACACAACACTATGTGTGAGAATTAAGATGCTGCGTAGACAGAGGTTGCCAGGTAGTCAGTTTGGGAATTCATGTTGCTTGACATGGTGTTATTACAAGACATGGTGGGTTCAGATGCTTCAGAGGTGAAGGTATAAAACTGTGTTTTTAATTAAAGCTCTGCCAGCCTTAACCTCTTAACACTGATCTGCCAGTCTGAATACAGGAAACCCTTGCACTGTAGACTGCATCTGAATCAGTTTTGTCAAGCTACACCTTTGAAACTGCAAGGTTTCACAATTTAACCTTTGTGAATTATTTCTAGGTACTAATACCATCAAAGTAATCGTTGCTTTTTTGAAGGAAATGGCAGAAATACAGTTTCCTACCTTTTCTGTTGATGTACACCTGTTGAAGCGTGCTGCTCACTTATATTGCAGTAAGGGTATAATGAACGCTCCACCTTGAAAGGCACACTCTATAAAAACAACAAGCAGAGCTTAGCGAAACAGCTAGCCCACCTCAGTTATAAACTCTATAAAACAAATAGCTACCACAGCATCACCTGCTGGTTTTTAAAGTTTTGAAGCCCAAGGATTGGCATTTTTACCATCGCCATCTTGTTTATAAAAAACGTACGTGATGAGGACTTGCTCATTGGCTAATGGCTTGTTAAATAAGTTGGTAGCCAAAATGCTAAAGATTTAAAGCATGTCTGCAGTGGGTTAATCTTCCATCCTGGATCCTTAAAACAATTTGTGACAGAAAACTATTGGTTGGCAGGAACTGTACAGATAACTTCATTATTATGGCGGTCGCCATCTTGTTTTTGCTTTTCAAACAGCACATGACCATTTTAAACTAGCTAGCTAGTCATCACACTAGCTAGATATCTAGCTAGCCTAGTTAACAAGGTGCCTATATTTACTGAGCTATTGCAGTAGATGCTACAGTTGATTAGAGTATGCTTTAGTACAACCAAAAAAAAAAAAAAACAGGACCAAAAGGCTTTCACCTGTCAAGCAAAGTGGCCACACCCCAATAAAACTGAATGTGATTGGTCTGCAGAGATCAAAACCAAAATGGGTACCAACCTGCTAATTTCTGCTTTTCTAATGGGCATGTTAACAAGTGGGGGTGACCAGCTGATTGTCACAGGTTTTTGACATCCAGCATTTGCGTCGAATTCTTCCTGCATCACACTACACCCTCTGCTCATGAACGGTAACAGCTTTTGATTTCAAGCAATTGAAATGACAGGTACACAAAATACAGCTGTATGACTCACATCATATCGTAAGGCCAATCCCTTCTGGGGAAATTGACCCCAGGCCTATTTGGTCCTAATAGCTGCACTGAGTAAGTGCATAGAGCTGCTTGCAACACAGCATGGCCAAAAAAGCAAAAGCACGTTTGACTCTGTTTCAAAAATAAAAAGCAAAATACGGAGTTGGCAATTGTTTGTGATTCTTTTAAAACATTGGTCTTTCCTTGGGGAGGCTTGTGGGAGGGATGCACAAAAATGGGTGGGGGGTTGCGGTGCATTCACATGTGGAAGCTCAAAGCAGTAACAATCTTTCCCAGCCTGCTCTGGCCTCATATGGCCTATAGTATCCTGCTAAGAGCCTCAAAGCACAGGACTATTCTTTCTCTATCTCCCGCTCTCTGTCTGACTGCTCCCCTTTCTTCCTTTGCTTGCTCACCAATGTGCTGCCAGAGTGACTGCCTGCCACTCTCCTCTGTCCTCAATTTTAGCGCAATTCTATCAGTTGTCTGCATGTACCCCTTCTGTCTGTTATGATTGTGTATAATGGGCCTCAGTCCAGCGTGCTGGCTGGCAGGCAGACGGGCGTGTTGGACAACTGCTTCACAGTTGGCTGGGCTGGTGAGCGAGGGGGAAGTACAGAGGGAAGGAGCGAGAGCAAAGGAAAGAAAGAGAGAAAAGGGTGGAGGGAGGGAACATCAGAGCTGGAGATAGAGCGAGAACTGGGAAAGGGGTCACTTGAGTTTGTTGCTCATAGGATATCAAGCAGCTCTCTCTCTCTCCACCCCGTTTAGTAGTCTGGCTTTTCTGCTACCTCCCTCTCTATCTCTACCAAAACTGCCATCTTTGGGAGTGTTACTATAACAACAATGTTCTTCATAAAACAATCCAGCAGCCCTGTTTTGAGTCCCGGCTTAATCGCGCAATATAAAACACTGAAGATGAAGTTCAGCCGAAGCATTAAGTAAGCTTAAGCTTGCATTTCTTTTATCTGGCACTGTCAGCGCTCGGTGGAATATATTAAATGACTAAGAGATGTTTATCTTTTTTTTTCCAGGTTACTTTGCAAGAGAAAAGGGCAAAGAATGCATTCTGTTGAGCTTGCACTCGGAAGTTAACTGTATCAGGAGTGTGAATTTTCCCTTCTTAAAGGTGTTTTCCTTTGTTTTGCTTTGTTTTGGTTTTTTGCCAGGTTCCTGTGTTTGCTGAGTTGTCTGGAAAAAAAAGAAAAGAAAGACAGAAAGAAAGAAAGAAAGAAAAGAAAGCAGCGCTCTCGCATTCTTTATTCTTGGTTAATGCACCATAAGAGAACTTCCATTTTTAGCCTCGCAGCAAATTATATTAAGCTACAGTTCAGTGAGCCCTAATGCTTTGAAAGTAACAAAAATTGACAGAAAAGGATAAGAGTTGCGCGATATTGCTCAGACTTTCTCCTGGCAAGGCGTCTTCTCTGCTTCATCTGGGCCACCAATCGAGAGAAGAATGGGTTAAACCTGTCTGCGGCCCACATCTGGGAATCATTTGAAACATTCCTCAAGGCTTACCACATGTTTTCAGATGGACTAAATCCTGCGAAACGCTCGCCTGTCAGAGGTTTGCAAAAAAAAAAAATTACAAAAAAAAAAATCATCTTGTATTTGCCAGGAAGGGAAAAAATGAGACAGAGAAAATTAAAAGGCTTTTCTCTCTCTCTCCAGGTAAGATAAGGTAGGGAGGTGGATGAGTGGGTGGGTGGGTGGGATACCTGTGTTTTTGCTGTGCAAAGGGGAGCTCTCTCCCTGAGTCCTATTGCATGTTGGTGGCATGTTATTTGAACATGTTCTGAGTGAAAGCTGTTTCTTAACAGCCATTTGTAGTTCAAAAGAGGCTTTGAGGCTTGGCTAACTGTTTCCATGCGGCTGATACCATCTACCCTGCACTCTCTCTCTTTTTTTTTTACCCCCCCTCGTTTCCATTTCTTCTTTATTCTTCACAGTCTAGCACCATAAAGTGAACCAACGTGAAAGCCATGCAGCCTTTCAGCACGCCTGTCCAGACACACTTACAGACACGAGTGGCACATCAAGCTTCTGGCGGAGTAGCAGTAGAGTGTTCGAGTGGTGTGATATCTTCATCTTACTGCGATATATCCATAAAGCCTCTTTTATTAAGCCTGATCAAGTAGCCTTAAGCCTCACCCCGAGGTGCTTTTTTATGGTGCCTGCTTGATGGTTTTACCATTATACTCCGCTATGAATGACAAGCTAATAAACAGGAGTTGCAAAGTGATGAATGGATAGGAATGGAAAATTCCAACAAATCTGGTTTTTAAAAGAGGGCAAAAAGGGATACAGTGATTGACCACCGAGCTTTGACATCCTTCACAGTTTTCCAGCTGCAGGCTATCTCCCGAAGTATACCCAAGAAGAACTGCCAGACTGCTTCCCTTTTTCATGCCAGCCTCCTCCTCTCAGGTTGCCTTAGTGCATTAGACACCCCACTGTAATTGCCCACTGACATTTGGAGAGCTGGAAATGTTTCTCTTGGGTGTAGGTGACACCCTACACAGAGGGGGTGTGGGGTCTCTGACACCCTCTTCTTCTTTTTTTTTCTCTTTTTTTTTTCTGTGAACCAGGATGTGACATGTGGTATGTGGCCCCACGCTGGGGTTGAGCACATTGATCAGGCTGGCTAATGTTACCACACTTTGCAAATAGCACTGGACTTTCACGCTGGACAGTAAATAGGCAGAAACCGAGCACCTGCTAAAGGGCTCACACGGCGCCTTGTAAAAAGCAACATGAAAGGGACTCTCTGTTATAGTCATGTAACAACAACCATTAACACGGACTGTTTTATATTATTGTTTCTTGGGGGGAAATGACAGGACTAAGAGTATAAATAACCCTGAGGCCTTCTGAAAGCATCTTAAAGTGTGTCTGACTTAAGTTATTCAGTGGGTGCTAATATTTTGTTGGAGTAAAGGTATAGTCTGATGACCCCAGAAGGTTTATTCTGTTAATCAATGAAATGAACATATGGGCTGATAAGCTGTCTGTGTGATAAATAAGTAGTATTCGGCCTTAGCTTTGAAAGCATAGAAATAAAGGGATATTGGCTTCTTTCTGTCTAAATGTAAAATAATTACTTTCTCACATGTAGCAAACATTGGGAGATACTCAGACACATTCTGACTTGCAGTTCGCCTGTGCCAAACATTTACATCCGACTTCACATACAAGTCGGTTGAGTAATGCCTGGAAAGATTCTGTGTTTCAGTGCATATGTGAATCAAAGTGTCTTTACCTCTGTCTGCTATTTAGAGGACTGAAGACTTTTGTTTGCCTTTCCTATTCTGTTTCTGGTGCCTTAAGACCGCTGCTCTCTGGTGACTCCTAACCCTCAAGAGCTGCTCGAGTTTTGGAGTGAGCTTCTCCAACCTGCATGTGCTGTGTGCGTGCTGTATTTAATCCTTCAAGCCATTGTCAGGCTTGTCTGTTACTCTTTGCTGCTCTTTGAAAAAAGCGAAAGCGGCATTAGAAATCTCTGTATTTTTCAGCAATGTCAACATTTTCTGCCTGTAGCTGAACAAAAAGTTAGCGCAAGTGCCTTAAAGGTACTGTCAAGCCAGACAGTATGAGAGCTTTGTATGAGGGCATGTTAAAGGCTGATTAAACGAAGCATGCAGCACACGGCGTTTCACTTTGCTTAACATGTTCTGATGGCTCTACGGTAGATGCTGAAATACAGTCTATATCACTATTACAGAGCAGAGGCTAGCTCTGCTAGACAGCGCTGGACTGGGGAACCGTTAAGATTCAGCTCCAGTAACTTCCATTTTAAAGCTGGCTACAAGCAGAGGATGCAGCTGGGCTAAGGAGACCCTAGAGGCCTCACTATCCAACCTAGAGATATGTAGAGGAAACACAAAGCTTCACAATACAAATCCCCACACTGCAGTTGGGTAAATGAGTCTGAGTCTATCCAGTCTAGATGAACACATGCATGCTGGGGCCAAGTTTCACCTGTCAGGAAGCGGTGAAATAAGACAGCTCCATCTCTACAGCCATTCTCCTATGACAGCAACAACTTCCACCAGAGCATACTTTTAGGATTTGACGACTCCCTCATTCCACGCTTACTCGCATGCCTGCGTGTCCCGTGTCACAACCAGCACCCCCCCCCCCCCAGCAATGCATTCCTCACTTGTGTGGTGATGTGTGACAACTGACACAGTTTAGTGACACTCACAGCTTTTGTATAGGAAAGCCTTAAAGGCAGCAGGGGAGAACAAGGAGGATACTGACGCTTGCTCTCTCTCTGTAGCAGTGTCAGTGCTCTGAGGGAAAGATGAAAAGCAACTGAGAAGATACCACAGAGGGAAAATATGTCACTAGCTCTCTTGTGGCCTTTTGCCCAGTCATAAGGGACAAGGGCTTTCACATCTGCCACCTGTCACAAAATGTTGCTTTCTGGGTTGGAAAGCATTCGAATGCAGCCACCATGTCTGAGAGACGGAGGAGGACCTGTCCTTTTTCCTGGAATACAGTTTATGTGTAAAGTGTATACAGACTGGATTACCCAGTCTGTATACACTCACCAGTGCTACAGCTGATGACGGCACATCCACACAAACCTGTTTGCATTTTGTTCAAGCAGTTAGCCATCGCTTCTGATTACTTTTAACAGTACGCCTTCAAAGACACAGGTAAAAGTACAACAGTAGTGGTTCTGGGAAGGCAGATCTAAATGTTGGTCCCCACAGTGAACCTTTTTATCGAAGCAAGTGCTTTGTGGTTTTTCTTTGGACATCGATTGCTTTTTCACTCTTTTTCAGTCCAGTCCTTGTACCTGACCATTTTTGGAATGTTGGTTTGTCTGTTTGTTTGTTAACCCACCTAACAGGGACCTGTGAACTATTCAAGCAAAAAAACAAAACAAAGCAAAAATAGTACGTAAAACTCTCTGTAAAACATGGTGGAGGCTGTGTCACAGTTTGGAGTTGCTTTTCAGCCAGTGGAATCGGAGATTCTGTCAAAATTGTTGGAGTTGTGAATGCAGAAATGTACAGTCAGATTTGGATCCACAATGTCATCTGGAAAACATCTGCTTCAGTTTTCAGCACACCAATGGTCCCAAACATACTAGCAATGCAGTAAAAGCATACCTGGATAGAAAAACACATGGAACACTCTCAGCCATAGACTGGCCTCCCCAAAGTCCGGAGCTCAACACTACTGAAGCAGAGAATAGCAATATTGAAGGAGCACAGAGAGTGTAGTAGAATTTAGGTGATCCTACCAAATATGATCAAATTTGTCAGAAAAACACTCAGTTTTTGCTTCATATTCTGTATTTACTTGTATGTTTGCACATGTTGTTGAGTAATCCCTTTATCCATTTCCCAAATTATGGGTGGCTCAAGGCTTTTGCACAGTACCGTATAATATGCATAACAGCTCTTTAAACATAGACAAATGTAAGGTGCGTGTTACAAAATTAAAATGCAGACTAACCGAACACATGGCTGTTAAACAGATGCATAATTATGCTTGAAAGCCACTGACAGCGCGGCCCCTCTTTATGCGCTCAGGTGGAGCATTCCTCTGAGTGGAGGATTAAACAGAAGAAGCCGACTGCCCAAATGCGGTGTGACAAAAGGGAACAGCACAACCTGCGATGGAAGATATTTTAGAGGCTTTAATGGTGTTCTCAGCATGACACCGAGACATAGTCACGCAACGGCGGCGGGATCGTTTAAAATTTTATGCTGATAATACATATTTGAACAAAAATCAGAAAGACTGCACAGCTTTCCCGTCCCACCGCGATGATATGGAGTTAATAACATCACTGAATTTTTTAAAGTGTCGAAATCATTTTAAGTTGAAGCTGTTTTGTCAAAAAAAAAAAAAGTAAATAAAATATATATATAATAAAAATTCATGTCTGTACTGTGTGCTTGGTTTCATTGTTTAGATACAGAGAATGATAGAAAACTGTTTTTATTTATTTTTAACGGAGCATAAACGAGCTGCAAGAAACGCATTAAAAATGCAACCAAAACAAAGTGAGTGCTCCTTCTTGTTGCCTCGCTTGGTTGCAGCAGCGCGCGGAGCACATCTGGAGAGAAACAGGACATCCACTTTTTCGATGACAGGCCCCATAAGAGAAAGGGGGCGGGGTCAGGGCTGGTGTTGGATTTCACAGCCAGAGAACGTGACTGCCATGGTTGCTTCTGCGAACGTCGTTTCGAACTTGCTTGCTCTCTGAACGCCACTCGCCGACTTCTTACCCGCTGTTTGCCCGGTGGGGGTTAACTCACTCAGCGCTCGTGAGGGCCACCGTTTTTTGGAGATTTTGAGAAGTCGGCGGAAAACTTTCAAAAAAAAAGAAAAGAAAAGAAAAAAGAGAGTACAACCCGCGTTAGAAATACAGCGGCGCGACTGAACTTCCAGCAGCAGTCCGAGGCGAGCAGCAGCGGCAGGAGGAGGAGTCAACAGGTCCCAGGTATTACCATACACTTGTCATTGACAGCTAGACAACATTTGACAGCATGTGTCCAGCTCTCGGGTCTCCTTCGGGGGGTTAGCCAGGCACCGTAGTAACCTGTCCGCTTTACACCTGGAGGACTTTGAACGCGTCACGAGTCGGCACGGTCATTAAATGCACGGGTGTGACAGTTTTTTGTTTGTTTGTTTGTTTTAACGCCGTTCATTGTCAGAAGCGTACTGGACAGCCTGACCATAAAACTCCCTGTCAAGTTGGCGTTCTCATGGCCAATTAAGCAAAAAAAATAAAAAATAAACCATAGGTGTGTTTAACCGAGCGACGTTATAGTGTGCGAATCCGACGCTTCTTAGGTCGGCTAGCATGTCAGAGCTAACGCGTCTTTGCCTAGGTGGAGGTTGGAAAGACACCGGGTCACATTTAAGTGCTGACAGCTTCCTTTACTTAATTAGCAGAGCCGTTTCGGTGTCCACCTAGCTTGGCTGTTGAGAAAGTGGGGATTTACGGATTAAAAGAGGAGGAGGGGAAAACCCTGTAATGTGTGTCTGGATGTCTCTGTTACCCTCTCAGAGAAAAGCTAGTGTTTTTGGCAGCGTCGGGACAGCGGAATGTGGGGAGATAGTATTTCATTTCACATGGTGCGTTATGCACATTTCGCTCACCATTGTTTGGCTGTGGGCTACTTCAGGCTGGAGGTAAACTTTGCTCCAGTGCATAATTAATACCGAGCCACTTCCTCGGTGTGCAGACTAGAGGCACCAGCCACTGCTTGCAATACTTTCAAGGTGCTCTGAAACTGAGCTGCATACCTGCTGACCCGAGAAGGGGGGAAAAAAGCACTGTAACAAAAACAGCCACATGCTTTTTTTCTGTTGCTTTTCTTTATAGCCTTAAGGTACATTGGCAAACTGACAGATATCTCCCCCAATTTGTTAACACTCTCGATTATCTGCTGTCAAGATAATGTGGCGATTTAAGGCGTCTGCATCACCTCAAATTAAATGTCAGGAGTCTTTAAGTATACCCTGCAGCATCAAAATCCTGCAGTGTTGTCTTGTAAAATGTTGTCTTATAAACCACAGATTACAGTGTTCTGTACCCTCTGTTGATAGCGGTACTTTGTAGAGATGTTTCCCTGTGTTTGAATGAACCCTCATTTCCTGTGTAGGATTTGTTGAGTGATTTATTTATTTAAGCTATGACTCTCTAGATCTTCTCTGCTGGCTGCAGAGCAGGGCAGACTGATTGTTTTCAGGGGGAAGCGATCGCAGGGTGGCACTGAAAGGAAAAAAGATACCCGACCTTTCCTGTGACATTCAGAGCAAGATGCATTAGGGGAAGAGTCACTCACTGGGAAATCTGGGGTGTTTGAGGGTTTTCCCACCCTGTCACCTCCCGTCTTGGTGTGATTCACAGTTAAATGCTGTGCCCTCACCACGGTTTGGCAAGGCTTGGCCTGAATACAAGATTATTCTTTCCTACCCAGTAAGCTGTCACTCTGATGAAAATTTTTGATAATAACCTTCAGACATTTTGCATAAAATTGTTGTGTTTGCTGTCTAGCCATCTTGTGGTACCTGATCTGATGTCACGCATGCTCATCATTGTGTTCTAAAAATACAGTTCCCGATAAGCTGCGGGGTTATATGAAAGGCATGATACTGGCACTCGCGAGCAGATCTCATAGTAGTGTTTTAATTGAGCGAGGTTCAGAGAAAGGGTTTCCTGCAGTCACACGCCATTTTCATGCTAGTAAGATTTTAAAGGTTGTTTTTTTTGGGTTTTTTTTTTTTTTTGTTCTCAGAAGGTCTATTAAAGATCTAAAGACCTAGTCATACTGCCCACTGTCGCATTTGTTAGTAAAAAAAGTGACAGGAGTGGTTTCTGTGATGCAGTCAGAACTTCTGTGACAAGTGTTGGCGGAAAGCAGCGACTCTTCTCGTGTGAACCGTGCCAGTCAAAGGCCTCGTGTGCCCTAAATGTATCATCATGTCAGCAGAGGCAGTGGCACACTCAGTTTGCCACCTCACCTCCCCCATGCCCTCGGCATGTCCCTCTGCTTCCTCTATAGTTTGTAGACTCAACTCAAACACTAGAAAGGGTTTTTTGTCTCTCTCTCTCTCTTTTTGTTGTTGTTGGTTTGGCATGGCAGTGGTGAGTCAGTAGCTCCTTGCTCTATGAGTTTGGTTACATGTGATGACAGTTTTTCTCATCATACATGGAACTAGTGAATTCAGCAGATGATACGTGGTGAGTTATTAACGGTTGTTTGGATTGTTCTTGATGAGAGGAATTTATTTGAAGGTTTGTTTTAGTTTTTGGGGTTTTCTTTTTTTTTTTTGCACAATTCACACATTTATATACTAATATGTATATGTGGTGTAATATTATATCACTATAATAAGGCTTGTGTATTGAATTAATGCATTTTTAGTGACCTCCTTTTGGACTTAAGTATGTTTTTCTTTTCTTCTTTTACCGTTATAAGGATGGCGTCTGCCAGGTGCTTTGATTGTAGTAGTCTTGCTGGCCACAGTAGCCTGCTACCCTGTCGATGATGTGCCAGGCTGACTCACGAGGTTATGACTGTACAGTACGAAGTCAGCATGTGCTGACAGATGAACCAAGTTCACTGCAACTAGAGGTGTCACCCAGTGCTTTTTGAATGGTAAACACCTCTACCCCAGTCGCACCAACGCCCTGTCAGATTTTGATTGCTAGATGTTTTGTTAGTGAAAACCACACAGCAGAAATAAGAGTTCGACTTGCTGTAAATAGGAAAAACTGATGTGAAGATTGGGGTTTTTCTTTTTTTGTCTTTTATTTCTTAGAATCTATTTGGTGTGCACAGGTGTTTGACTACTGATGCTGCCGTAAAGAGTAGTAAGCAGCAAACATGCTTCTACAAATGGAGTCCAGTGGAACCGCACAGTATGGCTTTACACTAATAAAACCAGCCTTGACCCAAATGAAACGGGCCCACGGTCTGTCAGAATAAGTAGAAATAAATTAGGATATTACTGTGGTTTTTCTGTGGTGCCCAATGACGTAGTCGTTGCCTTTGGGACTGGGGCGAGTGTGGGAAAAGCAGGAGAGAAGAAGGGTGGGAGGAGAGTGTAGCTGAAGCCGAGTGGGATTTTTTTTTTTTTTTTTTTGGAGGGGGAGTGGAGCCGCTGTGATGTGGGAGCTCCGCTCATGTTGGCCGGCGGCAGTTAGACAGGCCTGCTTTTGCATACTGATTCCAATTCTGTAGCTCTCCACATAGCAAACTAGCGTGCCTGGTGCTGCCAGTCACGTGAGGGTTAACTCCCCCTTCCTTTTTATGCTGCCTTCCTTTTATTCCTTTTTTTAATGGCTTTGATGGTATTAAATAATCTTTACGTGTCAGAGTGCACAGCTCCCAGTGTTCATGTTGGGAGAGCAAGAGAGCAATTAGGTCAGAGTGGTAGAATAACTTGGTATCATCTCAGTCTTAAAGCGGCAGGCTGCCTCGCTTCCATTTGTTCTTTATATTCACCTCAACCCTTCGGAGCAACATTTTCAAAGAGGTCCAAGGCCAGCTGGGTTATCAAAGCACTCAGAGAAAGAACTTTGTGTCTCTCTGTTGTATAGTCTCTTAATAAAACGTCCCAGAATGGATCATCGGTTGTTATTTTAGGTTCCTCGCTATGTTAATTTGCCTGAAGAATGAGGCCACGATTGTCTCCTTTTTTTCCTAATGAGGCTGAGCTAAAGACCCATATAACCTATTATCCAGGTTATTGATTTAGAATCTGTTTCGAGCTGCACATTGTTTTGATAGACCTTGAAACCATTGATGTTTTACTGCAGAATTGAAGCGCTGATCCCCTTCCCCACTTCAAGATCACATAAAATAATACTACACTGAGGGGGTTGTATTTATGGTTGACATGGCTTGACTGATCTTTGTTGTAAAGTTTCCCACAGCTTATTTTGCATGTTTGAGATTGCATTTCTACCAGCTGGCATGTGGATGTTTCTGGCCTGTGTCGCAGTGTTTCATTGCACTTGTCACAAAATTTCATACTATTTTCCACACTCATTTTGTACCTTGGCTTTTTGCAGAAGTGTCTCTGCCCAGTCGGACAGTCCCCCAGCGTGACGGCTGACATTTCCAGTGAAAGAGACCTATTGTCGCTTCTTAATCCCCCTCCACCCTCCTCTCCATAAAACAATGGTATCAATTGCTTCCACTGAGTACATCCACAGTTCTGAGTGAGAGACAGCCTGGCTGGGCCTGTTAGCTAGCCTGCCAACCGTCCTCCCAGGCAGCCCGGGCGACCTCTTCATTCCCAGCGATAGCTCGGTGTTTGAGCCCGCAGACTGCTCCTGCACTAATATTACCTCTGCATGTGAACTGGCTCTTGATTGTGACTGCACTGCCACCTTCTAAATGCACAAATAATAGCTCGGGTATATATTTATTTTCCCGTGGAGACGGCGGAGCAGACCGATGGCTTCGACACACCCCCGTCCCCCACCTTCTTAATGAACGGTCTTCATTCTATTTTCCTTCATTTTCCCGAGGACACTGCCATTAACTTTGACTGATGATATGTTCTTTTAGCGAAACGGTGATCCTGAACGCACCGTCACTGGAAATTGGATTTGCACACCCACCCCTTTTGCTCCTTGCGTTTTCTCCATCTCTCCTTTTTCTCTGCTTTTTCTTTCTCTCTCCGTCAGCACTGAGGGACATGCTGTTAATATTCCTTTTAGAGCTGCGCTGTACAGCTGAGCTGCCAAGTTAACCTTCTGCTGTCATGAGTCAGACAGCTAGCTAGATAGCCAGTGTCACTTACACAGATGTCTGACCGACCAATCTGTCCTTAAGTGCTTCTTGATAATATGCGTATTTCTCTGTGCCAAGTGTGAATGTGCAGTCAGTCATAGCATTCAGTTTTCATGTCCACTTTGCTGACACCGATGTAATTTGAATGTATTTGTTAGTTAAATATTTCCAAAAAGGTGTGTAAGAGAAAATGCAGATTTAGTCTCATCTTCTGCCTTGATTTGTTACACTGATATTTTAGTTCTTACTTGGAGGATAACGTTTGGCTGGTCTGCTCCCCATTTAAAAAAAACAAACAAACAAACGTCTCTCTAAGTGAGGCGGTTGACAGCTCCCGCGTCCTTCCCGAGAAGTAGCATTGGCTAATGTTAAACCACTGCACAAACCAAGGCATCTTCACACTGATTTTAGTGGAACAAATCCTCTCTATTGTGCCTCCTGTGTGGGCGTATGTGGCCGTCAACAGTGTATTACCCAGATGCCGTGGTTGCAGCTGCTTGCACATTAGCTCAAGTTGCTATAGGCCACATTTATCAGTGTGAGGAGAACAGAGCGGTGGTGAGATAATGGTCCTGAACAAGATGATACCGCGCTCGCTGCTGCTAGCACGAATAGGCAGCTCCTGTAAGTGGCTCGGCACATAGCATCGTTATCGTACTGCTCTGCTGTCTTGGCTTGTGCCCAACGAGTCTGTGAAGCTAGTGAGCCGCTGGTACTTATTCTGTCTCCCTGGTCTGTCATCTCAATGCAGCCAGCCCCGATGAAGAGCCATCACACCAAATCATCGTCGTGCTGGAACGTTGCAGCACAGAGCCCATTAGATGACAGGATTTCTGCGTTTGCAGCTGGAGAAGGTGATGGAAAGCCAGAAATACCCAAAAAGAATGTAGAAAAGAATTTTTAAAACCAATTACATTTACTTTTCTGTAGCTTTGTTGTGCCCCAATCAATTTTTCCAATAAAAACAGCAAAACAATGTTTATTTTGGCAGTTTAGACATGAACAAACTTGATGTACAGTACAACTAAAGGAGGTGTAGCAGAAATGCACCCTGTCTGTTAAACTAGGCTGTCAGGTTTGCAGATTTCTTTTTCTTTTTTTACCGAGGCACCATAACCTGTGGCCTGAAATGATACACTTTCAGCCAATGAGACTGCGAGACGCTATCGTTAACGGCGGATCCTTTTGATTGGTTTTGTACTTCATTTCATGTCAACATAATTCACTTTTTTTTTTTTGCTTTTTGTGTCGCAGTAATAATTCTGTAATATGGCGCACCACACAGCATATGGCTGCCATTTATGATCAACTGCCTCGGTAAGGAGGTGACTGGAATATGCAAATGGGAGCATGCTAATGGAATAGTAATGTAATGAAGTATGTTGTATATTGCCAGTAATGAGCTCTGGTTATTGAGTGTTGATGGCTTTTTCTCAGCCAGCCTTTGTTGTTACACAAGATGCAGTTTTGGGTTTTTTTGGTTTGTTGTTCAGGACAAAAACGCACATCATCACCCCAAAAAGCACAAACAAACACCCCCCCACCCCACCAAAAGAATTTTGACAAACACAGCCGGACGTAATTACACATTACTATTTATTTGTTTGTTTGTTTTTTATTGATTTGGCATTGTGTGAAAAGCATATTGATAAATATTTGGAGTACTTGCCCGCTGAAACTCTGAAACTAAATTGGGCAGAACTGAGACAGATGCGGTGCAGTAAATTAAACAAGCAATCTTCTCTGTTGGGTGACAGCACAATGGTGATTAGGGTTTCATGTGAGCTGCCCTACATTATTTATGGCTGTGCTGTGGGCTGCCTGCAGTTGAATAGACCCACAGTCCATTGACTGGGCATATTATGGGAGGCCGACTCGAAGCGAGGGGGGGGGGGAGTTAAAAATGGCTTTATTTCCTCTCGAGGAGGTCCATTTTCATCTCAATGAAGGTGGAAGCCCCAAGCGTGTTGTTTCCAGGCCTTGTGCGTGTAAAGTGTGTTGACTCTGTTCCAGCAGGCTTCTCTGCATCACTCTTCTTCATGTTTCAGAGTGATATCCACAGAACCTCACATTTGTACGTATTCGTAATCTGTCACTGCCTGCTCAATTTTGTTGCCAATTCATACGCTGACTTTTATCATTGAATTCATCCACATCTGTTTGGACCCGAACTTTATAGTTTGGTGCCTTTGCTTTGCATTGTGACATGCATGCTTCTTGTGGCATGGAGGTCTGAACAGGATGTAGACATACTGAGGTTTGAGTGCAGGTTTTAGCCAACTGTTGACCTTTTTAGAGGTGCTTTCCACGTTCAAACACTCTTTTGTTATGGTGAGAGTATATTTACTCATCGCCCACTAGTTACATTCTTGTGCTTGTAAGATCTTATGAGAATCTTGAGGGAATTTCTTCAAATTTAGCACAAAAACTCTGTTTGATTTTTATTTTTTTAAAGGGAAAGTCGCTCTGACCTCCCATCCCATCCCTGTCATTCTTGTCATTTCAATAATTGCAATTACATCTGGCGTAAACATCTACTTGGTCTCAAGAATAAACTGATTAGTGTTTGGTGGTCAAAGTTCAAGTTCACTGTGACCTCAAATGTTTTTCACAATTTTCTAAGTCATGTGCTTAGTAGTAACTAGTAAATCACTCAAATGCCCAGAGGAAACGGAGGGACCGATGACGTTTTATAACCAAATGTTCATTAAATGTTATTCGGTGCCCTTATAGCAGAAGCAGGGATGATTCTAAACTGCAGCTTGACTTGGTTGCCAGAGGCATTCAAGTGTGAGGCTGTAATTCTAGCTGATATCCAAAAGGGGCTTTTGTTAATACTTCACACTTTATTTGGTAACACTCCTTTGGTTCACTCACTGCAACGCCCTGATAAAGAAAGCTACTTTTGGCTGTTCCCTTATTCACGAGGGATCGCCACAGCGGGGCGCTCCGCATGTTTGATTTGGCACATTTTTACGCCAGATGCCCTTCCTGACGCAACCCCAGAGGGATTTATGTCCCCTCCCGGAATCAAACCACCGGGCTTTCGTTTGCATCGTGATTGTGTAAACCACTACATTATGAAGACACTTTACTGCAGTGCCCTGTGGTGTTTAGAGCAGAGGTGGGCAATTAGTTTCCCCAAGAGGGTCATGTGAGAAACTGGGACTGTTGTGGACTGCTGCACAAATAAGCTGGATTTAATTCTGCTTGTAAAATTATTGTTGTGGCCCTCCACAACAGTCCCACCCCTGCTTTAGAAAATTAAGGAGGGCAATGGATTGGTGAGATTTAGCATATTTTAAAAAATGGCCTCATTCTTCATCCCACAGATAACTCTGCAACAAACTTAGAATGCTTTAGGTTTGATACACTCACAAACTATTTTTTGAGTTGTGTGTGTTTTATTCCTGGATTAGGTTATTTGTAAATTAAAGCATTACTACATCTAGGGCTGCTCAATTAATCGAATTTTAATCACGATTACGATCTGGGCTTTCAACGATCATTAAAAATGACTGAGCCGATTATTAGCCCCTCCCTCATTTATCCGCGACACCTTAAAGGCCGGTCCGTGAAAATATTGTCGGGCATAAACCGTCCGTGGCGCAAAAAAGGTTGGAGACCGCTGATTAAGAGGACCCGAGGGAAGCTCGGAAAGCTAAGCAGAAGTTATTTGGAGAGGAGAGTGACTGCCGTTGGTTGAAAAGAGAGTTTAAAAAAAAAAACTTCAGTGGTGTTGCACACTATTTTATATTATTTTTTTAAAGTCATTGTTAACCCTTTAAAGCCGGTCAGAGCTGCATGCTCCGTTTTGCGTAACTATTTTTAAATCCCTGTAGAACCTGAACCGTGTAAGCTAGCGCAATAATTTGTTTTGCATATGAAACCGGAGGAGTTGTACTTACATCTTATGCCATCAGCTTGTCCTCGGTCACGGTTTCGTTCCACATATAGCTTTGCAAAAATTGCATAAAAAGCGCTTGCAGGAACAAAAACATAATATTCCAGAAACACGCTTCGCCGTTCCTATCAGCTGTTCGTAACACTTCCCACAGTGAAATGATGCACATGCTGTTTTCTTTGCAAATTTGCATCATAGGATTGTTTTTTGTTTTTCCTGCAATATATAAAAATTGCTGTATCTCCAAAATAAAACTATTAAGACACTCAAAATAAATTTCCTGTTGTTGTAAACTATTTTTTGCAACTTTTTTTGTATTTAAAGTTTTGAGGGATAAACCTCTTAAATTTCTCCAAGTAGAAATATATGTAAACAAAACAAAAGCGATTTTCAATTTTTTTTGTAGTTTATTGCACTTTTTTGCAATTAATGTAGTTACTATGGACTTAATGCATACATATTATTAAAATATGGGCTATAACAGTTGTATAGCAACTTGAAATGCTCCCACAAATGGCACTACAACATGTAAAAAAAATAATATAAGCTCTGGTGGACTTGGTTCTATAGTAGGTCTTAAAGGGTTAAATAAATATCGTCAAATAATCGTTATCTCAATTTCAGTGAAAATAATCGTGATGATTATCATTTTTGCCATAATCGAGCAGCCCTAACTACATCACTGATAACCGTGAATCTTTCTAGTGCAATACTATGTTTTTCCCCCCATCCAAGCGGCACCTCTTAATAACAACAAGTCTGTTTATTGATAAATGTTCCACAAAGAGACAAATATGTAAAATCCAAAAGAGTGGGGGCAAATCCAGGCACAACAGGATGCTGTTGTTAATACATAAAAAGGATCCACAGAGTCGAGAAAGAAAAATTGCAAAAGAACCCAGGGACGTTGGTGTTGAATGGTTCCTGCTGATACCTTGTGATGTTATGTATTTCTAGCTGCTAACCTAAGACCCCTGCAGCAAACACTAGCTTCAGATGTCAACAAAATGATTGTTGCCACACTCAAGGACTCGAATCATGAGCTAGACTTGACTCAAAGATTGCTTTGTTTGACCTCATAAAAAGGGATATTGCAGTTGTCTTTTCATGTGGAAGTCTTACACAAATTTCATCATGTGCCATTTACACAAACACACTTAATATCTGCATCCCATTTGCATTTGCCAGTTACAGGGTAATGACATCGTGTATGATGGCTCACTGGTATACCCTGCTGGGACTCTTGAAGTTATCATTAATAGTAACACTGTGGCTTTTCCTATCTTGATATGTAAAAGGCTGGCTGTGGAGAAATAAAACCGCTCAGACTGTGAGTTTGAGGAAAAGAGTCAGAAGGAGAGCGCAAACTGTTCACTGTCAAACCATCACTGTCGGCACAGAAGTGACTGTTAAAGTTCAACAGCGAATATGGACAGTGGTGGAAAGCAAGAATGTGAGAAATGATGAGAAAACTACTTGCAGAACACTTGGAACTCTGCCCGTTGTCACACCTTTGCACATGTGAGAAGACTGCCTTTTCACTTTTCTCTGTTTTTGACACTTAACGTTTGGCTGTTTAACTTGATTAATTAACATAACCGTTTAAAGAAATTGCTAAATTATAGTGGAGACAGTAGAATGTATATATAATTTTGTCTTCAGTTGGCAGGTCAGCAGCTCAATTGCTGACAAAGTAGAAACGGGTGTGCACTGCTGCAAGTGTTAGGAAAAGTGAAAAATGGGTTTACGTTGTGTAGTTTTTGTTAGACTCAGAATGGAGTTTCAAAGTCAACCTCGTTGAAAATTGTATATGACAATGGGGTCATTTTTCTCTCTCTCTGACTCTAAAACCTTTTTGGGAGGAACTAAAAATTCCTCTTTTGGAGGAAGAACCCTGTATAAAGATAACAGTAATTATCGTTTTGGTTTCTCTTCATCCCTTGTAGACATGCACTCTTTTGCATTAATCAAAGGGCTCCTGAACGTCAGCTTTGTCTAACAGCAATCTCTTGTAGTATTTAGACATCACTTTAAACAGAGCACTAGCCTAAGCTGCACGCAGTCACATTAACTGATAGGCATGAATGATTGCAGCTGACTCTTGTTTCTGTTGTGCGTCTTTTGTGAGTTCTTCAGTTACCTGAGGGGGAAAAAAGGACTATTGATTTGGATCCCTGTTTCTAATTTGCGATAAGAACAAAACATTTGTTAGGACACGTTTTTGCTTTTCCCACTCTAGCAAAAAGGATGTCTCCCTGAGCCTGATGGGATATCTGTCACTCACTTTAGGGCACACACACACTCAACACACCACTGTTTAAAAATATGGATCCACATCTTCTAGCATGCGAGATACTGGCAGAACAGCAACAGCAGAAAGACGCTTGTATGTCACAATATGTATTTTTACAAAGTTAAAATGATCGGATGATGGAGAAATCCTGGAAATGTCTCCTTACTTTAAAGTTGAAACGCTCGAGAGCTTTGATGGAGAAAGTGTTGCAGTTGACAAGATGTAGTTTGTGTTAGCGTATGAAAATTGCTGTGCGTTGGCGTTGCGGTCTATGAAAATGAACCACCATCCCTAACTTGTATTTTCAATGTGCATTTCTCTTCCAGTAGTCTCATTGTAGATGCTCTGCCCATGCACAAGTTATGAAATGGCCAACAAGAAGGCCATGTTTGTTTTAATCCTGAAATTAGCTGTCATCTCCACTTGATGAATGCCCGTTGCGTGAGTGTGCCCTAATTGTCCACTTGCACAACGTTGTCTTCGTTCTCGGTTGGCCTATGGCCCAGGGTACCCACTACAACTGTTGTCCACTTGTCCAGAGCACCAAAACAATACCAAGCTGCCGTGATCCTTCAGAGAGCCACTGTCGAGGAGCCCCCTGGGGGTGGGGTGCTTTCTGATAGGTCTGTGCCAAATCTAGTCCAACACTCAATTGCTTCTTTGTCATTTTTCTCCATGTGAATGTCATTGTGGTTGAGTTGTGGCTCCATGGATTCCCTGCGTTCAGGACTTAGACAGCGATCCTTGCTTCCCCCTCAACCACAAGCCCTTCATCGTGGAAACCATTGTTGTCCTATCAAATGAAGCTTGTTTTTCAGCTTCTCTCATGAAGCGTGAAATACAAGCTTTTATATTAGCTTTGGCAGGTATTTAAACTTCTGATCTGATCCAGGCTGTGCTCATTAAATCGTCAGAGTGATGTAATGTTTCAGTGGCGCTACTGTGTGCCAGCATGGCATGTTTTTCCACTTAGGGATTCCAGGATTTGTCTCTGTCATAAACACAGGGCATCTGGTTGCCAGTAGTGTGAGCTTCATTGGAGTTAGGGCATTGAAATGTGAAGAAGAGAAGCTGCCTGGTTTTTCATTTAGCAGCTTGGGTAAGTATGATAAATGTTACTTATCACCTATTGACCCCATGAGGTCAAGCCTTTGCCCTGTCACCCATCATCCTCCTCCTTCCCGCTGTCTTCTAGCTGCCCCTGAAACCCTGTGGATAGCCTTTATCTGCTCAGGCAACATTTTTCTCTCCAATACTGCTTGACCGCCATACAGATACCAAGGCAACACAGCTATTCACTTTCCGTGTTTGCAGTCAAGTGTGAGATGTTTTCCTCCTCCTGATTTATCTTTCCAAAGATATCTATTATTTGTCCTGTGGCCTCTGAAATACATTCATGATTAGATATGCAAAGCCTGAACAGATAGCTCCACTCCCAGTGTTCTCAGCTTTAGTTTTGACCCGCATACACCTAAATCCCTGCCATTTTTGGGACATAGCTGGAGAGATAAGCAAATGGAAGAAAGTGTGAGATTATCATTGAAATAATCTTCTGAAATCAATTCAACTGAAATATCAAGGACAATGGGCTTATGTGCATGCACACACACTCGTGGGGTTTCTGTTTGTTTCATGCTCCCCCCCCCCCCCCCCCCCCCACTGGCAGTGTAAAGAATTGCACAGGAGCTTTTGTTCTTTTTGAAAATCCACCTGATAATGTTGGGAGCTGGCTCCTTGCCTGAGCTGGTTGGATTTTAAAAAAGAAAAAAAGGGAGAAAAAAGCTCTGTCTCCAGTGACCACTCCAGCATTGCACATCCTACATAGTGGCCCAGATTTTTTGCGGTCCCTCAGTAAAACAGCTCTTGTTTTTTGGGGGAGCTTTGGAAGTGGATGGCGAATGTCTATTTCAAAGGGTAACCCTCAGAAGGTGAAAAGTGCAACACAGGTAGGAATAACAATGAGTGCAGCTTAATAACGGCACCATTGTGACGCCAGGCTTTCTGGGTTCACAGATAGGCCATTGCACCATCCTTTCCCCCCCTTCGTGCTTAAACGTTCCACATGAGACTGATTGAGCCGTTTCGTCCTGCTAAGCTGCGTGAAGAGTGCTACTTTTATAATGGAAGAATACTGCTAAATCAAGGCTTGACAAATCTGCTTTCTCCATGTCCTCACATTGAGGGTTGGCGGATTAGGTGCTAATTTTAGTGCCACTTATTTCTTCAGCTGCTTTTAAGAATTAGTTCCAAATAACAGAAAAAAAGTGTGGAGCAAAAAATTGGGAGGGGAGGGAATTGTCTATTGTCAGAGGAAGCAAGGCTGTGGAAAACGGATTGTCTAGTGGCAGTGAGGGCTCTTTGCATAAGAGGTGAAATTTACATACAAATCTCCAGTTACAAAAACAAAAAACTCAATTTGTGGCAGTTGAGTAGAGGGGCAGCTGTTAACAGAAATCTTTGAGGAGTATTTCAGTCCCACTACACTGTGCCTCGAGTGACTCCATGAGATCACAAAGTCAGTTGGTGTTTTGAAAAAAGCCCAGACCATAAAAAATTCAGCACAGCTTTTTTCACCTTCTCTTTCCATAACAGACCCTTAGATCCAGGCTGTGTACGATTAAAGTGTGCGCTGTTAGTTAGAAGTCTGCCGTGCATTTGTTTAGCACTTGGTTGTCACCCTGCAAGTCAGCAGCAGTTAGTTCATCTACAAACAAATTTACTTTTCTGGACTTATTTCACAAATGCCCTGTTAGTTTGAACCTTTCCATCGCGCACTTGTTTGGCTATTGTGTCACATCGTCAATACCAAGCAACCATCAATACCCCACTGGAGGCAGTTGCATTTAAAACAACGGAGGACACAGCATTGGTGTGCATTCAGCACTTTTGAATAGGCGTCAGCTTATTGATTCTCCTTCAAGGTCTGCATCAATTCCTCTCTGCCCGCTCTTTTCTTGTTTGTGACAGCGGAGAGCAAATGCGTTGTGTTGAATTGGGAGGTAAGGGGGTGGGGGCACCCGTAAAAGGTTTGTGGCAGCTTCCACTCAGATCTGCTGCTCTTGGAGAGTAGCCCTTGACGTCGGTGACAGTATTTGGGTGTGATTATGTAATCCATCAGGGTATTACCATAAAGTGGAGTGGGGAGGGCTATCGAGGGGCTAGAAGGTAGCAGTGGCGCTGCTGCTGCTACTGCTGATCATCGTCTAGCAACTGCCCAAGGGCAGGAATGTTTTGTGTGCCGATGTGTCCGACAGGTGGCTAGGAGACGCTAATTGATTAATGATCAGGGTGATATATGAGCCCCTACGGCCAACCTTAACATAAAGGCTCAGAGCACCGGTGTCGCCCTAAATCATTTCCAACCAGGCCAGTAAACCCCAAACAGTTCCCTCATTAGCATATGAAAGACCAATCGGGAGGGAGACTGTGCCTTCTCAGCCCTTTGTAGACCGCCTATTGTCAACATCCTGAGTCTGAATTAACAGGCCAGCATTTTATGCCAGATGAATAATGACAACAAAGATGATTTTATAATAAGGGTCACTCAGCACTAATGAATGGTTAACATCACCACAATCTCAGCCTTTGTTATTGTTTGGACTTTATCCCTCCTTTTTTTTCTGTCTGTGCATGGCTTTGACCTGGGCAGCACTCACGTAAACTGATTTTGCTCATTAGAAGAGTGTTTCCTGCACTGCGTGAGATTTAGGTTCCCTTTATTTCACTACAGTTGGTAAAATATTGATGTGAAACTTGACTGAAGAAATGCGCTGCATTTTCAAAGTGTGTTACAGAAAATCTGAATCCCATATAGAGGTGAAATGATTTGCATTCTTTCTTCATGTGTGTTTTTCTTCTCTGCATCATGGAGTTGACATATTTTCCATTCAAGCAGTGTCAGATTCTTCCTGAATGATTGAACGTTAGTGGAATTCACCTGTCCCCAGATGGTCATATTTTGCACTTGGTGTTCCATATAACGCTGTCAGACTGGATTAGTCTCAATCTCTCTCTCTCACTTCCTCAGTCTCTTCCTCTCTTCCTCTCGGTCTCACTCCCTCTGGTTATTTACCATTCCACAGGGGGCCTTGCGTGACCCTCTTCATTGTTTTCTTTGGATGGCTCTGAAGGACAATAGCAGTCTGGAGCCTTGGCCTGCAATCAGTATGTGTGTGAATCTGCATCTTTCCATTGGGAGTTGTGTCCTCTTGTGTCAACAGAGGTTATGCGATCTATGTGTCACTGAAGGGGCTTTCCACCGCTCAGAGTCAGAGCCTCAAGAACAGGGGGTTTATGTTCTGTGTGTGTGTGTGTGTGTGTGTGTGTGTGTGTGTGTGTATAGGCAGCCAGCCGGTGGAATTTTATAGGACCAAGCAAAGCAAGTTAAAACAACACATTGTGTCTGTTTTAATGTGAGCTCATGACCCTCGCTGCAGGGCTGTCATTCCCAAGTAAGCACACGCTTGGAGACTGCTGGTCGTACTCAAAATCAGAGATTCTATTTGTACTGATAGTCTACGCAGGGGCGATGCTGTCACAGTGAATAAGTGAACATCCAAGGGCCGATGATAATTTTACTCGAGACTTGGACTGCTTCCCATCAAACCTTTTTAAACCTTGAACGGTTGAGCAACCCTGAGCATAGTTACAGTTGCTGAGATGCTGGGCTGTACACTCAGGATGGGTGATCCCACTGAATTATTATTTTAGACTCCTTGCGAGCTCCTGAGCACTCAAGACCTCCTATGTGTGGCGATATCAGCTTTGGTTTGAAACCACGCGTCAACAGTGACGACACCATGTTCTTCTTTGTGTTTAAGGTGAGCGTCTACAGCGACTTGCTTTCACCCATCAGCAAAGATAAAGATGCGATTACCTTGGGCTCATCCTGTCCACTCCACTCTCATCAGTGCAGGCTGGAGGCTCAGACAGACACACACACATACACAAACTCTGTCCTTGTTTCATCTTTCTAGAAATTATGCTGCTCTTCCTCTACAGGACCAGTAGGAACACATGATTTAGATACCATTCATATTCATAAACAGGAAGTAAGGGTGTGTTTAAAAAAACAAAACAAAACAGGAAATGGCACAAGGAGCTTCTGCACAAACCAACTGATGGGTAGAGGGTGGAATGGGTAATGAAACTACTTTTTTGTTATTCACAATCCACCTCAAAATGAATAACATATTTTGATATATGTGTCCATATCCTGTAGTTCTGGAAAGTGTAAGTATTGCATGTAGGGATGTACAGATTTATCACACTTGGGTGATATCTGCGTAGTCATATCAGCCTACAAACAAGATGGCAATCAATAGTGTAAGTGTTGAGCCTTTATCTGTTGTGTTATGTCACCTTTGTGCTCGCTAACTGCTTTTTACACTGCTAAAACATTATTTGGTTAAAACTAAAAAGTCTAAGGTAAAGACAAGTTCATAGGAAAAAACATCTAAAAATGAAGCTGGCTTCGAAATGCTCGTAGTCCTTTCACTTTGCCACATCTTTGACATGTGCACATGCAGGAGGAAGGTGAGCGTGTAGTAAAAGGATGTGAGCAATATTTCTTTGACCATAGAAATTGTAGACAAGCATTTGATGTTAGTTTGTAAATTTGCTTCCTGATTAACCCCAAATTAAGGTGTCTCTGAGAGCCATTTGTAATTGAGTTGTATGCAAATGAAGCCATTCTTTATAATAACCCCAAATCTTTATTTGTGTAAAAAAATAAATAAATAAATTTTAAAAATGCTATATTTAAAGCTCTGTTGTTTCACTGTCCCTGGTAGCTTGTGATAACAAATTACTGCAAAATTCATTTGCTGCCAATAAAAGGCCACTTCTTCCTCAAGGGATGGTGTTTCCCTGTTTTCTTTAGTTTTTTTCCTCCAGCAGTATCTTGACCCTTCTAAAGAGCAACTATTAGCCTGGCTGTCAGAAAAGCTCTGTTGTGCCACAGCTTGCTGTTAACTAAGTGTAAGGAACTTGCTTTCTCACTGTGACAAGTGAAGTGAAATATACCCAAACAGACCACAGTTTTAAATGTCATTGGTTTCTCTTGCTTTTGGAAAACCCTGTCCTGGTCCACAGTTCTACATTTTATTGGAGCCGGATTTGCTACCCCCCCCCCCCCCCCCTTCAGAAAGAGAGAGGATAAGCTCACTGCTTTTGACGTGAGCCAATTTTCTATTCAAATATGATTGACCGTGATTGTGTAGTTTGGCATTTACGTTGCATCCACGAAAGTGCCTTTTAACATTTACTAACCGCCATTCTGTAATTTCCAGCTAGTTGTTTTTGGTTTGAAAACAATACCACAAAGCGTTTTCCATGCTTTCTCCAGCACAAAGGTGCCATTTATCAGATAGCCTAAGTACCATGTGACTCTTTCAATGTAGATCTGTAACTAGACCTGTTAGTAAACACTTGTAATATTTGAGCAGTTTGCATAAACAAAATGGAAGCATTCATACACTTGCTGAAAACCAGAGTCATTAGATCGTTGTCTGTAGCAGCCATTCATCTGCACAGCATCGGCTAAGCTGCTCTACTATGAAAAGATGACACGCCACTTCAGATTTGTCTCTGTCTTGGCAATGAAGGCGCCTCTGTGTCCCTATTTGTGCATCAGGCTGAGGGGATTTCTAGGCCGCCACCTGATTCACATTGCTGTAATTGAGTTGTGGCCATAAGCACTACTGTGCCTGCCTAGGCCCTAGGTAATTCACACACCACAAAAGCACTGTTTTACTCCACTTTTCACATGATGTCTGGGGTACAAATGCAGCAAGTGAGAAAGTACAATCTATTGGAAAAGGGTGGGGAGATCATAGGGAGAACGAGAGGGGGGAAAAAGTGTGTAAGAGTTTTCATGTAGTAAAGCAGCTCTGCGCCAGAAAGCCAGGGAGTCACTGAGTCTGCAGCACGTGGATAAAGGACCACAAAGCTCTCGATTTCAAATCTCTCTCTCTCTCTGTTTTTTTTTTTTTTTTTCTCTCTCTCAGAGCTTAGGAGCCACAATCGATTCAAGGACGGCGAGATTGACGTTTTTGGGGTAAGCCCGAATTTGTCACTGCTTTTGACTCCGGGTAATTTTGGTTTTCCACATTTAACACTTTGTGTGTACCAATTTTTTTCGCACGCATGTCTCTATATAAGCGTTGCTCTTTGCCATATTAATGTCGTGGAGAGGTCGACTCTGTTGTCATTTGTTTTTCCCATGACACATGGTCTGCATTTCGCTGGCTGGGTAAAGTTCAAGCTTGTGGACAGCTGACTTTTTAAAGTCTTTCCAATCATTTTCACACACCCTTGCACAGACTCACACACACACTGTGCGTCTGTTTGGAGGGGGTGCTGTGTCTTGTGCCCTGCGTGCTGCTAGCATTAGGATGAGCACTGTTGCATCAGAGCTGGAGTTGGCAGCGGGGAGATTTGCCCTGTCATATTAAAGTGACAAAGACCAAACACAAACAGCCGTTCATCATTCGCTATATTGGCTTGAAGTGCACAGACCATTGCTGTGTGAATATAGATTCATTTTGGTTCTTTGTATTAGACTGGCAGCTAAATGAATACTGCTATTAGTTTATTCTTATCCCTTCTGTCATTTCATACTGTTTTGACAAATTCTTTTCATCGTAGTGAAAGAATTTTCACTACGATGAAAACAGCAATACTGCGATCTTTCAGCCAATCAAAGATCGCAGTTTGTCCTCCTCAGTCTGGTTTTGTCCTGTTTGTACAGACTTGTTTTACTCCTCTGTCCTGTCCCGTCTTGTCCCATTCTGTCCTGGTTTTTTTTTTTTTTTTTTTTTTTTTTTTTCTAATGCTGCCAACTTATTTTCACATTTAAGATTTCTTTTTTTTTTTTTTTTTTTTTTTTTTTTGGCCTGTCCCGTTTGGCTCTTTTGCCATCAGAATTGTTGTCTAAAAGGCAAAGAAAGATGCCCAACGGATTTACTTTACCAAACTGACCATCCCAGCCTTGCCGTAATGGTCCATTTGATTCACCTTTTATTGTTTATTTTATTTTCACTTACTGAATACGGGACAGACTTGACTGGGGGAAAGAAGGGGAGAAAGAAAGAGGGAAAGAGAAACAGCTGAGAAGAGGGACGGGGGAGAAGGGCAAAAGACAAAAACCAACAGAACGGGCAGAGAAAAAAAAATGCATATATCAATCACCTGGATCACCTGCTGAGAAAGAAAAAAGAAAGCAAGCAGAAGAGAACAAGAGTAATAGAATAAACAACATCACAATGATATATGGGAATATGACAGTAAATACTAAATGTTAAACATTATTGTGCAGCACATAAGATCAACAGAACACAGTGTGCTTTGAGGTAGGAGCCAAAAAGGGTGTAGTTTGTGGGTGTGATCACCCGTGTGTACACCTGTGAGCATGGACGCGCTTGTTTTTTGTTTTTTTAAAAGGTTCCTTCATGTAATAATCTGCTAGAGGGTGTGGGGGGGCCACAGCCCCGTCCTCCAGGGCGTGAAGCAGGTGTGGAGGAGATCAAGGAGGAGATTCTGTACTGTTTTTAAACCGGCTCTTCCTGGCCTTGGGAGAAAGGTAATCTCTTCCTCTCAGACATGCACTTGCCCTCATACCAGCCTCTGAGCAAAAGCAAACTGAATGCTGTGTGTACCAGTATGCCAGCCAATACCCAGAAAAATGCAGACTCTCTCTGCAGATCACTTCCGTCATGGCATACCCACACAACAGAGATATGCTTTGTGGACAGACGCACACCCACAGAAGACGTCCGTGTGTTGTGTTTTTAGCTTTTGTAAGGTAGACACAAAAAAGGTACAAATTGAAGCTGTTCAGTTTTTTGTTTATTGCCTTCATCATGTTAACTTCATCACATTTTGTGGAAATCACACAGTTAAGCCATTACTCTGTGACTTGGCAGAGGATAGTTGCAGCCATTTTGGACTTTATCTCTGAGTTAGCAGGTTTGGGGTTTTCATCTCAATGTAAAACTATACTGAAGCTCCCCTCCCCTTCCCCCTCTGCTGCCCTCCCTCCCTTCATAATTTAGATCCAGTCTCATAAGTGGGTTGGGAAGAGGCCCCGGCAGTTGATGTGGAACACATGCCTTTAATGATTCACACTCTGTGCGGTAGGTCGGTGGTGGTTGCCGAGCCCGCTGCCTCTCCCTCCGTCTAGAGTAGGAGTCCTGTATTTTTCACAGTGTTGTTCCCTTTTTTTTTTACTCCATACATGGAAACTTAAGGGAAGTTGAAGTGCATAGCTATACACTGTTATTTACATGTAATGGTTCTTCTTAGTCTCACTCAGAGGCTGGACACAGTTGGATCTGTGTTTACCTGCCAGGCTATAACACTTTCTGTATCTTCTTTTTTTTCTTGTTGATGAAACTTCATGGAGTGAACTGCTGACTCCAGTGGCTCTAATGGTAATTTCTCTCCTGTCATTGTGGTAAATCTGGCTATAAGTTTTGGTGCGATTATGTTGCTGTTCCAATTTTTCACTATCGAATAACCGATCTAAATCGTCGGCTAAACTACTTCGAGCTCAGTTAATGTGTTGTGCTGCCAAGCTCATTTACTGTAAGGCGTTTGACTAGCAAGACATTGCGTGGCATGTTACTTCCTCACCAAGGACAAAATAGCAGAAGTGATGCTCAATACTCCAACCACAGTGACAAATTTGAGCAATTTCACAGCGTTAATCCCATTCAAACAAATGCAGATGCCAGCTTCTGGCTGCACAGTCAAAAGTTAGTGAAACATGCCAGCACGTGGCCATCCAGGCTAACGTAAATGGCTTCCTGGGGTTTTTTGTTGTTGTTTTAAAAATTTCTTTTACTTTCACCCTCTGCTCTCAATCTCAGCCTACATCTTTCCATCCATACTTCCATCTTTTGTACCCCCTCGCCCCGCCCTAACTCTTCCTGTGTCGCACCATCGTGGGTCCCACATCTAGTTTTGGTGCCTTGTCTCACTACTCCTTTCATCACCTGCTCATGGGAACACACTGCGTCACCTACCACACAGTGGACATTACACATGTATGATACAGAGACAAAAAATAGCTCATTCCTTTTTATCCAGAAACAAACTTGGTGAGATCTGCCGTGCTTAAATGAAAGTTTCCAACACTTGCTGACCGCGCCGGTCAAATTAGGCTGCTCGTGCGTTGGCTATGTCACTCTAAAGCTCTGTATTAATGTGCTAAAGTGTTGCAGTTATTGATTCACTGGAAGCGGTACATCATATTTTTGTAATGATTTGGGAAAATGTGCATGCGTCGTTGGAAGTCGCAGTGCTCTTTTGCATTAGTGGGAGAGTAATTTCGTTTTAGCTCTTTTTCCCACAAGTGCTTGGATTAATGCCCACGAGTTTACCAATCCTGTTTACTATGTTTTTATGTGGTGGTGCTCAGTTTTTACAATACCCATTATCCACGAGCCTAACAAAGTGCCACTCATAAAGTGTTGCTTTAATGAAACTATGCTTTGTGCTGTTTTATGCACTGTGTTTTGCGAAAATTGGTGTTAATCTGTTTGGGGCTCATAAATTAAGCCTTTTGTTAGAACATGTTTTATGAAGTTCGTTGCTCTCAGAGCTGCTTTTGGAACAACAGATGGAGTGTTTGAAGTGTGTGTGAGCGCTAAAATTGATGAAGAGACCTCCCTGGATTTGAGTATTGCTACAAATCACTACTCGATACTGGATGCAGAAACCCCCAGTCATTCTATGCGAGAGGGCGTAGCTAACAGTACTGAGTAGTCTGCAGTTCCTCTTTGGGGCGCCTCCTGACAGGAACTTGGCAGCAAGGAAACATAAACAAATTCCCTGTGGTGGGCTGGCAGGCTGGGCGGCGCGGTCCCCCCCCCCCCCCATTACCATACATGCACAGCAAAGCGCAACCCAGCTCAGGCTAGCATGCTCAGCTCAGAACCCACAAGCGGTGAGAAATAGATCTTAAAGGGACAGGTGCTGCTGGCTTTCCATCATAGGGCACAGGGCCACTCTGTATTTGCAGTCTGTTTTCATTGTGTTGTTCTAGACTGACAGCGGTGTGTGTTACTCCTCCTGCACAAACCCCTGACAGATCCAAAAAAACACCTTTCATGCTTAGGGGAGGGGAACTGTAGCCAGGGGTCCCCGAATTTGTGCTGAGTGAGCAAAAAGCCAAAGCAAGGATGATGTAATGATGGCAGCGATGGCGGTTGGGGGAGATCGAAGCGAATGCAGTTGTTGCAATCTGGAATGAAAGAGAGAGGGGACACGATGGCTAAAGTAGTCATAACGTATACCCAAACAGTTGCACAACCAAAAAATGCATTGTGTTGCACATGTTGTATTTATGCATTTGTGTGCAGAAAAAAACTCAGATGTCTGCAGTTTTCTCTTTCTTTTTCACTCACCCTCTTCAAACACAGTAGTGTATTGTGCAGCCTGACCTGGTCCCTGTCCAAAGGCAAAGAGAACCCAGATTGCTGAAACAGAGGGGCCACTAGTAACAGGCTGGCCAGGCTGTAGTTGTTATAGCCCGCTGTGGCCTTCCAAACCAACAGGGACTTCTGGCTGAGGCCAGAAACTCTGTGTGTGTGTGTGTGTGTGTGTGTGTGTGTGTGTGTACACTTGAGTATTCTTTTTGATCAACCACAGAGGAGGTTTTTGGACAAGACTTGCAGGAGCCGACATGGCACCTCAGCGCAGTTTCAGAAGTACTGGTAAAGGCATTTGCCTGACTTTTAATAGTCCTTCTCCATAACATCATCCAAATGCACTATTTTCAACCGTCCTTTAAGGGCGGTGCTCCTGGAGCAGGCGAGTAGGAGGAGAAGACCCTTCGCCTCCTTCAGTTCTCACTAGGAGGATTAAATGCCTCGGTGGTTTCAGTCATCTGCTTCAGCAGCTCGTCTGTGTGCTCTCACATGTGATTAGCACCTGTAATAATGTGGAATAGTGGCACACTAAAGTACTTCAACAGGCTGGATTTTCTGTCTGTCTTGGGGTGGGCATTAAATGAAATATGTTCAATGTATTCTGCATGGGATATACTAGATGGCTGTATCCTTAACACTAGTACAAAGGGTTTTTGTTTGCAGGTTTGTTTTTTTTAAAAACAGATTCTCTAGTTCTTTCCTGTCGATCTCTCTTTCACACACACAGGCACAAAAAGAAAATCACATTTCCCCTGCATATCTAGGCGAGTGTGTACGTAGCTGGACAGTCGGGCTTTTCCCTCATGTTGAAACATGTGTCAGCGTTTACAACTTTAATGAGATGATTAAGCGAGACTATCATTCTGGTCATGAAAAGAAAAGAAACAAAACAAAACACAAAGAGTGAATTCTAAGAGGTAATCTTATGTTCTCTCCAGAGCTTTTCTCACATAATCTTGGGGCAGTGTCTGCAGAATCAAGTTGGGACACTATCCAAGTTGTCTTTTCTCAGGTGTAGCTCCAGCCACAATCTCACTACTGGAAATGCTCCATTAATGTGCACTGTTGTCACAGATCGGCACAGTCGGACTTCATGTAGAGTTGCTGTGGAACTGTAAGGCTAAAGACTGCTGATTGTCTGTCTCTGACATTTGTGTTTTCACCTCTTAAGTCTGGCTGGTTATGTCTAGAAAAATTCAGAGTTGCATTGCTCAAGTTTGATGTCAGCAAAAAGAAACTATTGTGATTAAGTTGACATGCTAGCTTGAAGTGTCTCACTGATATAGGGAAGCACACCTCTCAGTCTGCGGTCTGTCTGCGTCTTGCTTGCGTGCCAACCACTTCCAGGGCTGAGCTTTTTTAAATTTTTTGTGACTCTGTGCCTGACAAGTGAGAGTGAAAGATAATTATTTATTCTACTCATAAACACCAATGAGCAGCAATGCTCATAAACAGCAGCTCACATGTACAAAGTTAAAACTGTGATTTTTTTTTTTTTTTTTTCTTTCAGCACCAAGCTCTGAGAGGACAAGCTCAATTGCACAAGATTTTATAATGATGAATGATGACCTTAGTTTCTTTTGTAATGTTTTAATTAGACCTTTAGACTAACACATGATAGAACCCAGTCAATTGACATTGATTACTGCATTATGTATTTGTTTTAAATGTTGATTAGCGGGACATATTGGTCAGTATTGTGTGCATTTTTTCAAAGTATTCATCCAGACGCTAGAATAAATGCAACAAGGTGGGACGATCGAAGGGGAAAGTCAGGTGTGACTATGACATGTGGTTGACAGGTCACAGCTGAAGTCACATCTGTTTGTGCTCACAGAACATTATTGTAATGCAGCTGAACTGAAAACAAAGCTGTTTTCATTCCAATACCTTCCTGTTTTTGTTGTAATATGACTGATATGAAAGGTCGCCCACTGAAGCTAATGTAAAGCAGCCTTTATATTTTTAGACCCTTTTTCAGACTACTTCTCTTCAGTCCTGATTTTATAACAAAGAAGCTGTCTGATTGAAATCAGCACTGACTCACAGTGTTGGCTGCTCTGCTGCTCTGTTTCACCTGTATTTACAAGCAAAATTACCAAGTTTCTTGTTGTCACCTCATTGATGGTTCATAGTCAGTAGTGTATTTGTAGGACTTATGTGAAATCTGTTTAGTAAAAGTCACAATCAAGTGTGTAGTTTAAAAAAAAAAAAAAAAATGTAGATGCACACTCATTCAGCTGTACATAGCAAACACCGATGGGCCCCTCTGAGCCAGGAAAGACCTTATATCTAAAACTATTTGGGAGTATAAAGTTGTGGTCACAGTGGTTATTTTCAGCCTAGTGAGTGGCAATAATGGCTTAAGCATTAATTTATTTTTTTTTTAAATTTGTACTGCATGCATATCAACCCTTTCCACGAGTAATTTCACCTGCGTGCAATTGCGGTGGGCCAGTTGCACAGCTGAAATGACTGGTAGAGTAAACCTTTATGCAAAATCATTGTGGACTTCTTAAGAACATGTAAAAACAGGAAGTGTCGGCGATTATGTCACTGCCACATATTTTGTGGAAGTAACAATGCTGTCGTTTTCCCCTATTGCTCGCGCGCATTCATGTGCGAGAATAGAACAGTCAGTGCTCTCTGCAAACAGCAGAGCTGGGGGGAGGAGGGGGGGGGGAGTGGAGGACGAGGAGGGGCTGACAGAAAGTCTTAGGATCAAGCTGTTCCACTGACAGAGCACTGTGCAGGCTGAACTGGTGACAGTGCACTGCACAGGGAGAGACTGTTTAAAGGAATGTGGAGGAAATGGAGAAGATGGCACCAAAAGTGAGTTAAAGTTCCCCCTCCTCCCTCACAGGAAGACTATATGAGAACAGTGAAACTTGGAGATTAAGAAAAGGTCTCTTGGAATAGTTTGGGTGTGCATGCACATGTATAGTATGTAAAGCTCTTCTGTTGTGTGTGCGTATGTCTCAGTACTCACGGGGAGTAAGTACATTCTCACACCGATGAGGTGAAAAAGACAGCATCAAGACCCTCAGATGTATCTTCTCCCCCGTTGCACTCTCTTATGTCCCACTAGGCACATCTCTGTAACGGCCCTTTATCGATCCCAATGCCTCCTTGTTTGCACTCAATCCACATCGATCGGCACCTCGCAGGGTCTCAGAGGGCTGCTACACAGCCTGTTGCCGTGACACACTGTGCGTCTATACTGTGTGTGCATGTGTGTAAAACAGTGCGTGTTTGTTTACTAGAAAAGAAGCCCTGCCTTCATATGTCTGGAGTGCGTAGGGCTGTGAGTGTCCGTCCAGTCTTTCTGTCAAGCCTTCCTGGGCTCTGTTAATGTGGCTGGAGACCTTCAGTAAAATCGCTCCGCTGTAGCATGGAGTGAAGGCCTCGCTGTCATTAAATCGTGAACGATTCAGGGCTCCATGTCCAAAACCTTGCAGCATGAAGACCTAAGCAGCCGGCATAAAAAGACGCACTTAGTAACTCTGCAGTCTTGAAAAAAGAAAGAGATAAAAATGACTCGCATGTTTTTCTTTCTTTCTTTCTTTCTTTTTTTAAGAAAACCCTGATTAATCAGTCAAGCCACATGAAAACTTTGCTTGTTATTGTTGCTACTTGATTGATTGAAGTCCTGGATCTGGGTCAAGCACTCCCCCCCACCACACACACACACACACACACACACACACACACCTTTTTCTCTCTCTCTCCTCTCTTCCTTGTTTTTTAACCCTCTCTGCCTTTTTTCTACCTAAATAAGAGCCAACCCCCCACGTCTCTTCCCTTTGTCTCTCATCTGGTCTTCTGTTTTTGTTAAAGGACAGTTGATTAATGGTGCCACAGACAAAGCCCATAGTCTGCTCTCAGCATGGCCTCAGATAGGGCTTCGCTCTAGGTAAACCAAAACACGTGTGCTCCGGACAGCCACTGGAAACCCCCGAGGAGTGAGCGAGAGAATAGGAGGGACCGAAGACTTTAACGACAGCACTCACTGATGTATTGTATACAGTGATGTAGGCCTTTCCTGCACACTCCAGATTTATCGAGATGAAGGAGTTGTGTTTAATATATACAGTCCCGGGCGGACATGTTCTGGGTGTTGCCTTTTACACTGCCTGTCGGTAACTAAGATTTAGTCGCACTACGCTGGCCTCTGTGTGTGTTCATTAAAGTATATACTTATCCTGCTAAGGTCTACCTCCCCTGGTGGGAAAGTGCACGTATTTACTGATCTTAATGTAGCAAAGAGTCATTTCAACACCTGAGTATTGTTTCTTGCCTGCAGGCTCCTCGGGAATGAGTGCTGTGCCCGTGACAGTCTTATAGATGAGAATTGCCTTATTGAATGATAACTGAGCATATTATCCCTGTGACTGCGCTGAGGTTTTTATCGTTAGTTGTCTTCGTAATGGCAGGGCCTGACACTCGGTGTTTGTGCCGCATTGGTATGGTCTAATTGGCTGCGCCTGCTGCCAAAGTTAAACATGTTTTCACTGGAATTATTACCTAGTAAGTATATTGGCTAATAACTCTTATGTGTTCAGTTATACTATATGGTACTGACACACTGAGCAATTCTACTCCATTTATATTCAGACCCTTTTTATACACTGTAAGCCAATAAAGACAAAGCATTCCACGCTATTGTTTCTTTAATCTTCATACATATATATATATATATATATATATATATATATATATATATATATATTTTATATTAGGGGTGCAACGATATTCGTATCGATATTGAACCGTTCGATACAGTGCTTTCGGTTCGGTACGCATATGTATCGAACAATACAACATTTGTAATTTATTTTATCAGTTTTCCTTCTGACGATGCTGTCTGTGTTGAGCGCTCAGTGAATCTGTGTTCGACTACTCCGCCTAGGCTGCACTGTCGAGCGCAGATCCACTGAGCGCTCAACACAGACAGCATAGTCAGAAGGAAGAGCGCAGGGCAAGCTAGCGAGACAGAAGTTAAGCTCTCCTTGCAACAGGCAAATTGACCCTCATTCAGATCTGGCGTTTGGAATTATTTTGGTTTTCATGTGACATATGACCCTGAAGGTAAGCGAGTCATGGACTAAAGTAAAACAGTATGTTGGATGTGCCATGCAATGCTCAATTACATTGGTGTGAACTAGTGTGTTAGCGCAGTTAGCTCGTTAACGTGTTGGCCGTCTAGCCCCATGCACGGAGCGATCGGCGGTAGCTCGTTAACGGAGATTTGCCGTGTTGTGGCGTTAAGGTCATTTCAACGAGATTAACCTGAAAGCACTAGTGGGAACACAACGAATATGACTGCACATTTACACCGACATCATCCTAGTGCAAAGACAAAAACAACAAGCATGCTACTAACTTTAGCCGAGTCATTTAGACAGCTGTTAGCACATGATTCTCCTTATGCTGCTGAGAATATAGCCCAGAAGAAGCGGATAGTATAGCTTTTATTTTGGAAAGAGCCATTTCTCTGTAATAAACTCTCTTTTCCAAAGATGAGTGATTCCTCAATCAGATACAGGGCTTGCAATATCGCTAGCCCGACGTCCTGGAGCTAGCGATTTTTTTCAGTCGGGCTACCAAAATCTATCTCTTCCCTGCCTGTCGGGCTATTGTAGGAAGGAAAAATATATGTCAATGCTTTTGTATTCTTTCAGAAATGTAGCTGGGTAATTATGTCATTGGCATCGGTGAGCCACTGTCAATATGTGACATATTGAATTCGCGTTTGAATTTGCGCTTGTTTTTTTGCTTTCACTTTGCAATCGTGCGAACTGTGTATAGAGAGCGACAGCACTGATCTGTGAGTGATGATAATTTGTGCACCAATTCCTCTGACATCGTCTTATTAATCGTTAGCTTACTATGCAAACATGACAAGTGAAATCTCCCGCAGCTTAAACATGTGAGAGGTTGATCGCGCAGAGAATCGCTGAGCTTATGTGAGTGCGTGTGTAAAAGCATTTCAGTTCTGCTGAGCCAAATAAGACAGGTCAGGGTGAAGAAGTGACAGCCAAAGAAAAGCTTACCACAAAACGGAGAAGTTATGACAAATCAGACTATAAGGCAAAAAGAAAGTGCAGCTTTATGGTTTCATGGACAAAATAATTTCTGTGGCTGCAATATGACGAGCTATATAACCAGGGCTGCACATAAGTGGTCCGCAGGTGCGCATTCGCTGTCAAAATAAAAAACGTGCACAAGGGTTAGGGTTAAATTTAAAAACTGTACTTTTGAGTTAAAATATATATTTATAATTTTAATAAATGACAAATTAAAAATGCATGAACATTTTTTTTGTATCGAAAAAATATCGAACCGTGACACCAAAGTATCGAACCGAACCGAACCGTGAATTTTGTGTATCGTTGCACCCCTAATATATATATATAGTTGTATTTGCGGCTATTATGGCTTTTGTGGCTCTATAGGTTGTGTTGATGCTGAATTCTGCTTTGCTTCTGAGAATTGCACAGAACAGCATGTGCTCCAAAAAGGCAGGGAGGTTTTACTCAGAAACCAATCGAAGAACTGTGGTAAGTTATCATCCTGTCTTGGCGAGAGTCTGCATTCATAATGACTGGAAACCAAAACATAATTGAAAATAAATTTGTATTAATCAACAAGCCTTATTATAAATTGGCCACGGGCTGATATTAGGCACAGTGATTCAGCTGACTCTCAATTTAAGCATTAATAGAATAATCAGATTTGAACTTGTGGAAATTCCCCCTTGTTTTCTCTAAATGTCACCAACCAGCAGTATGTTGGAAAAAAGCAAAGGTTTAATAACCGTTGGCTATGCGTCAAACACATGTAAGAATAGCTTAGCTGGTCAGCAAGGTCGCTATCCAACAGCAACACCAGCAGCTCTTTGTCAAACTGTGTATACCTTATGTAGAGGAAAGGTGAAGCTCTCCCAATGAGCGTGTAGCCCTCCTCCACTGCTTTTCACCCAGACGATGTACGCATGCCAGCTTCCTGTCTTTTCCAGCTCTCATACAGAATGATCCCAAAGCCTTCCTGTGGGTCTCAGAGGGATTAGCCGTGGCATGTGGACCGCCGGAAGTGGTGACAGGCTGTTCAAGCAGATTTGTTCTATAGAACCAGAAGATTTTTGTCACAGATGAGATGAGCATGTTGGGGCAGTTGGCAAATGCAATATTTACATCCCGTTGGAGGCTTGTATGGTATGGGAAGTGGAGAACATGATAAATAAATAAACTGGCGTGTTTTCAGAAGGCTGATGAGAAAATCCATTTTGGACTTTTCACAATAAACACAGGGACTGAGGCAGCGTGTTCCTTTTCCACAAGAAAGTGACTTCACTTTCGTGGGTGTCTCTGGCAGTCCTGCAGTAGAAATGTATTTTTAAACTTTTAAACTAGGTGAATTGAAACTCTGTTCATCCATACTTAGAAGCTTAAGATTTTTTCCTGATAAAAAGAAACTGCAAAGTCAACTAAATTCATGAGTGGCGACCTAAAAGCCACCCCACATCCATTTTGTTTTGTTTTTTTACAGAAATAAAGCAGAGTTTATTAAAGTGGTCCAGGTAAAATGCCATCTGTTGAGACTGAAACCTGCTGAGGGGTTCGAATCAGCGCGTTCACCTGTTGTAGGGAATCTGAAGCCAAGTGGCCCATCTTCACTTTATTAGACTGAGCGTCTGTTAGTAATTTATCCTCTGCTTTCTCTGGAAGCAAAACCAAAAGGCTCAGCTGTGGCTGTCTGTCCAGATTTCTTGTCACTGGACATTCAAGCCGTTTCCCATTTTGGACTGCAAGTTATTTACTCACTTACACCCTTCCCCAACACAGCCACACACACCCTGCAATGTGCACCTGCCCGGATGAGCAGATGATGCTGTAGTGCTAGAGGCAAAGTTAGGGAAGCACGGCCGTGTGTATGTGTGGGGGGTTTTTTTGGGGGTTTTTTTTGTTTTGTTTTGTTTGTTTTTATTTTTCTTTTCTTTTCCCCCCTCCCATCTTTTTGGATTTTTTCCCTCTGTCATTACCTTTTCTGTTACTGTACTAAGACAATGTGTACCCTGTACCAAATGTACTCTTTCTCCCTAGCTCTATCCCCAGGGAGTGCCTGTTCTTTTTATATTTTAGTGAGTTTTTCGCACCCCCCCCCCCCCCCCCCCCCCTTCCTGCTCATCATCACTTGCTGCACTATGGTGTCAAATTTGGTTATGTATGCACCCCATGTCTTTGATCTCCCCCTGCACTCCTGCGTTGTGTACATTGCATAACCACCCGCCGCTAGAGGTTCACCTCAACTCCCCCTCCCCCCGATCTCTTTTCTCTCTCACACCCTCGTTCCTCTTTTTTCCTCACGCCCCTTGCTCTCCCCCTCCATCTTCCTCTTTCTTCTTTGGCAGCAATCCAGGTCATCACCTCTTCCCTTCTTCTCCTTTCTATGATCCCGAACCTGGAAAATCAGTTGGTTGCTCTCACTCTCTCTGTCTCTTTTTCTCACTCCCTTCTTGCCATTGTTGTTCCATTCCTCTTCCCTCGCTCACCCTTTATTTCCCATCCTCACTCTCTTCCCTCTACTCATTTCACTCTCCCTGCCTCCTGCTCTCCACTCTCCCAGTGGTCTCATTAGGCATGAAGGAGGCTGCCTGTTGTGTGTATGTGTGTTCTCTTAGGCAAAGTCTCACTTGACTGAGCATGCCACTTGTACTAGCGGGGGCCTGGGCTCCATTATTACCACAAAGCTGTCACAAACAGTATATAAAGTAGCCTCCTGTTGCCGAGTTGTGGGTGAACACAGGGCATTCTCCTAACAACAGCAGCTACCACTGCTGTGCCTTGCTGGAACGATAGAGAAGCTGCTTTTTGCTTTAGCAGGCGAAACAGACGTGCATTATACAGATATAGAAAATAGGAAATGTATACAAAATAAATACACACACACACCTACACGTCACCTTTCTATTTGGTCGGCACATGCTGCTCCTGAGACTTAAAACCACATACCAAACACATCTGTCTCTTCTGTCTAATGACATCCCACCTATGTGGTCCAACCTTCTGGGATGTCCTCTTCCTCTACTGAGTGAATGATTATATATATATGTGTGTGTGTGTGTCCACCACTGTTTTGCTAGTATCTAGTTACAGGGATGCAGGAATGGGCCTCTGTGCTGCCTTGCTGGCAGGCCTGACCCCAGCAGGTCAACGTCCATTACCACATGAAACCTAAATGTCAAGCACGGCCCCCTGCTGTAGCCATTTGTCTTTCTCTGTAGACCCATCAGCCTAGATACACACAAGCATGCAAAGACGCTCACCTGCTGAAGAATCCTCAAAATGTCTCATTGTAACCATTTCCTTTTCTGTGGCTATATTTAAATACACACTTTGCACATTTCTTTGTATTAAAGGATTGATGCCTAGCAACAGGGGATATTGTTATTACATTGCTTTTGATAATCACCCGGATATAATTTCTTCCTACATGTTTGAAGCGTTGACTGACAGCCTGACAACATCCTGTTTTTTATCCAAGAGCTGTTTAGTTTGACCTTTTCTGAGAATGGAGTGACTTCAGTTGATGATGGACAGTCAATGAACAACACTTTCTTTTTGCTTTAAAAAATATGCAGTTTACATGTTCGTTTTCAGCTTTTAACCATTAAACACGGTAGTCTAAACTAGTGATGTTCCTGAGACATATGGTAGCTTCTTTATGCTGCGCGTAATGTTCAGTTGATTCTTGCCACACCTGCTAAAAAGCAAGGCCAGCAAGTGGCAAAAGTGTCCAAAGCATTAAAGGGAAAAAGCCATTCCTTATTTCTCACTACCTGAGCGATCCATCGACAGTTCTGTTACATCAGGCGAATGATTCATTCGCCATTTGTACGTTTATCTCTGAGGCTGTTAAGCATCAAACACCACCTCATTTGTTCCCATTGAAGTGATTTGAGTTCTTTAACCACCGGTCAGTGAGGAAATAGCATTTTCCCCTGGTACACAGTGATGAGCTCTGTAGCAGTCATTATCAGAAAGCACTCTGGCCAACTCCATCCCCCCCCCCAACACACACACACACATTAGTGAGCAGCAGCCATCCATTTTTTGCAGATAAAGGACAGAGAGAAAGCTACAGTGACTGTACGTACACACTCGTGCACACATATAAACATATGACTTGTTTACAGGAAGCTGTCAGCCATGCGTCCGTATGATAAATAAACAGAGAAGCATCTACTTTTTAATGATGGCACATACAGGCCTACACGCCGACTATTGATGGAAAGATTGAAAGTGTTCTCAAGGGCCTTTCCAACATGACAAATAGGTCTGGATTTTTTTCCCCCCTCCATTGCCTGCTCTTTTATTTATCTTGTGCAGGAGTTTGAAGATGCAAGCGATGCCAAGCACATTTATAAAGAGCAGTGACCAACAGGGAAAACATTCAGAGCATGAATGAAAAGAATTTGATAATAAACAGAGAGAAAGCCACAAAGAGTAAAAATGTGCTTTCCTTCAGGAGACCAGAGGACATGCACAAAGTATAGTTCAAAATTTAGAAAAAAAAGAGGGTTGTTTTTTAAGGTTTTTGTCAAACCTGAGGCATAACTGCTCACCACCTCCTGCCAATGTCATCTCAGGATACCAAAAACAGCAAAGCCACCTGCATTAGCAGGCTGCCCCTGCCGTGCAGAAGATGCTCCGCTGCTCGCTTTGATAAATGTTTCATTGTTTATGCTCTTTCTTCTGCGTCTCAGTTTCTCTCTCCTCCTCTCCATCCTACATCTAGTCGGGTGAATGTTTTCAGAGACCGGCGGGCTTTCTGTTTTTTCTTTTTTTTTTTTTTTTTTGTCAAGTGTTGTTTCAGTGTTAGTCGAGCGTTTGATGTCTTTCTCGATTGTTGTTCATCTGCCTCCCTGGGCCGAGATCACAGGCAACATTTATTAATCTGCAGGTTCACACTCACAGCTAAGGGACTGCTAGCAGCAGGTCCACCACATGCCTTCTTTCCTTTTTCTCTTTTTTTCTCTTAAAACTATACACTGCCCCCCCCCCCCCCCTTTTTTTTTTTTTAAAACTATTAGCAAATGACCTACTTCATGAATCTAAACTTAGCTGCACTCAACCCCGAGTCAAGGGAGCGATTTGATTGTGAGTTTAGCTCGTGAAGGGAGGGCGGTGTTATCTGTGCTCCACAAAGACACAGGGTTAATTGATGCACGCCAGTGTCACTGTGGTGATTGCTTGCCTTTTTGCCTTGTTGGCTTTTTAAGTTGATTTTTAACCCCATTATCTGATAAGCCGTATGTGGCAGGTTGGGGAGTGTGTGTGTGTGTGTGTGTGTGTGTGTGTGAGTCCTAGTTGCCTCACAAAGATGAAGAGCTCTCTCTTTACCTAAGGGGAATGGGGTTTGACAGTACTGTAGCGCCCCCACCCTCCCTCCATCCTTCTATTGAAACCCCCTCCACCCCTCCCCTCACACACCATCCCCCGCTGCTGATAAATGTGTTTTTCTTAAAGGAAGAAGGTGGTTGGTTTAGAGGAGTCTCTTTTAATGTAGCTTTTTTCCCCTGTGTGTGTGTGTGTGTGTGTGTGTGTGTGTGTGCGCGTGCGTGCGTGCGTGTGCGCGTGCGTGCGTGCGTGCGTGCGTGCGTGCGCACTGGAGGGGGGGTGCTTGCTAATGCAGTGCAGGGCCATACAGCAGGGCTACAGGCAGGCAGACTCGGAGGCAGGCCTGCAACCTCGACCTCGGCATCATTTGTTTGGACGAGGGCCGTCAGCGGCTGTCACGCGGCCCATGATGAAGTGTCAGTCGGTAATTGTCCCCGCGAAGCATCCACATCTCAGGGGGTGATGGTGGAGGGAGGGAGGACGGGAGAGCTGGGAGCTGACAGAGAGAGAAATGACACCCGGGGCTCCTCCCATTCTCTCCCTTTCTCCTTCCTTCCTTCCTATTCACTCCGCTTTTCTTTCTTGGCTTTCTCTGCACTCTACCTAAAGCTGCACCTCATAGGAAGGTCTGCTGTGTGCTTGGCTCAGACCACTGGCACCCATGGAGCTTCGTCTGGGCTCCAGTAGCAACATAATAGATGCATCATATATAGATTTGTGGGAGTATGAACTAAAATCACCCAGAACTGAATGGTGTACCTTTGTGGATACACATTACTGAGAAAGTATATTTTTAAAACCACTCTGCAGCTGCTGCTCATCATTTAGTCTTCCATTAAAAAAAAAGAAAAAAAAGAAGTTCTTATCTTTCCCACATTCATCTCCGTATTGCCTTGAGCTTTTAATGGGCCTGATACTTGACTAAGAGGCCTCTTGAAGGCTCTTTGGTGGAAACATTGTTCTCCTTCACTGATCATCTTGAAAATAAGTATATATTTTCTAGCTATTGTCATTTTTGGTAATTAGATTCAGTAGAGGGCTTATATTGATTGTTCAATGTCTCCATGTAATGAAAAGCTTTTACAGGACGTGTACACAGTAGCTATTTATAGTGCAATCCATAATGTGTTGCCTTATGTCATGGGCCCTAATGCACAGCAGCCAGGCTCCTGTGCATAAATTGCCGGCAGAAGTTTGAAGATAGAGCCTTGTATGAGTGCGTCGTGATAGACAAAAGGGAGATGGAGAGGAAGGAGATATTAAAGGACAGACAAAAGCTCTTATGAAAGAAAGAAGGGGCCACAGGAGGAGAGAGGATCCCACGTGGAGAAGATGAATAGAGGCTGCATACTGAAAGATGGGCAAGGCATGTAATGGAAATGCGGAAAGAGGTGAAAAGAGGCGAGAATATGGAGGAAACCACCTTGAGATATGAGCCCTGCATTTCCACTTTCTTCCTTCTCCCATAGGACTTCGAACCACCACCGCTATCATCTCCACCTCTGTGATGGTAGGATGAAAGCTGCGATGTATGGTAGATCAGTGATGGGGTTCCTTATGGAGGAACAAGCAGAGTGAAGAGGAAAGATGAATATAAAGGACAAGGACAACAAAAGCATATGAAGAAAGGAGAGAAGAAGTGTGTGAAGGAACATGACATAAGAGGGAAAAGTGTAAAATTAATAACAGGGCTTAGAAGGGAGACTCCGTTTTTGGCACCCGGCTTCTTATGACACCCTGAGGACAGCAGGTGAATTATAAGGAGGCAGATGGGAGGCATCCCAGCCTTTTCCCTCTGTCTGTCTGTTGGCTGCAGGTGGAACACAGCCTGCCACTCCTGCTGTCTAAATGAGGAGGTGCTCTCCTCCTTCTCCTCCTCTCCTCTGTGTCTCTCCCTTATACACACTGCTTCTGTCTTTCTTTCCTTTAATGGGGCACTGGCCTGGGGCGCCGAACCTGCTCCCTCTGGAGCAACACACATACAGCGTGCACACACACTGATCATGCATTACAGAGACTCCTGCATGCCCTTGCACATGGTGCGATACACACACACAGAAATGGAGAAGCAGGGGAAACCGCAGCCCCCCAAATTATGCCCCAGTCTGCGAGATGATGAATCTGGTTGGTGATTGATTAGTAGAGGAGGGAGGCACACTGCATAGGCCCTTTAATGGGCCATAATTTGGGAAGATAACTGTATTGTCCTATCTCTCTTGACATTTAAATCTAATCAGACCCTGCTGGTTAGCACTTTGGTCCAAGACAAGAGGGAGCCTGGGAGGGATAAAAGACAGCAGAGAAGCATTGGTCCATAGTGGGTCATTGATCCCTGTAGGGCAAGGCTAAGCAATTAGAAAACAAGACCAAGAGAAACATTATTTCATGCATTCCCTCATTTATGTGTTTATTACTTTTGCTTTGTTTTGTTTAACTATCACCACACAGAACGCTGAATTCAGTATATTCTAAGGGATGTATATAAAGTTCCTTTTCCTTCCATACGCACATGATTATGTGTACACAAGCACCACTAGTGAGCCACTCCAAGGCCTCTTTTGTGCTCTTTATTACCACAGATGAGATGCTCAGTTTGATTAAGACTTCTCTTTTATCCTCTTCATTAGCAGAGGAAAGCCACGGTAGCAGCCGTGGCCCATGTAAAGAGGGGCATGAATTAGAATCCACTTATTCCATAGACTGCCACTAATTCCACTCAATGGCGTTTAATGGCAGGGAGTAATAGGAAAAGGGTGTTTCTAATTGTGTCTTTGGATAGGGCAGCGTGTGCTGAACAGCTGTTTTGGTGAAGTAGGCTCCTCAAAGAGGCCGAAGTCCAGCGACAGCATTGGAGGGCCCGCACAACTCCGTTCAATCGAGCTCACCAGCAATAAATGCTCGTAGACGAGCCAATTTCCTCTGGCGGAGCATCCTGCAGAGTGGAGGAGCTGGGCCTCAGTCAATGAGAACCACCTGGTGCTGAGGGAATGTGATTAGGCTTGGCACTGCTGTGAGCGAAGAGCTGTTTTGTTAAGGCGGATTGAGATGCAGGAAGGGGGGGAATCTCGCCTGAGTTTGGTTTACTGGAGAAATATTGACATTAGGTTTTTGTCAGAGCGAGATCTGAGACACAATGTTGTTTTGTTGGTGCGCAATTAGAGGGAATTATTTTGGTGGCAGCATGTGTTTTACGTTTTGATCTTGGTACCGATTGTCGACTCGGTTGGAGCGTGGGACACGCCACAACAATGGGGTTGTGGGTTCAGCTCCCACACAGACTACACGCATACCAACTTAGAAGTCAGAATAGTTGCGCAAGTGGCTAACCATACGGAAGATTAACGCTTTTTTTCTGCACTGATGGGAATTTTATTGCAACCTCAAAAATGTCTGGAAATCCACAGAGAATGGCGATATTCTTTGCATGGCAAGATTTAGCTGTCGCATGGCCCACCCATGCTACAGCTACAACGAATGGCATTCATTGGACTTTGTCACAGTGCATCACTATAACAAATAAGCCTTCAGAATAGCCTTCTTCTATTTAAGCTAGCCTCAGATAGATGATCACAAATTTTCCTTGTGTTGTTGGGTTGTTTATTAGAGGTGGGAATCACCATACAACTCACGATACGATAATATCACAATACTTAACGCACGATACGATATTATTGCAATTTTTAAAAATATTTTGCGATATTCAAATTCTGTACATAAAGGTAAACTTTATCAATATTAATTTTATCTAATATCAAAGTCTCACACTCAGTCTTTCTCTCATTTCAGTCAGTTTTATTGTTGACAAACTGAACGGTTTGTATTACAGTCTAGTCCAACTTAACTGAATGCAACCATCTGGTACAATTATAGCTATTCTGAACCATGCAATTTATGAAAACTATGCAGCCCATTCAGCAACTGAAGAATTTGAAAGTAAATTAAAACAAAATATAATTTTACATTAAATAAAAAAAGTTTTAAACTTAATTAAAATAAAACATGTCTTAAATTAAAATAAGTAAACTGTCATGTTTATTGCTGCCAAAAAAAAAAGTTAAACACATTTGGACAGTGAAGGAATGTCAGGGTTCTTGCTCAGAAAAAGGGATCAACGTGCTCTGAAGTCAGAGCATGTTCCAGTCCACGAAAAAATTGTTTGTAACAAAATATCGATTTCTGCTGTCGATACATTATTAGCAAACAAAATATCACAATACTACACGGTATCGATTTTTTCCCCCACCCCTATTGTTTATGATCATTAGTGATGACTTAGACCTTACAAGGTTTAATAAAAATTTTCTTGCTGTGGCCAGCTATCATCACATCCCTGAGTTTATCTGGCTTACCTGGAGGTGTGTTCTAAAACAGTCTGCCTGTGTTTCTTGTTTTTGCTGACTTTTTGTTTGTTGTTGTTGTTTTTTTGTTGTTGTTTTTTTTTTTTTTTTTTTTATCATGTGACCATATTCTTAGCTCTCAGCAATAAATTGTGTGACTACTGTGTTATTATTACCCACAGAAATGGCAGCCAAAACTATGAAGAGGGCTGTACCTCCGGGCTGCTGCACCGTTCATCTGAAGCCTTGTTCCTTTTGATGCGTATTTAATTTATTTGACCTTTTAATTTAACCAGACATGTCAGACCTTTCCCAAGATTCGGTTTTCACTTGTAAGAAACCGTCGCTGTGTGTGTGTGTGTGGTGCGCTTTTTGTGCGCCTTCCCGCAGGGGTTATCACAGTTGAGTGAATGTTGGCTTGCGGACAGTAGCTCTGATCACATTTGATGATGGAAACGCATACCACTGAGGATTGTGTTTGTGTCTCTCTGTGTGTGTGTGTGTGTGTGTGTGTGTGTGTCTCTGTGTGTGTGTGTGTGTGTGTGTGTGTGTGTGTGTGTGTGTGTGTGTGTGTGTATGTATACAAAGCAGATTGTGTAGGTGATGATAGTCCTGCCAGTGTCTGTAGAGGGTATTAATCTCACTGTTTATGCATGTTTGTCTTTTATCTTTTCTTCTGCTGAGTCTTCAGCTCTACATTCCCAGCGTTGATGTTTTTCCACCTCAAACCATTTTTTCCTCTTAATACATCTGTTTGTGTGTTTGTTTTTTAAAGAAATCTCAGTGTCATCCCTTTTTCCTCCATTTTTTTTCTTTATGGCCTGTTCGCTCATCCTCCTCTGCTGTTGCCCTCGTTGCCCCTCTTTCTGTTCATCTTTTAATCTCCACTCATCTCTCCCCAGTCTGGATCTTGGCATTTAGGCCTCTAATTGAGCTGGCATCCCTTGAATACTTCATGGAAAAGAACAACAGAGAATCCCACCATTGTTTTCTGTACCCTGTGTTCAGACACAGAAGGCAGGGCCAGTCTGTCTGAGTAAGAGAGAGAGCATTTACAATGGAAGGGGGGGGGGGCAAATAAAAAAAAATGTAAAGATTTTTCAGTTTCATAAATGTGCATTGCCCGAATTGACTGTCTGTACATTTAGGAGTTGATTGCATGAAGACAGCTGACAATTTTTTACCAATATAAGAGTCAGTGTGACAGAGTAGTTCATGGCATGCAACCATAAATGCACCAGCCTCGAGAATACAGTCAGTCATGATTAAGAAATTAAACCTGGAACTTATCCTCTTACACTTTCTGTCTTGCTTACCCTGAAGAAATCTCCTCCTCCTCCTCTCAGCTGAGCACACCCCTCGTTCCAGAAGACAGAAATGAAGCACTGGTCTACTCCTTTTTCCAGAATGTGTTTGACAGCTTCTCCAAGCTCTCCACTAACAAATCCCAGCACACACTTGCATGGAGACACACATTCACAAATGTTTTGGAGCAAATCCCGTGTGTGTGTGTGTGTGTGTGTGTGTGTGTGTGTGTGTGTGTGTGTGTGTGTGTGTGTGTGTGTGAGAGAGTGAGAGAGTGAGAAAGGAGAAAGTGAGAAACTAAAAGAGAGTTCGCACAGCAACCTTAATCTATTTCTATCTTCAACTTAGTTTGCTTCTTCAGGTGAGAGGTAGATGAGGAAAGTGTGTGTGAGAGAGAGAGGGAGAATGAGAAAGAAGTGTTCTCTAGTTGCAGACTGAAAGAGGACCCACTGCAGGATGCCCTTCAGGCAACTAACACACAGAGAAGAAACTGAAATATGAAACAGTGGCAGCACACATCAGCACATACAGTATAAGATAGAGAGCCCACATTCATACACACACTGACAACTACACCAAACTCCCCCTGTGTGTGTGTGTGTGTGTGTGTGTGTGTGTGTGTGTGTGTGTGTGTACACGTCTTTGTTCTGTCTGGCTGTCCTCTTGGCACGTAAATCATAATGGATCTCATTATCCAGCTGGGTCGGCTTGGTGGGGCCTGTCTGGCAGGAGATGATAGCTGGATGGCTGAAGGGCTTCCATAACACATACACGCGCACACACACACACACACACATACACAGGCACATACTCAGCTTTATCCATATATGCATGCCATTTAGCTTGGATAGCTTCTGTGGGAGCATATATGTTTCATTTTCACTCAAATAACATCAACAGACGGACACAGACACACGCACACGCACGTTTATAGCCCATCCAGACACAATGGACATTAGCGGCTCAGCTTGCCGTCAGACAGAAGGCGAAGTGATGCAGAGCAGAGGGAGGGACGGATGAAAAATGGAACTTATCCTCTTACTCCCTCTCTCTTGTCATCCTCTCCCCACCTTCTTTCACCCCCCTCTTCTTTCCTTCTTTCTTCCTGCTTATATCCTATCCGTCACTTGTTTGGAGGACACAGCAGATGTCAGTTTGTCCCTCGAGGTGAGCGGGCGCTTGTGCTGCCATATTTTTCCTCCTTATCGTGGTACAGTTTCCCACACAGACTGCAAGAGAGGCATGAATCACACGTGCACGCCACGCTGGTTTTGAGTTGGGGAGTGGTGTGTGCATGTGTGGGTGGGTGTAGTGGGGGGGGGGGGGTAATAATGTTTTGTTCCAGTAAATCACATGTTTCGTGAGTCTTGTACACAAACGCATACGCACGCTGGTGCCATTTGGTATCCGAGCAGTGCTCAGAGTTATGCTGTGAATACAGGCGGAGCAGTTGGTTGCTCGTAACACGGTTAGGGCCTACACCATTTGTCTGGACATGACCATTACCCAAGCCAATTACTGGCTGGTGTACCGGCGACTCGCCAACAACCTAATGTTTTCCCGTCATGGCTGCCCCCACCGGCCCGAAACCCCTTCCTTTGCAAACACACACACGCAAGCAGAAGGAGGGGGGGTAGAGAGGAAGGATGGAGAGCCTGAGGCAAAAAAACCCCACCCCATCGACTTGACTGACTGATACACCTAATAAACTTTCATTTAAGCTAATGTTCCTCTTTTTTTCCTCCCCTCATCTTCTCACCATCCCTCCCCCTCTCTCTTTTCTTACTTTTTTTTTCTCCTCATTGCTACTCTCCTCCTTTCCTCCTCTGTTTTTCAATTTTTCTGTCTGTGCGCCAGAAGAAGGGCCTCTCCGAGCAATCGATGCAGGCAGTCCACCAACCGGAAGCCCACTTGGCCGAACAGCACACCACTCAATCAGTCTGAACAGCAACACCCAGGGTTTCTGGCAACCAACTGAGGTAGACGCACTCTCGCTATATATACAGCAGTAGATCCTGAACTGAGCTCATTTGATAAATCATGTACATATCCTGCAACAGCAGTAAATGTCATGCACCAAGTTTTATATATCGAAACGAAGCCAAATGAATCAACAGCAATACATCAAACATTCACACTCATCTCTTAAATAGCGCAGACATGCCAGAGTGTTTTGGAACGGGGACTCTTTGCCACCGCCAGCCCATATATCTTTGAATACTCTAGGTGATATGCTAATTTAACTTTCAGACAAAACAGCTGTTTGTTTTCCTTCTATTTATAGGCTTTGTCTGAGACCACAGCTGGCTCAGTATGTACATGTGTGGTTTTCCCTGTACTGGTTACTGTGTCAGTATGTGCTGACAGTGGACACGCTCTGTACAACCACACTGTTTGTAGTTGCTTTACTTTCACTCGTGTGTGTGTGTGTGTGTGTGTGTGTGTGTGTGTGTGTGACTGAATTGTAAATTTTATGTGAGGTTTCATTGCATTCATGGCATTGTGTATTTTTTGCTAACCTTAATATATGTAAGTGGTGTATTTGTTCTTAGTTAATCTGTTGTAAGTGTGCAGTACAAAGGGGGTTCTGCTCTTTGTCTCAATTTGTGTCGAGTTGGGAAAAGGCAGGAATTTCCCCCCCTTTTTTTTCCCCTTAAAAATAGTACCTTGCTCTTTTCTCCATTTGTTTGATTAACGAGAGCTGCATACTCCCATCATAATAAGAAACTATAGCTTTTGCTCACAGAAGTGAGTAGTTATTTTTAGGGCTGCAGTTTATGATTTCATAAGCTCCTTTCAGACACGCGCTCCTTTTCATTCATCTGACAGCATCTCGGCGCATCGGCTTCGTGTCTGTTACAGCTTTTACAGAAAGGAAAAGCTGTGACAAGCATGCTAGTTTTGAACCTGTAGCACATGGTTACCCTTGAGACTTGGTGACCTAAACAGCCTAGCTAAATCTAAATCAGAAATGTAATGTTCTGTGCTTCGATCTGCTGATATTTTATTTAGATTTTCAAATATTTCTTCACCTCAGGTTTTGGATGGATCAGAGTGAATATTATTACTGCCTTAATATAAAGAACAGTAATCACAGCCTTTAATATAAGGACTCAGATATGTCAACAGGATTCCTGGGTGCAGATTGCTGAAACTGTCGGATTGAACGTGAGTGAATGTATGAAGAAGAAGAGAAACTTAAGGGGGAAACATCTTTTCCCTGAAGGAGGAAGAAGTCTCAGGGTTTTATTTGTTTTTATAATGCCTGGCCCTGCATAAAACACCGAGACATGACCACAAGGTTATTAACTGCACGCGTGGCTCAGCTACGGAGTCTATATCGTAGTCTCGTATGATTCAGCTCTTGAGGTTGAATGAAATGTTCCTATTAATGAAGAGGCATGCACAAGTTTAGAACTGAGTGTACTTTTTCTGCATCTTTGGGGAAGTACACATACAGAACTCTCCAAAGTAACTTTTCATGTATGTTGACTTTCCTGTCATTACAGATTAAATTGCCTATAAAACACTACTTAAGAGTAAATTGTTTACCTGAGCGAATAAAAAGTCTGCGGCAGCACAGATTAACATGACTCAGCAGTAACAGCTACAGCATGAGTTAGTTTGGGTAGCTGCTTTTAGTCTCACTGCCAAGTTTATTTCATACCTGCAGCTATAGGAATTCGTTAGTTTCCAAAGATAGAGAGTTGCATGCAGTACTTGCACCTGCTGTTCTACTTTAAATCTTAGAGAGTTTAAATTTCAGTGTCAAAAAGGAAACTAGAACAAAATGATTACTGATTAATACCCATCTGAATCTGATAATAACTGTTTATCCAAGATTGTGTAGTTTAATATTGGCTGGAGTATCTAAAAATGTCACATCCTAAGCTTCACTAATTGAAATAATTAAGGCAGTTACGTTAGGTCACTAACCAAAGTAAACCATAGCAGCTCAGTGTCTTCAGATGCCATAGGTATTAACAAGGAGAAGAAGAAGAAACTCCTGTGCACACATGATGTCAGCAGGCAGACAGTGCACTGGTGTTAATGACACTCTCTGGTCTCCTTCTTTCAAGGACCTTCACTAACTCTTGATACATTAGTGTTTTCTCCGCTGAGTGCTTACCAGTGTGAAGTAGAATTGCTTTATTTCCCTCCTTTACCCATTGACCTGCAGGTTCTATCACTTTGTTGTATGCTTTATGTATCCTCTGCTTTCTCTTATTTAAGTGTTTAAAGGGAGCAGAGACTTTACCGCTACTTCTTCAATGTGTGGGTGGTTTTCCTCCAGATTTTGACATCGAGATTTCTGCCTTGCAACCTATACGATTAGCCAAGCCGCATTTCTGCAACATGCACAGACTTCAAGACTTCAAAGAACTCACCCCACCCAGCTCTATATGATGCAGCGCTGCTGTCTCCTCATCCATCCGAAAGTGTAGGCTCAGTATGCTTTGTAGCTGGAGGTGTGCTACTGTAGGCGAGATAGACAGTCTTTGTATTTTTATTTTTTTTTAATAAGTTGGGCAATAACAATAAATCCTACAGGCTAATCACACACTCACCAATAACCCGCCCTCCCCCACTGAATGCAGAGCGATGCAGCATTACTCTGCCGCCGCCTTCAATTACGCCATTCATCATGCATCTTATCTGGCCGCCGGTTTGATTGAGTGTGCAATGGGAGGCACTGCAAACCCTGCATTCTCTATACCTCCGTGTGTGTGTGTTTATGTGTTGGGGGTGTTGACAGGAATGGAAAACTGCATTTGGGGGGGTGTGGGCACATGCGAGTGTATATAGGATTTATTGGGATGTATGATCGTGCGTAGAAATGTGTGAGTGAGAGCACGGCAGATCTACAGAAGTGTATAAATCAAACCGGATGATCGTCCTCCCACTCTGATCCACTCTGTCTCAGCAAGTGCATTCCTCTTTTTTTCCCTTTTTTTTCATTTCTACTGTCCCTTTGCTTCCTTCCATCTCTCTCGGTCCTTTTTTCCCTTCCAGCTCCTCCCCCTCCTCTTCTCCGTCTTCTTCTCTGTAACAGATTTGTCTGGGGGCCCCTGTCTAATCTCCAGCAGTGCCGGGTGTTGGGAGACGGGCGACAAATTTTAATAAGCAACTGGGCGCTGTAATTTAGCGGCCTGGGAGGGAGATTAAGCTGATTGATGCTGGGCTCGCCTAATGGTCCAGCCTACGGCTCCCAGCCCAAATTGGTGGTAATGAAAGTTTTGTGCAAATTGAGATGGAAGAAAATAAGGCATCCTCTCATCTTCCCTCACTCTCTCTCTATCTTCATTCATTCTTTGTATTCCTCTCTCAGTTTCTAGCTCCCTGTTCATTTTCTCCTCTGCTCTCAATCTTTTTGACAAGGTGCGTCTTTCCCTCTGTCTCCCTCCATCAAGCCCTCTCTTTCCTCCCCTCCTTTTATTCTTTATCTGTTTCACTTTCTCTCTTTCAAGCTGTCCTTCATATCCTCCGCCATCATTCATGCCTTCTTGGCTCTTTGTCTTTCTTATCCTCTTTCATGCTCATTGCTTGCTCTGCCTCTTTACCAAAATCGATTTGTCCCTCATCTGCTGTCTCTCTCTCTCTATATTTCGCTCTACGCTGTCAGTAGTTTTTCTCAGGCACGCTTAACTCCGTTCAGTATGTTTTTATTTATTTCACTCACAGGCTCATTTGCTCCCTCCCTCCTCTCTTGGCTGTAGAAGGAGTTTGTGTGCCCTTGTGGTTTGCAGCTGGTGCAGGAGGTGTTGTCTGCATCGCTCCTGTGTTGTCAGGTCAAATTCATCTAGATCTGCAGAGAGTTGTCAGAAGAGGGCCTGATGGCTGTCTAATATTTTCTTTCTTTTTTTTCCTCCTCTGCTTTTTCTTCTTCGGCCCTCCAAATTACTTACAGCTGGACCGTCACTCTGACGGGCTTCATCTGCCTTGCATTATTAGGCTGTGGAGACACTTTACAGGGTATGGCGAATGTGTGTCTGTGTCCAGCACCTTGTCCTACTGGCAAACTGTGTTTCATTCAATGTGTTTGTCAGATTGTTTTATGATACTTCAGTTCCAAATCATATCAAGCAAATCTCAGTTTAGTTCCGGCAGAACTGGTTGTCTGAGGGTTGAATTTGTTATAAATAAATGCATTTTCTGCTCTCTATTTATATAAGAGTGGTAACGTGTAACAGCGGTTTTGTTTTAAATAGGATTCGAAGCAGTGAGGATTTCTATGGCATCAGGGATGAAAGAGCCCCCCCCCGCTCCCCCCACAGAAGCAGAAACTTCATAAAGTTAATGTACAAAGATGCAGTGCCACGGATCTCTGTGTTGTGTGGGGAAGGAGCATGGGAGTGAGCTCACTGCACTAAGGATGTTACCTTAAAATGACTTCTGTATGGGTGTTTGTATGAGGCACAGGAAACTAGGGTTTCATAAGTCTTGCATGAGCAAATCAGTGTCCTTACTAAATCTTCAACTTTCTCTAGCCACCACTCCCTTAAGCGAGAGAAACAGAGAGAGGGAGAGAAAACTGTATGCATACTGAATGAAGGGAAGCTGAGAGTGGCCTCGGGGAAAATGAAAACAGCAGCTGAAGTGATGGTGGTGGGTGGGGGGAAGGCAGCGCTAATCCACTGGTACTGGAACACTGCGGTACTGTATGTAGCATTAGATATTTTTGCTGTTATGAAATCCCCCCTGAGGATGGATGTGATGTTGTAAACTCACACGGGATTTCTGGCCCTCGAGGACTTAAGCGTATGATGTGTTTACATGTACTGCATACGTTTGTGTATAGATGTTTGTGTAATTTATTGAGGTTGTGCAGACATGTGACTACCTGGTCGTGAGGGGAGAAATGAGTATTACCCAACTGGTTGTGAGTAGTTGCTGGAGGTTGATGGCAGTCGCTGGGAAAGTGATTGCTAAAGACCCAGTCACACAGGCCTACAGGCCGGGTCATGACCCCTTGGCTACCACATGTTAGTAAGAAAAATGTGTATTCCTCAACTGTTTGGCAAAAATCTCTGTAATTGCTTTGGTTACTAGCATATTGCTGCAGTTATGGTTTGAATGGCAGACTTGTCTATAAACATTGTCCAGTTACTCTCTGAGTAGGGAAACAAAGACAATTGTGCCTTTTGAAAAACCACAAAACTTTTAATTTGAAGGTAAAGCTTCTCCGTTTTTGGTTTGTGTTGCAGTTTTTTATTGTTTTATCAGAAATAGTGTGATTTCTTTTTTTCTTTTTTTTTCATTTGTTTTTTTTTTTTTTTTACTTATTTTTGCATGTTTCATTTTGATAGTAATTACATTTTAATTATTGTTTAGCACTTTTGTGTCTTTTAAAGCAATATATAAATAAACTTCACTTACTTAATGCCGTAACCAGTAAGGAAATACACATTTTTTTTGCTAACAACTAGTGGCTGTTAGCATGTCCAATATGTTGGACAACTTTTAAGCAATGTGTACACAACATCGCGTGAGAAATCTCAATACACTCACTGATTTCCTTGTGTGCATGTGTGTCTGGGTGTGTGTGGGTGTTAGCCAGTTCCCGTTGCCTAACAATGTAACTAACGACTGTCTCACTTTTCTGTCCCATCTTCTCTTAACTTCTACTCGCTGTATCTTTTTTTTTCAAAGGGTGAGGCTGTTGATGTCCTCCTCCTCCTTTCTTGCTGCCCCTTTAAGTTATGGGTCACTCTATCATTAAAAGCATCGCTTCTCTCTAAAGAAGCTCGCGTGTATTATTCAAACTTGATCACGAACCCTCACATCATTAAATAAGGGACCAAGCTGAGTTCTCTCTATCACTCAATGGGAGATAGGTAGGAGGTAATAGCACAACATAGTTTCAGAGTTTCCCTGCATACAGCATGTATGGTGTCAAAGTAAGTATTCCCTCCTTTGTTTTCCTTGAAGGCCCCCTATTAAGTGTATTTCCTAACTCGTGTTGCACAACGAGCACGCTTTAGCAATATCCTGGACAAATACGAACAAGAAGAGCATTTATTTCAAGCCCACTCTGCCCTCCAACCGAGGCTCAGAGAAAAATTTTCAAGGCAACCAGAACGACACTTTGCAGCTACAAAGAAGCAAAGTGGGGCAGCGAAGCCTGTAAATATGTGGCAACTTTCTCTGAAGTTTATCTTGGCAAAGGGCAGCCCTTGTTGATGGCTCGCAGAAGTATGTGGTTGGAATTCCAGACAACACAGTATAATCGCACTTTCCAAGTCTGCCTAAATACAGTGTGGTCAAAGATTAGACATGGCCCACCTCCACAGGAGCTGTTAAGGCTTTTCTAAAGTTCACGCTTGGCTTGCCAGCATGGTTTGTTAAGAGTTGATTGTTAATTTTCCTTTGGGGGACAGAGATAGAGGAAGTTTTGACGGACAACACGAAATGCGGCTTAAACCGTAAACTGACAGGAGTTTTTAGTTCCTGTTTTGCTTTGTACACTGGTTGCTTGTTTTAAAATTTTGGTGGTTATGCATGCAGTGATTTGGCACCGGTTAGCACTTGCTTTAGTTTTTATGGAGGTCAGTATGTCGTGCTGTTTCTTGGAGAGACTGTAAGACATGGGCATTTTAATAACTACACCCTTGATATAGCAGAAACAATGGGAAATGCAACGCTGCTCCTGCTATTTTCTCTTTTCTTTGCCTCACTGTGTTTAGATTTAGGCACAGTATGTTTGAGGGTTATGACTGCAAATTATCTACCTCCCTCGATGCAGGCTAGTGGAAGGGCAGTAATGCAAGAAACTGAGAGCATATGAACAGTTTCTGTTTGCTGAATGCTCTCCTCCCACCTCATAGTTTCATGGTGGATGATGCTGGGAGGTATTAAATGAGCTGACTGAACGGTTTGAAATGCCCTTTTATAAGATAGTGGGATGTGCCTGATGGTATGGGCTGCAGGGAAGGATTTTCTTTCTTTTTTTGTGGGGGGGGTTCATTTGTTTTCCTGGCTGGTTGCAAAAGATGTGAAGCAAGGTAAGGGAAAATGAGAGGGGGAGGAAAGGAGAAGGGCGAGGTGCTGATGGGAAATAGACAAATGGCGTGCCAGTGTCAGAAGTGGTCATGTGCTGAGGAAAGACTAGGGGAGAATGAGAGGGAGGATGGAAGGAGGGCTTGACTGATTAACCTGTTTACCTCCATGAAAATGCTCCGGGCGCCACTCTGATTAAAGTTCAGTCTTCCATCTATCATCGCCGTGGCTGGCTTGAACCTTCAGAGCTGCCAATACCAAACACTGTCAAAACGATCAAGCCTCCAACCCGCACCACCTCCACACTCCTCCAGCAACAAGCCTATTGCTCTCAGTCAGCAGCATAATTTGCATCTTATACTTGTCACTTCTTCACTTGTCAGTAAACCTTCAGTTAATCTTCTCTCTGTCACTCTTTCTTCCTCACCTGCTGAGTTTGTATGTGTGTCTGCCTTTTTATCTACTCCTTCCAGTGTGCTTCTGAGCTTCTTCCTCTGAAGACTCCCCGGGAATGGTCCTTGTGTGTCTTAGCCCGTTTCCTCCGATGATGTGCTTTCCCAACTCGAGGCTTTTAGCACCTCCAGCATAATACGATTACACCCGTTTGGGGACAGGATATTGTTAACGGCTTTCTATAAATATCCTTTCCAGTCCAGTCACAGTAGCACAGCAGCACTACAAGCGGACCTGATGCAGCGATGGGCAGAGGCGGGGGCTGCACGCGGTGTTCTGGCCACTCAAGCACAAATGTTAGCCCTTTAAAAGCTTTTTGCACTGTCCTAAGACCCGACGGAAAAGTAGAAGACAGGGGTTGACAATTAGATTTGAGTATGGGCCATAATGGCTTCCTTGCAAGTGCATACGGGTGCATCGATGCAGTAATGACTGTCTGAAAGAGACTTTATTCTCTACGGAAAAAACAACATCCTCAGCCAAACAACAATAATTTGTTGTAATTTTGATCATCCGAGGAAGAAGGAAGTTGGGTAAAGTTTTGAAATAGCCTCAAAGTAACTCAGAGACCATAATGGGGATAATAAGAGTGAACATCCCATTCAGTAAGATTATTACTAGATTGTTATCTGGCAGTAATTTGGGTTTTTTGATAGTTCAGACCCAAACATGCTTCATCAACATCAGCCTACCCAGCAAAACTTGTTGGAAAGACGTCGATGATGACTTTTTCGGCCATGTAAACATCTCTGAAGTTTGTTAAAAAGCAGGAAGGAACTCTTCCTTCTCTACAGCATAGCAGCTCAATCCTTGATTATACTTCCCCTGTCCACAAGTCTGCTCTGGTCCATTTGGGTCAAAGTGACAACAATTTCATCTTCAGGTGGTGAGGACAGGGTTTGCACGTATGTCCGCGTCCCTGCCTGTTTTTTTTTTTTTTTTTTTTTTGTTTTTTTTGTGACCACATGGACTTGCCCATGGAAAATTTCCCTTACAATACACCAACGATGGATGCGCCCCAGGTGGCGAACTTCAAGCGGACTTCAAAGCGGAATAACAGGAATGACTATCCAGCCTTTGGCTCTCTAGCAGTCCGTGTCCATAGCGGTGTATAATCAAGGCTTAAGTCGAGCAGCAGCTTCAAGCCCAGAGCTTCTAGCTTTGAGGTGACATTGTAAACTGCTGCATCCCTCTGATACCTTAGCATATGAAAGTTAATTTTTGACTGTCTGCAGCTTCCACTTTTGAATCAATTTTAAGCTGATTTTTAGCCGTCTTGGATGTGTACAAGCCACGTACAGCTCTAAACACGAATTGGTCCCTGTTTGTAATGAAGTTGGAAAATCTTTCAAATTGTTAATAAAAGCCCCGAAAAGGCAACTTTAAATGTTGAACTTTTTTCATCGTGCATTCCGATATAGAGGGATGTCTTTTTAATGACCAAACATATCTCAGAAAACAACATAAATGAAAGTTTAAGTTTCCAAAAACTGTGCAAAAGGTATAAATATCTAAAATCTCTTTCTTGAAGATATAAGACTCTTTATTCTCTTATTTTTACCAGAGCCAGACTGCTGCTTTCCATCAGAAGAGTTTCCACAAATAATATAAACTCACAATGTTTGAGTTTACAAGAGTAAATATCCCTGCAGGGCATCAGTGATATAGTAAACCCGGTATTGCTTATGAATAATATAAAAAGAAAAACAAACAAATGTTTTTTATACTAGACCGCATCTCCATACTACCCGTCCTGTGGTGTGGAGTCAGTCACAGTGGTAACTAATATAATATATATATTTTTCATTTTGCTTAAAATTTTTAACTGTTACATTTTCATACTGATTCAGTTAAAATGATGTGATTTTTGGATTGTTTACAATCAGCAGTTTCCCAGTAGATACAGCTTTGTTACAAATACATGAACTGTATTGTTTTTAACTTTTTAAGAGTGTAATTAATGCAAAATTTAGACGTTAAACAAAAGCTGGAAAAAAAAAAACACCAAACAGTAACAAACAAATAATAATCCGTCCCAGTTCAGATCCTGTCGTATTCCAAGAAAACCGTGAAAATGGATTCATTCACAGATTGCAGGGAAGTATTAAAGTATTAAAAATCTCGATTTCACTCTCTCCAGTGTTCATGGGCTGCTTTTCCTCTCGCTTCTCTGCAGGATGTGGCGGAAAATTAGGTCAGTGTGTTTGATCGCGCTTTCGCCCGTTCCCAGGCAGTCATCCCAACAATTTTATTGTATAAAACACTTCTTTGTTTCCCCCTGCTCATTCTCCGTTTCTTCCCTTCGGCCTCTCTCACGTTCTGTCTCTCCTGCTGTCAGTGAAAATTGACTGAAAACACATGGGCATCAGCTTGCCCAGTTATGCCTCAGCACACAACAATACTTGGCGTTGTTCAAACCAAACAGCAAAATATAAGCAGCTTTCACCAAAACTATGCTTCTTGCTTTGGATTTTCCAAATGCAAATGGTTGCATTTGTTTGGGATTTTTAGCTGCTTGGATTGTATGGGGAGGATTTATTGTATGCATTTCACAAAGATATCAAAGATAGTAGGACATTGTTCTTAATTCTGAGCTGATCAGTGAATATGAGCATGTACATAGAGTGTTCAGAAAACCAGCTTAGAGAGTGTTATTGCTAACCCTGGGGGCAACAGGAAAGGTCTGAGGTGATTTCTCTTCAGCCCAGACAGCCTATATGGTGTTACAGCAGCCGGTGATGGACTGATTTAATCCCACTGATGCTGCTCGTAAGACACAGGAAGAGGCAAAGTTACGCGTGCATGCACACACACACCCACACCAAGTCACCCTTTAGTCATAAATGTGGTCATAATGGAGATTGTGCATGTGTGTTTGTGCGTGAGGGAGACAGAGAGAGGTCAGCAGGGCTAACCAGTCCCCTGGCTGTTCTCAAGGTTAATGTAAGACTGACAGCAGCCACCGTTAGCAACCTTCAGATGGTTTCCACCTCCTATGTGGAGAGATGATTCATCCTGGTGGCAGCAGTGCATTAAGATGTAACCGCTTACTCCCAGGTGTCACTCACCCTTTTAGACAAGAGCCTACATCATAATTTTACATTTCCTATTAACTCGTATTATCTGCGCTCAGCCACAATGGTCCATTAAAGGGAATAGATGCTGCCGTTACTGCCTCATTCGCACATGTCACTCAGCTCTTGCTATATGTCGTTATTTCATGTCACGCCACTGTCTGTTAATTGAAATACCACAGGCATTGTCTGTAAGGTCCATTACTGGGGTGGGGGTTAGGGGCGAGAGTCGTTCCTAAGTGTCGGCGCGGCTTTAGGCGCGAGCTCGTTAATTTATGTTTGACTTATAAGTGCACGGAGAGGTGGGGGCGGAGGGGAGGTGGGGGTAAATGTAACCAAGAAGAAATGCGCACTGGCATGTCGAAGTCTCATCCAAGCCATTGAAAACTCATTTACATGTTAATGCAAAGTCATTAAGCAGATGCTCATATCTAGTGCTGGTTGATGTTTAGCGTCTTACTCAAGGACACTTTGGAGAGTTGTGTTGCAGAGTGAATGAAAAGAAAAAGTCTTAAAAGTTTTCAGTTTTCATTGTTTTAAGTTAAAACATTTCGTTTTTTTGTTTTTTGTTAATGATATGTTTTTAATGCAGATTCATTATATCCGATTAGCACAGCAGAAGTTTGTGCAAATTAGCGAGCAGCTTCTGCAAGGCTGAAAAGTGCAAACTGAAATGAATTTTTAAGCTTAACTTAAGAGGGAGTTATTGGTTGGAGGTACTGACGAGGATTAAATCCATGCAGCATGCAGGATTTTGCAAATAGCAGTACCAAATGGGGAAGGTTGGTGGTGATGTTCGTATGAAGAGTGATGATGTTGTTGCCTTGGTGTCAAGCGAATGTCAATCAGTCAATTAGCCAATCAATAGTCATCTTGCGAGCGCCTGAGGACACTGGGGGAAGATCTTCCTGAAACACTTGAATCAATTAGTTTTTCACCTGGGCCACAGGCTGTCACTGGGGTGTGTGATCCACTTATATCCACGTGTTTATGTTCTTTCTTTGATGCAGTTTTACAGCATTCATCCTTATTATGTGGGATTTTGTGAAGAAGTCAGTGCCTCCCTCTATTTTCTTCTTTTTTCTTTTCCACATGCTCGGATGCCAAGGCATCAGTTTGCAGTGCCATGGGAAAAAGAAAAATGATTAAATTCTGTTTTCCCCCTCATTCCTCATCCCTCATCCCTTTCAGTCCTCCTCCTCCTCGTCTCTCCATTTCTCCCTTAATGGAAAGCAGCATTCCTTGGCTGCCGTCAGCAGCTATAGCCATCCACACTATAACGCAGTTAATAGATAGGCCTGGCAGCTTATGGAGTCCATGCATTTTTAAATGTGAGTTTTATGACTCCTGAAGAGGAGGCAAGGAAAGAGAGCCAGGCATATGCTTGATGGAAAATGGAGGACAGAGGCATTAGAAAAGATTAGTATCATAATCTTGCTCGTGCTCGCTTTCACTGTTTCTCTCTCCTGCAAGGTTGTTTGTATCTGTCGTCTTTATGTTTCTGCATTGTTTGGCGGGGGGAGGGGGGCATTAGTTATATAGCTATACAGTGTGTGCATTTGGGTTGTATATGTTCCTAATCTCGCAGCTTTGAGTGGGCCAAAGGTCATTCTAGAAATGCCATTCTCATTTAGACAGTGTTGGGTTAGTGATGGATGTGTCCTAGAGAGGTCCTATCAGGATGACCTGCACTTTATAGGGCTTAATCTGTGTATGGACTGACCCACAAACCCCTGCCTCTACTCTTGTCATATAAGCATGAAAACACATGTGCAAATGCTTTAAGTGATTGCAGTGTGCCCCACATAGTGCAACTGTAGGCCTGGTTGTTTTGCAGATGGCCCTGGTGCTAGGCTATGGAGATTTTCATTTCCCCTCAAGAGGTAAAAACTGCCTGCATGGAGTGTCATTGTGGTATGAAACGTGCACAAAAACACAATGGGCAGCATTGTCATGGAAGGCTGGTGATCCTATACTGTAGCATGCATTTGACATGGAAATTTCAACCCAAGTCTGCACTTTAAACATAAAATGACATCACTAAGTGATCAGTGTAAGGTGAAAAAAGAAAAAAAGCCGTGCCCTCATTCATTTGAATGGAGCCAGTCTGTCGATGCAGAGGGGCTGCCAACAAAGGGGTCTCGGACAAAATGACTCAGGGTTGTCTGGCACCCGCCCTAACTTTTGCTCCAGTGTAATGTGATGTCATCTGGCAGAGGCTTCTGTAGGCCAGAAAAGCACACATGGATGTTAGATGACTATGTTTGCTATATTTCTTTCTCTCTGTTTACCTTGCAATCACCAGAATGGAAGACAAAGCAGCTGAGGATGAGATTATTGTGCAAGCCTGCCTGTAAGAATTGTCAGACTATTGTGCAATGTTTTAGTGTCTGATAAACCTCCTGCTGGGGTTGCTAGAGTCATGTCGACTTTTCGATACCTTATATAAGGTATAAGATGAGAAAATGTGGTTCATCAGTATTGCTTGCTGTTGGGTTACATAACCTCTCTGGGCTAGTGTTTACAGTTCTCCACTTACATTCTCAGTGCAATCCTGTTCCTAATCTCCCTCCCAGTGTGCAATCAAACCACGCCACACTTGCAAGTTCTCCTGTGACAGCACTTGTCCACATTTCGGTTTTCATGGAAACTGATTTTTGGGTTTTTTTCCCCCCAAACTGGCTATCATTGTGAGTCATGCTTGGTGGTCACCTCTTCTCCTCTGCTCTCTGTTTCACCAGGTGAGTGTGGTAATGTCGGGGAGGGCTGGGGTTGCGGGTAGAACAGAGATAACAGGAAAAATGGGTGGAGTGAAGGAAACTGCGCTCAATCTGATAACAACTTATTGTCAGTGCAGTCAAAACAATGAAAACGAGTTTTTATCGACGTACTGCTGTTAACTTTAGGGAAACGCTCAGAACTCATAAGTAACTGGTTGTCGGTCAAGATCTGAAGCATTCCAGTCCTGTTTGGCTCAACTTGAGACTCATGAATCGGTTCAAAATCAGCACATTTGAATCATATTTATCTGAGTGTGGTTATTGTTTGGCAACAAGAATAATAGAAGTGTAGCCGCTGCATGTTTTTATGTGACTTTCTTATAAATTATTCATGAAAAATACCTTTATTTATGTGAGCTAATGATGAGCAGCAGCAGCGTGAACAAGTAAACTAGATGCAGATATCTGACCTTGACCTAAAACTCTGGGTTTGCTGATGTGGTATAAAGTCTGATCTGTTATCAGTGGCCTGCACTATGGCCTTTTTTACTGTTTTACTGTAAGTGTGAAAAACAAATGACTATACCCACACACACACGCACAGTTCTAAACACTATGCGGGATCATTCAAGTAATTGAAAAAAGCTGTCTGTAAACAAGACTCAACAAGCCTGGTGGAAATACAGGACACTTAGTTTGGTGAGTCAAACTGGCTTTTTGCCATGCATGCACGTGGACACACACACACACTCGCCTTGTATATGCACACTACTTGATATCAACTAATCGCACACTTTCACAATAGTGACTGCAGCACACAGAAACACACACTCAGACACTCCTGTGCAGAATTGTGGTCACGCATGAGTGCGTTTAAAGTCACACATTTGCACATTGGGATAGGAAAGTGTTAATTTGGTCAGAGTCATTTTTACTTGTACTATACTTAAAATGCTGATTATTTTTTACACCTCAACAGACCAGAATTTTTTATTATTATTTTTAAATAAAATATCTACCTATTAATCCTGGTATTGTCTGCGAAGCTGCTGCAGGAGCAACAGACTGTTAAAGGGGGCACACCCGCTCGGAGGAACAGATCTTGTTTGATCCTCCAGTGGGCAAGCAAGCAGTATAAACAGGAAGGGGCCCTGTGCTTTAGTGCGTCATTTGCTCTCGTGTCATTGGATGTTCTGTGTTGAAATGTGCTGGAGTGTTTCACATAACATTGTTAGCCCGATATCCTGGATAGGTACACTAAGGTGACGGAGACAAAAAAGTACCAGCACAGTGGATTGAAACATCCTCTTGAGGCAGCACAGTGATGCGGATGCCTTGGCGACGGTGCACGTGTCTTTGAAGTGTTTCGACTGTAGATATACTATAGACACGTGTGTATGTCAGCGGGTGGTGGGTGTTGACTGTTCTTCTTCTTCTCAGAAATATAGACTTAATTTGTGTGAAGCCTCTTCCACTACCTGGAACAGGTTTGAAACTAGGCAAAGGAAGCCACTACACTCTCTTGCTCTCATTGTCACATACACGCTAATGTACTTGCTTACACATAGATTTGAGCTCTGCTGCTTTCCCCTTTCCAAAACAGCATTTTGTGTTGTTACCATTCAGCAGAAAAATGCACTCTGCTCTTAAAATGATTCTGACTATACAAATGGCATGACTCACTTATACTCTGAATAGGATCCGGCCAGTTTAATCCAAAAGGCTATTCACGGAAATTTATGAAAGCACTGCACTTATCTTAAAAAAATAAAAAAATAAAACACACTATATCTGTGTGTGGCACGGATTTAAAATAGTGTAGTTATTTGTGCGTCCACGTGTCCTTCAAAGAGCGCACGTTTTGTCAGATAAAAGATGCAAGTGACAGAGCTTAGAAGAAGGGATCGGCAGGACAGTTACCACATGGTTTGTGAGGCATGACTGAATGGATGGAAGCAGTGTGCGACTGTTGGGAAAGAATAACATGCACTGCAGACCCCAGACCGCAGGAGGCATGACTCCCTCACCACGAGGAAACCTCAGGGCTTTCTGCTCCGTGTTCTGTTTGCTCTTTCTTCTCTCCTCATTTAGTTGTCCGCATGGTGTCTTCTCCTCTCAGATGCGCAATTGCCATATTGTGTTCTTCCTTCCATTTTTCACTTCCTCTTCCAGTTCTTCTCCCTCTCTGTCTAAATTTACTCACTTCCTGTGTCTCCCACTTCAGAGCACCTTTAGCCGTCCTTCTTGCTCTCTTCGATGGTGTGTTACCCCCACCATCACCACCGCCACACCCCTCTCGCTTGGCTCCCTTCCCTGTTTTCTTCCCAACTCTCCTTCGCTCACCTCTCCACTCTTCATATTTCATATTAGGCAATCCTTTCCATGGAGCCAGCTGTGTAAACAATAGGGACCAACCCTCCATGTTTTCTTAGAGCGAGAGAAAAATGGCGGAAAAACCTGGACACAAGGAGCTCGCCACACGCCGTCCACACGGATGATCTATGGCCCCTTGTCTCTCCGACCTCCTTTGAGCTCAAGTGGGATTTTCTGGGCAGCGATGTTGGTTTTTGTGTGTGTGAGGTTTGAGTTTGAAGCGTACAGGACGGTGTTTATGCAGGTATGGGAGCTTTCTGTTACCATAGCCCCTGCAAATATCAACAAAGTTGAAACTACAGTGAGTCACTCAAATGCAAACAGTCGAGTCATCCGCTGATAAATATGCCTGCAGTTTTAGTTTTGACAGCAACTGCGTTCTCGCTGCGTATATTTCAGCGTTCTAATCTTCAGACGCTCACTTCTCCTCTGACTCATGCCTAGTTTTCGTATCGATTAACAGAATGTGATGCGAGTTTACGTCGCATGGCCTACCCATATTTAGCAGAAGCACTGGCCCATCTTACTCTTCTATCTATAGCTCCGTAATCTGTCTACACATACTGTCAGCAGCCTATTTTTAAATCAGTGTTCCCAGAAGTTGCCACTGTTCCAGGGATTCAACCCGCTTCATCTTATTTAAAGGGTAGCTTGGCAAGCAACTTTAGTTGTAGGTTTTAGTGACTTTGGTTGACACAGTTAGAGAATGTGTGTGTGTGTGTGTGTCTGCATCTGTCAGGGTTTGTCTGTGCGTATGCGAGCTTTGGCTGTGAGTCTGCATGCATACACGCAGGTGGGCAGATGGTCCAGTTCTGCACGGACAGCCACAGCCGCGCTCATTTTGCGTGAAGAAAACAGGCCACCGTCTTACCCTGACAAGCGCTCAGCTCGTCTCTGGGTTTTATTTTTTGGTTTTTTTCCAGGTGCAGTGCTTGCTGGCATTTGAGATAATTAAAGGCTGACCTTTCTGAGGTGAGGCAGAAATGTCACGCAGCCTGCTCCACTGACAAGTGGATTCACCCCACAGGGAGCCTCGGTCAAAACAGCGGAGGATTCTCACCACCTTTAGAAGTGCACTTAGCACCCTTTAGCTTTCTCGCGCCACACCTTCTGACCATCATCATCGAGAAGTAGCTCCCACCTCCTGCTCACTCTCCCACAATGCATCAGCAAGCTGCGATTCTGACCGTCTCAAAACTATGCAGGTGGAAGAAGCAGCGAGGTGGATGTAATCATTTACCCTTTCAGCTACTGTATATAAAAGTAGCAGTACTCTTCTGTGTGGTGGTTTGGCCAAAAAACATGAATTACTGACGACAGCACTTCAAATAATGCATCACAGGTTTTTTGGGGGGATTTTGGATGAAAGGGCCACTCATTTAGCATTTTCTGTTTGAATTAAATTCTTTTATTATTTATATAGTATCAAAACGCGTCAGCTTCCTTGCCACCTTCCTTGGACGAGGTGAGAGCACTGTGAGAAAAACTAGAAGCTAGAAACAACAAATAACTTGCAGATCAGAAACTTACAGCTTCAGAGCTTAGCAAACAGGTACCGCATGGGAGAGAAGAAGAGACAAAATTCACGATGTGCAGTAGAGGTATATTAATGCACGATTACAGCTCCCCAGTGGGAAGTCCACCCAAAAGCCCAGCGCTATAACAGCTTAACTAAGGATCAGTATGGCTCAGGGTCACCTGATTGAGCCCTAACTATGTTTTAAGCCTAATCTTAATAGTAGAGAGTTGAGCGGGTTCATGTGTCTTGATCCAAAACTGGGTGCTGGTTCTGCGTGAGAGTAACCTGATAGTTAAAAGCTCTGTATCCTATTGTACTTCCAGGAAGCACGATTTAGCCTGCGCTTTGAGAACAGGGTGTTCTATTGTTATAACAGGTTATTAGAGTAATAGGTAAATGGAAACAGAGCATGTCTCATTACACTTTTGTCCCATTGAAGCCTTTTTATTAGACATTTTAAAGTGCTTTAGAATTAGAAGTAGGGTGATTAGAGCCAGCAGTCTTCCCGGATTATGTTTACACTGGGAACAATCACAGACTTCTTAGTGTGGTCAGAGAAAAAAAAAAGAGAATGTTCTTAAGATACACAGTAAATGAGCAGCCTTCATTAATAATGTAAGTGTGTTAATGTAGGGTCTTTTAAAATGTTCTATCTGAGTTTATTTTGCCAGAATAGACTTGAGAGTGATTCCACGTGTAACCTGTTTCTGTTTACATCATAATCAGCCAGCACCCACCCCTTTCACTGGACCTCACCAAACACGCAGTCTGCTCTTTATGCAAAACCCCTCCCATCTGAGCTGATCATATACAGTAAATGCAGTGTACTGTAGAAACTCCCCCGGGGCACAAAGATGTGCAAATGGGATTTAGCACTCAGACAAACCTCAATAATCACATGCCACACAGGCTGTACACATGAGCACACACACCGCTCCCTTATACCCACGCACTTGTTGATATATTACATAAGCATGTGTTTTTTCTTGTACACCCCTGTATGTAGTCTTCACTGTCTGAAACAAGCTCTTACAGCTCCTCTCCCTTTTAAGCCAGCTTTCTCCTGATTGGCTGCTCCTCACAAACAGAAGGTTTAAAAAGGAAACTGGAGGGGCTGCTGTGTACACAGCTAGAGCTGTGTGTCTGATATTTTTCCTCTTAACTTCATACAGAGCTTGGAATAGAAAAACTGCCTGTGCTTTGGATTCACAGGAATTGCTGTCGCTGACCTCATTAGTGGAAACTTTAGTTTAATATGAGCATTATCTACAGTAATGGTGTTTATATGACAGCAAGTAAGTGACATTTGAAAAAGTATAATATGTACACAGTCATATCTTCACACATGCTTGTTTGCACTCCCACCTGACGTGCATATCCACCCACGCTGCTATCCTCATGAAAATTTTACTGCATTGTGCTTGAGTGACTTCCGTTACATGTGCCACTGCAAAGCCATACACATTTTTTGTTTAGGCCTTCACTGTTAAACAATGAAGTGCGGTGCTGTAGGGGAAGTACCTAAAGGCGGTTACAAATGTAAAAGCATATATGTAGCAGTATTTCTGTCTGCACGTGCAACAAATCAGCCGCATTTCACTGACATGCATGCAGCAAAGTGTTCAGAAGGTAGCAGGTGTTGTTGCGAGTAATTGAGCTGATGCAGTGTTTATGGCTGTAGAGTATTTGCTTTTGTAACCTGTTCTTTCTATGACTGGTAAAATCCCCACAATGCACTGCATACGTTTAGAATTTAGTTAAAAGAGCACTTAGGGTAATCACAGGTTTGTTCTAAGATGGGTTGATCCTTTATAATTATGCTTTGTGTGGCATTATCATAACATGTGGCCTATCTTCACTAAACTCACTGGTATCTTTGCTGTGTCCATGTGCTAAGTCTTGGGGTAAAAAAAGAAAGGAAACAAAAAAATGGTGTCTGTGTTACGCTCTAACTCTGAACTCCTTGAACTTGAATACATCTATGTTTATCCACTCAACAGAATCTCACTATACGTCATGTATTCGCATTGACCATCTCCCTTGGTTGCGTCTCTGTGTTCGCTGTCCGCCCGGACCTCGTGCTGCCATTTGCTGGCTTTTCTGATTAATTCAGTGTTTTCCAACACATCCAATTACATTCTCTCATGACCTCTAACCCTTTCTTCCCTCTGCCTGCTACATGCCAAACATAGTTAAGACCAAGTGACCCAGAATGTTTGTTTATTTTTCCTTCTACTGTAAGTGATCACATACTGTACATTCCCCCTGGAGCTGGCCTCCATGCTAGATCTTGCCTGTGTGCGTTTGAGCAGTTTAAAATGAGTTTGGCAGATATGGGCGAGGAAATCTTAGAAAATCTTTAAGAAGATGTACATTAATGGGCTGAGCTCTAGGCCCACAGTCTCTGTGGATTTGTCTTGTGATATGACACATCACGTTGTGATGTGTCATATCGTGTCGTGTTGTGTTATATGTAGTGCCGACGTAGGACAGTTTTTCCAATTTCATTGTACTACTGTACTATGTATGACTGTGCAATGACAATAAAGAGTTATCTTATCTTATCTTATCTTGGCTTTGCTATTGCATTACTGTTTGATGTTAGACTTTTGCACTCTGTCCATAACTGTTTTTATTCCACATCTGTCCACATTTCTGCTGTATTAATGTAGCAGATGGGTGAGTTAATTTTTTTATGTGCCATACAGAAAAATTCGGTTTCAGTCTGAGATCTTGAGCAAATACACAATAAAAGAGCAGAAACTGTACAGCATTAGGCACACGACTGTTCCCCTTCTATCTTCATCATATCGATGACCTCTCTGTGTTAGGCATATCATGCACATAAATCACTGCCTAACCCACCTGCCACAGAGATTCAAGAGCTGCCTGACAGAGGGGTGGAGGAGATCAGATTGGGTGAAGTGGAGAGAATATATGCTCGTATTCAGATGTTTTAAGATGAAGTGTGTGTTATTTAACATGCTAGCCACTGCAAACACAGAGCTCACAGCTGTTTGCGAGAGTTGTGATATGTATGTCGACAGCTTTACCTGACTGTGGTATGTGCACCTCTCACAGCAGATTAGACAGGTTTTCAGGTGAGTCTCAGTTCCTCATGTAGTGGTGTGTGTGTGTGTGTGTTTGTTTGATCTCTTTTCCCTGTGATTGTTCTGTCCTGGCAGAGGGGATTACCCAGGTAGTCAGCTACATTCTGCCTCCAACTGTTGACGCTTGCAAGTATGCACGGATGAGTGGAAAAATGACTGATTGTATAATGCCTTTGAAACGCTTCAGCTGCGACAATCAGTCTTTGTTTACATGCATCAGAAAATGCTTTTCTTTAGCTCTCAGCATCAGACATGTGGGCTTCGTTCAGGAAACGCTCCAATGCTCACAAACAGCGCAACATGTAAATTGTTTTTGGGATTAGCAAATACGGGGATTTAGATTATTGTTATTAGGGGTTGTTAAGTAACAAAGACAACAAAATTCACTGGTTGTATGTATTGTGTGACTTGTATGGTTAGATATGTCACATATGAGCTGGCTGTTTTGTAGTTTCCTGACCTGAACTTTATTCCCAATTTTGAGAGTAGGATGCTTTCTGTTGTTGGCAGTTTACATTCTCTAAACAGTCCAACCTAACTATGAATCAAAACACAAGTGAGCAGAAGCTTTGGCTGCCTTTAGCTCAGCCTACGCTGTTATTATCCCTGACGAAATGTAACCAAAGCCAGTCATTCTGCAGCCATGTTTATTTACTGTAACATCAGCAAAAAGGAAATGCACAACAGAGTCGGTGCAGGTGAACAGTAACATGAGGTCCTGCTTATCATTTAGTATGACTTTTTATGGCACCCATATGAGGCAGTGTAATGATAATGGTGAATGAAGTGGCCCATTTCCAGTCTATGGGTCTCCCATTGTCCCGGTGAGTTGCAGTTCCTCATTTAAAGTATCGGTTCAACGTTTGTGGCCTCCTTAGTTTATTAGATTAAAAAAATATATGGCATTGCATCACTTCAGTGTGCACTTTCAGCAATGCTGTTGCATTTTACGCGATTGCAGCAAGGTTCAATGCAGAATGTATCAAGCCAGTGTTTCGTAATGCGTATTGTTGTGTTGTAGTCTGAACCAGATGCAATATCCTGATGGAGATTGTTACTATGTGACTCTTAACTATTTTTTTTTAGGTCAACAGGGGCTTTAAAAGCAAATAAAACTATACCTAGCTCCCATGGGCTGTAAAGGCTTTCAGGCTCTCATGTGCTCATCTCCTGACCACCATACACACCAGCTCATTGTGACAGAATGACTGCATAGCACTTTGGCCTTGGAAGTCCAAGGCCATGTAGTCTGTAGTGAATAAACTCACATATGTTTGTAAAAATCAAAGAATCACGTGACTAAATATGTTAAGAGAAAAGAACTACTAAATAAAAACTTTCCAATTCTTAAAACTTAAACCCCCTGTTGAGTGTTTAAAACGTTCGTGTAACTGTTCATGTTCACAAACCAACTACGTTGTATACAAATACACAGAAGAAGAAACAGCACTTTTATTTGAAGTAAATAGTTGAATCAATCGCCATCTAAATGGCACTAAGATCAAATGTAGTATGATGATGATGATACAGACAGTGGGGGAACATGACAAGTAACATCAGAGTTATCTATACCAAAGTTATATGGTCTATTTTTTCACCTCATTATGTCGTCCCCCCCCCCCTTTCCTAAATTTGTTATTAATCTGTACATCTGTGCATGCCTCTCCTGTCATATATCCCAGCGCTTTCTGTACACCACACAAGTGGAAACAGGCACACGAACACGTCTGACTTAACCCTTCTCTCTTTACAGGAGTTCATCCATGATGTCGCGGTGTAATTCATGCTAGAGTGCTACATTCCTGCTTCATGCAAAGACACATTCCACATGCTTCTTTTCTTTCTGTGAGGCATCTGTGTGGTTCGAGTTGTTTTACTGCTCCGCATCACATCCACTGACTCATAAAAAGGTCATTATGGTTTAAAAAAACAAAACAAAAAAAGTTTGCTCATTTTATGATGAGCTGTTTGGGATAAATGGCTTTTCTCATATCCCTGTGTATATTGTGATGCTAATGTACCATTCTATGATAATTGTTCTCCGGGTGTGTAGATGTCAGCGCGCTCTTGCCTGCTCACGCTTTCCGTGGTGATTACAGGTCTGTTTGTTCACGTCTCGCTCGTAATTTGGAAGCGAACTCTGCAGCAGGAGTCTCGAGCGGTTCCCAGAAATGCCACCTTGGGTCTCACCTCTGGCTTCTGCAACTGGTGTAATTAGCAAAGTTTTCTTTTGCGGCGCTCTCTTCATTTATGTTTTGGCTCGCCTCCCACAGTATTTGTACTCTGTCACTGTTAATGAGCGAGTGTGTGAGCGCACAAAGCTGAGAGGAGACATCACACACCCACTGCTCGCATCGCAATTTTAACACTCCATTAGATAATTAAGGCGGATGGGGTGTTTTTGTAACGTTTCAGATGAGACATTACCATTAATTAGTGTCAAAAGAAAAGCACTGTTTTGCTCAAACACTTAAGTACAAAGGGAAGTGATCTCTTTACCTTGCCACTGAAGCACTAAATGATCTCCTTTTCTCTCTCTCTCTCTCCTTTTCTTTTTTTTTTCTTAGACAGAGGCTCTGCAACTGCGAACAGGGGGCCCATTCAGGGAGAAGAGCTTTCTCCTGGCATCATGTGATCTGCACTTTTCCTAGGAGCGCTCTGCAGTTGAAGAGTGGAATGACGTCCCCGTGAAAGCATCACAACCACTAGCACCCCCATCACCGCCATTGCCGCTCCTGACTGTTGCCATCAAAGTGCACCTCTTCTTGACTCAACTTGCCTCCTGTCTTTCTCTGCCTTCATCTTCGAGATAAGGAATGGCCGCGTTACTTCCCAACGCCTCTTGCAAATAAGACCGTTTCACAATCCCAGAGAAAGGAAGGATAAAACGCTCCACATTCCTCCTTTATACTTCGGCCCCATTTTTCTTTTTTTATCTTTTGTGTCCTTAGTAACTCAGCCCTTAACACACACACAGACACACTCACCCACATACATTCGCTAAACCCAATAGGATTTTGCGGCCATTTTCAGGGCAACCTTGTGAACCTTAAGGAGATATTTTCTTTTTTCTTTTTTTTGCAAACTTTGCCTGTTGGAATATCTTCTTACCCAGCATCCTTATGGGGGATTAAATCCTTACAGGAATCCATACTGACTCCTGACTGTGGCGCTGTTGCCTCTCAGTGAGGGTTTTTTCTTTACCCCAGTGAGGTCTTTTCGTGACTTGTAGGTGGACTGAGCCATCATGGCTGGGAAGGGCAACCCGGTGCCGGGCCCCCACCTCAACGGCTTCCCCGTGCCCACCTACTCCTACTTCTTCCCCCACATGTTGGGGAGCCTGTCGCCTCCAGCCCTGCCGGGACTGCCTCTCAGTGGATACAGCACCCCCTCACCAGCCAGTGAGTAGAGTTTGAGCAACTTTTCAGTTTTCTCTGCGTTGGTTCGCATTTTGCATGTGGAAGTGTTTGATGCTCTGGCTGTTGTGCAGGTTTTGAGTGACAGGAGGTATGGAGATTTACTTTCCTTTGTGCGTGTGTCCTGGTTTCTCTGCGCCGCTGTGGCTCACAGTTTCCGGTACAGCTCGCCTGCTGTGTGTATTTGCGTACATACTCGTATGCTGGTAAAAAACACTTTCATCTCGTCCTGTTTAGATCATTCTTGTTTGAAAGGTGTGTGTGTGTGTGTGTGTGTGTGTGTGTGTGTGTAAGTGTGTAAGTGTGTGTTGGTAAACAGACACACACACACACCCACATGCCCATGTCGCCTCCAGCGCTGTCCTTAATTTACAAACCCACACACACACGCATTGCAACGTCAACATAGATCACAAGGAAATGAGGCAGGACAGCCAGAAAGGAGCATTGTTCATTTGGGGAACACACATTTGGCAAGTGTTCCGAAAGTAAATCTCGGAAATACTGCCGCAGACAGCGTTCTTCTTATAACTTCTTTATTCAATCCATCAAAAGCTTCAGAGCGAACTGGCAGTGTTGCTTATTAAAGTAGGACTTGGTGGAAAAAGTACTTGTTCAGAAGTAAATTAAAGTGTTAGTGGTTTATTAATTCAGAAAATGGAATGGGAAATATGGTTAATTGTGAACAGTGGTAGGAAATAGAACTTCTAATGTTGAAGATTGTAAAATCTTCATCATTTTTTTTTTCTCCAAACTAGTTATGTTATGTTATAGCTGTTTTTTCCACAGCTTTGGATTCAGTATTTGGACTCAGTCAGGCTCAGTCAGGGGGAACAGTGTTGGTGGGTTAGTTAGCGGTTTGTGGGTGTCAGTTAGGATAAGATATTTGTGCATGTGTCCATATGTGCGTGCAGGCTTTTCTGGCATTCAGAGGTTTCTCCTTAGTTTCACCACATTATGGTGGTGCTGTGATTGGCACTGATAGGATGAAGGTCCTGCATTCAAATCTGCTGTTATATTATATTGAAAGCTAGTTCTAATTTGGCAATAGGTGTGAATGCCCTCTGATAGACGGGTCCAGGGTTTATCCCATCTCTCACCCTGTGACAGATAGGATAGCCTCTAGCCAAAGATGCTGGCGTATAACTGCAGGAAGAAATTGTTTGTTTTTTTGGGTAAAAATTGGAACGCAAAGGTTAGCTGTGACTGAACTTTCAATACAATGTGAAAGAAGACTGAAAATGAAGATTGAAAAATGCTAGAATCAGTCACCATATATCATTGGGCAGCCATTGTGTCATTTAATCTTTAAGAATACATCACATTTTTCAAAGGTCATCCAAAGAATTTTCTCAGAGCATACTGAAGTATTTCGACCTTCAGTCTAAGACAAATACGCTGAAATAAAACAAAGTACAGGGAGAGCTGGCAGCTTTCAGAGTCTCACAGTGTTGTTGTTCTTCAGTTATGCTAATCTCCAGTAAAGGTTGAAATGACTGCAGTGGTTTGACAGATTTATCATTTATCTTAAGAAAGTCAGATTTATGCACTCTGTACAGTTTGTATACTTGATCTGCAAAGTAACTTGCAACTACAGATCACAATATTGTGAATTATAGATGATTATAGGTTGGTGGAATTACAAAGGTAATAGATATGTATGGTAAATGGACCACCACCACTGTTTACAGAACAGTAATGCGCTTGGACAATCTCTTAATGTGCTAACGTAGAGGGAGCAACAGAAACAATAACTGAAGCAATGAAGTCGGTCAGTTTGTGTGCATTAGTGTGGACAAAGCTGTCAAACCCTGTGCTCACTCGCACAGGTTCAGAGGGGGTCAGCGTATTGACTTTCTATCTGCTGGAGCTTGTGTTGGCAGTCAGGGTGGAGGGAAGTAAAGAACAGGCCGTGCCCAGCCCAGTCACTCCCACTTCCCCAATACCAGATACCACACCTCACCACATAAACTGGAGCGCTCGTCAGATTCCTCTTTTTTTCTTTTCTTTTTTTTTTTAAAACGCTCTTTGCAAGCGTGCATGCGTGTGTACATTCCTGCATGTGCGTCTATGCACGTCCGCGTGTGTATCCCTTGTCCCAGTGTTTGCCATGTGGGGCGGCAAGATTTCTTCCGTTTTGCCTGGACAAACATTTCCTGTCAGTAAACACTGGAGAGCCAGGGACACCACAGTTTCCTGACGTGCATGAGTACACATTCGCACATGCACACACGGACAACATAAACACAATCTTTGCCCTTCATGCTGGCTCACTTTCTCACTCGTGCTCTGCCACGCATGTAGATAACTGCAGGCATAATTCACACATGCTCATGCTTTTCTTTCTTTTTCCTTTCCTTCCTTCCTCACCCATGCACACACTCGCGTAGCACACATAAACATCAACACACACACACACACACACACACACACACACACACACACACACACACACACACACACACACACACACACACCAGCTAAGCTCCCATTCAGTACTGAGCACTGAGGAAAGAAGAGGGGTTGCTGAGGAAGACGGAGAGAGTATTTGGAGCTTGAATGCAGGAGGAGAGGAGGGATTTAGAAACTCTTCACCTAAATGCTAATAATTACACGCATGTATGTTTACACTCATACATGTTTGAGCAAATAATGTGCTTTTTCCCCCTTTTAACTGGAAAGTTGCTTACAGCTGGCCAGATGAATAGCTTTGACCTTGTTAAAATTTTCAAGGTCAAGCTTTGTAGTTGTTAACACAGAGCTCAGTTATGTTTTAAAGCTTCATTATGTTCGCAGCTGGGAATGAACGACAGCTGTAAACAGAATGAAAATCATATCTGATGATTAGCTTGTTTCTAGATCGTCCACAGACATGACTTTGGGGTGCAGGGATTTTTTTATTAGTGCAAATGCTTAGCTGCTGTTCTTATCACCTTTGTGGCAAATAATTAGCATATTTTATAACATTATTATTTGAATCCTCGTGCATTATTTTCCACACATAGGGTCAGATTGGCCCTTGATTTAAATCAAACACACAAACTGAATTATTAACGTTTGCGACATTGTGGTAATATTGAATGCTGAAAGAAAGCATGCTTATTTTCTGCGCTTGGTATTGAAATGGACTGACTGAACCGGCTAGCCCCGGCCTCCTTTCTCATCTTGTTTCCTAACCAAGACATGTCATTCAGTTAACTCTCCAAAGAGGAGCCCTACTGGTGGTCTAGACCAATTGCAACATTTATGAACAGCAGGCTGGCGGCAGTTCTAGCTCTGCTCTGAAGACCTTTTTGGAAATGTTCTGCCACTCTATCTACAAACTGGAGCAAATGAAGTAGATGGTAATCCTTGCAGAAGAGCAAGGATTGTCGTCGTCAGCTGTAGTCGAAAGATCCTGCAGTTAGAGTCTTTCTGAGAAACTCACTGGATAAGCAGCTGATTAATATCACTCTGCAATGTTTTGTTTCCCAAAGTATTTATGAGTCAATATTTGTAGAAGAACACAGTGTGACGAGAAGCTGATTGCTACCACCTGTTTGCATCCTTAATGTGTTTTTGGTCCAGAAACACCTGCATTTTTCTTTTTGTTCAATTGCACTCTAATCGCTGATGTAAAAGACCGTCATTAGAAATTCTTGAAATGAATAATGGTGAATAAACAGTCATGAATCCAGGACTTGGCATATGGTTTAAAGCGGAAATCATTTACAATCAAAAGCTTTTCGAGTACTTTCGCTTAAAAAAAAAAAAAATTCTGTCTTTTCTTTCTGCTTTCCTCCCTCTCTTCACACTCCTCCGCCTCCCCTTCCTCAGAGTCGGACATCACTGAGAAAGGGGAGGCTAACTCTGCCAGTCAGCTCTGGTCTGTTGTGGTTTTATTTTTTTTGGTAAACCACAACAGGCCAATTATTTGGACCAAGCACAGCAGGAGGGTTAATCTCAGCTTACAGCTCATCTCTCTCTCCCTCTGTCTTCAGAGGGTTACGCACTGGAGCAGATCAGTTTCAGATATTGATAATACATTTATAGCCTGCAGCTTTATTAGTTAACGGAATATTATGACTATGGATTGATCCCAGTCACGCAACCAGGAACTTGCACGTTGCTGTATTGAACAGTATGTGCTCATTACATGCACGCTCAAACATAGGCACATACAGCACACCTCTCATTAGTGTTTTTGATTAAATTCCTCTCACTGCAGGCCTGTATGAATATGGAAGTATCCGGCATTAACACCTGCAACTATCGATCCCGTCATTATCATTTAAGCCTTCTGCTGTCTGTCACCAAGCTCACTAACACTGTACTATTACATTAGCGCAGTGTTATGAGTGATCATAATGAATGGAGCCAGCTTCCTACCTGCTGCCGCGATGGACTAATTGGCTTTTCCCCACAGAGCTCTCTTGTTTCAGCAGCCACAGTAATTGCTTGGTACAGGAGCATTTCCTAGGATGGCTAACCCGTACCAGCACCATCTCGTTTGACTTATTAGAGGGTGAAATGGCATTTATGAATGTACTTTGGGGCCAGTAGGAGAAATACTAAAGGATATTTTCAGACCTCAAGGAAGGTTATATGTGTGTGTGTGTGTGTGTGTGTTTTACCCATCCCATTAAGCAGCCCGTTGCGGAATGTACAAACCACGAGCAAATATGGATATGGTAATACTGGGCTGTGTGTGTTGGTTTCTGGGACAGACAGGTGGTTCCTCTCTGCGATGGTGGTCTGCAGGAATCAGAGGGCCGTGTCAGTGCACTCCATGGGTGGCAAACACAAACGCACACAAGCACACACTTTCACACACACATAGCTTGTGTGGAAGGGATAAGTGTAATGACAGTGAGAATCACCTTTTCTATCAGGTTACCAGGTGCCAGCTATTTAGCTCCTTCGGATAGACACACACAAAGACTCTTACATAGAAGCAGTACCTCTGGAGAGCTGCTTGTCATTATTGGAAAGTCATTTGAGGGGTGCCAATACTCTGACGGTGGAGACGCGGGCTTATTAAACATGGTGTGTAAAACACATCCAGCATGTCAGCAAAGCACTTGTTCACCCCAGCTTAATGACCTTGTTAATTAACTGCTCAACACTTGGAGGTTGAAAAATGAGCACAAGGACTATCCTATTCTTAAGTTTTCAAAGAAGCAATAGTCTCTGAAGGTACTTTGGGAGTAGTTAGACTAATTCAGCGGGCTTTATGGGTTATTAATATTACCTTTTTTTTTTTTTTTAAAGAAAAAAAGCCATTTTCACTTTGCTTTTGTTGAGTAACAACACATTTAATGTATAACAAACTTTGTGCTACCTTGTAACGTATGATAAATTAGTGATCAATGGCATCTAAATATAGGTTCAATGAGGCGTTATAGGCCTATCCTAGTATCAAGAGCATGCACAAGATCAAAAATATCAATGGCTTTTATTGGCAGCTGCCATAATCTACTACTGATGTTTCTGTATATGATCGTGTGTTAGGGAATTCACCGAATGAGAGTGGCCTCCTTATTGTGTGTATCAAAATGAGCTTCTGGGCTTTGTTCATTAGGATTGCAAGGACAGGAGTGCAACAAAAGAGTGCCCATTTTAGGAGGGAAATAAAGGGCAAAAAGGAGCAAGTGGAGTTTGTTTTGTTTTATTTCTGTCTAAAAAGGAAAAATATGAAAGGCAGGAAATCAGTGTTGCTAGCTTGCACGTGTGCTAGGAGTAAGAGCCACAGGCACACATACTTTTGGCAGCAACCTTGTCTTGTACAACCATCGTGCACCAGAACACCTGCGAGTTTAGCCAACGGGTACGCACTAGGAAACCCATCACCCTCGCTGTTAGTGCGCTTGCCTTTCCATGTGTTCGTCCTTCCTCGCTCCCCCCACCCCCGTTCTTTTTTTTTTTTTTTTTTTTTTTTTCTGGCTCCTGCTCGTCGTCTTTCAAACCCCTCTTCAACATTTCTCTCCCCTCCTTCCATTACACCTTTCTGCACTCCCTTTTCTTTCTTCATACCTGCACTCCACCCTCCTCTTCATTCACCACATTTTTACTCCTATCCCCCTTTCTTCCCACCCTCCTTTTCTCCACCTTAGGACTTGACAGAGCTATCATTACCATGCCACCTATTTACTCGCAGGCTGTTATTTTCCATTTGCTTTGAGGGGACCTGGGGCCAAATCCCTGCCCACAATACTTGATCCTAACCACAGGATTTATCCCCGAGTAGCTTGGCAAGTGCGGTCCACTCCCCAAGCTCCCCCCCTTCTTTTTATTTTCTTGTCCTCTCTCCTTCCTTTTTCTTTTGCTTGCTCTCTTATTCTGTCTTTCTTTCTACAGGTTTTTCTCTTCCACGGTTGCTTATGCAAATACAGGCCCTTCTTTTCAAAGAGCTGTCTACCAGTAATCCGATGGATGGCTCCATTTTCCCAGTGCTGCACACACAGACAAACACACATGGATTGCATACAGTGTTAGGATACAAGGACACATGCTATCTCTCAAACATTCGCTCCAGTTGCCGCATTCATGCACTCATGCATGCAGATCCACATACGCATACAGTGACACAAGCAGGGAGAACCCCCCTCCTCTGCAGCATGAGTGTTATATTTTGAGTAGCTGTAGTAGGGCCATAACAACTTCAAAACCAGCAGGCTGTCGCCAGCAGCCATGCAGCACTCAGTTGGGTAAACACTGGCATAATCTAAATCTCTCTGTGATGCTTTAGTGCAAGGATCTTTATTTCTGCTCTCTTCAAAGGCCCCTGAAGGAAGTCAAGACAAGGGTAAAGAGATAAGAAGTCCCTCTTTTTCCCCTCCCTCCTTTTTCTCTCTATTCTTCTATCCTTTCCCTCAACCTACTCTTTAAATGACCCCCTTCTCTTTCCTTTTATCTCTCCTCCCCACCCTTTCCACACATGCGCACACATATATCTCTATCTTCTTATGCCCTTTTTGCAAAACGCATAGCGCACAGCCATAATTCACACTGCTGCATACATTCAAATGTCAACGACTCTCTCTCTCACAGGCATCATTCCTCTATTGTCCTTTCATAAGCGGTAGGAATGACGGCATCTGTAAAATATAGGACAGTTACCTAATAGAGGAGACGAGAGAGGGAAGAAAAGGAGAGTGGCAAGGAAAGGTGGCGAGAGGTTGTGCAGGTCTGCCCCGCACCGCTCAGAAAGTGATTGAATTATCAAGCAGGGCTTTTGCTTGTTGTCCAAGAGGGTTTCAGAGGGGAAAGCCCTTTTCTCAGCAGCTAATGCGCTTTTTCAGCCTGGCACAATGGCTAACTGTGTTGTGGAGAGGGGCTAAGAGAGCTCTGTTCGCCCAGAGCTCATGGGGCCACCAGCTCTCTCTTGGCACTTCTCTAAGGGGCCTCTGGCCACACTTAACCTCATGGCTGTCTGCTAGCATTAACACATAACCTCTTCAGAGTGGAAAGATAATGCACTTGTGACAACATTAGCACATTACAGTCCTAAGTGTACCACGGGTTTGCTAATGCAGAATGAATTGTGCTGTCTTTAGATACTCATTAGCATTCCAGAGGTTTGTGGAAACGCATGCTTAATGATCTCTCGACCTTCCGTGTCCTCCTGGGGTGCCAGCAGCTTGTTTTTCCAGTTATGTCCTTTTTAAAAAATGACTTTGACTTATAGATCGCAACCCCTTTTCTGGAGTCAGATACTGGAATAGGAACGCAAGGTAAAAGTTGTCAAGCTGTGACTGCAGCTCTTTTTTTTTTTTAAAACAGAGAACATTATGACCTGGTGTCATTTCTAATAGTAACAATAAATCACAGGTTATATGTTATTAAAATTAAATTGCACAGTACCTTTTACAGTGTTTACCACATACCACACCCTGTGTCTTTAAGCCCTGTGTTAGGAAAAGAAGCAGATATTCAGGACTGTAATTATTGCTGGTGTATAGAGGGGAAAGAAACACAAGCATATGTGCTCCAGACGGGATTAAAATCAGCGATCAGCACATGCAATATTAAAATCAACAAATCTCTCTTACAGAAATAAATTCCAGCTGCATGAGGCACAGATGTTGGGTGTGAATTCATAAATCCTTCGGGGTCTGCAGGTTATCCAGTAAAATTAAAGGTTGTCTTATATTTGGCCCTTTTTGTTCTCCCTGTTTGGTAAATGATAAATGGCCTGTATTTATATAGCGCTTTACTAGTCCCTAAGGACCCCAAAGCGCTTTACATATCCACCCATCCACACACACATTCACACACTGGTGATGGCAAGCTACATTGTAACCACAGCGACCCTGGGGCGCACTGACGGAGGCGAGGCTGCCGGACACTGGCGCCACCGGGCCCTCTGACCACCACCAGTAGGCAACGGGTGAAGTGTGTTACCCAAGGACACAACGACCGAGACTGTCCAAGCCGGGGCTCGAACCGGCAACCTTCCGATTACAAGGCGAACTCTTGAGCCACGACCGCCCCATCGTTGAACTCACAGCAAAGAGCTGAGGAGTGCTTCTTCTTTTGAATATGATATTAAATCAAATTCTTTAAGTTAGTTTAACACTGAGCAATCTTTTTTTTTTTTTTACTGATCAAGCAATTTATATCTAATTCAAACAGAAGATGTTCAGTCACACAGATATTTAAGCGTCGTCTAACCCAACTAATGGGTTTATATTGTAACTCGTTATATAAGACAGTGCAAATTACTTCTAAACCTGCAAATTATGGTGTGATGGGCCATACATTTTTGTGCTGTGGTCTCAATGCTCCATTTTTCGTTCTCATTTTCCTTTTACCTCTCGCTCTTTTGCCTTCATTTTTCATCTCTCTGATCTCTCTTTTCATTCCCTGCGTCGTTTTCTTTTCATCCATAGAAAACAGCTGTTCAGCAGGTAGCCTGTGATTAGTGCTACGAGGCACCTGAAACTTGCCCTGGCGTTTGACAGCCCTTTCAGGCCTCACACTCCTTTTATCATCGTGGTCCAGTCTTCCTTCATTTCACAGAGACATTATGCGAGTGCGCTAAGCGGACGGAGAGGATGTGATTAGTGACACCGCTTTGAAATGGCCTTCTAAACAACTGGTGTGCATTATGCCTTGATTAGTCCCTTAATTTGATCTCATGCAACAAACAGATGTTCGCTCAGTCTCACAGTCATACCAGCCACAAAATTGTCTGCCAGGATTGTAACAGAAGCCTGTTTTGCACAATAACTCTCACTGCCATAACCTAATTATTCTGAGCAATGCCACAAAACATGAACCGGCAACTATAAAACATGCAACACAGGGACACCAGTCAACCCGACATGCAGAGCACTGAGTGGATTAGACTGTGCAGGGTTTTCAGTGCAGTTTGATTTGATGGACTTCCACAGCAGTCACAATGATCAGTTACTGCCAAGTTAAAAATATCAGGTATCAGTTTGGATGGATTGTAGCACTTCTTTTTCTTTTAATCTTCTAATTCTTGCAAACAGGGATGTTTGGTGGCACACGGTTTTATGGATCTTGTCTCTTTTAGTTGTTTAAGCTTGCACAATACACATCTTGACCAAGCACCAACACCACAAAATTACACAAAAGCAGCCAAGTCTTTTAATCAGCTGCTTGGTTTGTGTATACTGTGTGCTGAAGAAAAATCTGAAACAGAGAAACTATGTCCCACAGCAATGCAATCAGGGAAGATTATGGTTTGTCATCTGAAATACTCATCTGAGCATTAGATGCCAAGCAGGCTGTAGTTCAACAGTGATCAGCCTGTTTTATGTTTGTAGAAGTGTTTTTGTCTCATCACACAGCGGTTGGTCATGTGTTCACAAGTAAAATGCTTTCCACCCGCCTTAAAGCATATGATGTGGTGTAAAGATAGAAGCAAAGATGCATAGACTTTTAGTAAACACTTAATTTTCATCCACCGTATAACTCACTTCTCCCTTCGGAATTTACTTTAAAATCCAATTATTAACATATAAATCTCCACACGGACAAGCCCTCGCTTATAAAGCAGAGATTCTGAGACGTCATCACTGCAGCCGGCTTCTCTGGTCTTCTAACCAGGGTCTTCAAAATGTCCCAGAGGCAATCATGTTTTTGAAGCTATAGCACCCAAACTTTGGTATGGCCTGTGAGATCTCTGATTTGTTTTAAACGACTGCTGAAAACACATTAAGCTATTATAGGTTAGCTTAACTCTTAATCTTCTCCCCTGTGTTTTGGGCCGTAGTTTACAACCATTTGCTTGTAAAGAATCATCTTGCGTGTTCAAACATGTACAAGTATACATTTTCAAACATACGGACACATAAATAACGACATAATTTGTGGCTATATTCATATTCTGAAGTTGTAACTCTGTTTTCAAAAGTCCTATACAAATAATAATTTTTAATTCTATTGATGTGTTTTCTATATATGTATAATTGGCTAATATGATATATCAGCCTGTGGTTGTAGCATATGTCTTATAAAAAAAACATTTTAGGATGTGTTAGATCTATAAAGTACAAATTTAAAGTTATGGATATTCCACTTTATGCATTCTTCTTTTGGCCTGTGTTGGTCATCGTCTGCAGGATCACAACAAAGAGAAATAAATTCAAGACAAAAACACTATGATCCTTCACATATGATTTATCCATTCAGTATCAACTATGAATATCTAAAGCAGCACTTCTCAAAGAGAGGGGGCCAATACTCAAAGATAAAGATTTAGAGTGACACTATATACCTGGAGCCCAAGACCTTGCTCTTTGACCTGAAGATGCCTCTAATAGATTCTTTGAAAGAAAGCTCGAGGGCTAAAGAGAAAGATGGTTAGAGGGAGAGAGCGAATGAAGGTAGTGAAGGCTCCCTGCAGGCATCTTAAATCACAGCAGGCCCAGACTTCACCAAGAATCAGGAGCAGATTCACGCTTTCCACAGATGCCCACCGACTCTTTCACATACCTCCAGCAATATACAGGTGGTGCACGATCTGCAATGAGAAAGTATCCCCATGTAGACAAACGTTTAGCTTCCTCATTCTCCAAACCCCTATAAACTGAGCCGCTGTGTTTCAGTTTCTCAGACGCCTGTACAGCGGTGCAGATGCAGTTTTAGTTACATCAGCTGTTTATGAACTTGTGATTGGAATGTAGGTATGACTCTGTTTACTGTAAACACGGAGAAAGCCTGAAACGGAGTGACGGAGAGATCAGGTTGTGCCACAGATGGGTTTTTGCTGATTCAATATTTACTCATCAAACAGAACTATTTCCTGTAAGCACTTCATGTCAGGCCAAAATCACTCTGTCTCTCAGCACCACCTCTCGCTTTATCTCCTTTTCTCCCCCCCACCCTTGGAGCAGGCTTTCATGTCGCTCCCTTTCATCGTTGTAAACTTTTGCGGGATTTGTTTTCCCTCCCCGGTTTGCTTTTGTTTGTCCGTCTTTCCCAGCGTCTTCTTTCTCAAGCATCAGATTCCTTTTCTCCTTTTTTTCCCCCTGACTGTTGCAAACCTTTCACAGCAACTGTCTTTAAAGAAAAAAAAAAATAGGACATGCTAATCAAGCCGTGTACACAGAGAGTACACAGTGAGTGAGCTGGTTTGACCTGGGGAATTATGTTGCTTTAAATAATACACTAACTGATGTTCCCACGGGCGTGTGCAAGACAAGTGAGTGTGTTTTAGCATTTGATTAAGTCCGGGAAACGTCCACACCTTTTCTTAATTTTGTGTGTTTGAGTTTGCCTTTCTTTTGTCCCCGTGGGCTTGGCCGCTCATACATGAATGGCGCAAAGACAGCGAGTATTTGAACGTCTTTCTGAAGTGCATTAGCCCTGACAGATGTGCCGTCAAAGCCGGAGTCTCTTTAAAACCTTTTGAAAAATAGCCTTTATGTCAAAAGCAGATCGCTTGGACTTAAAGTACACATGGAAAGTAGTGGCGGAGCTTCGGGGGGGGAAAGGTTTTCAGGGCGATATTTTTAAGTCTTTATCGTGAAGGTAGTCATCTGTCTGTCGACACATTGGCGTGGCTGTTTGAACTGTGTGCCCAGGAGCTGACGTAGTTTTCCCCTGTGTCACCTTTACGTGCACATCTGTCCATTTCTTACTTTACTTCCCACCCGAGATTTGCACATTTGGACCATTCTACTGGAGCCTAATAGACTTCTCCTAAATGGGCCGCGAACAGGAATATTCATTGAGATATCTGAATTACTCACAGACCTCTTCCCCCATATTTTTCTTCCTTTTTTTTTCTGGTTAAGTAACATGCTAATCAGTGACATTTAGAGACGCTGGTAGGTAGATTTGTTACTTATGGTCTAAATTAGGGTAGCAGTTTCCCTCGTCTTCATCTTTTTACAAGTTTTTGCTTTTGTAGGAATTTGCTTGTGTTTCTAACATTTTGGCTCCTTCATTGGACGCCCTTTGTCAGGACTACTTCAAGTGTTGTGTTACAGGACTTTGAGAAGGCAATGGATACACACAGACACACACACACACACACAGAAAGGAGAGAGGGAATTTCACTCCTCCTCTCACAGACTTCAAAGCTAGCTGCCCCTTGAGAAACTTCAAACGCCGTGGGGGCCATTAAAAGACAAAAATTATTTTCTGTAAGGTCGTGATTTATTTGATTGAAAAATGAAACCACTAACCCAAAAGACATTATTTTTTCCTTTCCAGGGCCTGCTTTACCAGGCCCAACCTAAATTGCTACCAGGTGGGAATCCTCTTAAGAGCAGAAACGCTCAACCCGAAGAGCCCAGGCTTTCTTGCTTTCTCTTGTCTCCCAGCCTCCACTTTTTCTCCATATCTCATTTTGTGCCTGCCTCTGTCTGTCCCCTTCTCCATTTTTCTTCATTAACGCCAAGCTGATTAAATACACACACACACACACACTCCAACATGTCTGACTTTATGCTGTTATATTTCTTGTGGTGTAAGTGAAGGCTTAGCCCCGAGCACTAGAAAACAGCACTTCGCGACTATCAGTCATTGAAGAAAAGATAAGAGGTGGAGAAGGAGCCCAGTGAGTCTGGGAGAGATGGAGCAGTGGTGAAATTTAAGCATGTGAGAGAGTGATGGAGTTGAAAGAGGGGTGAAAATATAGGTGAAAAGTTGGATGGAATGAATTAAGGAAGTGGGGGTGTTTGTATAAAATAACGATGGGGACCAACAGAGGGAGAACGTTGTGAATGATAGATGCAAATTTAAAAAACAGGTAGATGAGATAAAATGTGAAATATTGTCCTTGGCCTTTGTGCAGTAAATTTGCAGTGTTGCATGCCACTGGAAGTTTTTATTCAAACTCAAATGTAATCGTACAGCTCGTGCGTCTCCTGGTGCTCATAGATAAATACATCGTTGTGTTCGAACACAAGTGCTTGAGGTTTTCTTTCAGAGTCGTGTCCTTCTTTCTTCATGATTCCTTCCATTTTGACCAAATTCCCGATTCTAGATGATCTGAAGCATCCCCCAGCATAATACTCCCACCACCATGGTTCACTGTGGGGACAGTGTTCTTTGAGTCGTACAGCTCTCCCTTCTTTCTCCAAACGTCTTTGAGGTCAAAGAGGTCTAGTTTTCTCTCATCTGAACAAATGACAGGCTTCCACTATGCATCCTTCTCCAAGTTGTCCTTAGCATACTTCAATCTAGCTTGAAGGTATCTCTTCTGCAAAAGCTGAGGAGGGTTTTTTGGGTTTTTTTGGTCGGCAACCTCGCAGTCCATTCCTGCAGGGTTCTAATGATAGTCTTCTTTGAGACTACAATTCCCGACTTGGCTAAGTCATTCACTGGTGTCTTGGCAGTTGTTCTGGGGTCTTTAGACACGTCTCTCACTAGTTTTCTTTCCAGAGTCTTTGAAATTTTTCACTTCCTACCTCTGCGAGGCTTGTTCTGTACTGTGTGGCTCTCTTTGAATTTCTTGATGAAGTGACAGCTCAAACCCTTGCTGAAGTTTTTATGCTGTGTGTAAATTGGCAGGTAGCCCTCAGTTTTAACTTTAGCATTACGACCTTAAAGCAGCTCGTTGCACAACAGTGGTTTGTGCTATGGCTCAAGAAAAAGGTCAGTTTCTCAGGGGCCTAATAATATTATATGTAATTTTTTTTCTAAAATAATCTTTTTAATAATTTAATATAATATAAAAACGAATATGTCACATTTCATAGTGAGGCTAATACTTGTGTCCTCATCTGCATAGTTGAAGTGTCTTACTATGCTCTGTATGATGTCAGTGAGAGCGGTTATCCTTAATATAGTGTGAGGTGTACAGGTCTGATTGGGAGTCCCACCCACCTGCTGTTTAACTAGCCCTTAAAAACAAGAATGGCTTTTAAGGTTGAGGAGCTAAAATGGCTTGTTTTTAGGCAGTGATCTTAGCGGCTGTAACCAGGCTGTACCATTGGATATCGGCTCAATAAATTTATCTTACTAGTAGATTTTGAGGAAATGCACATAATCAGTGCAAGCGTGATGCGTAAGTGCATCACACTTGCACGTACTAAATGCATCAGGCTCTTGCCGCAGACGGAAGGGGTGAGAGTTCTTGTTTTCTTTGCGAGGCAGTTGGGGTTTGTGATTTTGTGAATTTTGGTCTTAGCTTTGTTTATGTGCGTAAGTTTGTGTGAGAAACATAAAAGGCAAAAAATGTGTTTTTCTTACAGGCTGCCATTTTCACCAGCTGTCTTGCGGCTTGAGCGTTTTGGCCGCTCAGCACATGAATCACTCATTTCGAGTATGCCTGTGTGTTGCTGAGCGTATTTCATCCTTTCATGTGGACGTTCCCACTGTTTATGAGTGTGTTTATGAGTGCATTTGTGTGTGTGTGTGTGTGCGCGCGTGTGTGTGTGTGTGTGTGTGTGTGTGTGTACGCCACTGATGAAATTGCATCTCCTCCTCCAACCCCCACCTCCTCTTCTTCTCCCTCTTCCTAATGTTATCTCACTTCCTCTGGGCCTCTGACAAACCCACCAAACAGGGAGAAAATAGAGCGCTTTATTGGGACGCCTGTCAGGACTCCCCCTGGATTTATGGCCAACAGACAGCGTTTATCACTCAGCCGAGAGAGGCAGAGTAAAAAGAGCTGGGGGGGAAGAAGCGGGGAGCGAAAAGAAAAACAGGGTAGAGAAACACTGATCCTGTCCGCTATTTGCATACAGAACCACTCCGACTGACTGGAACCGTTTCTGGAAAAGGGATCATTAAATGATTATGCTGTTAACATCTTGAACACATTCACAGGGCAAAGCAGAGCCACTGAAGATGTTTGTTGAATTTATTATGTAAACTGTTCAAGACTGTTGAAAACTAATTGCACATTTTTGCATGTTTGCAAAGGGCAAAGCCAGTGGAGTAAACATGATTTCCATTGTGTTGATTGATCAACAGCGGACGGTGACAAGGTGCTAAAAGGTAGCGCAGACATGAATGTTTTTGCGTGTAATTAGCATCTGAAGGCTCTTATTATTGCGTCAGAACGCCCGGGGAGACTTTTGCGATTGCATTTTCTTGCTGTTTTAAGTGTTGACTGTGTGTTTACATCTGCAGTTAGGAGTGTCCTTGTGTTGGAGCCCTCCAGGACAACATAGCGGAACAGATTATGTGCTCTTTTATTTTTCCTTCCTCACAGTCTTATTGTTTTATTATTATGACAGCTTTTAACCCTTTAGTTCTGCACTGTTAGAGAGCTAAAGTTAGAAACTTGTCCTCTGTTCTGAATCACTGTTAAATTCAGGATGTAGCCACAAACTTGGCTTTTGATGGGGAAAGTATAATGCCAGTAGAAGAATAGCTGTTAAATTCACTGGTCAATTTGTTCAATATGCTCTCAAGTCATTGGTCTGGGAAGCACTGGTGTAACCTATGAGGAGAAAACTGCCAAATCCATGGAAAAACATCCATCCTATAATAGAAACACATTAAACCACTACTATTAACAGACATGTACTCAGAGCAATGTTGAGGTATCCCAACAAAGACACGCATGGGATCTTTCTTTTAGTGTTTATGCATGAACATAGGGCGGACAACGCAATCAAAGCAATTCCACAGTGATTATACTGAAGAAACATGAACAGGTAGGAACAAAGCCTGCAAGCCTGACTGCTCATCAGTTTGTTACCTGCTGAAGTTCAGGGTCTGGCAGCAGCTTTAATGTTACTTTGGGTCCTTGGCTAGCTTTGCGTTAGCACGCTGTCTGTGCAGATGCGTGCAAAGAGACAAAGTTGTGTTTGCAGTATAATGCAGTCATTTCTGTCCTGGATGCACTTTACCATTGCACATTTATCTCTTTGGGCAATAATAGTCAAAGTAATCTCCATATCTTCGCTGTAGATGACTCACGCCATTTGCCTTCTCCCACACATGAACTGAAGTAGGCTGACTGTAGTGCAAGAATAACTGAAGAACCTTTGTAACACAAGTAACGACGTAATTATAACTAATGTAATTACTGAAATTGGAATAATAAAGGGTTATATTACTGCATTACAGAAAAATGTAGGGTGATTACAGTAGAGTATAGTAACACTGATTCTGAGTCCTCTACAAACTAATTGACAGCAGGTCAATGCAGTCACTGATGTGGCTGCATTTTGTCAAAATATAATATAAACCTACATAATCAATCAAGTGGGGACAACATGCTATTAATTCATAAGAGTGTGCAACTTATAACGTGTGGTGAGGTTGGAGAAGAGTTAGGAAAGTGTGGATAGGTTACCTGACTTGGGCTTTGTGATAACTTGTCAGCTCACAAAGCTGTTGGACGCATGAATGGGAACATCTGCACTGGTGCTTTGGGGTCCTTAGGGACTAGTAAAGCGCTATACAAATGCAGGCCATTTACCATTTACCTTCAGTGTCTGTGGACAGTTCTTCACTTTAGTTCAACTCAACAAAACAAGAACAAGGGAAGCAAAGCTGTGGTCTTTTTTACAGAGCTGAATTCTCAGAGTGAGGGAGAGACCACTAAAAAAAAAAACACAAAACAAAGCAACCAATGATGGATCCGGTTTGCTGTGGCTGATTGAAGTAATCTAGAGATTATGTGCATATTTTTCCTAGTGCCAGGTCGAGCAGTTGGAAAATGGATAAAATTGATTTTCTTTGGTAGACACCAAATGCTAAAATTTTTGTTCATCCAGTTTGTTCTGTTGCAGAAACAAAGCAGGTGTGGAAGGATGGTGCGCTGTCATAAGAACAAACCCGTCTTGACAGGAAGTACAGTCTGTACTCTACATTACAATATTCTCGCTCACTTTTAAGAGTCTTTGTTGAAGAGCAGCACAAACACTCGGTTAACAAGACTAAATTGTTTTTCTTGCAGTAAACACAAAGTTTTTACTATGCTACATGGAACTTGCTACATGACGGTAAACCTAACAGTGCATAGTGGGTCGCACATGAGCACATACAGGTGTACCTGTCATTCTTGTACATGCTAAGTAGCATATAGTGGAGACGCACGTCAGTCCACAGCTACACAGGGGTGCAACATAATGATGCCATTACAGTGATATTGTCGACAAACTGAGGCATGATTGGCAGAATGTATTTATAGAGAAATCTCAGGAGAAAGTTCGCAGCCCTTAATCATCTGCCTCCCTCGAAATTTTCTCACCATCGTCTGTCTCTGTCTGCTGAGAGGATGAATTAGGGTTGACAAAGCCTCTGTACAGGCTTTTAGTGAAGGGGAAAGAAAAGGGAGGGAGGGGGAGAAGTGGGTTAACGGACTCATTAACACATGATGATTTAAGTGGTTTGATTTAGTGCCGTGCTACATTTTTCTGGCATCTTGGGCTATCCTCCTGTGGATTGGAGAGGAAAGAATTTTCTTTTCCCTTGCAACATCCTTCCTGCCCCCCAGGAGTTCCCCTCAGTGTGCTGCTATGCAGCCTTCTCCTCTTCCTTTTCTAACACGGCTCCTCCTCTTTTATCATCGTCCTTCCACCTTCAATCCAGCCTCTCACTTTCTTTCTCTCTTTCTCCTATCTCCTCCCCAGTGTCCGTGTGTTTTAAGATTTAATGCCCCAAACAAGCTTTCTGTGTCAGCCCACTGAGAGTGTCAGCAGGGGCGCTCTGTTCCCCCTTCTGTTTCTGCTGTGAGAATGGCTCTCAGAGCTGCTTAGACACAGGCATTCACTCATGGGGTGCTTGTGTTTTTGGCGCAAAAATACTCACTCTCAGACAGGCGCTCATGTGGTCTCACTTAAGACTTTTTTCACACACACTGGCCCTTAGATGGGTGCCACATCTGGTCCAATCGGTTTGCATCTCATCCCAGCCTAGAAGGCACTGTAGGAGTGTCAGGTGTGTGTGTGTGTGTGTGTGTGTGTGTGTGCGTGCGTGCGTGCGTGCGTCAGGCCACATACTGTCCTACCAATCACATTTCACCAATCCAGTGGTCCCTCTTTTCATGAAGGCGGGGTCTGACCTGCCTGGCCATTCAGAATTGGATTATGCAGCATCATGATTAGATTTGACCTTTGATACACACACTCTCACTGTCACTTACACACACACACACACACACACACACAAGGACACGCATTCACACTCCCATTGTGTCTGTAAGCAACTTTATTACCTACACACACACGCACACAAACACTCATGCATGCACGCGCACACTCATGCACATACTAGGCTAACACGATCTAGGGGAGGAGGTATAGCACAAATCTCCTTCAACATCTCCTCTTTCTCATTTTCTCTCACATTCTTCTCTTTTCATTTTTATTTTTTTCCCCTCCCCACAACCCTTAATAAGAAGGAACCCCCCCCCCCCCAATCCCTCCCTCTTTCTACCCTGCGGGCTGTCCCACTTCACTAACGTGGTGAATAATTAATGCCGGCAGGCCGAGTTGATTAAAATAACACATCAGGTCCCCTTCATTGAGAAGACTCATCGCTCCGTCATGATGTTGCTGGTACTGTGGCTGAAACCACATCACAGGAGGGAGTTATTCTTCACATTAACACTGATTGAGATTTTATGGATGGACGGGCATATGTGAAACATTGTGGTTTGCCGGTGTTTGGTTATTTATAGAGGTAGAAAAACGATTTAATAGCGCAAATTCAGTGATTTTTATAATTGATGAACGGTCAAATGGCTTTTTGCGTGATTGTTTATAATACATCTCGTGGGTTTAAAAAGTAAAGCATGGAATCTCCTCTCTTGTCCACTGTCCTTTTGTTCCTCCTTTTATAAAGTTTTCAATTAAAGCAGATGACACAGGTCACAGGTGACACATGATGCATGTTTGTGTTTGCTAACTGCGTCTTTGCTTTTCTACTTGCTGTCTGCTTGGATGCTCTCAACCTGCCTTTTTCGCTGTGGGTCTAATAACTTTTTGTCTGAGTTATCTTTTCACAGAATACAAATAAAAACAAAGTTTTCATGTATTAGTGCGTTCATAGCTTTAATAAGCTGTGTTCACGTTTCAAATGCTGTCTCGTACAGACAGAGGCTGCTTGCGGAGTGTCTGTGTATGTGTGTGACATTACTGAGTGGGTGCTGAAGTGGGCTTGTTTACCATCCTTGGCTGCTCTGAACTGTGAGAGGCTGACTGGCCAAACACTCCTAATGAGCTCCTTCTCAGCTCTCTTACACACACACACACACACACACACACACACACACACACACACACACCTCTGATCCACTCTACTCTAAAGCATCATTGCAGCCACTGGGGGTCATTGTTCCCCAAAGCTCCTTCTCAAACTCTGCTGTTGTTCCAGCGTGTGCGAGTACATGTGCGTGTAGTTGTGCGTGCAGCCCGTGCCGATGTTAGCTCACCACGAGTTCATCACTCGTTTAATACATCACAACAAGTGAGGTTGAGAAACAGCTGAATAAAAGAGGGGGGATTGGGGTTGCTGCTCACTTTCACTGATTTATTCATCTGTGACCTTGTTCTTCATAAAGTACATTTTCGATTCTTGCAAACAAGCAACTTTACTTTTTATATTCTCGGTGGTGCCTCTTTTTGCTCCCCCCCCCCCCCCCCCCTTAGTCTTTGCTTTAAATCGCCCTGCCTTCATCTGTGTGTTTTCTCTCATTGAGATGCAGCAACTCACTGATCTCTTCCCCTCTTTGATGTTTTTTTTTCTTTCTTTCTCCTTCTGTCAATAGATAAAAGTTATCCAAATTTAACCATTTACATTTGAGATTTGCTTTAAGACTCTTGTTGGTTGTTTTCGTCTCCTTAGTGTTAAATTAGCTGTCTTAACTCTGCGACGTACCTGACCCCAAAGGGATTTCACCTCTACAGGTGAGTTGGAAGTCCCTACTAACTATTAATGGGATTTCTGTTTGACCATTAACCTCCAAGGGCGATCCTGCAAAGTACACAGCAAGCCCATGATGACTGCTGGATTAATGCCTGATCCCTGGATATACTAGAGCTTGCTGGGTCTAGAAACCAATCGTGCAACTTCCCCAGTCCTATTTAGTGCAACGCACGAGGGCACACACACAAACATCCAGATTTGGAGACTCGAGCACACACACTCACACCCGCAAATAGCTGGCGAGGAAGCTAAATGACACCAAGTGACCGCGTGGTGTTTTTACAATCAGCTTTGTCTGGATTGTAGCTCAGACAGTGCCACTCTCCCCCCATCTCTCTCATCACAAAGACCGGCTGTTTTACAAGGGTCTGGCTGTAGTAAAAGCCAAGGGTTGCAGGGGGGCACAGAAGGCTGTCAGGGTGGATGTAAATTACACAAATAAAACCCCACACTGTCACAGAGCTTCCCCCGAGAGAGAGACAGACAGAGACAGAAACAGGGAAGGAGGGGGTAGGATGCTTGCTATAAAGCGGGACAGACGGAAGAGAAGACAGGAAAAGGCAATGGTCAGATTACAGTGTACAACAACTGGCAAAGGTATTTTAAGAAAGAGTTGGAAAAACCTTTTTGGTAACAGTCATTTAGCACTCGGATAGAACTGTGCACGAGCCTCGCCGACACAGTCCCCCACACTTATGACATCCATCTTCCTCTTCTGCTCCATATCACCTCCTCCCATCCTTCCCTTAGCAACCCTCCCTTCCTCGTTGCAGGATTTGGCTCATCTCCTGTGCATTTTGGATAAGAGTTCATTTTTGCTGGATAAAGACATGCAACCGTGAGTGTAGGCACACCGACGAATGTCACGCTTGCACCTCTCCCCGTCGACTTTCGTCTTTGCGCCAGGAGAAGCACTATGACCAGTTGCGTTCAGTAGGAATCTGGGTGTGCTTTGTAACAGGCAGGCATTATTTTGTATCTTGGCAACATTAACAGTAAAAGGAAACCCGATTATAACCTGTTTCCTCTCTTGCTGCTGCATTCACATTAGCCCACCATTCAGCTTCGCACAAACAAACAGAGAAAGGAAAAATGTGTGTTTTGTTAACTTAATGACTTCGTCTAAGAACACCAAAAAGCCCGTTAAGATGATCAACAACTAATCCTCGAAATATATTCCATTTTAAATCATATGTGGAGTAACTCACGATCTGAAACTGTCTTGATTCCACGCAGCAAAAGTGGTCTCGCAATTCAGTGTTCCCGTGATACTTTACAGATTATACGGGATTTATGTTCGGTACGTTGCAGCGTCTGTTTAAATTCGTCCGTTCAGTCCATTAGCTCGCTGATTTGCTTTCCCTGCTGTCTGCCATTTTCCCGCCGTAAGTTTCTTCTTCTCCTCTGTTCACCCTACCCTCGTTCATTTGATAAGCTTCACCGCAAGGAGTCATAAAGTAGTGATTTGAAATAAATTTGGTGGCGAAATTTGCCCAAAGCGGCTGAATGTTTTAATAAAAACCCAGATTTTTTTTAACTCTGTGTTAGTAATTGTATCCAAAGAGCAAACTGTTTGACATATTACCCTATCAATATTTTGTCCCACTTCTAATATCTGAGAAAGCTGGATAAAAGGAAAGGGGGAAAAAAAGAAGATGCAATTTCATCTTCATCAATAATCACAGTGACTATTAAAAATTACTGCAAACTCATTTTGTAGATTTTCTTCACAGGATTTCTACTCCTATTCTGCCACAAGTATTAAAAGTAATGTTCTTGTTGCCACACTGTACTTACTGAACCAAAAAAAGAACCCCCGCCCACAACCCCAACTCTTACTTTCTTTTGTTAGCTACTCAGTCGGCGTAACCACCAGGAGCAGCATACGAGGCACAGCTGGATCCTCGGTCGCTGCCAGCCTCGGCCTCTGACGACTGCACAACAAGCTTAGTACGGTCCTGTGACCAGTAAACCTCATGGCAGCAGGGCAGTGGCAGACGGCAAAGCACTTAAGTTGATTATATAGAGATGTACATTGCCTCAGGGAGCTAAGGAGATACTTGTGATGCTCGAGAAGAGAGTAATTGGAGGGAGAAATAAGTTAATATAGGATATGCAGAGTGAAGGAGAAGAGAGGAAGGATCCTGTTAATGTAAGTTCCAAGAATGGAACAAACTGGATAATGAAATAATGGTGGATAATGAAGCATAATAACAGGCATGTCAACAAATATACAAGTATGTTCAGAAAGGTTGTTCTTATTGAGAATTGTAGGGGTAATTTTGTATGATGGAATAAAAAACATAGATTTACTGGAGAATGTTTTTTCAAATTATACTTGCTTAATAAAAGCTTCAAAAGCCCTTCAACCCAACTGCTCTTACGCTGTATGGGGAGAGAATAAACACAGAAATTCAGAGAAGTGCAGAACGGAACTTAGGAAAATAAAAAACCCCAAACCTTGAGCTCTATAGAAAAGAGACACTTTTATGTTTCTGGCTACAATAGGTCTAATTTTCTTTTATTATTAGATGAGTGAGATTTGAAAAAGTAAAACTCAGTTTTACTTCTGGCCAATCAGAACTGTAAATGGATGTTTTACCAGTCAGTGGTTGCTGGAGTACTTTTCTATGCTGTGGTGTGCTGGGGGAGCAGCACAGCAAAGAGGGACTCATCCAGGCTGGAGAAACTGATCAGGAGGGCTAGCTCTGTGGTCGGCATGAAGCTGGACACTCTGGTGACAGTGGCAGAGAAAAGGACATTAAAGAAACTGATGGACATTATGGACAATGCTGGGCATCCTCTGCACACGGCCATTAACAACCAGAAGAGTCTGTTCAGTGACAGGTTGCTTCTCCCCAAGACAAGAACTAACAGACTTAAAAACTCCTTTGTCCCACACGCCATCAGACTGTTTAACTCCTCTCTGGAGGGGAGAGGGAGGGGAAACAGGAGGACAAAGGAGGGGGGAACAACTAAGCTGTAGTGCCTCTGCACCTCACTGTACAATACCTTGTGCAATACTTTTTGTAAATAGTCAACAGTGCAATAGACTCAATACTTGAAATGTGCAATTCACTTGTATTTTTATTTTTTATTCCTATTTATTCTATTTATCCCCTTTGTATATTTTATTTATATTTGTTTCTGTATTTATATATATGTGTGTGTGTGTGTGTGTGTGTGTGTGTGTGTATGTGTATATATATATATATATATATAAAAAACACCCAGCACGCCCCTGCGGGCGGTTTATCCTTCAAGCTCGGGTCCTCTACCAGAGGCCTGGGAGCTTGAGGGTCCTGCGCAGTATCTTAGCTGTTCCCAGGACTGCGCTCTTCTGGACAGAGATCTCCGATGTTATTCCCGGGATCTGCTGGAGCCACTCGCCTAGCTTGGGAGTCACCGCACCTAGTGCTCCGATTACCACGGGGACCACCGTTACCTTCACCCTCCACATCCTCTCGAGCTCTTCTCTGAGCCCTTGGTATTTCTCCAGCTTCTCGTGTTCCTTCTTCCTGATATTGCTGTCATTCGGAACCGCTACATCGATCACTACGGCCGTCTTCTTCTGTTTGTCTACCACCACTATGTCCGGTTGGTTAGCCACCACCATTTTGTCCGTCTGTATCTGGAAGTCCCACAGGATCTTAGCTCGGTCATTCTCAAATGGGAGATGCCCCCAAGGGTGGTGGAGAATATATATATATATATATATATATATATATATATATATATATATATAAAAAAAACAGTTCTGTAACTGTAACTTTGGTCGTTGCTGTGCTTTTTTTTTGGAAGTCGAATTTCCCAGAGGAACCCACCCGAGGGATTAATAAAGTTCTATCTTATCTTATCTTATCTAAATGGAAGAGTTATAAGAATAACAGTTCTAAAAACGTTCGTCCTTTTCTCTCCCAAATTCGACGGAACTGAAAGGACGCTCAAGTAGTCCTTAAGTGCAGTCATTGTACTTTTGGATGTGCTTTCTAAAAATGGATTTTTTTTTTCTTGCCAAAAAAGTACTATATTTAACAAGCAAAGCTAGTACTGCTTTTGTTACCATGCCAACATTTTTTTCTTTCTTTTTTCTTCAGTCTCAGGTTTCTAATCAACCAAAATACAAACAAGAGTTTTAATCCCACTGATTTTTAGACCATGAGATGTTTGGCTTAAAGAACTGCAGTGACTGCAACATCCATATATCCATATAGCTTAATAATGCTTAAACAGTGCACCGTATTCATTCTGTTGCCTGGTTTTTAAAGCAAGCGATCCAGATCTTCATGTCTTTATGTTGACACTTCATTCTTATCACTTTTTGCTCGAGCAGTTTTAAGCTGGTGGTTGAAAGCGTCAGGTGTTTGCCATTTTGTTTCCTGTTGCCTGTGTAAAAGTGGAGCAAAGTTGAGAGCAGCGTCATGAAGGTGATTTGAGTGTCACATGAATGCCACACTGATCTTTGTCTAATTATTCTTTCATGGGGTTGTTCAGTTGCGTTAGATGGTTTCAAATCAGAAGTGTAATTTGAGTTGAATGTTATTTTAAGTGCATTTATAAAAAGGCATTTTGTTATCTAAAAAATAATAATAATAATGTGTACACACCAGAAATGTCTGAACAGGACTGAAAACAGGAAAAAAAAAGAAATTACAGCAGGGAATAAAATCTGTATCTTTATATATATTATTTATAATTATTATATTAACACCTACAGTTTTAACAGAGCCTTGAGCCTGCTTTTGAGTGTGCATGTCTGTCTGTGTGAGTGAGAGCTACATGCGTTTGTGTGTGTGTTAGCCATATTGTGTGGTTGTGCTTTGGAACAACAAAAATACCCTTGATGATGTGTCCCACTCAGCTCTTTTGCCAGATGACTGGGTTTTGGGCACACACAGAGAGGATGGTGTCCATTGTTATCGGTTTGCTGGAATGATCGTGCACCTGCGTGGTGCTGATGGTGGGATTTGCTCCGTGTGTGTGTGTGTGTGTGTGTGTGTGTGTGTGTGTGTGTGTTAATGGTATGCTTTAACATCTTGCTTTAGTTCGTTTTAAAAACGAAAATAAAATAACCTTTTAATTCATTCATGACTCATTTTAGAGTAATGAAAAAGTTATCAAAATTCCACTGAAGTGGTTTGGAAAACTGATAAAATCTGCTTGGTCTGTGACTTTTGCACATACTCACAAGTATGTGCGTGTTGCTTAGTGGTTGGTGACCTGGCACGCTGAAGTCACCTATTGTTTGCACATATCTATTGATTCAGTCTCTTTAATTATCCACATACACCCGACTTTCTGTCCATTTACATCCTATGTACATCTGCATCCAACTCTTTGTGCGTTCACATGCAAACAGCACGCAGATCATTTGACCATTACTCGGTATCTGAACTGTGGCAGTGACACGTACGTGGCCGTCACTGGTGTCACACTCTGCCAAAGCCATGTTTAGCCCGCGCTGCTCTGGCTGACTGCCTGCATTTAATTGGATTTAAAATCTCCTCACATACAAAATCTTGAATAATCAGGCCCTGTCACAGCTTAAAGACCTTATTATACTAACAGAGCACTTTGCTCTCAGACTGCAGGCTTACTTGTGGCTCCTAGAGTTTTCAAAAGTAGAACTGGAGATAGAGACTTGCAGGGCCCTGTTCTGTGAAACCAGCTCCAAGTTTAGATTTGGTAGACAGACTTACTTCTCTACTTTTAAGAGTAGAATTAAAACTTTTCTTTTTGATAAAGTTTATAAAGTTGGGGCTGGATCAGTTAAACCTGAATCCTCTGCTACTCCTGCTGGAATAGGCTTAGGCTGCCACTCAGTGTGTTATGGGCTTCTTTATACATCTCTTTTCACTCTGTGTGTATACACTACTGCTGTATTTAATTATTAACAATTATTAAATTCTGGCTCTCTCCCATCTGTGCCTTTTGTTCTATCTCTCGCTCCACATCCTGGCCTTCTCCCCCAACCGGTTGAAGCAGATGGCTGCCCCTCCCTGAGCCTGGTTCTGCCAGAGGTTTGTTCCGGTTAAAACGGAGTTTTTCCTTCCCACTGTACCCGCATGCTTGCTGATAGGGTTTCTGTGGTTACTGGGGTTTCATTCTAATATTATCGGATCTTAACTTACAATATAAAATGCCTTGAAGTGACTGTTGTTGTGAATTAATGGTACAAAAGTAATTGAATTGAAGATTAAATTCCGAGGTGTAGCAATTATCTCGGATCCAGGTCTGCAGGGTACTTTGTGCATGTGCGTGTTTAAAATGGAGAAAGAGAGAAGCTAGCTGGTCAACGTGCTTAATCGCTTATGAATTAGTTTTTGTAAATGCATAGAGTATGTGTGGAGTGATATTTAGTTTATAAATTTATGTTTGTATATACGTTTGTGCACCACTTTGTGAAGCTGTGTACATTTTCAGGCGTATGGATGCACATACATGCTCTGCGGTGGACTGATCGCGCATACACCTGTCTGATCAAAAGCTCAAACAGGCTTGAGAGCGTGCGTGAGCTCATTTGACTGCTATACGTGTACGGCACTCTCATGCTCCTTCGTACCAACAGGGTTATTTTATGTGAATTTTATTTAGGACAGATGAATGTCAGCAGATCCATTATCCTTTATCTGAACTCCCTAGAGGAGAGGGTGAGATGGGGCGGGATACAGATGGTTCGACGGATAGGACGTTAGTGTCCTGTGACACTCTCGTTAACTGTCACTTTTTGTCCTTTATGAATTATTCACACTATATTTTTTTCTTCACTTCATACTCGCGATCTCCTCCACCATCTACACACTCAGACACACACACACAGAAATATATACATATGTGCGGAACTGTCAAAAAACACATTTCTCTGTTTTTTTCCCCCAATACAATAGTTCAGTATAAACAGAAAGCCCCAACTCCATAGGGATATGCTTTTCTCTGCTTGTGTTTTTGTGTTGTTTTGGATTTTACGGTCCCATGTGGATACCAATTTGCATAGTTCTCTGGCTGTGCATAGATAATTCTGGGAATTCAACCACCACAGAGCATATAGAAATGCACTTGCTTGGACTCCTCATAGCCTGAGGCTGGTGCCGCTGTGTGTAATGCTGGTTGATTGAAAAGGGTAACAACGGCACAGTTCACCAAAAAGAGAAATAAGCAAACAATGGCTTCAGTGAATAGTTCCGATTGTTTTTGTTTGTTTGTTTTCTGTTGTTGTCTCACTTCACTTCTCAGACGTTTTCCAGATATTTAACTTTTTGCCTTTTCAAGTCACTGCGGACTAAGAACACTATCATACTGAGGCCTGACCTTGAGAATGGATGTAGCACGAGTGATGCGCAAAGGATTTTGAGCTGTTTATTGGGACATCTCGGGCAGAGAGCTGTGGACACATTGGATAAACACTCATTGACACAAGTGCATTGACAAGTGCTCTTGGAGGCTGGGATATACGTGCAGATGTAGAAACAATAACACTGAACAGTGTGCAACAGTGCAGTATGATAGAAATTGAACCGGAGGATACGCAAATGACACAATGACTAAACCACCGTCAGAGTACATTTGGCAACTCTTACAACACAAACTCTGCTCACGCACAAAAAAATGTGTTTGAGTATTAGAAATATGGATGTCAACCATTTTGAAATAGAGGGAAGTTGCTTGATAGCGGGGAAGTGTAGAAACCATCAGTCTTTACTGTCAGCGCTTGTATCTTTTTGACATCACTTACTGTATTTTGCCGTCACCACTGTTGTAACAATTATCAGGACTTGTTTCAAAATCTGTTACAAAATGCTTTCGGGTTATCCACACAGGAGATCACAGCTACACTTTGCCCTGATGAGCCGAGCAGCAACACTTCAGGAATCAGTTTAGTCGTTAAGGGCAGAAGATTGATACCACTGTGGAGAAGCAGGAGGGGAGAGGATGGAGGACATGGAGCGGCACCTCCCATGACAGATGCTTGGTTGAATTAGACCCACCACTCACACAATCCAAAGACATAGCAGCAGTGTGAGATTATTTACTCTGAACTCCTTACCATCTTCAATTGAACAGATATATATTAATATTTTTAAGGGTTAAAATGTGGAAGAGGCAACCGTTAGCATCCAGGCCTCAGAGAGCCATACAGCATCGGTGCATACATAGTTAGATTTAGATACAGATGATCACAGAGGTGGAAAAAAATATAATGAATGATTTTGAAACAGCACAGGTTAATAACAAACTTTTTTTTTTTAGGCTTATACCATAAGTTTTTTTTACACACCCCCCCCCCCCTTCATTTATTACTTTATTCAATAAGAACACTTTTCAATCATTCTTGTCTCGATCGTGACCTTTATCTGCTTTAAAAGCTGTATTGATGAAGATAATGTTGCAGACCACGATGCTGTATGGAGAGAAAGGGGAGGGGAAGAGCATGATGAATGATCCGTCCATGGAGAGAGGGAGATAGAAAGAACCGGGCTGTTTGCCAAGTAGGTTAAAGGTTTTGCTGTCGATGTCTGCTCGGTTACATGGAAACTGTTCCAGATAAACACACAAATGTGGAGCGCGCACACCTTTGGTCAAATACAGTCTAGACAACCCAACGCTCGACCGTGTGCTAACAGAAATATACGCCATCTTCTTCTTTTCTTTTTTTTCCCTTCTGTTTTTTTTTTTTTTAGATTTCCAACTGATTTATATTCAGTTCAATCTGTATGATTTGTATTTACATGCTACCATATCACCATACCACAATACAAGTCACCAGAGAACCTTTTACACAGACCTTTTGCTTTTTACTCTAAAAATGCGGACGCAGCACGCTCCAAATCAAGCGAGACGCAGCCTGCGCACCATCTCGTCTGGCCCACAATGTCCTGAAAGGAAAGCAAAACAACTGCCCCAAAATCAATAAGATGGAGCATTATGCTACGAGATCCTGAGACGAATGCGTGCAGTGGGTATACTGCTGTTTAACTCGATTTCAGTGTAATGTGCTTCTGCAGTGACCTTGACTGATTTAAAGAAAAAAATGGTGACGTGACACCTACACAGGTCCACACTTTGCATAGTGTGGTCTCCCTACACGTGAAAGACTAAAACCTAAGTAATCTGTGAGAAAGCAAAGATGTACCTAGTTTATTTAACAACAGCAAAGTTGACAAGCGTGCCTGTGATGTCTCTCCAGGTTATACAATAATAACAAAAACCGAATAGAATGAGTGGAATACAGCAAACGAGTTGATCCGGAGAGAGGGTAGCGAAGTGAATATTGACAGGTTCTGGTGGATGATTTTGTTAGCTGCTGATGAGCTCTGACACGACAGGCCTCCCAGCAGCCTCTGGCACTCCTGTTCTCACCTCCACACATGAGCAAGCTCATCTGTGAACTCCCCCTCCACCTTTTTACACATTTAACTATGCCACTTTTTTTCCCCCCGATTAAACATGCAAACACTGATACACACACACCACACACACACACACACACACTGAAGCTCACACACAGACAGATGCACAAGGATCTACACTTTCTTACATCGTCACTGAAGCTTAGCCTTTACTTTTTTTTTGTAAGTCAGGGCTGTTGGCAGCTAAGATGGAAAGACGGGAGACTGCAGAGAGAGAGAAAGAGAGAGAGAAGGGGGGTAGAATAGGGCTCTCCATCATGCTGTCAGTAAGGTGCAGCTTTAGCCTTAGCAAGGAATATAGAGTGTTTTTAAAAGGTGCTGCGAGGTGCAGCAAAGATGAGTCGGATAAATGACTTCTCTTTTTTATTCAAAGAGCCCAGTGAAGCCCACAGGGTTGCTCCGTGTGGGTGGGTGTGTGTGTGTGTGGGGGGGGGAGGAAGGGAGGGGAGAAAAGGAGTGTGTGTGTATGAAGTGGAGAAAGTGTCACAATGTGCATGCTTGAAAATGTGTGCAAAACTCAGACTTGTGTGACGGCCGGCTGATGTTTTTGTTACTTTCTGACATTATAACTTATTATGGGTTTTTTTTTTGTTTTGTTTTCTCTTGGCTGTTGCTCTCCACCCTTTTAAACCACTGACTGGGAAAAGTTAATGTAGTGTAGCCGGGGCATGTAAGGTGGAACAATGGCTCAAAAATATTGAATAAGGAGTGAAAGGGAGCTGGGGTTTGAATGACAATGGGTCAGAGCTGGCGGTGAGGACAGATGATGTGGGGTGGGGGGAAGATGGTCCAGACTGATGACAGATCTCTGCTGGTTAAATATTATCAGGCTGCTTTTTTTTCTTTTTTTTTAATCTATCAACACCCCCTCCTCCTGTCCTGGTATCACACAGAGAATAGCAAGATGTGGTCAGCTAATGATCTGCCCTTCTGAGCCATTCACTTTTTGTATTAGCCTATTTACTTACTTTAGAGACACTCCCCCCTCTCTATGGGTTCACAACACAGATGGTTTGGGTAGCCATAGCGACTGCCATTGGATGCCATCAGTCCAAAGCCAGTCTGTGCTCTTCTTCTTCTTCTTCTTCTTCTTCTTCTCCTTTTTTTTTTTTTAATCACAGGCAGGCCCAACTGCAAAGGCAGCTCATTTCAAGAAATTTTTCTTCAGTGTGAATGAATAGAAAGAAATTAGCAGTGCCTCTACCCTGACTTTCTCACAGATCTGTTCATTTTTTAAAAAAGGTTCCTCTTCTCTATTACGGTCACATTTCACTAGGATTGCAATGATATGCGCAACCGAGTGAAGCAAAAGCACAAAAGTTTCTCTGTGCTGCCAGATGCAAATGCATTTTTTTAAACATATGATAAGCCATGTGATGTTAGTTTTGCTTTCACTAGTTCCCTTTTTTTCCCCCACCTCAATGTTTGTGCACCTAAATGCCAAGGGTAGGACGAGCCAATGTCTGAGGGCAAAAGGTTTTCCACTGATATCTGTTTCACGTGCCAGTTGTGTGAGAATGACGCAGCTCTATTCTACTCCCTGGGGCTACGATGAGTAAACCTTTTGACTGCAGTAACAACCCCACATACAGTGAATATCTTTGAAGCTGACCCGTATGTGTACCTCTGGGATTTGTGGCTAAATGTGGCTGCCTTTCATCCAGTTAACTCCTCTGTTTCTTAGACACACACACACACACACACACATATATATATATATATATATATATATATATATATATATATATATATATATATATATATATATATATATATATATATATATATATATATAAATAAAATCAGGGAAAGGAGTATAGCTGCTCCGTCTACTTTCACTGCACCCCATTCTTTTGAAACGCTGATGACTCCCTCTCTGCTCATTGCTCTGCTCACTTCTCATCTAATGTGCCGGAGTCATCCATTCCATTAACCCTCCTCCTTCTTGCCTTCCCAAGTTAGAATGAGGCAGATCCCCAACCCCCCATCCCCTCTTTCTCTCTCCCCCCACCTCTCTGTAAAAGGCAGGCCAGCAGGGGCTGTGGCGGTGATGACGGCAAGGGGCATTTTTCATGCTCTGAGCCGCTCTCCCGAGGGCCTTTGTTGTCCCCACCGGCTCCCAACTTTGCTGGGTAAGCTGAGGATTTCACACGTTTCATCAACATCCAAATTAGATCGGCACTTTTTGAACATTTCATATCATTTGGCAGAGTTGTGCACAGACACCGACATGCATACAGGCGCCCAGAAGAGAGAGAGGGCAGTCAACTTTTATGAGAGAGCGAGCACAGGATTAGAGCTGTATCGCAAATAACTCCCAGCCCACTCCACACACTGCAGACTGTGGTTTCAGTGAGTGTTGACTACACATTTGGCCTGCAGTTGTCCAACCTTTTGTGCAGGTCGTGGCACACATTCAGCCTTTGTGCAACAAGCACAACAATTGGTGTGCCCTGTCTGTACTGGTGTTAGGGGCACTGCTGAAGCGGAGGTCAGTCACCGAGGCATCATAATGCTTTGGGCTGGGCACAACAAGAATGAGGGCAATCCACTTAAAGTGAACCACTAACCCCCTCCCACCACCACCACCTCCCATATCCCCTCCAGGCCACCACGAGCATCACACTTCTGAATAGAAAACAGGAAATTGGTCCTCTGTAGCACTTCAAATCCTGAAGTGTGAGAGAGAAGGCACCAAGAGGGAGTGGGGAAAATACTTAGATCTCTAAAAGAAAGAGATGAAATGCTTTCAACCAGAAAAGCAGACAGCATGGTCATAATCAAAAACTTGAAAGAGATGCAGAACATGCTTACTTCTCCCCCCCATTTTATCAGCACATCTCTAGTTTTTGAGAGCTCTGATTTAAGACCACGAGATGGAAAACCTGGATTCAGGAAATGCAGACATGGATAAATGAGTGTAGCTTGAGTTGTAATTGCATCAGTAATGCCAGTTTCTGAGTGAGCTTTGGCAGAGCAGAGAGATTATTCTTCCAGCTTCCTGCTTCCTTGCCTTTTGACTCTCCCTCTGCGCTTTCTTGCAAGAGCTCATCTCCTTTCTGTAACTTCCTTATAATATACTTCGCCTGCTTCTCACAGTTTAGTTAATTAGTCAGCAGCTGCAGGTAAAATATGAGTATAGAAGGATGTCATCCAGGAACGTGTATGCAAAAGCAAAAGCAAGGGATGCATTGCAGGGAGCACTGTCAAAATGAGCTAAACATTAAATTTGCAATTAATTTCCAATCTGTGTAATTGATTACTGTAATTAACACAGCCGTCAGCTTTGAGAGTGAAGTTATTGGAACTAGCCGAGGTGGAACTAACCAATGGCAATCAACTAAAGCGCTGGGCTGTAAACATCTGAAGTTTTTCACTTTCGGGAGTCTATGGGGACTGGGACTTGCTTCAACTCTGTTGGCTTCACTTTTCAGCCCTGGAGGTTGATAGCTTGGTAGCAACGTGTCGGGACCAGTCCAGACAATATACCATACGGGTATGATGACTCTGCTGACAGGCGCACATAATTTCAAATCAGGATAATGATTATCAAGTCTCAGTCAAGGTTTGGTTACAGTTTGTTTTCTCTGCAATGGTTTCTCTGTGATTAATCATGGTTAATGTGTGAATAAACACTTTTTTTGTAATTGATAATCAACAAAACTTATAAATTTGCCAACAAAACTTCAGGAGGAATTTGACCATATTTTCTTTCCCCTTGTTTTTCTCATTTTCTTGCTCTCTTTGTTGTTCCTTGTTTCTGTGCTTTATTCTCTCTTCTTCTTGTCCTTTTTTTTCTCTAAATAGAATTAGCCAGTATCCGTCTGAATGCACTAAAACATCTCCCCGTCTCTGACATCTAATGGAGGCCATTCCAAGTCTTGGATGACTGATATTGAGATATCCTTCCTCCAGGGTAACATCCATAGCAATTTTCTCTTGATTTGCTGAGTGATGGACTTGGTGCAAAGCAACATAGACCTAATGATCGTTGAGGAGATGGCTCTCTAACTCAAGGCTGTAGAGTGTGGACAATTACAAGCTATACAATAAGCTACGTCGCTTACCTCTTCTCTCTCTCTCTTTCTCGTTCTCTTCCTCTGCTGAAGTATTTCCAGAATGCCGCCGGCCACGATGGATTTATGAGTCGGCCATACTTTGGTAAACACCGATGGTGGGCAGCTTTGTCCTCCCCCCTCTGTGATATAGTGAAGGTCCCCCATAAAAAATGGGAAAACCAGGTTACGGCCACCATAGAGCTGGGCTGAACAATAAAAGGCTTTATGGGCAGATATATGCCTGTACCATAAATGCTGGAATCTGCTGTCGGAAGGACATTAAAGGGATAATGACTGGGGGGGGCTAAGAGGGTCCTTTTAGAAAAGACACTCTTTCTCACACACACACACACACACAGGATGGCAAAGCACCAAGGCTGAGATCTATAGACCAGTTTAACTTTAGGTCAAGGTTTGTGTGCGTTCATGCGTACGCATGCGTGTGTATGTGTTTCCATTAGATTGACAGAGGGAGGTGGAAGTGATACAGTTGTTCATTGATAACTGGAGCTTGTTCTCACATTGGAGGGTCGGGCCCTCATTACGCACTGGCTCAATGTCAGGGAGCACAGCTGCTGGGTTTGGCTGGTGCTGCCTGTACAGGCTGCACAAAACCAGCTGTGCAAACAAACACACACACGGAAACTGTAAAGGCAGTAAGGGGAACGGAGTGGTAACAGACGGGCCACGGAGGTTCAGGTAGACTTGAAAGCAAACATGCGTAAACCCACACAGGTATGCACGCCAAAGATGTGATTCTAGTTGGAGAGTGACAGGAGGAAGTGGTTGCCAGGGCTATGCTAGTGATAGGGGTGGGGTGGGGTGGGATTACGGTGCTGATCAGTCGTGGGATAATGCTGACATACAGAGAGCCCGTTTTGTCTCACAGTGTGACAGAGACCTGAACAGACTCGATCACTATCTTGCCGTCTCAAATTAGGACACATTTCAACTCCTTAAAGTGCTTCTTCTCTGAATTCTCCACCGCTGTGCTGCTTTATTAGGCCGCTGGGAAGATTTAAGAAAGATAGAAACCTTTGCCGAGGCTTGCCCCAACTTCTTTATCGTCTGGGCATTAGCCATCTGCTGGCACATGTGCAGGAGTGCTTTGGGGGAGGTGAGCCATGAGTGCCTGTGTTTGTGTAGTAGCCACTAAGGCAGACAGGAACTCTAAAATTAGGCCCAGGCCATTCTAACTGGAACATTTCTGGCCTTATCGTGTCAAGAGATGGCTATTACCCAAGCCGACTGTTGTCTGAGCGATACGGCAGGTCTGGTTGGTTTTTCTTTCTTTATTTATTTTTTTGTTTGTTTTGCCTGTTTAGTGTCTCTAGGCAGCCAGAGCTCAGCAGACTTTTCCATGACATTGAGACAATTTGATTCTGTTTTGATTTGACCATCATGTCCAATAAAGAGCACATTGTGCAGGATGTGTTCGTTAGTCACAGAGGACAGAAATGATCTCCAGAGTGAAGGTAGCAACACAAGAGCCAAGGGCTGATTGCAGATGTAAGTGGATCGTCTCCAGAAACAGAAATTCTCACTCATGCTCTAAAGAAGGATACTGCTGAGTCCACTTTGTGCACTTACACAGGACTTGTGCTCCCCCCCACTATTGCTGTGCGCCATAATCCAAATGACAAAACAACCTATTGTTTGTTCTAACCTGTCTGCCCATCTCCTTGGGGAAGGAATGGCAAGGCGTGCACTTTTTACAGCTTCCTAGTGCCCCTGATTGGACTCAGAAAGAAGGAAAGTGGGGGCAGTAAAAATAGTTTGACACCCTCAAAGTCCAGCCAGCAATCTCCTCTTCTCTCTTAGCCCATAAAACTCTTTGAATTCTCTCCTAAACCCCCCCACCCCCACCCCCCATTTCTCTCTCTATTTCTTCACCAGACTCTCACTTGCAGCTTTGCTTCAGATCAAGGTTATGTTTGCCGCTCGTGGTGTCTCCCTATTATTTTCAGTTGCATAACTCTTTCTGCAAGGCCCCTGCGTCTGAATGCAGCTTTGATCAGGTCCGTGCATCGGTTTGGAGTCGGCACTTCACGCACCCTCACTTTGAAGCCCGAGCGACGAATCTGAGACTGGGTCCTCAGCGTCAACTTAGGGGATCGAGGCACAATCTCATTCTCTCTGGCTTTCCAGTGCCAAAGTACTTTTCCATGTTCTCAGGAGTGTGGCGCTTGTTGATGCTGGAACAAGAATAGCCACTTGAACTGGTGTGTGTTGATGTGGGCTGAAACCTGTGTGTGTGTGCGTGCCTCTCGTCCCTCTCCCTCTTTAACTTACCACTCTTACTTCTGCTGTTGTGGTACCAGCCGTCAAGTGTATGTCCTGGCTCTTATATTTTGACTTTCATGTGAGAGTGACATATTACATATTATTACTGGGAATAAAAACCAGTCCTAATTTTTCCACTAATGCAGTGTAACACACTCAATTCTCCAACTGCGTACTCAGAGGAGTCCGCTGTTCCAATATCACCTTCTCCTGTGAAAATTGCCACGTATTTACTCTTAGCCACTTGGATATATTCAGTTCTTTTTTTTTCTTTTTTGACTTAATGGAGTTCCTCTTTTCGCTACAAATAAAAAGCTGTGGGAAAAGGACTGTATGTCAGCCTAATCTTGTATTCTCCCCTCTCTTAATAAGTAATGATCAGCAGTCTGTTATCTCTCAGCTTGTTTTATGCAATCATGGGGTATTACCCAGGGATGAATGCTCCCTCTTCAGAGAGGAAAACAGAGCCTGGAAAATTAGCATTTTCTGACAACCATTACTCACTGGGCTAATCCTGTCAAGGAATGTGTGGCTGCGCTATCAATGCAGACGAGGGGTCGCCATGGCCCAGGCCTGCACATCGGCTCTTATCAGGCAGGGTAAACACACTAGGGGCCTGCATTAAATAAGTGTCACAGTCACTGGAGGCGGAGCAAGCCGAGCCCCCCTGCCAGTGTGCAGATAATCCCTTTCAAAAAAAACAAAACAAAAAAAAAACATGCTGGTCAGACCCAGCTGTGGCCTGTGGCTCAGGTGTAGGGAAAGTGGGGGAGGAGAGGTATTGTCTCGGCTGTGGTGTAGGTTACAATACAAGCCACTCAGGGTTTTTTGGCCGTGCTTGTGTTTGCGCAGATACATTTCACAAGATCGGGTATCAGATGTTCACTGTCCACCCAGGCAGTTTTGGAAAAGCTTTGCGTCCACATCGAGATACCAAAACAGCTCGGAAAGTGTCCTCCTATGTTCTCGACTTTGTCAGGGACGTCCCACTGAGTTATGAAACAGGCAGAATTTGCTCTGTGTGTTTCGAACGTTACATTTCTGCTTTTACATTGTTAAGGTTAAAAAAAAACCCCACACAGTTTTGTATGTTGGTGCCTGGCCTTAATCTCTACTATTATGCATGCACAGACAATTTGGGCCAGCAGCTGTCCTCCAGATCACATGACAATCACAAAATTACAGGCTGGGATTTCTGAAGCACATAAGGGGAAAAAGGCAAAACATGAGAAGTTTGGATGCACTCACGGGGCTACAAACTTCATTGCCACTATATTTTATCAGCACTGATATTAGCGTCAGCTGACTGTTCAAACTGCTTTTATAGTGTGAGTTTTTGCTATGCCTCATGGATGACACAGCTGCAGGGTTTGCTTAATAAGCTGGAACAATGTTACCTGGAATGTTGCGGTATAAAGGCAGCAACTCTGAAAACAACTTCCTGGACTTCTTCTAGCTGTAACTAAACTGTGAGGGAGGAAAGAAAAAGTTAAGCGCCCTGCTACTATGACTGGGTGACTTTGGCACTTTTTATCCTTGTGTGTGCTGTGTGAACCGAGGCGCCTCTCTGGGCAGCACCAGAGGAAAAGTGTAATAGTGTTACACTGGGTATACAAGGTGGGAAACCTTGAATAATGTGGGGATGAGAGCAAGCCAGAGATCCGAGTCAGCCAGTGGGTCACCAGAAGGTGAGGCTGCCTACTTGCCTGGGTTCAGGAAAAGTTCAGCCGCATAGCATTAGGCAAATTAGGGAGACCGCGGCCGGGGGAGAAGAAAATCGGGAGGGTTAGGGACTGATGAGGGGAAAGGGTCAAATTAGTTGGAAGGAGGAGCCCAGTAAAGAGTGAGAACATAAACGGGGACTTTCAGGAAAAAGAAAAAAAGAAACAAGAGAGTTAGATTGTGATATAGCAGCCGCTGTGTGCACAATCACTCTGTAAAGACACGCAAGACTAATTACTGAGCTTATATAACTTAATCATGTCCTCAAATACTTTCCTATTTAAAGCCCTCGCTGCTCAGTTTGACGGCGGCCGGCGGGCTCACCCCCCAAAAAGAAACACTCCCGCAGTGCCCGTGTTTCGGGAGAGGGAGATCCGTCGTGACGTCCCTGAAGGGGTTAAAGAAGGGGCGGAGCAACGCATGAAAGGCACCGAGGGGAAGCAGGAGAGAGAGGGGGGGGAGGAGAGAGAGAAAGAGCCGAGTGGAGGTGGAGCCAAAGCTCTCAGCTGCTGTGCCTTGTCACATTTCTGCAGAACATGATAGCCGCACGGTTTGGTGTGGGAATGGTTTTAGGCTTCTCTTCCCCGAATACAAAACAAGGCGGCGCTGCGCGTTTTAACGGGAGCCTGGATGTTGGAGAGCAGGGTCTGACGGAGGGAAGCGGCCGCTCGTTGTAGTGCAACAGAGTCTGCGAGGCTGGGGGGAGGAGGAGGAGGAGGGGGGACTGGTTCGTTTTACGGAGCTGACAGGAGTCCACCCACGACGGGCGCAAACGGGACAACCGACCGTAACCCAAAAGGACAAACTGCAACTCTGCGGAATTCCCTCTCCTAATATTTGCGCCTGCAACACATTCCCAAATCTCCCTGCGCTGTCCACGCAGACTTTGGAGATTTGTGTTGTATTTATTTAAAGATTTGTTTGGACTGGGGGTTGGATTTATTCTTTGTCGTGTGGATACAGCCTCATATGTTGCTCTGTTTGAGCAGCGCCGTAAAGACAGACACCTTCTGTTGAAGTTATTCGGCTCGTCCCCGATTTTTTTCTTCTTCTTTTTTCCTTTTATTGTATTTCTGTTGTCGAGTTTCTTACCTCGGACACAACGCAGACTGCTCTTTGAGATTATGTTTTCATATCCGATCAGGCGCATTCGGACACCGATTCATCCATCGGTCTGGTTTTCGATCTTCACATTGCCGTGAGAAGATGCCAAATGTTCCGATGTCCCTGCTGTGTTTGGATTTACCACTTTCCCCTCGATTTTAATGCAGTTTCCCCCCCTCCGTTCGGCACCGCTGCTGGTGGCGAGCTGAAAACCAACCCCTCACAAACAATTCGGGTATTTTGTTTTTGTTTTTTGCCCTCTTGCTAATATTTCCCCCCTGCCGTCGCCCTGCTTCATATGATGTATGAGAGTGTGGACGTTGTGGGACTGAATCCCAGCCCGAACCCGTTTTTAATGATGGATTACTACAACCAGAGCAGAGGATGCTTGATCCCGGAGAAAGGACTGATGCCCGGGGCGCCCCATCCGTACAGCACGTCCATCAGGAACCAGCACTGGAACGGCTCCAATCACTGTAGGTGCTTTTTTTTTTTTTTTTTTAAACACCCCCCCCCCCCCCTCCCCTTCATCTCACTAATTGGTGAAGTTGAACCCTCCCTGTTAGTGTGTGTGCATAATAATCACTATATTTCCTATTTTGCGCTTCCCAGCACACGCCGGTCGCATGTGAAACGATCATTTGAAGGCCTTTTTATTCTGGAGTTACCACTTCCATTATTTAAACCCCATAATATGTGCTCAACAGCGCTGCACGTTATCACAATCAGTAAGCCGTCAATGCTGCAACAGGCCTATATATATTTGACCCACTTTCGTCTCTCTCGTTTCTTTCTGAGCGTTCGCTCAGGTTTGGGGTTTTTCCCTCCTTCTCTTTCCTGCCAGTCTGTTTGCGCTCTGATCCAGGCCACGCTACCCGAAGCTTTTGCGTTCCTGAAATCTGCACTTAATGCAAACCAGGTTTGTGCAAGCGATGCCAGCGTTAATCAGATCAAACTTTCATGCCAGTGTTATCCCCTGGTCCTCTGGGAAGCTGTACCCACAGGCCAAAGTTCCTCAGCAGCAGCACCATGGCCTTCACCAGACAACTGTATCTGTTAAATGTTGAAAGCCTTGCACTCATTTATTTATATTTAATAAATAATTTGAAGTGATGTTCTCGCATAACTTTATTTTTAAAAAAACAATATTTCAGTTAGTATGATTTTATGTGTAGACTCCTGTGCTAGGTAGTGAGGATAGCAGTCTTTATAAATGACAGGTTTATTGTGCTTTTATATCAGTGAGATTTAGTTTAGATTGATGATACGTTCATGCGTTTGCTGCATGATCTCCTTGGGTCAGTATCCGCCAGCAGCCGTGGGAGATTTAATTTTGCTGATAGCATATCTGCTGCAGATATGAGAGAGAGAGAGTTTTATTGCAGCAACAAAGTATAGCAAGAGCTGCTTCCCATTCTTTACCTCAGTAGAGCCAGGCTGCATAAAGCGTGAGCAGGCCCTTTTTATGAAGGGATAGCTCTGTTGTCTTTCACTGGTGAAGGAGCTAAAAAAAAAAAAAGGCAGGAATCTCCACGGGCTCTTAAGGACCAATTTCCTCCTTGTCTCAAGACTATAGAAACGCACGACAAAGGGAAATTTAGACAGGAATTTCTAATGTTTGGCAGCAACAACAAAAGACAAGCAGCCATAACTATTTTGTACGTGCTGTAATCTTTTCTTCATCTTTCTCATCTCATTATTTGTTTTGAAAAAGATCTCTCCCGAGTAAAGAGGCGAAGCCCGTACATTTTTTTTTTTCTAAACAGATATTCAAAGAGCCTGATAGTATTTATTGAACCGGTCCATTAAAACAGCTCTAGTGGTGGCATTGATTCAAACCATGTGAGCTCGTCTGAGGGGAGACTGTGGGGGTTTGGCCCAGGAAAAGACCTCTGATCCTTTACTCGACTCCACATTGTTTTGCTCAATGGAGGAATTGCAGGGGGAGAGTGAGAGTGTGTGTGTGGGTGAGGGGTAGCATATCTGCTCTTTGCCTTACTGCTTGAATGTAATAAAAAATTTAGTGCACAACCAGAGAACATTGACGGGAGGGTGTAGAGCAGAGAGGCGCAACATCCGTAAGTGTCATCACGTGGCTCAGAGGCTTATTGGATCATAGGGCTAGAAAACAACCCAGACAACAGCGCGAGATTTCCTCGTCACTCCCCGCTCTCACGCAGGAATCCAAATGAGCCAGATTCAAAAAAATCACAAGACAATCCCATAAACATCTGTTTGCTTTTTTGTTTTTTGAAGTTCACAGAGAGTAGTGTCATGGTATGTTCCTCTGCACTTTTCCTGGTAGGTCTTACCATTTTTTTTTTCTTTTTACCCCCTCTGTGCTTTTCTTTTTTGGTCCTCTGTTTTTTCAACCCCTCCACATTGGATCTAACTATTCATTACAGGCTTCACAGAAGAGCTTTCTGGCTCTAAGCATGCACTCAGTGACATCTTTGCTAAAGTGAATCTAGCCTAAAACGGCCTTCTGGACCCACTAAGTGAGTGGGTATAAATCCACATCATATGGGTGCTTCATCCCAGTATTATTGGTTCTTTAACAAGGCCATATTATGCTTTTGAGCCTACTCCCTTCCCTTTAGTGATATTAGTGATAGTGATATTCCTTCAAATTGCTTCTTTTGTGCATTTAAACGTTATAAAGTCCAAAGCACACACCAATGGGGTGTAATTAAGTCGTACAGGACTTGCTGTTGCTCAGCTTGGATTTACTGACATTCAGATTTACTCCTCATTTTCTTACTTGTATCACCAATATATATTTGAATTATACCTGTCTAGCTTAAGTCATGGAATCAGCAGCTTCTTCCATTGTTATTCATCTGTTGGAGCCCCTTCATACACTTCATTAGACATGGCTGTTTTGAATCTGTAATGCTATAGTTAAATGACAGATGATCACATCTCTATAACTGTTTGTTCTAGAGACAATATTAATGATTTTTGGAAAGAAGAGAAGTCAGGTTTTGCCGGGATATTCGGTGTATCACGGTAACACAATTCAGTTGTAAGTACTGCTTTTTGAATACAGACAGAAAAACCAGCCCTGCCTAGATTTTCATATCCCCTCAATCATTTTGGGCTAGAGAGAAAAGAAAGATGAGCATTATTTTGTCATTTTACAGTCAGAATTACACAGCAAGTATGATACTTTGATGATAAAGGGTTAAGGCCTACAACAGCATTCGTAGAGTAGAGGTTATGATACATAACCAATGTTCAGTGCTCTTTTGCCAGGCTAGCTAACTAATCATAGGAGACTGGTCTTTTCCCGAGGGGATCCTTAAAGAGACTGAAAGGTGCAATATGAGAAAGATTATGTTTCCATTTTACATCAGTTGATATAATCCAGCACACTATGAGCCTGTAAAACGAGTTCTTAAAAGATGGTGTGTATTAAGAGGTTTGACTGTTTACATGTAGCCTCTGTTTATCACCAGGTTTCCCAGTCATAGGCATTGTGTGCTGTTTGTATTTTGGTTCTACTTGGAAGAAGGCTCTGAATGGCTCAGGTGAAAAGTGTGTGGCCTTGCAGATTAAATCCACTTGATTTTTCACTGAGTCACAGTCAGAATCCTTACAGCGGTTATAGGCTCATGCACGAAAGAATGCACGCGGCTTTGTTCACATGACTGTCACACACTAAAAACTGGGGATATGGTGGAAAGGGGGGATTGCACGGTAGGCTCAAATGCTCTGCAGCCCATGGGCGTCTTGCTCTTTGGGGTATATTTTTCTCAGGCTGTCTATAGTGTAAAAGAATTAGTCACTGCATAGAGCATATGTGAGATGGAGAGCAAAGCATTCTTTGTCATGTTTGTCTTCTGATGATGAAAGATGATGAAAGTGCGCTTACATGAACAGTATGTGTCTTAATCTGAGTTGTTTGATATTTAGTCCTTAAGTCCTTGCCCCCCCCTTTTTTTTTCTGGCTGTAAGAGCAGTTTTTTGAATTTGCATTTTTTTAAGTTTCAGATTTACAGGCAAGTCCATTTAGTTTTTTCTGAGTCTGCAGTATCAGACAGCACAACAAAAAGCACCCGTAATTGTTTGTGTTGTGAAGCAACACTGAAACACGGAAAGTGGGTGATGTGTTTGGACTTTGTGCAGGAGAACAGATTGTGTCAGCCTTACGAAAGAAATGCAAATATCACTTCCTGCACCTTTTCTTTCTATGTGCATTTTTTTTTTATAGTGCATGCTAGAAACTGGAAAAACATGAACAACAGAAAATAAACGGTGAGTCGGGTCACTAAGCAGAACTGGCTAGAGTACTGTCGGTTTCTGGCACAGAAGTGTGTGTGTGGGGGGGTTCTATCCTACAAGGGGAAGATCATAAAGTACAAATTTTATTTTCTTGGAACAATCAAGGATTTCTTGGCAAAGCTACTTTAATAACATTACAGCTTGTGACTGTTTATATAAGGCAGGAATGCAAATTCCAGGCCTTAGTATTCCTGAATGACCATGCCCTTTATGCGACTGTGGGGTCCCTGAGTCTTATGTTTTTTGCTTGTACACAAATGTGTCTTGGTGCCATCATGAACATCAGGATTTTATTGTGGGGCTTTATTGGTCCGGACTTGATGGGACTGGCAGAAATGATGCACAGCTCTGAGACAAGGTCATCTGTTCTTCTGGAGAAGGAAAGCGTTAGGCAGTCTCCTCATTTTGCCACATCTATCTAAACCCGATCAACCAAAGGTGATTGCGATTTAGTAGCCTGCATGCCTGGGACATCACAGAGCGGGGAGATGTGTGTGGGTGAAAGAGTGCAATCTGATTGTCCACTGGAATACGCTTGCTCTCACCTTCAGGGTAACATCAATAACAAATTGTGTCATCAAGGTATGTTTGCAATGGCAGAGGAGTGACCGGAGTTCAGCATTGCTCCTGCCATTCTCCTGGGAAAGGCTGCAGGGCAGCATTTCACAACCTGCCATCACTTGCTCCCAAAAACGGCACCTTGCCACCTACCTGTGGAGCAGTCGTTGCCCTTTTAATGCAATTCAACAGTTACTTACAACAGTCGCTGCAGTAAGTTTACCAAGAGCAACAAAGATGCGTGTTTTTGTTTGTTTAAATGCCCGTTGGCTCAGTCACTCCACAAAGTGTAATGACTGGGTGTGGTCCCTCACCTTGAACAGAGTGGCAGAATAACCGGCTTTTTACTTCCAAACACTGCTATAGCTGGCTCGCAACTTTGATGTTGTCTTGCAGGTGGCGCGACGTAATGCCTTGCTATTGCATATCGAGTACATCACGGGTTCAGCATATTCTTGTCTGGGCATTTCATTTTTTCTTTTCCTTTGTGCACACATGAACGCACGCTCAAACCAACTGATGGGCCTCAGCTTGTTTGCGGAGAGAATTAGCCGGAGGCAAAAGTCAGAGTGTACTGTACACCAGTTTGGTTTGCCGCTAAATCCCCAAACAAGGGTTGGTGTACACTGCAAAGCTGACTTTGATGAACAAAGCAGTGCAGACAGAAAAGATCCAGGCAGTGTCATTGATTCATCAGGGCTTAAAGGAGGCAGCTGATTGTAGCCGTTGCGACAACAGGGCTGTAATCTCGCTATCAATAATTACATTCTCCCTGGTGTCAGCACCGTTACACACACGCACGGGGCTGGGAGGGACATCAAAACTGTTCAGGTTAAAGGGGGATTCTGCCCTCTAAAATATTCATTGCTGCTTCATTTAAATCAATTCTGCTCTTCAGGGGCAGTCAAGCGTCAACTGTCAGAAATTGAGCTGGGCCTGTTGTAATCACTTCTTTACTTATCTCTACAGATGGCTTGTTCGCAATGTGCTCTGCATGGCTAGCTCACCGGCACTGTCTCCCTCTTCCCCTCTCTCTCCCTGCGCTTCCCATCTCTTCCCCATCTCCATGTTTTATCCCCACCCTCCCACAATGGAACACACATAAATTCATCAGGGTATTGAACCACGGACATTTATCATCCCAGAATTCATCTGCGAGGCATTTTCATTCCTAAAGTGTGTCCTTTCTCACACTTTATCTTCCTCCCTGTTTCCCATCTCGTGGTGGCATTCTCCGCATGGCAAGCCTGAGCCGGGCAGTCAGTGTGGCGATTAATCTTTAATGCTTCCCTGCCCTAATTTTTCCTCATATTTTACAAGATTTCCTGCCCTCCAACCTTCTTTTTTTTCAGCATCCTCTATATATAGAGTGATTACATGGAATGTTGCCTTGTTTCATCAGTTGCAGAGGACCGCTGCATGCCTCTGCCTCTCTTGTGCAGTCAGCCAGGCTCTCTCAGGCCACTAGCTCCAGGCCAGAGCACAGGACTGCTTGCTTCCCACCAGCACACTCATCCTCAGTTTTTGCCTCTGGGGATCTGTGTTAGCATCACATGGATGACAACCGTGCACACCTCAAGTAGTTCACACACAAACGCACACTTGCACATGCACCGCAGTGGAATGCCCGCCTATTTTGAGAGCGGGACAGCGAGAGGGGGGGGGGAAAAATAGGTTAGAGGTTAGTGTGCTAAAAATACAAAAGCCTGGCACTTTCACACGAGCGGGACAAAAAAATAGCACCGTGTTGCTGCCGTCTCAGTTGGTGTTGTTAACTGAAAACGAATGCTCTGTCACAGCTCGTGTTTGCGTTGAATGCAAGGGGGGAAAAAAATCAGCACGGAGTCCTGAATCAAACCTGCCCTTATTTATCAGCTGCAACAGCATGACTGCCATTGTTTTCACCTAGTGAGTCTGTGTGCTCCCCGGTGACACCTGCTGTAGCAGAGACTGCCTTTTAAAGGCTGTTTTTATAGGGCAGGTGTTCACATGTCCCTTCAGTCTGTGGGCAGAGTTTCTCAACACTGTAGCATTTCAACTGTGCAATATGCAGCCGTGAAACTTTGCACATGTGTATTTGAGATTAGAATGAAGGTCAAGTTCAAACACCTGTGCGATCCGACCCACAAGTGCAGTGTGTAAAGGGTGTGGGAATGATAGCTTTACACCGCCGTCCCACATTGTTTTTAATTTGTAATCTATTTCATAAATCCTCAGGTGACCCATCCTCATCCTCATTTGGGCTGTCAATATAAAATATTTGGTCTGAGAACGCATCTCAGCAGGTGTGATCCCATCACAAAATGTTCCGCAGTTATTTTGTGCACATCAAAACAAAATCCCCTTGGTTTCAACTATGCTTTTATTAAGCCAGCAGGCCAGCTCCTAACATAGCAAACGGTCTCGGTGTTTCTGATGATCTCATTGTAGTTAATAACTGGAGTCTGTTTTCTGGTTTATATTTAACCTGCTATCTCCGTTTCTAACAAGCCCCGCAGGAACATACAGAGTCGGAGGAAGATGAGACCTGTTCATATGTCTTGTCTTGATTTATGAAAGCACCTTTCTAAATAACATCAGATGTCCATGTTGCGTAGCATTTCCTCTGTGGTTCTCTCTCATATCATCCCAGCCAAAGGTCTGCTCAGCATGACTCAGGACTGTCTGGACACCAGTCTCCTCTCTTTCCCACAGCCCCTCTGAATCGCTTCATATTCATTATGTGTCTGGCTGCAGCTCGGCCTCTGACATTTGACTCTTAAAGACCCACCTGGGACCAGGATGAAATAGACTGCCAGCAGTGTGGTCGAGGTGGGAAGGAAGAGTATAGAGCTGGATAGTGATGGATAGGACAGCATGTCCGACTGAAGGGGGCAGACGGGCTCAGGTTACATGCCACTTGTTCCCCCGTAACCACGTTTGATATGTTTGTGCTCTCTGTGAGCAAAGAGATGCATCCTAGCTGAGCAGCTCCAAACCAGTGCGGGTTATGAAAGGTGACGAGTGCAGACTGAAACAACTCGATCCTGTTTGTTACGAGTGGAGTTGCTGTGTTCTCAAAAGGGAGGTGGTATTGTCTTTTTAAAGATACGTCTAACCTTTGCTGTGACCTGCTCTCTCTTATCTGGGCTATTGTTATTGATGTACCCTGGCTGATAGTAAGGAGAGAGCGTTTCTAGGCCCATATCATGTTAATTAAATGGTTATGTCAGATGCCGAGGTCCTTTCTTTGTTCCGGGGAAAAATAATGTGCCGGAATTCCTTGCTGCTTGTTCATTTTGCTGTGAGTGGAGTTAAGTCAACAACCCTCAGGATGACACGCACTCTCTTCTCTGGTTAAAAATCAGACACAAATGATTCTCTTTTCCTTATCCTTTCCTTATTTTTTTTTTTCTTCAAAAAAATAGTCCTGTTTTCATGGATATCCTTTCAGTTTAAGGCTGGGCTTACGGGGAAATATGCAGCCATGCAGCTCAGAGGGTGCATTCTGTTATTCCATGAGATTTTTAACAGTAACCTGTAGAAGGCTTTTTATAGTTGGCTGAAAAGATGAAGGAAACGGAGAAAAGTGTATGAAGAAATACATTTGCTCCACTAGGTTTGCCCAAAGATATGATGGAGCTCACTAAATAATTCAGTTGGTGTTCCAGTGTTGGACTTTTGCTTTGTTTTGACCATAGTCTAACAACCTTCAAATAATCTTTTCTGTGCTCCCAGTGATAGCATTGTGATCAAAGAGAAGTCCTCTTTGTGCTTTGCCAAGGAGCTCCTACACTTCTGATTTTAGATAGCCCTTCCCCTCCTCTCGGTCTCTGCTTGAGCCCCGGAGCTGACTAATGGAAAAGGTGACAACATTTTGAACTGGAGTTGTCAAGCAGCTCTGCATGGTGCTCTGTTGCAAGTAGTTACCAGTCCCCCCACCCCCTTGTAGCGGCACTGTTCAGTGGCACCGCCGTGACGTGACACCCCGCTTTGCCCTCGCGCCATACGTGGGAAACCTTTGCACAGCGCTGCTGCCACTGTGGCAGTTCCACAATAGAGCCAGATTATTGTGTCTGGGCTGTCAGCACCTCTCAGCTGAAAGAAATTGAGATGGAGGTAAGGGGAGGGAGGAAAAAGAGATCTCAGGCGCAGGGAAAAGGAGGGGGAGGTGGGCAGGGGCTGGCATTTTCAAACAGTAATCTCTGTGGAGCCTTTCAGGGGGTTTAATGTCATTTTTTTGGTCTCTGGATTTTTGGCCTTTTCTCCTTCTGAACAAAAAGCAGCAGAGAACAAATGGCAAAGGAGGAAGAGGGGCAAACGAGTAAAGGGATAAAACTGGGAGAGGGAAAGAGAAGGGGAGATTCTTGCCACGGTGACTCATATTATTAGTGTTCTAGTGCGACTGATAGAGACTTGGCCTGCATCCATTAGCTGCCAACAGGCCAGTGTTGGGGAACTGAGTCTGGTACAGAATGACCTATATCCCCGTCCTATTTACCACGTTACAGCACATTACGCCTTATCTTGCCCATCTCTTTAGTCACTAACTTTCTTTCCTTTCATTTAGTTTCAAGTGTCATCATGACACAAAACGCCCTCCTGTGATCTTCCTAATGTGTGCGAGCCAGTTGGCCAGCATTGTCACAATGTTTGTCAAAACTTAGCCATTTCATTTATATTCCTGTTAAAAACTGCTGCAGATAAGTGGAAAATAAAATGTTAATAAAAAACCTGCTAGTACTTTAGAAAAACAACTTTTGCACGCTGTCTAGATGTTTGTCCAAATTTGCTCCCTTTGGCTACAGGCAGGAGTGGCAACACTAACCTTCCCTGTCCTGTCTGAATTATAACGCAGTAACGCAGCGATTAGACACACACCTACACCCTGCTGCAGGGGTAACCAGTTAGGTTGTGAGAGAGAGGGGGGGGGGGCTTTCCTGGCTGTACGCCGTGCACGTCTTATCAACCTGCAAACCTCCTTGATGGCTGCACATATCCTTGAAGCTAACGAGAGAAAAAGTCAGCTCTCATATACATTCACTAAAACCTTTCATGGCTGTAATCCCCAACTCCAAGAAGAGGTGCATGGGAATCTTGGTCAGCTGACTTTAAAGAGAAGAAGAAGTGAAGGAGGAGCTATCGCAAGGTTAAAGTCTAACCCCCACCCCTTCTCCTAAAGCCTGCTGGGATTCTCCTTGGGCTTGACATACCCAACCCCACCTGCCCTCGCTGCTCAGTGGGACGCTTCATCACAGGCTTCCCCTGAGCTGGCCTACTTGGGTCTGTTTGATCTCATTGTGGAAGAGGCAAGCTTGCCCGTTGCCTGGCAGGCAGAGAGAACTCCTTGATGCTCGGGGTAGAGGAGGTGGAGCAGGCTTCAGTGGAGAGGCTTAATAACTGTATTAACATCACGGGCTCCCCCAGGACGCACACCTACACAGCAGGGGGGGAAGCTCTGTAAATCTGCTTTCTCTTGCTTTTAAAACTATGGCCTAATTTTCTCTCTGCACTCACTCTCGTTTGAGTTCAGTGTGATTTATAAATGAGTTGATTTTGTTTTGTTTTTTTCTTTTTAAAGCATAAGAATAAACACACAGTATGTTCTACTCATCCTTCGGGCCGTGAATCTTTTTCTTTCTATGCAGCTCTCATCTTCTCATCATCCCTATGCTAAACCACTTCCCCTAATTCTCCACTTCCTCATTTTGTCCTCTCGCCTGTCTTTTATCTAATGATTATGAAACACCCTGCTGCTGCTTTTTATTACTGATTAACATTATTGTTTCTCTGAACATCCCTCTCATCACATTGGAAAAAAATTTGCCATTCAGATATATGATAACAAAGAACACTGAATTAAAAGTACTGCTGTCTTTCCTCACCTGCGTGCGCCGCTATTCATGACAGTACACCTTATCTCTTTAATTATACATTGGAAACTGTTGAATAATTGACGGGCCCCACTTAGCTTAATGGACAGAGTTAACTGGGAGTGGCATACATTGCTATTGCAGTGGAACTGGGTCGCAGCAAAACGAGACCCAGTCGCCCCCGAGGGTCATAATGAAGCCCAGGTCACAGGGCTGGCAGAGGCAGCAGTTGAATCGGCAAAGGCCAGCTGGGGTTAACTGAACCCTGGGGGGGGAAAGGACAGGAGGGAGAGGTGGAAGCTTTAACACCAGGCTAATCCAAGCGCTTGGCTTGGAGCACAACTGTACTCATGTTTTCACTTTTAAACTAGTTTGACAATAATGGCGACCTCACAAAACTTATAAACTAGATTGTTTTTTTTGAAAGTCAGTTTCAGTTTTGTTACTGTTTCTTAAAAAAAAGAAGGAAAAAAGGGAAGTTGAGGAAGATGTAGTTACTTGATGTTCTATGATAAAGGCTTCCATTTCTAAGAGGCAATGTGGTCTGACAAAAAACAGTCCCACTGACTGGTGGGCAGCCATATCACAGGAAATGGTGTGTGGTTTATGTGTGTCTGTGCTGTGATCAAATGGTTCCCCCAGGTTATATTGAAAGGTCAGGGATCCATGCAGGAAATTAGTGTCTGCAGAGACAGAGACAGCACCCACAGAGAGGGGAAGAGAAGGGAAGAGCACGACCCATACCCGAGGAAGCTAAACATGTCCTCCATTAAATTCTAGTAACATCCCACTGCACTCCCTTAATGACTCTGCCTGCTGTCAGCAGCCATTTGTCCTAAACACAGAGCAAACCTAATGTCCCAGCGCTATTGACATGCACCTCTGCTTTTGGGTTTTTTGTTTTTTATTGCGATGGCACTGACATCAAATGCAATTGAATGTGCCTCCTGCTGCCTCCCAGTTTTACCCCTCACTCTGCCCACATCTTCGCCGAGGAGCCCCACCGACACTGTGCACCAGGCATTTGAATAAAACGCCTGTCATCACTCATCATTAGGGGACATGAGCAGGAGAAGATTTGGCTGGCTGTGCAGCCTTTAGGGGAACTTTTGTTATAAGCTGCTATTCTCGTCTTTGGATTTACTCGCATTGCTTTATGCAGAATGGCTCTGTCAAATGTGCGGCCTCGTCAGGCAATGATATAGGCTCCAAATCTCTGTATATGAAGGATGGGCAGCCACACTAAATTGCATTTAGCTTGTTTTCCTCTGCGTCTGGCAATTCTGCATATGTCAGCTGTCTCCGAGGGGTCTTTAGGCCACTCTAACCACTTTGCCGATCTAGTAAAAAAAAAAAGCCCTTGGGTCATAGCATCTTTGACTTCTTTAACAGACTAGTGACAGGATAATGGCACGCCTGCTGCATCATCTTGTCCAGACTCTTGCAGATGCCTCCATTTACATGCACAATGCCCTTTTAACTCTAAAGCTGACGTTGGTACTTTTAGCTAATTTATGAAGGGAACCATGGTCATTATGTTTGCAGTCTATGTTAAAGGAATGCACATTAACCTGCTGAGGCTTGAAGGCAGATGTAAGGTTTAACTAGAACCTGTAACTCATGTTGACAAGTAAATGAAGTGACAAACCTAAAAGGATTCTTAATTTTGGGGAGAAATGGCGTGATGAAGAGGCACTTTTTTAAAGCATTTTTTATTGCCTCATAACCAATATTTGCCTTCTGACCTCTGCTGTGTTGTTTTGAAACAGGCCAAAATTAGAAAGTGTGTTTTTCATTTACTTAACTAGCACACAAATGAAATAGTGGATTTTTGCATATATAGATGTAGAGATTTCAATGTTGTAAATTTAAAATTTGGCCCTGCTGAAATTGGCTCAAGTTGTGTGCGCTCGAGGTATTCTGTAGGTTTTGTTGGGTTCTGTTTTCTGCCCTGTGGGTCGCTGCTCGCCCTGAGCACACGCTGTCACCCACTTGAGTCCTGCACACGCTTATTTGCGACCTCAAGCCCACTTCCAATGTCACTATCCTGCTCTGAAGTTGAGAAGATCGGACCCTTGTAATCTATTCCCCTGTGATTGACTATTGTATTCTCCAGAGAGAGGAGGAGGAGAAAGGGAGAACATGGGCTGAGAGAAGCGATTTAACATGACAAAGCCTGTCCCTGGTGATCCTCTCTTCTCTCCAGATCCTCGTGATCCTCTTCTTTTTTCCCCCCTCTTGATCCTTGTCCCCCCTTTTTTATCTACCTCTTCGAGGCCTCTCCTTGTCCACTTTAGCCCTCTAATGCAAATAGCCCTTTTCTCCCTCCCATATTTACGACCCGCTTCCTCCACTGTTGAATATGCGCTTAAGAACGGAGGACTTTGAATGCTGCCAGCCACATTGGATTAGTGAGTGTCAATGGGCAGATAACCTCTCTGTTAGCAAGTGAAGTGCAAACACTAGAGCACAAGTATTCATGAAGGCCTTTTGGCCTTCAAACACCAGGAGAGGCAATGTGTGTGGCACTCCTGCCAATAAAGATGAATAGGGCCCGGTTAATGTGTGTGAACGTAATTCATTTCCTTTATCAAATGCACTTTCCAGCATTTTCTAGTGTGTCGTTGTTTTTAAATGCTAAAGGCAGAAATGTGTTCATGATCTCCACTCTAACTGAAATCATCTGTCTCGCATCACTCAACTGTAATTTTCGAAAAAGACGTGCAGTGTTCACAAACTCACCCTCTCTCTAAACCATTGTTCCTTCCTCCCCAGCACCTGTCTCTCTCCATGATTACTTTAAGGTCACAGGAATATTTCCAGGCCCCTGACCCTCCAACTCTGCTTGTAATGCCACTGACCTTGAGGCTTTTATGGGAATAGAGGGAATTGAAGCTTATGTTGCACTCTTTCTAAGTGGCTCTGCAAAACTGCATCACCCAGATGAGTAAATGCTAACCTTCAAGGCTTTTTTTTTTTTTTGTCAGACCACACACTGAGTCTGTATTGGGTGGCCCAGGATTAGTATTGTTTTGGCACCCTCCTGGCTCACAGTGTGCATGAGTACAGTTTGTGGTCTTAGGGGGGAAAAAGCCCAAAAACATGTACACAGTCATCTGCTCATGCATAGTTCTATAATTAACCAATGCAGGCACTCTGTAACAGAGAGGCTTAATGTTTCATGAAGTCGTTTTTAAAGTCAGAGTGGTAACATTAAAGAGCAGTTTGCAAAGGGCCGGGGTTTTACTTGCATGTGTTCCTGTTATGATCCGATGATGACCTTGATCTTGAGTTGTACTGAAGTAACCCAGCTGTATGTTACTCCAGAAACGCTGCGTAAATTCCCTTTTATAATGGCTGACAAAGGAAGGTTACACTGTGGTTACACCTTCTGCTTTTTCTTACTTTGAACTAAACGTCTAAAAGCAAACATGCCAGCATGCGGAGCTTTTATCTGGGTCCTGCTTTTGAAATGTTTGTCTCACGTGTCACCATCCTCCCTTGGTCCTGTCGCTCATCTCGTCTTTTTTCTTCAGATGTTCTCTCCTCCCGCTTCCCTGCCTCCCCTCTTCTCTCCTTTAATGTAGGTCAGTCATTATACTCAGCTCTATACAGCTGCTAAATGTGTGTGATCAGCTTTTTAAAGTAACTCCATGTTCAATGGCAGATCCATTGTGGGCATCATGTGGATTAATGGCTCTCTAATCAAGAGCTTATATTCTTGCACTCACTATCACGGAGTCTCCACTATAGTTCGACAGGCTACTAAAATGTGCTGCTTTTCCAGAGCACATCCTGGTATCCTCTGGCTTACAGGGGCTGCCTTTTGCCCCCTTGTGCTCACCACCATGTCCCACACCATCAGCTCATGCCAGATATCTCCAGTCAGCCCGGGGCGAGTGCCAATTCACATAGTCCCAGTGTCAGTCAGCAGGCATGGACAGCTGCTGGGTAGAGTTACACCGCATCACTCGTGGTTGCAAGGGAGCGTTGTTGTCAGGGATCTTGTGGTTCTCTCCAGCTAGATGGCAGTCTTTGGATGCCTTCTGATGTGTTTGTCTTTTTGTTTTTCTTTCAGTTGGGTCCCTAAATGTTGGAGTGTTTTATTGCATTTATGAAATGTGTTTTAGAGTCATGGTGCCACGACAATAACTTGGTCTTAAACACCAAAAAGACCAAGGAGATCATTGTAGATTTCCGGAAGAGGGGTCATAACAACCATCTGCCTCTCTTCATTGGCAGTGAGGCGGTGGAGAGGGTGAGCAGTTTTAAATTCTTGGGGGTAACTGTGACCGAGGACCTGTCCTGGGGCAACCATATCACCTCAGTTGTACGGAAGGCCCAACAGCGCCTCTACTACCTGAGGAGACTGCGGAGCGCACACATTCCCAGATCTCTGATGTTGAACTTCTACAACTGTGCCATCAGCAGCGTTCTGACGTATGGATTTCTAGTGTGGTTCCCCAGCTGCACCAAGGCCGATCAGCAAGCACTCCAGCGGGTGGTGAAAGAAGCTGGCAGAATTATTGGAACAAGTCTGCCAGAGATCAGTAATATCTTCCCCACTCGCTGTCTGAGGAGGGTGCACAGTATCCTGCGGGACCAACATCACCCTGCGCGCCACCTTTTCCATCTGCTGCCCTCAGGGAGAAGGTACAGGTCTATACAGGCCAGAACATCCAGACTGGCCAACAGCCTGTATCCACAGGCTGTGAGGCTCCTGAACTCTCTGCCCCCCTCTCACGGACAATAACCATATCCAACTTCTTAATAGCAATGAACTGGTCTGCATTGGTGCATCATATCTTTATTCTCTTCCCCCTCCTGCCCCCCCCCCCTCTTTCTTAAATAGATAACTATCATATCTGATATCATATCTCACAGTACAATAATATTGAATGGGTTGCATTGTTGTATTTTGTCATGTTTCTCAGGTCTTTGTCTGAATTTCTACGAACATTATTGCTAAGGATTGTCTTATTGCATTGGAGTCACACTGGGTTAAATATGTACACTTGGGTTTTAAGGGGTATTTATTATTTTCTTCTTTTTTTTGGGTTGTATGGAAGCCCCAAACGCAATTTCATTGTTCTTGACAATGACAATAAATAAATAAATACTAATACTAAATACTTAGAATTAGCTGTACCAAAAGCCAGCATGTGGCAGCAGCAGCAGCGGGACATAGCAGCTACTGAGGTTAACACGAAGTCTCCGTTAAAAAGTCTAGCACCCGTAGAGCTCACCTTTGCCATATGCTGAATCACTCATTTCTCTGCTCTTTCCCTCCCCCCACGATCCAGTTTGTCCACACATGTTCTCAGTTCGTTCTCCATTTGTGATAGGAAAACCTGGCGTGTTGTTATTTCAGAGTCCTGGCAGCACAGAGTGGGAAGTTTTCTTGGGCCCCTTGGAGAAGGATTTTGGGAACATAATGGGGGCCACTGCGCTGATAAAAACCAGGCCTCGCCTTGACAAGAAGATGCTGGTGTTCACACGCACAGGCTCCGAGACACATACAGAATATGACACAGTATACATGTTTGGAGAGGCAGATCCACATTTACATAAGTGTCAGTTACAGTTTGACTGCATTTATAAATATAAACTTATTTGCTGCTTCACATCAGTTGTCTTAAAATGCAGAGATAGTTTTCCAGTGTTAGAACTGGAGCGCTTCCTGGAAATGTGAGCATTTGCTGGTGCACATTTACAATTTCATCGACCCCAAACTTGTAAAGGAGTAAACAAATTTTTTTGTAATGCTAATGCAGTCACGAAAAGGATCATAATTGGTGATGAGTGGTCTCTGGTTAAGACCTAATGACAGAACAAGCAGCGGTCTTTGTGAAAGAACCTTCTGTATCTCCAAAGAACGCTTATCAGATCAGGAGTGCAACCAGGAACATTGTTTTCTTCAAAATTCCCAAAGTTCTGTATCGTAAATTCACCCTATTATTGGCGGTGTCATGTGAATTTCTTTCATCATCTTGTTGTATCTGAGAAACATTTGACTACCTTAAATTTAACCAAAAATGTCTTGTCCCCTTCTCAGAATTGAAATTTAACGCAGCATTCAGACATATTGAGGATATCCAGTGAAAGTTGCACCAGCAGGTGGTCAGAATAGGACTTCCTATGAGAGATCCAAGCATAACATCTGCACTGAGAGCTGTGTTTGCTGCACGAGGATACCTTAAAGGGGACAACCGCCAATTTAAAATCCTTTAACTTTTGCTCTTTTCATACAAGACTTTTTGATTAACTACATTTTTGTTAGTTATTTCCCTTAATAAAGCAGAAAATAAAAGTGCATCTCACTGTTACATTTATGCATGCAGACACTCCTGCTCGTCCAGGTGTGAAGATAAATTACCCATGCTAAACCCAACCTGCTGTTTTCCCCACTCCTGGTCCAAGACAAACATCACCATTTCCTGGTGTTGAGGAGAGATCGTAGTAACAGGCAAGAAAGACTCCCTACTCGGGAACCGCCTTGCCCTTCGGCCTCTGCTCGGGCCCTCATTTATCACTCACATACGTGTGTGTTTTTCTTGCAGTCTAGATGGGATGGGACTATTTTGGCGGCTTGGGGTGTTTGGGCCCCAATTTGGTGCGTTATCCATCAAAAACAATTTTGTCTTGAGTCAGTGAAGTCTTCAAAACATGGTGCACAATAAAAACTTAAGCTGTCACATCAATTTCTGCTCTCTCTGCAGAATCTGGATATCTGCAATGGTTGCAAAATACTAGTCTGTCATTTCCCTGAAATGTAGACCACAGTGCACTCACTTAAGTGGAAGTGATGTTACATCTGCTGCAGAAAATGATATAATCAGGCTAAACTTGTCAGTTTGAGCTTCCCTTCCTTTGCATTAAGGGCAGTGTGATGTCCGATGCTTTATTTGAAATATATATGTGAATCATGTGACCTTCAAACAGGGCTTGGAATCAGTTGTTGTTGCACAACTCCGGAAATATGTGGTCGCTATTATGCTCAGAAAGCCTGGAGACCCGCTAGTGACAGAGTCCTGTAACTTCACGTGTTCCTCTGTCACTTTGTCCTCCTCTCGTCACCTCGCTCTGCCCCCTCTCTGTACGTTGAGATGGTAGAATGAAGGTTTTACATGCAGCAGTTTAGGTGGAGCACATCCAGGGAAGTAAGGCAATCCCCAATAATCTCCCTAACCCAGCTTCATATGAGCACTGATTGTGAGCAGTCTGCTCGTCTTACCTATGAGTCTTTGTCTTTGCATGTTTAGGTGGCACACTCACATTGTTCAAACTAAGCTGTAATCATGAGCCATTTTGATTTAAAAGATATTGCTCGAAGGAACTTCACATGAGAGCGCAAATGTCTCAATATCTCAGGCTGATCACAGGTTAAATGGTCTTTACACCAACTGCCCCCAGTACAGAGTCCGTGCGATGTCTGATTATGCTGATTTTCTGCTTTAGGGCAGCACAGGTAATTGTCAGGTGATTTCACAGTCAGCAGCCTGTTGTTATCTATGCTTGTAGTGTGAACACATCCAAAGCAGGTTATCTCCTGCTGAGGGCTAAAGCGAATGGACCGCTTGTGTCCTCGCCCCATTCTCCCATCGTTACCAGCAGTTTGTATGAAAACAGCTGTGGAGACATGATTACCATTGCTAGCCCTCCACCAGGGAAACTTCAGTTATATATTGTTGATTATTTTGTGTGTTGACAAGCAGAAATTTGAATATGACTGCTGCTCAAAGCTCTGGGACTCACATTTGGCAAGGATGAACTGGAAAAATTCACTTAGCGGAGGAGGCTTTGCGCTCCACTCCTGCCCGATGTTAACCTCCCCGGGCTCTCCTGTTTGTGAGCGTGTGTTTTCGCTTACGCCTGTCGGCCTCGCCACCAGTTTCCTCCCCCGTCTCCCATCTAATAACTGTTCGCACTCTGTGTTTGAACACAAACACACCCTACTGGTCGTCTCCTTACAGCTGTCAGTCTGTGCGTGTGTGTGTGTGTGTGTGTGTGTGTGTGTGTGTGTGTGTGTCCTCAGTAATCGGTGTGAAAGCGGCGAATGGAACCCCAGTCCATTTTCAGCAGAGAGCTGTTATGACGCTTTGTTAGAGAATGGCAGGATTTCCCCGTAAGCAAGGAAGCGGTCCCATTTCCCCCTTCGGTAATTGAAGAGTGCTGACAAAGCATTCCTGTACATATGTGTGTAAGTTTTTTTTTTTTTTTTTGTCTGTTATGCTTACACGCATTCCTTACATTGAAAAACAGAAATAAAGTCTGAATATTTGGTAAAAGTCAAACACCGTGCATGAATGATGCCCTTCTCTGCTCGCTTGCTGCTCTGTTACAGCGCTTAGGTTGCTGCTTTTCGTTTTTGTGGACAGTCATGATACATTGGCTTACAACTCCCTAGGCTTTCTCTATCCACAGGGCTGTTCCATCGGCCATCCCACCTCATTATTTTAAGCAGACTTCAAAGCGAGTCCTAATGCAGCAGCCTGTGGCATGGTGGTCTGTCTGATGTCTCTTCTCCAGCACACACTGTACAGAAACACAAATGGAAGTCTATATGTCGTACGTAGCGTACAGATGGCCGGCATGTGTCTGTACATGTGCATGTCTGTGTGTCCAGATAATCTAATGGAACCCAGAGAGCGCAATAGTCTGACTGAATAGGGTTCAGCTAAGTGGAGGACCCCGATGAAGCCCTGTCTCTTTCTCCATCCCTTTTTTTTTCTCCTTCCTCTTCTGCAATAGTCTTTACTACAGTTCAGCCAGCCAGCCAACCAGCCAGCCTGCTAATGTACTTAGCTTCTCCCTAATGATGGTGAAATCTCATTAATATGCCTCACAGCTGGCCCCAGTAACCAGTGGGGATGAAGGTAATCAAATCTCAGAGGACTAACCTAGAGCTGAACCTCAAGAACTGCTCGGCAGCACTGGGCCGAGACAGCCTGGTGTCTGGAGGCTTGATAATAGCCAGTGGGGTTTGTGTATGTGTGAGAGCGTGTATGCCTCTTGGTCTTGATGCCTTTGAAGTGCTGATGTTAGCCAGGCTATCTTGTGTCAGTATTACATCTAAGGATAGTTTATCATAAGAATAAATTTCATTTCATTCTCGTGCATATTTGTCCATTTAAGTCTAGTGTTGCGGTAATTGCTTATGGAGGATGTGGCTGGGAGGCCTCGGCTTCGCTCTAAGTGCACTTGTGGCTCATGATGTATGCAAAGTGAATTTGAAGAGCAGCATTACAGACCACTCACACTTGAACTTAATTAAATCAAAAATGCTTTGGCTCTGAGTTCGAGAATTTCGAATTTCCCAGAGGAACCCACCCGAGGGATTAATAAAGTTCTATCTTATCTTAACACCGCACTACATTAAGCTATTAAAACATCTGGGGGTAGCTTGCACGTACGTGCACATTCACATGCACGCACATGTGTATAAGAGTTGTCTGGGAATCAAAGGAGATGTGTAACTAAATTAAATCAAGGTGCTTGGACATACTGGTCATTCAGAATTGGTTTTATTAGATAACTCTGTTCTTTTTGTGTTTGGCTCCTCGCTACAATTTCTAACCAAAGAATGCTTCAAACTTTTCATTGGTAGCCGCCGTTCGTAACTCTCAGACACGGTCACGAGTCAGCGGTCAGACAAAGCTTCCTTTAAGGGAAGTTCTGCAGTTCCAAGTCATCGCCATGTCAAGTTTGGTTTTCGCTGGTTACACCTGGCAGTCTGTGTCGCTTATTCCCGCTGCTGGGACTCGTCTGACAAAATTCCAGGCTGCTGCAGACTTTCATTCACCCTTGTGTCTGCTTAACAACTGTTGCAACCATATGGTTTGTGTTTCAGTTCCCCACCGAAGCACAATAGATTTCTTATCAGTAACTCCTACCGACATCCCCTAAGGTTATTGTCTGCTCTTTGTTGCTCTGCCTTGGTTAAAGGAGTGATACTCTAGCTGAAGTTAACAGCGGTGACTTAGCTCTGGAAGGGGCTCGGATCTGGAAACCTTAAAAGACACACACATCCCCAGTGTTAACGTGTTTCAAGGATATTGAGGGAAGCTCTCCAGGCGAGCGTGAGTCAGTTTTTCCACTGCTTGTGCGTATGATATTTGCAGATCATACAAAAGGCAGGCTTGTAAGATGGGTGGTGTTGATCAGAGCTTGGATGCAGGCTGGTGTTGAATAATGCATGGGTGAGAGCTGCTTAAGGACTAAATAGCTCTGTCCTCTCTTCTGAGCTCCTCTGCCTCGCTGTCCACAGGCCTGCCATTGTTTTGCTCCATGCCTCAGCTTGACAAGGCTCCAGAAGCCAGCCATTGTATTTAATTACAGTCGCCAGCCCTCTCACAGACTCTTATCCCTGTGTCCCAGATTTCCATGGGTGCTCTCATTAAGCGAGTGTACATTCTGTGTGTTTGTTTTCGACTGTTGGGTCTTTTTTAAATGGCCGTTAGAGACCCTTTAGCCTGCTTTAAATGTAAGCATAGATGTGATTTTTGTGTGTGTGTGTGTGTGTGCTTGTGGGTGGCACATCTGTTTGTCTATGTGTTTCTAATGATGGCAGCTTTAATGTGGATGAATAGTTCTGTGGTCACCCTAATAATGCAGGGCTGTAATCAGTCCACATCAAGAGGCGCAGAAGAGCGCGCAAAACTGTGAATGTTTTTTTTTCTTTTCCCTTCTATCCGTAATGAGAAAAGATGCGGTGTTATGTAAGGCCTGCTCTATTTAAGTTTAATTTGTTTGACATGAGTGTGGTGACTACATGGCCCAGTGGCATGGGCAAAGATGGCTCATAATGACACCAATAAAACGGCAATATGCAAACAAAGGGCAGGCCGTCTCCCTGCCCACAATCTGTCGTCCTTGTCATGTTCATTCAGACTGAATCCTTCACGTCCTTCGGACAAAATTACCTCCTGTATTTGTAATTTCTTTTCTGGATATGTCCACACATGTTCTCTTGGATGTATTATTCCTGCCCTCTATTCTCTGTTATGTTTATAATTGGATTGAATGCCTGGATTGAAGTGCAAACAGAAGTTTGTGTAATATAGTTAAGTCTAGGGTGGTGCTTTTTCTTTCCATACCACCTGCCGATTTAGTGCAAATATTTTATTTTTTTCATGGTTGAGCTGCAGCTTGAGTTTTCTCATCTGACGCATAAATCTTTAAAGATGCGGCGATGAGGACACTGATTCCGCTTTCAAGATTAATTTCAGTGATCATTACACAACACTAACTTGTATAACCAAACAGATGCGTTCCCTTTGTATTACCAAAAAAAATGAATGACGAGATATTTGATAACTGAAGCTTAATTCATGATGAAGCGTAGGAGGGTGAATTCAGTGGCCTCACAGTCAGAGCAAAGAAGCTACCCTGATGTCTGGTGGTACATCTTTTTTTTTTCTTTTTCGATTTTTATTATTTATTTATTTTATTTTTAATTGCTTGCCAGATGGCGCCAGGATGAACCGGCTATGGCAGGGTATTGTAGCGTCTCTTAGTACCCTTTAGGCTCTGCATACACGTTACCTCTTTGATATCAGTGATGATAGATGCTGGTGAGGTTCTGGTCCAGTTAAATCACCTGCTGCTCTGGATAAGATTCCAGTTTGATGCTTTCTGTAATGAGCTCAAGTGAAGTGAAAGATCAATCTAGAGCTGATAACTCTGCTCTTTATGTGTGTACGCATTGAGCAAGAAGCCAGTCGTGTCCTTTATCACGCTTTTTTATACTTTTGAGTCTGAGAGTATGTTTTAAACCACTACAGTGCCCATGTCTGGCTTATATGAATTGTTATGATCAAGATAAAATGAAAGCTTAATTTGACGCGCATCTTAAAATCTGGCAAATCTTGTAAACTTTGCTGCGCAGTGAGACAGCCTCCACCCCCTCTCTCCATCTACGATGCCTGCAGGCAGTGAATCCATCAGCAGCGGGTGTGAGATGGATACAGCTGATTTTGGCATTGATTATCCTTCCCAGGCTTCTGTGTTTGTCAATTAAAATGATCACTTCAGGTCCGAATTTTACCAATAAAATATGATCGAAAGCAGGTTGGAGCTGGACCTTCTTGCTTTGACTTTAGTCCCGTTCTTTGTATCCAAGCACAACTAAACGGGTGATCACACGAGTTCAACTAAATGGGGAATCGTGAGTCAGATTGAAGATTTCTTTTGTTTTCAAATAGTCTCTTGGACAGATATACCACCTGCTGATGACTCTTCAGGGAGGAGTAAAGCTGATGTCTGTAGGCAGTTCATCTGTTTTGTATTTTTGTCTTTTGCTTTATTACTCAAACAACACAGTTTTCTTCCCTAAAACTAGATTTGTTGTTCCTCCTTTTATCTCCACCCTTCATTATCCAAAAAGATCATTTTCATTCCCCATATCCCCCCTCTGCTCACTCCATAAAACTTTTTTTTTTGCTTTTAAAAATAATGAAAACCACTATCTCCCCCCTCTGAGCCACATATTTCCCCCCTTAAATCACATTGACCAATTTACACCAAGAGCTTTAAAGGTCGCCGTCGGTGCGAAAGTGGCATACGACATCTGGGCCTCATAAACGACGCCTCTCGCTATGCTAGGCCTTATTAAGTGTCACCGTTAGCTGATGCAAAGTGAGCTTTATTACTTTGAAGCTTAGCTGTTCCGACACCTGAAACCTGCTCGGACACGCAGTATGTTTTTTTTTTTGTTTTGTTTTTTTCTTTCTCTCTCTCTCCTGATGGCAGAGATAACAAGCAGGCTTTGGAGGGACTAGATTTTGGTGTAGTGTGATTGTGTCTGTTACCCTTTTCCAGGAAACAGGAACATATAAGGGTGTCAGATTTATTGTGATTGTTCTGAATATAATCTTCTCTTGCACCATCTGCTCTGTTCGCGTAGAGACTGGCAAGTAAACACCTGCACAGAGACAGTATAAAAGGATAGTTGTGTGTGCATGTGGGGGGCGGGCAGGCAGGCAGGCAGGCATTCTTTTGTTATTTTGCCCACTGTGCAGTGCAGGCACCATGCAAGCGCAGGGTTTGTCTGAAGTGTAGTCACGTGGAGTGTGTTGCTGAGCCAACCCCCTCTGATAATATACTGTACACGGCTTGTTTACACACAAGCACTGAGGTGCTGGTAACTCCTAAGCGTCTTGCCAACACACACTCTCTCTCTCTGTTAAGCTGATGATGCTGGGTGGAGCAATGTGGGTTAAAAGGGTGCACACCTGCATGTCATGAACCTGAACCTGCTTTGAGTGCCATAGCATGGGATTCTAAAGCTCCAGTCTGCTCCATCACTCGTGTGTTTGTGGCTTATTTTCTGGCTTCATTTATAAGTTACAGGGTGAAGGTCTTTGCTGTGAATGTGTGTTGTTATATCTAATGGAAGCGCTGTGTTTTGTAATACACAAAACATTGAGGCCAGTGAAGGGAGGTTACTTCTGTATAATCCTTGGTCGCTTTGTTTACCATGTACATGCACAAATGATATGACAGGATACATGCTGTTTGTATGTGTGTGTCATTCACTCAAACAGAGACTCCGCCGCACACAGTTATGCAATTTATAAAGTGGTGCTTATTCTTTGTGACAAATAAATAAGGGTGCAGAGCGATCGTCTTGCCTCTTCAGTGTGTCTCCCTTTTATAGCCGAACTGGCCCTCGGTCCACGTTTCTGTATTCCTGCCTCAATGAGCTCGGTGTAGTGGTTCATGAATCTATTATCCACCTGCTGCTGGTTCTGTTTAGAGTAGCACATCAAGCTCGCAGCTGATAACCAATGTGGAAGGAGGATTACCTTCGCCACCTGCAGTCCCAAGTCTGTGGAGTTGGAGTACTTCCGACTGCTGGACGAGGCACCAGTGAAGCAGCTAAATGTTGTGGATAACGGTCACTAAAGCAACCTGGTCAGCGTGCCGACCAGAGATAGCTGGTCAGAAGTGACTGAACTTTCAAAATAAGAATGAAGGGACTTTTTTTTTTTTTTTTTTTTTAGAAATGCTACAATAAGACACCAAATGTACTTTGGAATAACTTGATACACCTTACTGCTCTTTGGTTTGTCATTTCACCCTTTACTTAGTAATTAACCTCATGTTTACCTGTGTGATATTAAATAAGCTTGTGTGGGGTAGTGGAGTTTCAAAGACTTGTCTTGGTTGGTGAGAATCAGCTTGTTTCTCTTGACTAGTACAGCGTGTACCCTTAATCCTTTTTATATTTTGAAGCACTTAAAAAGAGCACGAAATTTAAAAGGCACAACTCGAGGCCGCCTGGAGAAAACCTGCCTTTGAACCCTGCTTGCGATGTAACCCCCTGTGTAATGTCCAAACAGAGGCAGAGAAACCACGTATTCAGCTGTAAATAAGAATGTTGTAGAGGGGTGGATTCATTTGTGCTCCCTCTGTGTGTGCAAGAGTGTTTGTTCTTTGAAGGCATCTTTCCTGTGGCTGATCTGAAAACACTTGAAACTGAGAGCGTTCCCCCTTCATGTTGTTTGCACTGGATTGTTTAAGATCTGTGTGAGTGTCTACACGAGATTATGCGTTTATCCCACTCATTGATTATTGCTAGTGTGCCGGAGCTCCATCTGGCAGCGTCCACTAACCTTTTTCTCTTGTTGCTCTTTCCTCTCCACAGCAATAGAGACCCAGAGTACCAGCTCAGAGGAGATAGTGCCAAGCCCGCCCTCGCCTCCCCCTCCACCCCGCGTCTACAAGCCCTGCTTTGTGTGCCAGGACAAGTCCTCAGGGTACCACTATGGTGTCAGCGCCTGTGAGGGTTGCAAGGTGAGACTCCCGGCCTTCCTCTGAATCTGCCAAGCAAGCAAGATATTTGTCAATCTTATTGCTTTCATGTGATTTCCACTGGAAAGAAAAAAGAAAAAAAACTTTTTATAGCTCATATGATAAAAATGATGAATCACATCATTTTGAGTATTTCACACCCCCTGTTTCTCTTCTTCTTCTTCTGTTGACTTTAGATGTCTTTGAATGCATGTTGAGAATTATCACTGACATTATCACTGAGCTGTCTAATCAAGAATATGGAAACTCAGGCCTTTACACGTATATGATAAATGTGCCTCTTATCATGAACAAAATGTGAAATTTTGTCATCTAGTCATCGTTTTTTTTTTTCTTTCTTTTTGAGTGTTGCTACTCCTCGTATCGCCTTCTTGCTGACGTGTCTGCATCGGTTGTCCATTATCAATACAGCCATGTTGCACAGGTGCAGAAGAGGCCTCATAACGCCCATCTGTTCTGTTATCAGTTGATAGCTGCTGTGTGCACGTGTACACGCTCTCCTGTTAGTGTGAGCACACAGACTTCTTTATCTCACGGCTCCCAAGGCAAGGAGCCAGAGTTGTGTAAGCTCGGAGGAGGATAGAGATGAGGAGCAGGGATCTGTGCAATCTAATGTAATGTTACTGCCAGGTGCATAACTTATATCTGCACGGTGTGTGCATTTCACAAACCCAACGTGCTGTTAATATTTTCTGTTTACGCTCTGGTCGTCTTCTAGCTATCAAAAAAAGCGAAAGTCTTCGCCTTTAAAACATGCTGTATGTTTGGCACAGGCAGGGTGGTGTACTAGTTGTGACCAATGGCTCCTCGGCCAGTGTGTATTTGTTTCCATACATGCACGGATAGTAGCCTAATGAAAGGAAACGGGTACTGAAAAAAGAAAAGTCCACATTAAAGGACACACACTCAGGCGGGATGTAGAAATGCAGACGCTACCATTCAAAGACTGAGAGGCCTAAGCTGGTTGAGAGCGAGAGAGCAGACTGTGCTCTGGAAGGCATGAAGAAGCAAAAAGAAAAAAGAGGAGAGAGAGAGAAGCTGGGATGGCTGGAGGGGCAGCCGATTAGGGCACAGGGGCCACAGCTGAACTCACTGACACCAAAAGTAAAAGATGGTCAGCGCCCCAGAGCACAGGGGGAAGGGATAAAGTAAGGAAAAGAATGCACAAAGGGAGGAGAGCACAGGAAAGTTGGGAGTGTGATACAAAGTACACCCGGCTTTCCAGCAGGTTAATACTTGGCAGAGTAAATAAATTGGGCCAACAACAATGCTGCTTATTGTGCTTCTCCATCCACTTTCCAAGGAAAATCCTGGTAGTTTGACGATTAACAAGTAGCATTTTTAACTGCTGGTTTAACAAAAGACAGCAGTTTCCAGCCACCACTTTGGTCAAGATGAAATTTAGTTTTTGCATGTCCTTACGTGTGATAAGTAGTAATGGAAATATATGTAAGTATAATATTGGCAGAGCTGTCAGTCTTTGTTTCATGTTTACAGCAGAAGATGTTCAGTGTCTGAATGCACGAGAATGGTGATGTTGTAGTTGCTCTTCTTGATATTTTTACTATTCACCGCTTTTGTAATTATCATGTATGAACTCGAGTATCTGAATATGTATTTATTTTACTGTTTTAAGTTTTGGAAGCAAAGGAGGGTCAGAAGTGTCATAACTGTGTGCTGCCATATCCGAATATGTGAAAACATGTATGAATCCATTTAAATACGTGAATGTCTAAAATATATTTGAAATAATTTCATTTAGAATCGGCATGTGCATGACATTTTGTGAGTGGTGTCAGATTATAATAGCAAACAGTTTGAACAACAGGATGATGCTTAGCATTACACCAGCAGTGAACTGCACACATGTTGTTGTCAGGTTTCCCTTCATCTGTCAGTTTTGCACCTTTACCAGTGTCAGGTGCCAGTTTATTTTCAAGGAGCTGAAAGAGGCTTTGAAAACATCATTTATTGCAAAGATTTCTTTGTTTTCTTGGTACGAAGGAAAGCATGTGCGATCAGTCTAATTTTTATATTAAACGTCAGGAACTGCTGGATTTCATATTTGGTGCATGCCTAGTTTTCACCCCCACAGATGTGCAGATAATGGTGATGCACAGCTACTTAAGTATGCTGTATTTAGTAAGCTTGTTACATGCTACAGTTAGTTATGGTAAATGGCCTGTATTTATATAGCGCTTTACTAGTCCCTAAGGACCCCAAAGCGCTTTACATATCCAGTCATCCACCCATTCACACACACATTCACACACTGGTGATGGCAAGCTACATTGTTATTTATACATTGTTAGTTATACATTCATCATCTTCAGTTAAGGGCCACAGGGGCTGGAAGCTATCCCAGCTGTCATAAGACAGGTGGCAGGGGTACACCTTGGACGAGTACAGGGAAAACCCGGGCATGTCGAGAGCATGCAAGCTCCAAACCAAAACCAAAAAACACAGTTGATGGGTGTTGTTTTTTTTCTTCCCAGAACCATCATGCTGGGATTTGATGATGCTAACGACCTCAGTGGCTAAGGGTTATCCTGTGAAACTATCATTAAGAAGGAATGACCAATTCAGGAATATACAATTTGGTTTTTATTTTTAAATTAGCAAGTTGGGATTTCTAGACATTTAATGCATTTTAGTTGTCTGTGGCACAGAGAGTGGATATCAGGTTTGGTTCAAAGCTGAGTGGGCGTATCCATTTTCCCCCCTCTGATTGTTGGCATGTAATGAGCTCTGACTTTGATCTCAAAAGATGCACTGCAACAATGCGGCTATTCCAAGTCTTAATCTGCTTTTAATGTTTTCACTTAACATTGTATCCCCATTGTCTCACAGGCAATAATTAAGCAGGGTTATAAGATACATAATGAGGCTAAATCACACCTCATTCTAGTGTGTGTGTGTGTGTGTGTGTGTGTGTGTGTGTCTACTGATTTTGAACACACCTTGTGTCACCTCAGGCAGTTTTATCTGCATTAATCTGAGAGGTTTTTGATATAAAAATGGAAAATATAAAGCAGTTTCTTTCACATATTCAGATGGCAGTGTTAAAAAACAACTGTAAAATTCACACTACAACATTCTGAAGTGTGGATAGTCTTTTTTTTAATAATATTATTATTCCTTAACGAACTGAATCGGTTATTATACACTTCCTTTGGTTGGTTAAAAACTCTAAACGGTGTATTAAGCACATGATGAAGACATCTTTAGTGGTTGGAGTGTTGCTCTTTCTGACTGTAGAGCAGTTGTGTCAGAACCAATATTGCAATCAGCCTTTGAAGGCTTTCATGCACTGGAGATATAACTGATATTTTAGTCAGTCATGAGATATTCTGCACAAAATAAGTTGTTTCAGATGAAAAGCAGTAACGTACTAGATAGGTTTCACTGTCAGTTTTCGACGGCCTCTCTCCCCCTGCAACACCTCCGCTATATACAAATTCTGCTCTTTCATCTCTTCGCATTCAGGTCATAAAATTTTTATCTAGAAAACCACGAGCAAATTTGGCATGCATGCCTTCTCAGCTGAATAGGTGTGTTACTGTGAATGGTAGATTATTAACCAGATAGAGAATGCATGAATAATGAGCGGCTCTACTCAGTCAATCAGATATATTGAGTAGATACAGGGAGGGAGCCACTGTTAGACTGAGGCAGAGGTGGGGGAGGGAGCAGTTAATTGGGCGCTTCTTTGCATTACCAAACAGGCAGGCAATAAAAACATAAACCTCTGTGCTCCATTCAAATAATGTCATTGCCCTAACAGCACAACAATTCATCAGGTTAGTAACATGTTGTCATAATCGCACTAAAACTCCTAAAACCTCATTAGTTCGACAGCCGCTGTCACCTGCTGGTCCCATCCCTCTTCACAAACCGCTGCCTTCCTCACTCAGTAGCTGCAGTAATAATTTGAAAAGTTCACCATGCCTTCACCGCATCTCTCACTTCAGAGGAGATGACTTGGCATAGCATACTCAATAATTCAACACTACAGGCGTGAGAATATATACGGTGTCTCATCTGAGACTGGGGTAAGTTGACGGTTAGCAGCGTCTGCTTTACTGCAGCATGCCAAACTACAAAGGCGTTTCCTGGGGGCTGCAGTGAACGGAGGAAGCAGGAGCGGGGGGGGTATCGAGCTCTGCTGCTTGGAGACAGCTCATTCTCTTGTTTAAGTTCTACCGCTCGCAAACACTTACTAGAATTGCACTTCTCTTTTTTTTTTCCCCCCCTGCAGATATTAACACTTAAACATTAAATATGCATGCCCACCCCCTCATGTTTATGTTTTTGTCTTTGAGGCATGCCAGTGCAAAGCAGGCATTCTTTCTTCCTGGTATGCACTGCAGTGCAAGGGAAGTGGCTATTTCCCCCAAAAAAACAACAACAAAAAAAACCCCAACCTCCCCGTGATGAATGTCCCCTATTTGGTGTTTTTCTTTTTGTTAAACAAAGCCTTTATTAGTGTGCGAGCTGTTGCAATAGTTGTTTCGTAATAGGAGCAAGAGCACAGGCCTGCATATACACACGTCCATGACCGCAGTAGGAGGTTGGGAACGCGTTCCTAATCCAGGCGCAGTGTGATATTCGTGTCAGAGAAGATTCCTGTGCTTCCCTGTGAACTCACCAACTCTAGGCACTCCTTACATCCCACTTAGTAAAGCATTTCCTCACACACGTGCACAGAGCGGAACGTGATCGCAAGCACACGAAGCTCTTAACCAGGTAGACAGCAGGGAATTTAGGAGCACATGACACTCGCAATCACAAATGCACTAGGAACCATTCACTCGTCCTTTTCGTGCCTCCCTCCCTTCTCCCTCCTCTTGCCGCCCTCATCTCCACTGAACTCTGCAGGGTGGCTGACAGGCCTGCTGAGGGCTCTTGTCGCCGGGCGGATTAAGCGGTGATACAAAAAGAGGCTTAAGAGCCACAGGAAGCAATGACTCCTAAAAGGAGGAGTTGGAGGGGGTGGTGGTGGTGGTGGCAGGAACAATCGACTGCCCCACGAGCCAGCAGCAACAGCCAATCAGGAGGTGCTGCAAGCGGGCACCTGAGCCTCTGCATTATCTGCAGGCAGTGGTCAATCCTCTGATGACCCTGGGGTCAGGGTCGGGGCACTATTGGATCAAAGAGGAGATGATACTCGCCCAAACAAAGACTGGAGAATTATCCCTCAGCTTCAGCAGCTATAAATAAGCTACAATCCTTGTTCTTTTTCACTTGATTGTTTGCTCAGGTTGCACTGTGAGATAACAGCTCTTTTCCAGGGTGGCGGCTGGGGGTGAGAGGGGGTTGGAAATATCTGAAAGCAGCAGAAAATGAATTGTTTATTTGCTGGAAGCATTGCAATAAAATGCACATTTTATTGGAAATTGTGTTTTTCACCCCCCCTTTTTTTTTTCTTTTTTTTTTTTTTTTCTCAAATTAAAAAAAAAAACCCTGACATGTTGCAGCACAGATGTGAGGCGCTTACAAAGTCAGGGGAAAAAAGGGTTTGACGAGGTGACCTGAGCACCAAATGGCTTTCTTTTCTAGCCAGAGATGGAGGCCATCATACGTAATCACAAGTATCGCCCACACCTGTAAAGTGCCTTGTTGAAACAGATGACAAACGTGACAAACTGCGCACAGTTCCCCTATCAGGAGCCTGAATGACTCTGTGGCGGGAGGACAGGAGATGTAGAAAGAGGCCGGTGATCCGGGAAGGACAAATTGCGGGCTTAGATCCATCAGCCATCTGTCAGCTAGCAAAGCTAATCCCTCTGCGTGGGATGGGGCTCCCTGGCAGCTCCTCTACCCCACTCCACCCCAGCTCCCTCTCGCCCGCCCCAGCTGGTCCCACCCACAAAACATGACCCACCTCGTCGCATCAATACTGACACTGACCTGTATTACATTTGTCCAGAGACCTGCTTGCTGAGTACTCACTCAATTGGGCTTAATTTGCATTAACCTCTCTTTATCTTTCTGACATGATAGGGATGTTTAAGCAGTGAGGCTGCACGGGTGAACATTGATTTTTATTGCATAGGCATATTAAGGAATATATAGGTTGGGATGCACTACTTTTCAATGCATGTGAGATGGTCTGGGTTCTCTCAGGTTGAACTTTGCACTGCTTTTTACCTTTTCTTTTTTTTTTGTATTTAAATTTTTAGGGAGTTAAAAATGATCTTACCACATTCTTGGTGTGCATGTCGTATAAATCGGATATTTTTTTGCTCGTGCTTGTGCAATCAAAAACTAGTTTGTGGTCCACAGAAATCTCCCATTTCAGCCTACTGACCAAAAATGAGTTCATTATCCTTTTTTCCCCTCATCTCCCATGGGGCTGGATTACATTTTATTTCTTACACAACACTTTTAGCCTATAGTCAGTCTCTCTCTTTCACTCTCTCCCTCTCGCTCTCGCTCTCTCTCTCTCTCTAATTATATGCACTTGGCCTGGATCTAGAATTGCTTATTTCTGGCTCTCTAAACTAGGCCATGGTTATGTGACACCCAATAACCCTGTGCCTTTTACCCCAAAAGCCTTTGGACTTGGAAAAACCTCCCGAATCGTTTATTGTTTAGGTTTCTCATTTGAGCTTTCTCCGAGCAGGTGGGCAGCCTCATAAGTTGGTGACAGTTCACTGACCATTATCTCTGTAGTGATTACACACAGATTACGCCACTGCTGGACTTGGCTGTTGTTTGCCTTTTATTTGCAGATGTTTCTAAGTATTCAGCATGGCCTCTTTTTGCTTCTTATTTCTAAATTGTTTGCTTAATGTGAACTGGACAAAAGGCGAATGCCATAACAAACGCGCAATTTGGACGAGGAAGCCTAAACACATGTAGTATGCAAAATTGCTTATTTTACTACTAACTGCTCCATTTCCTATGGCAGTCATATTTCTACCAATGATTCCACCGACACAACCCTCCCATTGTCTCTTCAATACCTTACACGTCTGTCTCTCTGTCACGCAGGGCTTCTTTCGGCGAAGCATTCAGAAAAACATGGTGTACACTTGTCACCGGGAGAAGAACTGCATCATCAACAAAGTCACCCGCAACCGCTGCCAGTACTGTCGGTTGCAGAAGTGCCTGGAAGTTGGGATGTCGAAGGAGTGTGAGTAAAAACGTGATCATTTTTACCCAGAGTGCCCTGCCCTCACAGGGCATTTAGGGACAAGCACAGATCTCATCACCGCTCTTTAATCCCAGGGTTTTTGACATGATTGTGGCCACCGCAGGAAGTCTTAAGTCGCAGCGTTTGTTGACATTTGCTCTTTTGCTAACATTGCGTAAGAATTCATCCCCATCCTCCAGCACAATCTGACAACACATGTCATAATCTACTCGATAGGTGGAGTCTTATCAAGATTATCAAAAGAAATTAAAGCACAAAGCTTTTCCGATTTTTCCATTTGAAAAGAGTATCCACCGTATGTGTGAGCGGCAGAGATGCAGTCGTGATGCAGACTGGCATTAGCAGTCAGGGTGTCTCCAGGCTTGGCAGGCCTCTGTGATGAATATGTTCTCACCTGCCGAGAGTGAAAGAGCAGGCGTCTGCTCCAATCATTGCACCCCCGGGGGCTGTGTGAACACACACATACACGCATGCAGTCAGACTTGATAAAGTAATTGGGAGAGGTGTGACCACAGAGGCCAGCAGGGTTTTTACCTCAACCAGATCACATGACACACACACACACATACTTACTTCCCAGCAGAAAAGAGAGGGAGAGTGCTTGTGTGTAGGCGGGGGATGCTTTTATATTCTGATAAACACTTTTTAATGGTCTGAAACTGGGCATGTGTCGATTTGAAAATCATAATAAAAATCACGTGATCAGAAAGTGCAGCATGCCTCCTTCCTGTTTAAACACTCTTGCGTACAGCTTTCCTTGCTCAGTCTCTCTGCGCCTCCTGTCTTCCCGGAGCTATTTACCTCGTCTCTCTGCTGCAGAAAGTGCAGGGAGCGCTCCCCACGCCACAGCGCTGTGGCTTACAGTAAAAGAAGTTATCCTCTGAGCTCCTTACCTTTGAATGGGGCCATTAATCATGGTTAGAAAGATCACAGCAGCCAGTTCTTTTACACACACAGGCACCGAGGCACCCAACACACAACAGACTGGAGTTGGAGAGCCATCTAGTGGTGACTGTATAGTACTGGATAAGAGAGAGAACAGGCGGGGGAGGGCTTTTCTGAAGTAGACTCAAGGGAAGGATGTATGATTGTTATAAGTTTATAGTTTTCCAGGCTCCTTTTGTTGAGCTGCTTTTGGTTTTTACTTGAATACTTTTTTTCCGGAGTGTGTTCATGTTCTGCAGGTTTCATATCACACAGTGCTGACTTTGGCCAGTGGAACTGGTCTGGTGTGGCGAGGCGGGAGGGACTGGCCATCTGGGGCCAGCAGGGACTCTCTCTTCGCCTCTGACACAGACAGGAGAACGGGCACGCTCATCAAAGTGCACTGTTCACCATAATTCCATGCGCACGTATGCCTAAATTATGCGCATACAAGGTGACAAACACAAGCTGGTAGGAATAAAAAGCCCGTAACAGAAATACACTCCGACAGCTTCGCTTGGAACGGCATACACTTCCCTGTCAAACACACACGCAGAAGGTGGACCCCCCGCTAGTGCCGGGGGACGTCTGGGTGACCTTGTGTCTGCTGGCAGACAGCTCCAGATGACAGTGCCATGCCTGCTGCCAGGTGGCAGTGGCACACAAGACAGAGCCGGGAGGAGCGGGGAGGGCGTTGGCAGCAAGCGGAGGGTTACAAGGGAAACGCCTGTAAAGGCTAGTGCCAGCTTCAACCTGACGGTGTGTGGTTGAAGCGGACAGCTACGAGCAACAGCTGTTCCAAGGGATTGCAAAAGCTGCAACATTGTTCTCTAAATTTTGTGAGAAATATGTACATTCTCAAGAAGAAAGGGGGGGAAGGGACAAGAAGCAGAAGTTTCAAGTAAAAGGCTGTATTTATAGCAAATCAGTTCCACTTTTTAACTGTTGTTATATAATCACAGTTCACTACCATGTTGCGTTCATGTTGGAGTCCTCTCAACAGTATCCCACCTTTTTCTCCCAAAGTAATCACCCTTTCCTCGAGGAAGGTGTTATTCAGCGATAGAAAAAGTAATAAAAGCAAAATAAGATGAAGCGCAGAATGATGGAGAATGGTGCGAAGAGGGGATAACATCAACCAGAGAGGCAGGATAGCGACGAAAGATGAAGGCAGAGAGAGGGAGAGAAGTGTACTGAACCCAGTGTGAGCAAGAATGAAAATCTAGAGTTGAGAGAGCCGAGGGGGGAGTCGGGGGAGGAAGGGAGGAGTGAGGCTGGAGGACAGAGAAAGAGAGAGAAAGAGGGGGGAAAGTTTCATCACTGTCGACGGTGGCTCTGCGCTGCGAGCAGCAGGAGCAGGGGTAACATTGACATTTTTATCTTTCCATTGAATTTAATCTGTGTGATGGACGAGCTGCCAGAGCTTTAATTTTCCTCACACGAATTATCCCTGTCTGCCCACCTCCCTCTGTCTTGTACACAGACACAAACACGCGGGCACAAAAAACCCCCGCATACACACCCGTGGCACCGAAATTGTCTAAGTTGCACGTGCGCAGCCGAAATCCACTACGAGAGGGAATGATTGAGTGATGGCTGGGCGTGCACGCCGACGCAGTATTCTGTGCACGCTGCACACCGGCTCATGTAAATCCTTTTTATGCAACGAGCGCGCAACTGTGGACAATCCATGATGCAAGTCCCTCCATTAGCATTCATATTCTCATAATACATTTTTTAGATTCATGGCTGGTTGACACACAAGTTGACACACAAACATCAAATGTACATTTGTATCTACACACATCCACACGCGGATGATGATGATGATAATAAATACTTTTAAAAAAGAAAAGCAAGGCAAGGCAGTATTTCTTTCATTTGCACTCCCCTGCCAGAGGCCTCCTTCCCCCCAAGTTATTGCATGTGGCAATTCGCCATGACAGATCGCCAGTCGTGCCTAATAGTTCTTTAATGACTTCATTAAATTGTGTTGTGCGGCTTATGATTGTGCTGCCGATTTGTCAGCGAGGGTAATGTCTGGGCACTAGGGATGCCCCACTTTTATTTGTGAATTAATTGGACATTGAGTGCGTTGCAGCCCTCCACCCCTCCCCTCATTGCACACAGGACACAGAATCCCAATCAGCTCCACAAACAGGGCTGGCCCAAATATCTTCAGCAGCTTACTACAGTGTTATGCAACCTAAGATGAGGGCTTGTTAAACAGGGTGTTCCTTCCCTAACTAAGTCATAATTAGCTCATTAAAGTAAATGGGAATGAAAAAAACATTTTGTTTTCCGTGTTTATACCCACATAGTTTATGAAGCGGTCTCATCACAGCATACTCTTCTTCATCGGCCTTTCTTTGCTGCAGAGCTTTCTGTGCAAGTACCAGTGCATGCTGGAAAATAATGCATTACCACGATCGCAGCGGGGTCTTCTTCACTTCTTGTTGTGGTGAGCGGTGCTTAGCAATAACATAATGCCAGATCAGACTTCCAGCCCCCGCCCTCCTCCTCGCCTTCTTGTTCTCCCAGGCAGGGAGGCCTGTCTGTGGGCTGATGAATGAGCAGCAGCACAGAGTAGTGCTCCCCCCCCCCCTCTCCTTGGCCCTGGTCCAGGCCCCCTCTGTCAAAAGACACTGATCTCCCATCAGCCCGAGCGCTCTTGCCCTTAATGGTCAAGGTTGGTATTAAGACAAGGAAAATCTGATCTCAGGTTAGTGGCTGGGGGAGGTGGGGAGGGGGGGTGCAGGTACCTTGAGGGGAGGTAGAGATTGGAGAAGTGATAGAGTTGGAAAGGTGGATGATTTAAAGCATTTTGAAAATGAGAGAGGGCGTGCATTGGCTGAGAATGAGACGCACTGAGAGGATGACTAGGAAAGCGAGAACGTGTTGTATAACCAGGAGAGGGAGAGAGATGTGAGAGGGAGAGAAAAAGCTGGAAGGTTTTTCTCTCTCCCTCTCTCTCTCTCTCTCCCCGGTATGGTCTCCGCAGCCGAGCCCTTTTAAAACCATTAGAGGCAGGATATTTGTCATATTATGTTATTAGATTAGCTGGGACCTCTAATGAAAGCTGTGGCAATTTGTCAGCCTTATGGATAGCTCCATCCCCCACCACTATTTATCAACTAGCACCCCATCACACCCAACACACCCCCACCCCAGCCTCAGCGCACACACGTACACACAACATAGTCGAAGCAAAACCGCATCCAAACGTAGATGGGAGAAATGGATCGAGCTCATAATGGGATTCCAATGCTAAACACCCCTCCTAGTGTTTTTTGTCATTTGGGGTGAGCACACCACTCGCAGCCAGAGCGCCCGAAGGGAAACGACAGAGGATTATTTCAAGGTTTTTTTTGTTTTGTTTTTTTTCCCCTTCTCTCCCTCTCCATCACCATAGCCCATCCTGGATGGAGCTGTCTCACAACATTTATCTTACAGTATCGGATAAGAAAAGATGTGTTTGCTGCCGCTGTTTGCTGCACACTGAGGATCGGTTCCTGCTTATAACTCGCCTCAGTTTTACCTCGATCTGCAGTCAGGGGTTACTGATAAAGGAATGCGTGCAGACTGTAATTAGCTCCATGAACTGTACGCTACACTTGAAATAGCTCTGAAATGCTGCTGCATGAACCGCTGTGTTTAAAGAGGAAAAAGAATACAAGATTAAATGTAAAGTTTGCCAAGACTTAGTTTTGTCGAAAGGGTTCGAGATGCATACTAATCTCTCTGTTCCTTCCGTCCCTTTAGCGGTGAGGAACGACCGGAACAAGAAGAAAAAGGATGAGAAGAAGCAGGAGTGCACAGAGAGCTACGTGCTGAGTCCTGACACGGAGCAGATGATCGACAGGGTTCGCAAGGCACACCAGGATACTTTCCCCTCCCTCTGCCAGCTGGGCAAATACACTACGGTCAGTGGCATGAGACTGACAGTCTGTGTGTCCTTATGTTCATTCACCTTTTTCAAGTGTGAGAGTTTTGTTTTTTTCTTTGCCTTTGAAATAAAATTGATCTGCAAATATTTTCTTCCTTTATTCGTACAGACTAACAGCTCAGAACGACGTGTGTCCTTGGACGTAGACCTGTGGGACAAGTTCAGTGAGCTGTCCACTAAGTGCATCATCAAGACAGTGGAGTTTGCCAAGCAGCTGCCCGGCTTCACGACGCTCACCATCGCCGACCAGATCACTCTGCTCAAAGCTGCCTGTCTGGACATCCTGGTACGAATAACGCACACACAAAAAACATCTACCTTAGATGTTTTCAATGAATAAAACTGGAAGTTCGGTTTTAATTTTTTTTTCACAAACCGAGTCTGTCTGCTGTCCACAGATACTGCGGATCTGCACACGCTACACACCAGAGCAAGACACGATGACTTTCTCAGATGGACTTACGCTAAACCGAAACCAGATGCACAACGCTGGCTTCGGTCCCCTCACTGATCTGGTTTTTGCCTTCGCCAACCAGCTCCTTCCTCTGGAGATGGATGATGCAGAGACGGGGCTGCTTAGTGCCATCTGTTTGCTGTGTGGAGGTACGGCAGGTCTTTAAAAAAAGGCCCTTAAAGCTTGCTTGGGTCATGTTTGTGTCAGAAACAGCAGCGGGGTAGCAATGCTGCACTCTTTTCCTTAGCACCATCTAGTGGCCACTGTGGTTCTAACAGTCGGAGAGTATTGGCTGACCCTTTTCTCTGTGCTTTCTTTTTTTTGTTTGTTTGTTTTGTTTACAGATCGACAGGACTTGGAAGAGGCAGACAAGGTGGACATCCTGCAGGAACCCCTTCTGGAGGCGCTGAAGATTTATGTAAGGAAGAGGAGGCCACACAAACCGCACATGTTCCCCAAGATGCTGATGAAGATCACTGATCTTAGAAGCATCAGTGCTAAAGGTCTGTAGTTCCCTTGTGTTTCTACATATATAGTGCTACAGTGATTACTCAGGTGTACAATTGATCATTTCTACTTTTTCTTTTGTATATTCCATTTTTGAATGAATGAATGAGTATGTTTTACCAGAACTTACACTGATAGCTTACATTTTTCCATCTTGCAGGAGCTGAGCGTGTCATCACGCTGAAGATGGAGATCCCCGGCTCCATGCCACCTCTCATCCAGGAGATGCTGGAGAACTCAGAAGGTCTGGAAAGCGGAGCCGCAGGCGGACGACCCAGCGGCGCCCCCGCAGGCAGCTGCAGCCCCAGCCTGTCCCCCAGCTCTGCCCAAAGCAGTCCAGCTACACAATCGCCGTAGTCACGGCCCACGTTTTCATTTTCATTTTTTCTTTGTGTTGCGCTCTGTCTCCTCCCATTAATGTTCTGAAGAGGAGGGGTGAAGGAGGTGGGTCTTCTTGACCCCTAACTGCTGAACACAGGAGACCAGCAGAGCCAACCACCTCCTCTCCGACAACAAAAATCCCAATTTCCTGATCCGCTTTCCCCTCTCTCTGGATTTCTATCCAGACATGAGGGGAGATGAGGCTGGACAGGCCAGGGTAACCGGATGCCTCCAACATACCACACCGTAAATACTGCTGATGACTCTTCCTCCTTCTCCCTCCCTTCTCCACCTTTTTTTTTCTTTTCTTTTTTCTTTTTGAAAAGACTAACGGAGATGAGGTGTGGATGAACCCGAGAGCGGTTGGAGCACAATGGAACAAATATAAGGACGAGAACAATGAACACAGACTGACTTGACAAACACCAGACACTTTTGTTTTTTTTTTTTTTTGTTTTCTTTTCTTTTCGTTGTTGTTGTTGTTGTGCTCTGAGGCAGACTACAACTGAACTTTTGGGACTTGTCAAAAGAACCCACTCCTCAAAGACTCTGGGTCTTTTCCTCTTTTCCAGTTTCATGAAAAAATAACAGATTTCGTACAAAAAAAAAGATATATAAATATATAGAGAAAAATTAAGGACCTATTGCGATCGACATGTCCAGAACAGGATGGCAGGTTGAAATGAGGACATGTTTTCTGAGCTGAGATTAGAAATTGTTGTACTCCTTCACTGTTTGAATCTTTTTCATACCCATCGAGTATTGAGGAAAAATGCTTTGGTTTCACATTTGTATATTCTAATTGACGGGGGGAAGAAAAATAAGATTATTTTTTTCCCTTTCCAGTCTACACAAGCAAACACACACAAATGTGCACAGAAAACAAGTCGCAATGATTATCACCTACTATTCCAGGTCGGATTTGTTTTCCTTTTTTTTTTTTTCTTTTTTTTTTTTTTTTCTTCCAAGAGATTGGGGGGGAAATGATTGTATGAACTCAGTTGTATGATATGGTCACAGGTCCTTTCAAGAAATCAAATTAATGAAGATTCATTATTAAGGTGTATTTTAAGTAGCCTTTTGAGTTTGTGTATATAAGCTGTATTCATTTCTTTAAAACTATGAAGAGTTTTAGGGTTCACCTGATCTATTTTTTTTTTTTTTTTTTTTTTTTTTAAAGAATACCGTTTTATGTGTTTTTAGGTTTGTGATTCAAGAAAAGACGTTTTGAGCACATTTTACTGAAGGAAGTTCTTTCATGTTTCGTGTCCTACTTTAAAAAAACAAAAACATGGCAGACCCATCACAAATCACTGGCTCTAAAGGTTTTGGCTTCACGAACAGTTTTGCCCCCCCGACCCCACTTTTCTTTCTTTTTTTTCTTTTTTTTTTTTTATGTACAGTAGGTAAGAAAGTAGCACTCCTGTCGGGGCATAGCTTTTTTTGTGTGTTTGGCCATGTAGCAGAAAGAGAAGGCGGCGTTTGAGGAAATGGTTTAGACGCCTTCTGTGGCCTGACGGGCTCAAACAAGCGGCGGCGGCTCTGCTTCAAAGAGAGTTGAAATGTGAACAATGGTGTACATACACTCTGTATTAAACACAAGTAAATCTCAGTGCTCTCTCTCAGTGCATCAATTTGTAGTCAATAGGAGAAGACTAGACTCTAGTTGATCCCCCTCCTCTACCTCTGCCCTGTCAGCGATCAGGCAAGGCGAGGTCCCAAATGTGATGTTTGTCAGCTAACTCCCCGCCCCTCACCTCCACCTTGGCAACCTGTGGTAGAAACAATATGTGACTTAACTGAATCCAGAGCAACCTCGTGCCCTGTGACACCAAAAACGCCTTCACCATTGCTACACGTCACCCAGACCATCATTACTGTACGCGCACCAATGTCTCAGGAAGGAATCATTTTTGTGTGCTTGGCCTGTCATTTGTATATGTTCTGTGCTGCAACCCCCTCCCTCTCCGGTAACAGATGCACACACACACCTCTGCTACTGAGCCCTTCAGATTTTTCTTCACTCACTTTTGTTTGGCCTGGCAAAACCAGGACTTGTGCCGAGAGACACTGACCCCTGACCGCTCATTTTTCCAACATCCGTAGGATGCCAGTGTGGACTCTCTCCGAGTCGTTCACATGTCCTCTTTTCTTTCTTTCTTTTTTTTTTTTTTTTTTTTTCTCTTTTTTTTTTTTTTCTTGTACGGTCAAAGCTGCTTTCGTCATTTTAGGACTTAACCTGTCCAGAACGGTGCACAAATTTTCCCTCCACAGCGAATCTGGAATAGCAACAGACACACCGTCAGTTTGAAAAGTATGGAATATGTTGCAATTTTGTCAAGATTATCAAGCGACTTTGGAAAAAAACAAAAAAAAACAAAACGAGAAAAAAGATTTAGAAAAAATAATAAAACCAACATTTAATAATTAAACGTTTGTGTTGTTCATATGGTGGTCTTTTCAATTCTTTTCTTTACAGCATCACACTCATTAGCTTTTCATTCATTTACACTGGTGAACCATCCACACGCAGTCACTGACTTTAATTATGCTTTCTGGAAGGTTTGGGGCCACTATTAACAGCCAGGAGCTGTGTTGCATGAATATATAACAGAGAAGCTTTATGACCACAATGAAAACCTCCATTACAGTAATGTCAGAGTAAAACATTATCCAGCACTGCAAATTTGTAAGCTGTAAAAATACTTTCTCTTGAAATGGTTTGGGTATTTTTTCTTTTTCAAATCGAAGCAACTCAGTGCATTTAGGTATGCAAATATAGTCAAGATGTCCTAATAAGGTCAACACAGAGAAGAGTGATTTAAGTGTCTTTTAATGTGGCCTGGTCATTGGTGCCAGGTGGGCTGGTCTGAGTATTTCAGCAACTGCTGATCTGCTGGGATTTACTCACATAACCATCTCTAGGGTTTACAGAGGATGATCAAAAAAAGGAAGCTATCCAGTGAGCAGCAGTTCTCTGTGAAAATATGACAATGTTGATGACAGAGGAGAATGGCAAAGCTGCTTTGAAAGGATAGGAAGCCAACAGCAACTCAAATAAACACTTGTTATAACCAAAGTATGGAGAAGAGCATCTCTGAAAGCACAGCATAGCAAATCCTGAAGCCAATGGGCTCGAACAGCAGAAGACCACACCTTGTTCTATCAGCTAAGAACAGGAAATTGAAAATACAATTTTCCATGGGCTCACCAAAACTGAATGGAAAAAGATTGGAATAATATTTCCTGGTCTGATGAGTCTCCTTCAGCATTTAACATAAACAGCATGAAAGCATGGATCCATCTTTTCAGGCTGGTGTTGATAATGGTGTAATAGTATGAGGATATTTTCTTTTTTGGCCCCTTTAATCCCGAAATAGTATTGTTTAAATGCCACAACCTACCTGGGTGTTGTTGCTGACCACATCTATCCCTCCAGTGGCTGCTTCCAGCAGGATAACGCACCATGTCACAGATCACAAATCTTCTGAAACTGCTTTTCAGAATGAGTTCACTGTACTCAAATGGTCTCCACAGTCACCAGGTGGTAGAACAAGAGATTGTCATCATAGATGTGCAAACGACACATCGCCATCAACTATGTGATGCTGTCATGTTAGTATGGTCAGAAAATATCAGAGGAATTTTTCCAGCACCTTGAAAGAAAAGGGGTTGAACGCAGTAGTAGCAAGCTATTCTTAAAAACAAACAAAAAAACTGGCTGATGAATCTATATGCAGATAGTGGAAAATAGATGCGTGCAGCATATCAGAATATACTAACTGGAAAAGAAACCAGTGTCAAGATAAAGATACCAGTACAGAAAACATTGTAAACAATACAGTAAATGTTCTTCAATAAATATCCCAAGTTAGCCAGTAAGCTATCCAGTAAATGTGTGAGAAATGTCTATTGTGAACCTACAGAACTTGCGGCCGCTGCGTCGGGTCTCGCCGTCAGCCACGAACACGCTGACCTCCACCAGGTTTGGATTGGTGAACACTAGATCGCTGAGTAATAAAACTTTTATTTTAAGGGATTTATTTATGACCCAAGGACTGAATTTCCTCTGTATAACTGAGACATGGTTGAGGGCCGGTGAGTCCAGCGCTTTCACAGATCTCTTACCTGATGGCTGCTGCTTTTTAAACTCTCCTCGAATATCAGGCAGAGGAGGAGGACTAGCGGTTGTTTTTAAGAAGCAGTATAAATGTAAACCACTGCCATTATCAACCTCAGCTAGGTCGCTCTCACACAGTGCTCTGTGCTGTGGTTTACAGACCCCCAAAATACAATAAGAACTTCCTTAAATGACTTTTCTGATCTGTTGGCTGAAATTATGCCCAAATATGATCATGTCCTTATTATTGGGGACTTCAATATTCATGTGTGCTGCCCTGACAAGCCAATGGCAAAGGACTTTTTAAATCTTATTGACTCTTTTGATCTTGTGCAACCTGTGTCTGTGCCTACACAAAAATATGGGCACACGTTGGATCTTGTTTTAACTCACAATTTACCTGTCTCTAACTTAGAGGTTTGTGATGTTGTATGGTCAGACCATAGGCCTGTCCTGTTTGAGGTTTTCCTTCCTTGTACTAAAGTTAATCTTCCTCCTGTTGCTGCTAGGAGCTGTCGTATTTTTAACCCTTCCTCTGCTGGACAGTTCTCTATTGTTTTTAATCAGAACGGCGGCCTTCCTGATTTCATATGCAATGATACAGAAGAGCTGAGTACGTGGTTTTACTCTGTCTGCCAAACTGCTTTAGATTCAGTGGCCCCCTTTAAGCTTAGGCAAGTAAAAGCCAAACCTGAACCCTGGCTGAATGAAGACACCCGGGCTGCCAGAAGAAAGTGTAGGAGAGCTGAACGTAAATGGAAGAAGGATCAACTTCAGGTGTCATACCAAATGTTACAAGATTACTGGAATTCTTACCAGAAAACTGTAAAAGATGCTAAGAGGAAACATTTTGCTGCTATTATTCAGGCAAATTGTCGTAAGCCTCATGTCTTATTTAAGACTATTGACATGGTCCTTCATGCTCCACAGACTGCTGGTGTCGAGTCTTCTCAGGAAATTTGTGAAAACTTCCTACACTTTTTTATTGATAAAGTGCTATCTGTCAAAGCGCAGACTTCCCAGTCTGTTCTCGACCCTTCTACCCCTGTCCCTAGTTCTGCTGTCTTTGACAGGTTCGAGCCAGTTTCCTTGCTCTGCCTGCAGGAGTTGGTTGCTCACATGAAGCCCTCAGGTTCCCCTTATGATGCTCTCCCTCCTCGATTTTTCAAAGAGGTTTTTCTCACTATAGCATCAGCTGTACAATCCATTGTAAATAGTAGTCTGTCCTCTGGTGTTGTACCTGTCAATCTCAAACATGCAGTGATTCAGCCTCTACTCAAGAAACCTGCTCTTGATCCTGATATTATTGCGAATTACAGACCTATTTCCAAACTGCCTTTTATCTCAAAGATTCTTGAAAAGGTAGTTTACAAGCAATTAATGTCCTTCCTAGAAGAACACGGTATTTTAGAAGTTTTCCAATCTGGTTTTAAAGCTTTACATAGTACCGAATCTGCCCTTTTAAGAGTTTTTAATGATGTGTTTTTGGCAAATGACTCAGGTGACTGTGTTATTATCGTGCTGTTAGATTTAACTGCTGCTTTTGATACAGTGGATCATAATATTTTAATTTCCCGTTTAGAGCAGTTGGTGGGTATGCGGAGTACCGCACTGCAGTGGCTCAGATCCTATTTGGCAGAGCGAACTTTCTCTGTGAAACTCGGGGAGTTTGTATCCTCTGCTGCTTCTCTTCAATGTGGGGTCCCACAAGGTTCAGTTTTAGGCCCGCTTCTTTTCTCTCTATATCTCCTACCCCTTGGGTCTATTTTCAGGAAACATGGGATTTCTTTCCACTGCTACGCCGATGACTCCCAGATTTATTTCCCACTTAAAAAGATAAATGGCTTCTCAGTAGACCCGCTGCTCAGATGCCTTGATGAAATAAGGGCCTGGATGGACTTTTTACATTTTAATGAACAGAAAACAGAAGTGATGGTTTTTGGTGGCGCTTCTGAGGCCACTATTATAGATCTTGGTTCACTGGCACAGTATGTTAAACCAGTCATCACTAATCTGGGAGTTAAAATAGAGGCAAATCTTAAACTTGAAAGCCAGGTCAGAGCTGTTGTAAGATCTAGCTTTTTTCATTTGAGGGAATTAGCCAAAATAAAGCCTTTCTTATCGAAACAGCATTTTGAGACAGTAATCCATGCCTTTGTTACTTCTAGACTGGATTATTGTAACGCACTTTATTTTGGGGTTAGTGATGCGTCCATTAGGCGCCTGCAGGTTGTGCAAAATGCTGCAGCACGTCTTTTAACTGGAACAAAAAAGTTTGAGCACATTACCCCAATTTTAATTTCACTCCACTGGCTACCTGTACATTTTAGGATTGTTTTTAAAATTCTATTATTTGCTTTTAAATCTTTTAATGGCCTGCCCCCCACCTCTCGGAGCTACTACAACCATATACACCTGCCCGTTCCCTTAGGTCCGCCAATCAGCAGCTCCTTAAGGTACCGAAAACCAAGTATAAATTTAAAGGTGATCGTGCTTTTGCTGTAGTTGCTCCAAAGTTGTGGAATGATCTACCCTTGCATGTTAGGCAGGCCTCTTCTCTCTCTGAATTTAAAAGTCTTCTTAAAACATATTTATTCGCTGAAGACTTTGGCATTGATTAGAGGGGTTGACTCAATTTGTTTTAACATGTTTCAATTTATTTTAGTTTTTTAGTTATTTATTTTATCTTATCTCATTTTAATTTTCTTTACTTATGCTATTAGCATGTACAGCACTTTGTGAACTCTGGTTTTATGTTAAAGTGCTTTATAAATAAAGGTGGTATGGTATGGTATTGTGTAGACTGTATTTCTCACCATTGTGGAGCTGCTGTGAATGAAAAAGGTAAGTACTAGTAACTTTTTATTTTTGTATTTATTTGCATCAAAGTGGACTGAATATGCTGCTGAGCTTTAAATAGCCTACTTGGGCGCTTAGAGTGCTGCTTCGAGAAGTTTACTCTGCGCTACTAGCCCCACCCATTTTACGAAACGATGACGTCTGAGCCAATCACGATGCTTCGCGCGGAATTTCAAATATTTTCAAATGCCCATCCATTCACCGATGTGATATTGTTCCGCCAAATTTGTAAACAAAATAGTCCCTTTTGTCTAAACGCGAGTTCAATTTGATCAGAGCAAATACACAGTGCATGACAAACCTAGTATGACAAAATATTACACGCATTTCATTACAAAACACAAGTGAAGTCAAGTTTTAGTGGGGCGACCGAGTGCGTTTAAGTCTGGCGGATTGATATCACAACACTTCCCTGGACCAGGCGACGGACAACAAGGGACCGCTGTTGAAGGTTGCTTACGTTAGGTAGTCGTCGGCATGGCAGATTGTCGTTTTAACTTTAGGCTGATATGATCGTGTAGTTAAAGTCCTCGTTGTATCCTTGTCTATGTTTATGGATTTCCCAGGATTTCACGCATCTGCAAAGTGACTTTCAGGTGAGGATACGATAGTCCTAAACGACCGTTATATTAGAGTTTAATAAGTCGTGTAACACAAGTGGCGACCCGACATTAAGTTTTTTTTAACGGTGGCGTTATAACGATACACGTTTTTTCTTTTTTTTAAACTAGAGAATGTAGTAAATGATAAAAAACAATCAAACTTACAGCTAGCTATGTATTTCTGGCAAGACGAAAACTACAGTCGAGGCCACCATGCACGTGGGATACTGGGAAAACGTTTGCTAGCGCTTTACTGAGGAACAACGGTCCTGCTGGTTTGTAATAGAAATACAAAACAAATCTAGGATTAGATTAATCCTACATAGAGTTAAAAAGAAGTGTAGAATAAACTAAAACTACCTAAAATGTCATAAACCAAATTAAAAAAAATAGCTAAATGTCATCGTTAGGTATGAATACAATGTTGCCGCCTAGTAAATGTCTTTCCTCGGCTTGGAACGACATTTAAATGCTATTTAACATTTAAAGTTTGATTGTCTAATGTGGATTTGACTGTGCCTTTCGCTGCTGACACTTGTGTTTCGTAATGTTCCCAGGTAACGTTGGGAAAATGCCGTTGCACGGTAAGATTGTCGTGATTAAGCGGAGTGGAGGAGATGGGACTGAATTTCCTCTGACTGCAGCATGTTTATTTGGAAGGTTGGTAGAGTTGGCCTTTGTTTACCTTCTGTTTTAATCCCACTTACAGTAGTGTTCATACATGTAAGACACCCTCGTGTACTACAGAAAACGCATACACTTCATCAATGTTTCTCATGTTGCGATTGTGATGGGCTATAAAAACTTTACTGTTAAGCTGTTGAAGTGAAGAAACTATGTTTGTTCTCATATACAGTAGACTTTACATTGTTAGATCAAAGCTCTCAAGAAAATCCACATCAGTTTTGCACCATCTGACCGGCTGTAGCTCAGGGAGGTAGAGCTGGTCACTTACTGATCGGAAGGTTGGTGGTTCGATCCCTGGCTCCTCCAGTCTGCATGTCAAGTATCCTTGGGCAAGATACTAACCCGAACTTGCTCTCCGATGGGTCCATCGGAGTATGAATGTCGTTAGAAAGCACTATGTATAAATAAAGTGCTTGTGAGAATGGGTATGATTGGGTGAATGAGGCATGTTGTATAGAGCGCTTTGAGTACTCCGTGAGAGTAGAAAAGCGCTCTATAAGAATCAGTCTTTCTTCATGAGCCTTTAAAGATCAGCTCCCAGTTACATGTAAATATGAAGAGGTTCCACTTATCATGCAGCTGAATGCCTTCTGCTTGTGACCTTACAGGAAGCCTGACTGTGATATTCGTATTCAGCTTCCTCAAGTCTCCAAGGAGCACTGCCGGATTGACTTGAATGAGAATAAAGAGGTAAGAAAATACAAGGAGCGCGACTGCTTTAATGGCCTTAGTTTGCCGATATTTAAAAAATGATTACTGTGGGGAATGTTTGCTTAGATGCTGTGTAATCATGTAGTTGTGCTTCTGCTTTGAAATGTTTTCATTGTTCATGTGGTGTTTCTCTCTCGCTCTGTCTTTCTGCCAGGTCATTTTGACCAATTTAAGCTCAGCAAATCCAACGCTTGTCAATGGCGAGGTTTTGCAGCAGTCTGAGCGCTTGAAGCATGGAGATGTTATAACCATTATCGACCGTTCTTTCAGGTGAGTGTGGTCTGAAAGAAACATTTTAACAACCTTTTTTCATAAGCCGTTAGACAAACGCTGAGGTAAAGGGCATTCAAGTTGCGTGTGTTGTTGGAACAGAAGTCTAATCTCTGAAATGCAACCTGCAAAAAGTCAAGGATGTGAGGAACCCGCTGAAACCGAATGTAATGCTTAAGCCCAACAATAGAGATTGACAGACCACGTGACTTTCGCGCATTGCATGCCGGTAACTCGTGGCAAAACAATCCAAATACCTGCATCAAATGCAAGCATTTGCAGCACCGCAAAACGTTCATTCTTCGGTTCCAATAAATTCTTGCTTTTTCTTTGCCCCCCAAAAAGGTATGTACAAAACGAAGGAGAACAATGCCGGTCCGTGCAAAGACAGACTTAATGAAAAGTCAAAGAAAAGGTACGAGGAAAAAAATCAAACCAGTGAAAGTGTTAGACCCTTACGAGCACACAGAGGGACAAAATACGTTAGCGTGTTGCCCAACTTCACCACGCTCATATTTATAATTATACGGTTCTTTGAGTGAGTGCATACACTCGTGAAGTTTAGTAACTTCAGGTCACTGCAACAAGCCCAGGTACAGTTTACCGACGGATGGGTGCAGGACCTTGAAATGCACCGTGTAGAAAGTAAAGACCATCGTACATATCAAAAGTTTACCAGTCTCACAAATCGTCTTCATAAATACACATTCGCTAACAGTTTATTAATAGGACCTTTGAGCTCAACGGTAATTAATTAGTAGAAGAAATAATTTCTGGTTCATTACAGAAATGTAGCAGTGACAATAATATTGTATGCTGTAATCGTACTGGGCAATTAGTGATACAAAACAACAGTTTTGTCCTGTGAATAAAAGTATATGTTTTTGTCAGTGTACCATGGTAATAACAGAAGCGAAACACAATATTGTGTCAGGACAATTTACTATTTATGCACAATAAATAAAGGAGCATAGCGCGACAATTTCTGTTCAGCGCCAGACTTGCTTGTAACCTATATCACCAATTATGTGATAAAAATGACGCATTAACTACAACAGCAGACTGACCTTTGTGGAAATGCTTGGAGCAGACTAACCTGTGAGCTGGAGTGTTCTGGGACGTTATATTTTGTCTTTGAATGGCTGCAATCCAGTCGCCTCTTTGTTACTTCGGAAACATGGCTCGAACAATTTCTCTTCAACGACGTAATCCGATAACAACCGATCTCTTTACCTGTCGGCTTTCCGTGGCTGTCATGCGACCGGCTATTGCAGTTAATAATACAACAGCTTCCTGCCATTTTTTGTGTTTCTTTTTATCGCTGTATAACTGATTTCAATTGAAAGCCTGCGTGCGCTAGTACCTCTTGCCACGAGTTCCCAGAATTTGCGGTTTTACCCCTGAGTGACGTCACATTTTCAATCTCTATACTAATATGAAATCTGTGTTGGCCGTTTCAGTTAACATGGTATTGGTTTGTTGGTTATTATTGCTAAATGCAAATTCAGGTGAGCAGCACTGGAGTTAATTTATTGTTTTTCATGTAGAGATAAAAATGAGATAATCTATCTTGTAGAAAAGTGGTGGGTAATTGGAATCTTCTGATGTGTTTAACATATTTTAAGAGCTCATAGATTATACTGCTTGCAGTGGAAATGAAACAGTCCTGTACTTAGTGTCTCCATGTTAGCATTGTCATGGTCACCCTAAAGGGCGTCTTCTATGTCTTTGCTTTTGATTATTTCAGGTTTGAGTATCCTCCGGCACAAACGCCAAAGAAGAGGTCTGCCATTGGAGGCAAACCTGAAACCCTCAAGGTAATTTTATTTATTTATTTTCCTTTTAAACCACTCTATTTCAGCCTTCCACAACTCTCTTAAAAAAGTTATTACCTTTCTAATAAATTGGATTGTTTTACTAATGGGGGCGTCTTATTCTTAGGTTCTTCAAGACCAGCAAGTGGGTGACACCCCTATTGTGGAAAAAGGAGAAAAGAGATTCTCTGAAGTGTCATCAGGTGTGATTTCTATTTAGAAACAGTCGTTTTTAGCAATGTAGCTATGTGAAGCAGCGTACACTTACTAAATATGTCTGAAAATAAGCAGACCCATGTAACCAAAGCTGTAAATGGTCTTGCAGAACAAGCAGCTAAACAGCCACTGACTGATTTGTTTTATTATTTTTTTAAGATACTTGTCTTAAAGATGGAGCCAGCCATGACAATATTCAGCGTTCCTTGGAGAAAACCGGAGAGTTGGAGTCCAAGGCAGATGATAGCCTGCTACAAGGCAAGAGCAACTCCCCCTTCAGCGACCTGTATCAAATGATCAAAAAATCTCTGGATGTCAAGACCCCTCGGAAATCTTGTGCCAGTCAGCTTGCAACGCCTTCCTCAAAGGTCGCCTCTCCAAAACCCAATTCGGTCAGAAAAGGTAGTGCCATTTTCACTGAGAGAAAAAGCACTCCTAAGAAAAGTGAAGTTCTAGCTGGACCTGGAAGTACAAACGGGGGAACCCCAGCGTCTGTGAGGAAGCAAGCGAAGGTTCCAGCTGCTGAGACGGCTGAACCCAGAGCAGAAAAGGCTGAAAATGGCAGCGTGATTGAAACGGCTTCACCTCGGAAAAGAAATGGCGCAACTCCTCAGAAGTTTACTGTAAATGAGGTTATTGAGCAAATTACAGCTGAAACACCCAAGTCGCCTGCGAGGAGGAGGAGTAAGGAAATGTCACCTGGCAAAACTCCAGTGACCAAGAACCAAGAAGAAAAAACAAAGGCATCACCCAGGAATTCAGCTGGAAAAGGTTTTCCTGCTCAAAATTGAATTATAATATTTCTGGGTGTGGCTGTATAATTGATATTGTACACTTCTGGTAGCTTGATACTAATGTACGAGCATATTTTGTTTTCATAGGAAAAGAAGTGTCCAAAAAACGCAAGAGTGGAGAACTTGGAGAAGACGTGCCCAAACAGCAAGCGAAGAGGAAACGCGTTTCCTTTGGAGGTTACCTGAGCCCAGAGCTGTTTGACAAACGGTTGCCTCCTGACTCTCCATTACGCAAGGGGGCTACCCCACGGAGGAGCTTGTCTCTCTTGAGACCCAAGCAGTCACTGCTTAGACGAGCATCCGTCATCGGCTTGCTAAAAGTAAGAATGGGCAGTTTAAAGTGACAGTATACTTGGAATGTTAAACACTTATTTAAAACATATTGTTTTCCATAGGAGGGCAGCCCACGTGCAAAAAGTCCTGCAAAAACAAAAACACCATCACCTAAGAAATCACCGAGCAAGAAAATGGCTTCTCCTAAGACTCCAACTTCTGGGAAGAAGTCTCCCAAATCCAGATCACCATCACCCAAGGCAGCATCTCCCGCGAAGAAGTCGCCCAAGTCCAGGTCCCCGTCTCCCGCGAAGAAGTCGCCCAAGTCCAGGTCCCCGTCTCCCGCGAAGAAGTCGCCCAAGTCACCCAAGTCCAGGTCCCCGTCTCCTGCAAAGTCGCCCAAGTCCAGGTCCCCGTCTCCCGCGAAGAAGTCGCCCAAGTCACCCAAGTCCGGGTCCCCATCTCCCGCGAAGAAGTCGCCCAAGTCCAGGTCCCCGTCTCCCGCGAAGAAGTCGCCCAAGTCCAGGTCCCCGTCTCCCGCGAAGAAGTCGCCCAAGTCCAGGTCCCCGTCTCCTGCAAAGTCGCCCAAGTCCAGGTCCCCGTCTCCCGCGAAGAAGTCGCCCAAGTCACCCAAGTCCGGGTCCCCGTCTCCCGCGAAGAAGTCGCCCAAGTCACCCAAGTCCAGGTCCCCGTCTCCCGCGAAGAAGTCGCCCAAGTCACCCAAGTCCAGGTCCCCGTCTCCCAAAGCAGCTTCTCCTACCAATAAATCACCCAAATCTAGATCTGCTTCTCCTAAAGCAACCGCGAATAAATCACCAAAATCCAAGAGCCCATCTCCTGCAAGAGGAAGATCTCCTTCTAAAGTGGAAACTCCTAAAACCAATGAACAGCAGAAAACTCAACGCAGGGCTTCAGCCCCAGGGCAGATTCCCCACGAGCAAGTTCCTGCTGGAAAAAGAAGGGCAACTGTGGGTTTGCCTGGTACTTCTCTGGAAAGTGTCCCTACTGTCGTCCTTACACCAGCTAAAACTCCCACTAATTCAGGAGTTCAGACCCCCACAGTCAAGGGGCGATTTTCTGTGTCACAAATTAGTACACCCTCTCCAATAGCTGAAGCCGACAAGGTCACTGACCAGGTTCTTTTGCCCACCGTCACCCCTAAAACACACAAGGGAAGGAAAAGCACCTCGCAGAAGACTCCAGGTGCTGCGAAGAGTGCAGTAAAGATGCACAGAAGAAGTGGCATTTCAAGAGCATCTATAAAAGGTATGATAAATGCTGAAATGTTTGATAGCTGGTTTCAACTCTTGGTTTTTGTTCCCAGCACTAGAAATCTGTCAGTTCCAGTCAGAATGAAGGTCATTAGTGGGAGTAGCTGAAAGCTACTTGTTTTACTCATTTTCTTTTTATCATCTTTAAAAATGTAAATTTAATTTAATCTTTCAAAGCTGTTTATAATTAATTAATGCAGTTGTTGTGGAAAAAGAAATCTGATGATCACGATGAGAATGAGAAGATTAATTTTGTGTGTTTTCTTTCTTTCTTTTTTCTCTCATGTCCATCCAGTCTCCAATCCTTGGGCGCACATTGTGAAATTTGGTCAACCTAAGGCTCAAGTTGTTGCTCCACTTAAAAAAACCATTGGCCAAAAGCCTAAGAAGAGAGCAGTGCCCAAACCACAGGTACATATTGTACCAAGTACAGTTATGTTTTATGTTTATGCGTCTGTTGTTCTGAATCTTTATAATGATCTTTATCAAATCTACTTGTCTTTCCAAAACACCAATCAGACACCTGCCAGAAATCTGAAGGGCTACGTGAGCACTGGACATGCAGACTCGCCCGCCACCATTGTTGTTGGTAGAGCACACAGACAGACCGTTGTGCAGCCAACTGGTGCTGCACCAAGAGTGGTCACCAATGTTGCACTCTTCAAAAAGAACATGAAAATGGATGAAGACTTGACTGGTAAGCACCTCTCCTTCATCCGCAGCAGGTGGTGAAACTTGTGGCCAATTTCAGTTTTGTGCCTTCTTACATTGTGCTGTTTGATTTCAGGTATTTCTGAAATGTTTAAAACTCCTGTAAACGAAAGGAAGCGGAAGTCTTTAATCGATGATAACAGCGTCACAAAGACACCAGCTGGAGGTCAGAGCGCATCTGTGATGGAGCCATCTGTGCTGAGCACACCAGAGGAACCAGGTAAGCTGTGTATTTGTGGTGTTTTGATTGGTAGTGAATCTTGAGTTCTGCATAGTCCAAATAAGCTGGCTGGGACATTAAATTGTTATAAAGGAAAACAAAAATGTGACTTATTTACAGGTGAGATGATAGTATCTCCGCTGAGTGTTACATCTGCAGTAAAAGGCAGAAGATACAACAATGAGGCAGTCCAACGCCTCCTTGATGAAGATCAAGACGCCACCTTCATCGGCCAGATTCAGTCAGAGTCAAGTGAACGGCAGAATGCAGATTTGCAGGTGTCCACTGTAACAACTCCCAAACTGAGGCCAGAATTACCAGATTCTCTGACCGGAGTTAAGAGGATCATGAAAACGCCAAAACAGAAGGCTGAGCCTGTTGAAGATTTGAGAGGGAAGCTGTTGAAAACTCCAAAACAGAAGCCTGAAAAACAGGAGTGCCTCACTGGAGTCAAGAGGATCATGAAGACTCCGAGACAGAAAGCCGAACCTTTAGAGGACATCAGAGGGAATCTTCTGAAGACTCCCAAACAGAAGCCTGAACAGCAAGAGTGCTTCACTGGGGTTAAGAGAATATTTAGAACTCCAAAGGAGAAGGCTGAACCGCTTGAAGACCTTCAAGGGAAGATTCTGAAGACCCCCGAAGTCCCAGAAGCTGGTGATGCCAGTTTGGGTGGTGGTAAGGAGCTTCTGCAGACGCCAGCACAGTTGCAAGAATCTGACGCAAAAGGCATGAAAACTCCAAAAAGCTCTCCAGTGGTTCACCTCACTGGAGTCAAGAGAGTGATGAAGACACCTGTGGAGAAAGGTGCTCCTGTCGAAGATGTGGTTGGCGTGAAGAGGCTCATGAGAACTCCCAGACAGAAAGGCGAACCTGTTGAGGCGAATTTCGGGCTCAAGAGACTCATGAAGTCGCCAAGGCTGAGGGGTAATGCTCCAGTGGAGGACTTCGAGGGACTTCAAGAACTTATGGAGGAGCCACTGACTGAGCCCACAGTACAACCAGAGGCAAAGGAGGTAATGCATTCAGTATTCATACAAAATACATGCCCACCAAAAAAGTCTGAACATCTGTCTGTTACTGAGTTAACTCTTATCAATGCCATTGCCTCTAATCCCTGGTTTTAGAAAGTTGTTTGGTGTGCATGGTTTAGTTTTCTAACAAGACCTCATTGTCCAAATTGGTTTTGTTCTATTTTTAGCAGGGTGAAGCTCAGATGTCTCTCGACAGCAGTGCAAACGTGGTAAAAGGTGGGTTAGGTTAACTAAAACTGTTAAATGTTTGTTCTTGGGAGCGTGGACTTGAAAAGGGTTTGATCAGTGTGACTTTCTTTTGTAATGTTGTCAAAACATATCAGCCTCCACACAGATTCAGCGTTAAACTGTTTCTTTCCCCCCTCTCTCTCTCTCCTTTTGGATGATGATGATGATAATAAAACATCAGATGCCATGGAAACGGTCTCTCAGGCAGATGCAGTACTTCTTGAGGAAGCTGAGGTGAAGACTGCTGTGAATGCAGATCCTGCACATGAGAAGAAATCTGTACGAGGCAGAAGGGCAAAAACGGTGGAATCTAAAGCAGCTGAGGATAAACAGGAAGAGCCTGTAATCCCTGCTCCATCCAGAGGAAGAAGAGGAAAGAAAACTGAAGCTACAGCACCACCTGCTGTTAGACAGACAAGAGGCAGAAATGCGAAGACAGCTGTTGAGCTGTCAGCAGAAGAGAATCACCTTCCTTCTCCCAAAGTTGCTCCTAAGCCAAAAAGGGGTAGAAGTGCACAGCAGTCTTCTGATGAGCCTGAAGTTGCTGCTGAAGCTGAGCGTGTTCAGAGCCACCCACTTGATGTTGAGGAGAAAGCAAATGAAAGTGCTGTGCCCAAGCGAGGAAGAAGAGCTAAGCAACCCAAAAAGTCACAGCAACGAAATGCAACTGAGGATGTTCCCCAAGATACACCAGGTATAACACTTTAGATTATTTAGTGCCTTCTCTTAGGAAGTATAACTAATAACTGAGCATGTTGCATTATGTTATTTCATTTTTATCATATGTATGTTTATAATTTATGTATAATTTTCTCCCCCTTGTTTTATCTTGCTCTTGTTTAAATTAGATGCAAATGTAGCCTGCAGTGACCAGCCTGAGGTGTTGCCAGGCAGAGCTGATGAAAACAAATCTGATGCCATGGAAACTGTTGTCCAAGCACGTCAAGCTGAAAGCTTACTTCACGTGCAGACACCAGCTTCAGTTCAGAAGAAATCTGTCCGAGGCAGAAGAGCAAAACAGGCCGAATCTGAAGAACTTGAAGATAAAAAAGAGGCAGCTGAAATTGCTGAAGATCCCATTGTGCCTACTCCAGCGAGAGGAGAAAGAAGAGGGAAGAAAATGGAAGCTGTAGCGCCACCTGCAGCTAGACACACAAAAAGAGGCAGAAATGCAAAGTCTCAGGAGAGCACCTCTGAGACCTCCGCTGATGCCAGTGCCCAAGCGTCTCTGATAAACACCAGTCTGTCTGCACTCCAGACAGAAGAAGCTGTTGTTAAGCCAGTCAGAGGGAGGAGAGCAAAACAAACACCTGTTAAGCCAGCTCAACCAGAGCCTGAAACGGTTGAAACAGCAAGTGGGGAACAGAGCCAAGTGGAAAACTCTGAGCCTCAGAAGACCACTCTTCCCACTGCTGGAAAACCACGAAGAGGGAGAAAGGCAAGACAGGATACCGCTGAACAGAATGAGGTGACAGAAGAGGTGGTCAAGCAGGCAGCAGTGGAGACGAATGAGCAGTCTCAGCCTCCAGCCAGAGTAAAGAGGGGCAGAAATGCCAAACAGGATGAAGAAAAGATGAATGAGCCTGCTAAAAAAATAAAACTAACAAGAAAGTCTGAGGAGGCCCAAACGGAATTAACAGAAGCCCAAACTGTTAAAATGGTCATTTCAGAAACAACAGAACCAGCCCAGATAAGCGAACAGGCCAGTGTGGCCACGAAGCCCAGAAGAGGAGGGCGGAAAGCAAAACAAGACACAGAGAGTGTGGAATCCATTGAGGTCCAAGAGGTCCCTGTTCTCAGCACAGAAAATAAACCCAAACGAGGCAGGAGGGGAAAACCAGCTGCCGAAGAAACTAAAGCCACTGCCGAAAGTCCTGAACACAAGCCGAAGGCTGAGGAGGCGAAAAACGCTGAGCCACTTTCCTCGTCTATGAAAACTAGCAGGTCAAGGGGAGTGAGGGCTTCTGCTAAATGTGAGACTTCACAAGCCATTCCAGCCAAGAGAGCCCGCAGAGGTACAACTGTTTCTCCTGAGGAGGTCAGCACAGAATCCACAGTTTTGGTTTCCGAGCCTGCTCCCACGTCAGTGGAACCAGCAAGAAAGGGAAGACGGGGAGCATTCAAGTCCACAACAGAAGAGCCTACGACGACTACTGATCAGAAGAATCCTGAAGCTGTTGAGAGCAACGCAAAGATGCCCAAAAGATGCGTTAAGTGGAAATCACACTTGGAAGTCTTTGAGATTCCAAAGGCGACACCTGTAAAAGCAGCGCGAGGTAAGAAGTCTAAAGCTGCAGACCAAGTCAACAGTGAAAGCAAAAATGTGTCAAATGATGCCAACAAAATTGAAGAGGAGGATCTCTCAGATAAAGCTGTTGACAGTAGACCTGTTAAGAGAGTCGGACGAGGGGCGAAGACTGCTGCCAAAGTGGAACCTGCAAACAACCCAGAGAAAAACGTTGAAGCCAAAACGCAGCCTAAAACCCGCAGAGGAAGATCAGCAAACAAATAGATGTATTTGTACACATCAGTACCTTTTTAATGATAATCTATTTTTGTACTTGTGGCTTTTTTTCTCTCTCTCTCTCTTTTTTTTTTAAGATTGTAATGCTTTGTAGTCCATAGTTTTATAGTGAAAAAGCTTTGCCTGAGTTCAGCAGGGAATCTTTGTTTTTAATCATTTGGTGTCAAGCTGTATTATTCTTCACTGATTCTGCAAATACTTTATGGTTCAAAAAATTGGTTATTAAATTTTTTTCTACATTGGAAAATGTGTGGAAATTGTTTTTATTTTATTAAAAAATGTTTAAATCACAATTTTTGAATGCATCTACATATTGGGTTCAGCTGGTAAATAGATGATCAGGTTAGAAGTAAACACAGTTTATAACTCAAATAGTTATTAGTGTAATAGAATTAGTGATAAAGAAAATAATAGTATGTTTAGCCTGTTATCATAGTGGGCTTTGTGACAATGTTTTAATTAAATGTGTCCTGAGACCTCTGCTGTAACTACCTCAGAGGTTGTAATTTAAGCTCTATTCTGCAGTAGGTTTACAGTTCACCTTAAGTGAAAGGCTTAAAGGTTTCAAGCTGAAATAAATTGGCTTTAAAATGATGCATTTTATAATTCTACTTTAGAGACCTCAAGTGAAATTGGACAAATTTTAAAATATTTCTTTTTTTTTTAAATTAATGTTAGCGTTTCTCTATGGCCTCAATGCCACCCCTTTATAAATAAACTTCCATAGACTATGCCTGCTACAGTGAGTGCTCTAGTTCAAAAGCTAAGAGGAACTGTATGATTAAAAACATGGGAGCAACCCGGACGGAGTTTGGTGACGGACTGAAAGCAAACGCGGAGTCGACGCTGGAGGGAGATTTGAGGCGCGTGGAAGGTTGTTGGCCTCAAACTTGGCTAGCGATTTTTGTGCTTCCTGCGTTTGTCGTTATAACTTATTCTTTACATCATGTCAGAGGACATTGACATAAAAACAACGCCGAGAGGGTTTCAGTGCACCCTGTGCAACGTCAATTTATCCAACTGTAAGTAACGGAAGCTAACTCAACCATATACGAGTCTGTTGAAGTGCTGTGAATGTAATAGTTTCTTTAATTTACAGATAACTAATAAAACTGCGGCTACAGTTTGAACGTTGCAGTCATTTCCGTCATAAGTTTAATGAGTGTTACCGCACTTTGCAAATTACACATACATTACTAAGTTATGTCTGCTTTATTTTCCGTAGCTTTAAAGTTTAACATTACTCAGAAAATTCGTAATTTTTTCTACAACACTGCAAAAGTCTTGATCCGAAGGATTATAGTTTCCTTCCAAGCAGCCAGACGTTCTTGCCATGTTGTAAAGTGTTGTTGCGCACTAGTTCTCCAGCCTCAAGGTTTTGTTTGTTTTGTTTTGTTTTTTTGACATGGACTGTTTTTCACTCATTTACAGTCCAGTCGTTTTACCTGACCATATTCAGAGTAATCTTTTGGTTATTATGCCGGTTAACGCATACCTTTGGCTCATTCAAAAATAAAAAAATAAACCATCTTTAAATTGTATATTTGGGCATTTTGTTACTAGCAGCATGCTGCAAAAATATATATTTTGTTCACATTTCTTTAGTTGAGTCTATGAAAACTGCCAAAGATAACACAATTTAAAAGGCACAAAATAATAAACAAGATGATTCTTAAAAAGCTATTAACCAGCACAGTGTGTCCTTAAAAAATGTCAGGCTTAAAAAAACACCCACTTATCTGTAGCAGATGTTCAATGTCTCAAAGTTAAAAAAATAAAATAAAATAAAAATACAGCAAACACTTGGCACAGGACCTGAGAGATGCATCTGCCCCGTTCCAGAGCCCGTACCTGAACTTTATTGAAGCATTATTTTTGTCCTGCAGCGGCAAGTTTGGATCAGCATCTGAAAGGGAAGAAGCATCAGACACTGAGTGGCGTGCGCGCCACTAGAAAGACCCAGGAAGACCACAGCGTGTTCGTTGGTGGCATCAATCCTGAGATCTCCCAAACTGACTTAGCGGAGTATTTTCAGCAGTTTGGGTCAGTCGCAGATGTCATCATTGACAAAGACAAGGTCAGACAACTATACCCGATCCAGATGTGCACAGTCTTAAAGCAACCCCAAATTACTGCATTTCTATTAAAGCATGACTTTATCCCTTTGCGCTCACAGGGTGTGTATGCCATCGTGCAATTCAGCGAGACAGACAGCATCCAAGCAGCTCTGTCCTGTATTGAGCATAAGCTGAAAGGCCTGAAGCTGCGCGTCAAACCTCGGGAAAAGAAGAATTTCAAGTTGATTCCCAAGAAGAAGAACGATCCCGAGAACCTCCAACAAGTTCTTGACTGCCTTAAACCCGACTTGTGTCAGTTGGTGTCTGTAAGCATCCTCTTTTAAACTTTGCTAAAATGTGTGTGTCTTTAAAAAATGACAAATACACTTGTTTGGTGCTTGTGGAGCAATGAAACTCTCGACTCTGCTAATAGACAAGTTTAGTGTAATCGAAAATATGCAGCTTTGAGAATAGACTAGACGAGCTTATAACATATATGTTTGTTAACAAAGGGACTACGGTGTTGCCCTTTGTTCCCCTCTAGGTGAACGCCCAGATGCAGCATGTTGTTGAGCAATTTCAGCTGGGAGAAAATGAAAAGAATGCCCGAAGCTTGCTGGTTCAACTCATGCAGGAGATTTTTGTAGAGTTTTTCCCAGGTGATCTTTGTAAATACCCGTACACAGGTCTTGCATGCATATTGGTGAGGGGAAAAGAGCAGAAGGAAATGTTTTTCTAACTTTTGTGGCCATATGTTGGGTGGTTTGCAGACAGCCAGATTCTCCCATTTGGTTCATCTGTCAACACGTTTGGCATCCATTCATGTGACCTGGACCTGTTCTTAGACCTAGAACACACCAAGGTGTTCCAGGCTCATGCCAAGTCAACCACAGAACAGGTTCGATGCGCACATTTGGTCACATAATATCACACATGTAGCTCGATAAAGAAGACGCCTTTGGTGAGATTCCCTCTTTCTTCAGCCAGGGGAAGGCGTGTCAGACGATGGGCGGTCTGAGGACTCTATACTGTCTGATATCGACCTGTCCACAGCCGCTCCAGCTGAGGTTCTCGACCTCGTGGCGATGATCCTGAAACGCTGCGTCCCCAGCGTGCATAAAGTCCACGTGGTCAGCAGCGCTCGTCTCCCCGTTGTCAAATTCCATCACCGTGAGCTTAACCTGCAGGGGGACATCACCATTAATAACAGGTTGGTGAGCGAATGCAATATTGTGCAGCATCTGCTGTCTTCAGCTCTGTTTTTATTTTATCTGTGAGCGTAACAGCTGTTTTTCCTCACTAGACTAGCAGTAAGAAACACCCGCTTCCTCCAGCTGTGCTCAGGGATTGATGAAAGGCTGAGGCCTCTTGTGTACACGATCCGGTACTGGGCCAAGCAGAAGCAGCTTGCCGGTAAGACGCAGCAACTTAAAACAAGATCATTGAAACGGATGCCCGTGTTTCAGTTTCCTCTGTATTTTAGGTGGTTATTTCATTTTCTGGTCAACAGATGTCAGTAGAACTTCACTGCCTCTTAGATCACTGATGCGAGAAGAGTGATTTTACAATTTTATTACCTTGTTATGATGAAATAAGACGACACAAACAGCTTTTTTTCTTGTATTGCCAGTGTCGACTCATATTAAAATCTTAATGAATGTTGCTCACTGACACTACTAATTGCCTTTCTGGTGATTACCTTTACTCTTGAGCCATGGTTCTTCTATTCCAGTTGTCACAGCAGCACAACAGTTATTCGGGTTTATTAGTGAACTGTAATGATGTTATGGCTGCGTGAGTCACCGTCAGTCTGAGTGCGTAAACAAACGGGTGACAAAACCCCCCAAAAAAACTTGTGGCTGTGTTCTGATTCGTTTCTTCTTCTTAGTAATGCTGTCACATTGTGGTGTGTAGGTAATCCCAGTGGTGCCGGTCCCCTTCTGAACAACTACGCTCTCACGCTGCTGATCATCTTCTTCTTGCAAAACTGTGAGCCTGCTGTCCTCCCTACAGTGGATCAGCTCAAAGACTTGGCCTGTAAGTGCTGCATCGCTTCTACACTTCACACAAGGACATTTTTGTATACTTAACCAACTAAATACAGTACTGTGCAAAAGTTTTGAGCCACCCCTCATTTCTTTATATTTTGCTTCCAAGGAGCCAGACTTGCTAATCATTTTTAAAGTGGTTTTGAGCAATAGTTCTCTGGGCTTTCTTAAGGTCTTTCAAAGCTCTTCCTTGGGCATTGGCTGCTTTTTTAAATCCTCTTCAATCCAGTTGTTGTGCCTGACAAATATCAGAGGAATGTTTCTTTGTTTATTAAGTCACTTAGAACTGAGCTGTGAGTCATCCAAGGATGAAAAAGGCACCTAATTCAAAGCAAGAACCTGTGTTGTGTCTACACATAACAAGCAACTAAGCAATTTTTAAATTTAGGCACTTTGTTACTAGCAGCCTGTCACAAAAACACATAATCTGTTCTCTTTTTATTTAGTTGAATCTATGAAAAATGCCAAAGATAACACTGTTTAATAGGAACAAAAATGAACAGAATATTAATTTTAAAGCCTGGTTTATCTCTGCACAGTGTTTGCTTAGAAAATGAGCAGACTGGACAAGGGGGGGCAAAAGAAGAAGTGGAAGGCCTAAAAAACTATCTATAGCGGATGAACAGTATCTGAAGTCGTTAAGAAAAAAATCCAGCAAAGTTCTGACACAGGATGTGAGAGATGCACCTGACCAGTTAATCTGCCTACTGTTCACTGAAGCCTCATGAGAAATGGTCTCAGTAGAAGGGTGGCTGTCAAGAAGCCATTATTAAGAAGGAGGCACAGGGAGAAAGAACTGGGCTGAAAACCAGTGGCAATGGGTCTGATGGAGTGATGAATCCAAATGAAAAATTTTGGTTAATATCATCATTAATATGCACGGAGGTTGGTAGAGGTAGAACAGTGAGTATTTAGTGATCGTCAGAGGTGGCCAGTTAATTTACCCAAGGGTCCACATGAGGTGCTTTTGTGGGTGCACCAATAAGCTGAACTCAGTTCTGCTCAGTGTTAATTTTATGTGATTTTCTGGGAAATCACAAAGCTGGTCCTGACGGCTGCATACCTAGATTTGTACAGCTCAGTGAAAAAGGCTTTTTTGCAGCTTGGCTAACAAAGCTTTAGATATCTGTTCTGCTCATTCAAGTTCTTATATTTCTTTCTTCAAACTGTAGTAATTAAACAGCAATCTGCTTTCCCCAAGCTGAACACGTGGCTTTACCTCTGACTTAAGTAAAAAAAAAACTACTTGTCTTTTTCTCAGTCTATTTTTGTTTTGTTTTTTGTAGCTAACAGACATTTTTTGGGACTAGCAAACACACCTCGTAAATGTTAGTTCCAATGTATATGTCCTTCAAGAAGCTTGGAGAACGATTCCTGAAGAATGCTTCAGGAAGAGAAAAAATATATTCTCGTGTATATATTTCCATTTTGATGTTCGGGGGGTTTTTGTCCTAGGGAGAGTCAAACTGTTCATGGCTCCTTCAGCGGCTCACGACCCCTTAAGATTTCTTTTTGTACCAAAACACAGGTTAAGAACATTGAGACAATCTTTGACAAAAATGAGAAATTTGACAAAGGAATAGATCAAGAGCTCAGAAACAAAATCCTTCTGATCTGGAAAGGATTATGCATGTCTTTGTTACACATAAACTGGACTACTGTAATGAACTATATGCTGAAGTTAATCAATCATCCCTTGCCTGTTTACTATTAGTCCAAAACGCTGCAGCTGCTGATTACTGAGTAGGACGAAAAAGCGAGGTCACGTTCCTCCAGCGGTGGCAGCTTTGGCTCTGGTGCATTACAGAGTCCAGTATAAAGTGGCACAGTTTGTTGTCTCGTGTTGGATACGCTCCCTGGAGATCTTTAAGGTTTGCTTCTCAATCACTCTGTGGTTGAAGTTTATTTCCAGAGAAGGCATCTCCAGCTGCCTCTCTCTTCCCGCTCCACCACAACCACCCACACATGCAGGGCCTTGGAGTAGGGGTATGTCACCAGGGTGCAGAGGAGGCTACCCCCCCCCCCCCTCTGTCCCCTTCTGGCTGCCTCTGCCTCAATTTTATCCCACAACTTAGACATTCACATTATTCACACTCTCATTACACATACATATAGGATCTTGGGGGTGGGCACAATCACGGAGTCCAAATTACCATCAGGGTGTACACCTCACCCCTGGCGTCGTTGCCCACCTCTCAATTTTAAATACACTTAGACATTGAGGGCTATCAGGAGGGACTATGCGCTTACCTGCTGCTCCTTGGCAGGTAGCTCCATGCCCTCCTGGGTTTTAATTGCACCTTAGAACACACATGCATCAACACTACAATGAGCGGGTGGAGGGAGGTTTGGAGTCTTCTCCCACCCCCATTCTCTGCGGCCTGCTGGAGCGGGAGGGCTAGGTGGAGTTGGCCGTCCGACTGCGGTCTGGAGTGTGGGGCCTCCCTGCTGCTACGGAGTCGGGGTGGTCTGCCTCTCCCCACCGCAGGGAAAAGGGTAACACCACCTGGGTCTGGGTGCAGTTCCCCCCTCCAGGGGCAAGGGTACCTAGACCTGGGGCTTAGAGTACGCTTGGGGAGTGTGATCGTGTGTACAGCGTCTCTTTATGTCTGTCTCCACGTTGGTTGAGTGTGGAGTGAGTGCATATGAGAGCATGAGGGTGGGAATGGATGTTTGTGTCTGTGTGTGCCTGTATGTCTGTGTCTATATGTCAGGTTGGGTATCAGACGCCACCTCTCTGGGGACACCTCAGGCCCTCCAAGGTTTGGAGGCCTATCTCCACCTACCACCACTTCCCCTGCCGGTGGCGGACTCCCTCAGGTGTCGGTGCGTTGGTGGTTCCTTGTGTCTGGGGGTGGGCGTCCAGGTACACACCGGCTCACTCCTTGGCGGCCGCTTATCGGGGCCTGGAGCCTGGGGCTCGCTCGGGCCCCTTTGGGGGTGGGGTGCCCCCGGCCTCTCGGCCTGGGGCTCGGTCACTCAGGCACAGCTGGCGGCCGGCGGAGCTCACGGGCGCGTCACTGCAACTCCCCCTGGCTTCTGCTCCGCGGCTGCTGAGTGAACCCTCATCTGGGACTCTCCTCAGCTCTTACTGGAACAGTGGCGCGGCTGCCCCTCTGTTGGTCTTCCATGGTTTCTTGTGTTCTGGGGGCCTCTGGATGTCTGGAGTTTTGATCTCCTCCATACCTGCTTCACACCCTGGAGGACGGGGCTGTGGCCCCCCCACACTCCCTAGCAGATCGTTACATGGAGAAACCTTTGGAATACAAGCGCGCTGATCCACACAGGTATGCACACGGGTGTTCACTGCTCGTAGACCCAAATTACACCTTTCTTGGCTGCTACTTCGAAGCACATCTGTCCTGCGTGCTGCACAACAACATTGAATATTTAGTATTTACTGCTGTTTACACTTAGCTAGATTAATGCGATGGTGTTGTGTTTAGTATGTTGCTTTGTTTTTTTTGTTTTTTTGTCTTTTTTTGCTTGTTTTCTATTCTTCTCTCAACAGGTGATCCAGGAGATTTTTATTTTTTTTCTCCCCCCCTTTCTCACTGTCCCTCTCCCCTTCTGTTTTTCCTTTCCTTCCTCTTTCTTTCTCCCTTTCCTATCTCACTCATGTCTGTCCCGTCTGTAACATCTGAAAATAAAATATAATAAATAATAAAAACAAAGATCGACCAAATGGACCAATACGGCAATGCCACGATGATCCATTTGGCAAAGTAAATCCATTGGGTATCCTTGTTGGTCTTCAGACAACAATTCTGATGGCTAAAGAACCAAATGGGACAGGCGGAGAAAAAAAAAAAAAGAAGTTGCAGTTGCACCAAAAATTATGGGATGACCTCCCAAATGACCTCAGACAAATATGTGGCTGTTTTTAAATCTAAAATAAAGACACAGCTTTTCTGTTATGCTTTTGGAAACTTTGCCGGACCTCTGTTTGGATGATTGATTACTGTTTGGTTTTTCATGTAAACCCTGTGAATGCGTGTCTGTTTATTCGAATTTATTTTAGTGTAAAGCACTTTGGTGTCAAATATGCTATATAAATAAATTTTTCTTCCTTAAACTACTGTTTAGTTTGAATTCCCTCAACTCTCATCACTTGCACTGAGGAACAAATCTGAGTGTATGAGCACCGAGAGTTACCTGACCCTACTTTTACAATTAACTGTTTAATTTAAAGAAAAACTTTAATAAAAAACAAAATACTTCTTAATATATTTTGTCTTGCAGACAGACTAAAATGACCGTTTCTATTAAAGGTAACTTAGATAATGTATACTGTGACTTTAGCTTATGTATTAACTGTTTAACCTGTGTTAATAATTATTAACTTGATTGCAGGTGAGGAGGAAGAGTGTGTGATTGAAGGCTGGAACTGCACCTTCCCCAGTCAGCCAATTGCTGTTCCCCCCAGCAAGAACACTCAGCAGCTCTGTAAGTTAAAGTTAAAATGTAAAGAAAGAAATGTGTTAGTCAGAGATTTGCTCGCTCTAAACAAATAGTTTCTCTGTCCAGGTACCCTGCTGGCTGCCTTCTTCTCCTTTTATGCCAAGTTTGATTTTGCAAGTAGTGTTATATCTGTTAGGGAGGGCCGTTCATTTCCAATCACAGATTTCCTCAGTCAGAATAAAGAGGACGATGCTTTGCAAGAGGACCAGTCCACCAAGGCCCATCAGCAACGTCCCAAACTTGGCCCCCTAAACCTCTTAGACCCCTTTGAGCTTTCCCACAATGTAGCAGGAAACCTGAATGAACGGTGTCAGCGCAGCTTTCAGAGGGAGTGCCAAGAGGCTGAGAAGTACTGCCGCAGCCTGCAGTATCAGCGAAAATCTACTAAGGGGAAACCGTGGGGCCTGGTGCGCTTATTTAGCCCACATGGGGAAGCGACACCGTGCAAAACAGAGCAGCTGACCATCAGTATCCCGTTCAAGTCGGCCTCGCTCCCAGAACGACTGCGCGACGAACTGCACGCAGCGGGAGACGGTTTCCGGCTGCTGTGGTTTCAGAGAGTTTGCTCTGCTGTGGAGGAAGTACTGAAAAACATTCTCAAGTGTCACCTCGCTCCCTCTAAAGATGCTGTATTTGGCGAGGACTCGTCCATTTCTGCTGAGGAAATGGAAACTACACAAGCTTCTGTCACATCGTCACTCAGTGACAGCTTTGACGGTGCTGAAGCCCAAATCGAAGCCAGCCCTCTGGGTACAGTTGTTATCGGTGGCAAGAGGCCGCTGTCTTCTGGCAGTGATGCTTCGGTGTCGCCGCAAGGCAAAAAGCCAAGAATGGCGAGACGAGGGAAGCCTGAGCTCCTGGCATGGATGTGCATGCAAAAACACGTAGTGTGGGCGGGCAGGAGGAAAGTGAAACGGGAGCTGATCAAAGATGCTGACTCGAGGCCAGAGGGCAGCTGTGTGGAGCTGGAGTCCCAGGTTACGGCTTTCATCATTGAAAAAGAGCCAGAGCTCAAGGAACCCCTGGAGTTTAATGTTCAGCCCCAGATGCTGGGAGGAACAGAAAGCACAAGGGCAGTGCTCAAGTTAGAGCCGAGCAGCGACAAGACAGGAGTGTTTCAAGACTTCTTTCATTTCCTGGAAGCTTTCTTACCCAAGATGGTAGAGACATTGTTAGAAAAAGAAGAGGCTAGTGCTTAAAAGGCAATATGTTTCCCTAAATGAAAGATTTTTTTTGTATTAGTTATGAAAAAAAGATGCAGTAAATGCTGTGTAAATGAATCATTAAAAAAAGGGACAAACAGCTGTCTATTATATGTTTTTAATGGTTTTCATTCATACTGTACGTTTGTACTTCTGAGTTCTTGAATATTTCACATTTGAGGTTCTGATTGGCCCATTTTTAAGTTTAACGTGACTTAGTTTTACTGTCTTATTTTTAAAGTCATTCTGTTTGGTTTAACAGCTCCACATCTTGTTTTCAGCTGAATAAAGTCCTTTTGTAAAAACTCTTCCTCTCAACACTTTCTTTTACATAAAGAGTTGTAAAGTGTAACAAATTTGCAAAAATAGAGTTGTTTGTTTCACGGTTTTCCAGAAAGAAGCCGTTGGGCGAAGCTTTCTTTTTTTCTGTTTCCCTCGTCGGCTCTGTGCTCATATGACTTAGACAGATGAGAGTAATTATTCAGGCAGGCAGTCTTCTTTATTACAGCAGGACAAGGTGGAGCTGAGGGATGCACAGAGCTCCCATGTGCTGATTAACATCATTCATCTCACTTTTATAGGGAAATACAGATGGTCTGCTTGTGAGATAGGCCTATGGAGATAGCTGTGATGATAAAGAGTGTTGAGATGAGATAGTACATGTTAATCTGACGCTGGTTCACATTAATGACAGGATGTTTATTGTTGCCACATTATTACAGAGGAAACTGTAACGTATGACCCAGCCGGTTAGGATATTTGTGATCCCTCACGATTCACAGTGTATTTTGGGTCTGACTGCTATTTAAAAAAAGGAAACTTGTGGTAATGTGCAGTTTTGGTTTGATTTTTGGCCCATATTTCACAATCCTCCCCTCCTTCCTTTACATTTTGTAAGCAAAATAATGGAAATTGACTTATTAAAATGTGCAAACATCTGTGTTTCTGAGTAAATAAAGAAAAAACAGTAATTCTAATGAGGTCAAAAGTTAACATTTGGTGTTACCACCTTTATTCTTCAATGCATCCTGAACACTCTTACTTCTTGTCATATTTTTTAAAAATCGTCTTCAGGATTAGTTCTCCAGATGTCTTGAAGGACTTTCAAAGCTCTTCTTTGGATGTTGGCTGCCTTTTGTTCTCACTGCTTCAGTAATGTTAAGGCTCAGGCAGGTTCTGTGACAGGTCTTTGCTGATGTTTTTCTAATTCCAAAGGATATGACTTTCACATACTCGTCATCTGTTGCAGTTAGTTTTTATATATATCAACTTTCATGTTAACAGCTCTTTTGGAATCACCTTGCTGGAACAAAAATACTATTTCATGTCAGGTAAACTATCTTTGGGATTTGTCATAGATTTGACTAAAGACGTGTGTTTTTATGACAGGCTGGTAGGAATAAAGTGCCTACAAATACGAGTTAAAATTGGTTATTTGCTAAGTTGTCTGTTATGTGTAATCACAGCATCGGTTCTTGCCTTTTTTCTGCTTGAATCATCAGTGTTGCTAAGTGGCCTAACAACAAACAAACAAATATTCCTCTGAAAATGGTCAGGGGCAAGGACTGGACTGAAAAAGAGCTCGAGAATACCTGGAGTCCTTTGGTGAGATGGTGAACCAACAACTGGAAGGGCTGCCATTAAATTCAGCACACAAATGCATGACCAGAGCTTTAATTGCCATTAAACATAAACTGCGCCATCATCAGGGCGCAATTTATGTTTTTACAATATTTATGACTGCCGCCAGTACTCGTAAGAGCTATGAGTGGAAAAAGTGAGTCTTAGCCTGGTGTGCCGTGTATCCTTTAAAACAAAATAAACATGGGGTCCTCGGGCTGTACAAACTGTACAACCCGAGGACTAAACAAGCTGAAGACCTAACCCTAACCCGGTTAATCTGGAGATGGATCTTTGCAAAGACTCCATCTCCAGATTAACCGGACATGAAAGTCTTGTTATTAAGAAAGACAAAGTAATATAGCAAAAACCGGACATAGGAAATGTGAAACACACCCAGCACATCAATTGATCCCTTTATTGTTCACTTTAGGCTCATAAAACTACAATAAACGGTAAAACTTACCAAATATGCATCTGCACAGCGCTGTATCTTTAAATGACCTTGGTTTGTCCTTGGTTTTTTCCCCTGCTCAGTTGAGTACCGAGGCCAGCTCGTTTGTAATGGCATAAGCCATTACACGGCGGACTCGCACCTCCAGTGTGGTCCCTCCAACCAATCAAGGCAAAGCGTCTCACCTATAGACACATTTTAAGAGATGGAATTAGCGTGTCTCATGTCTTAAATGTGTATGCAAGTGCTTGTGTGTATAATCAAAATGCCGTCGTTATGTATTTAAATCACATCTGACAGCTATTACACTTTATAGTTACAAAGTGTACATAACCTTTATATACTTATTGCCTTATTTGCCTCTTGTGATTGAAGAGCTGCCTCTGCATTGTTTAGCTCCTCAATGTTGTGCAAGGGCAAATCCAGAGGTGGCCACCTCTTTGCCTCGCTATGCCTTTGTGACAGCCAGCGAGAGGAATTTTCCATCCATTTGTCCCGTCATCGTCAAGGAGACGCCGTTTGAAGTCCTTAGGGAAATTTCCTTAAATTTGACACAAATGGTCACATGGGACTCAAGCATGATTCGATTTTATGATCAGTGGTCACAAAATCAACTGTGATGATTGACATAATTCCAGAATTCATACCCAGTACTTTAAAAACAACAACAACAAAAAAAACCCCAAAATACCCTACCCTTTATTCCCAAAGTCAGACGTAGGCTCCAAACCCTCTGATGCTGTAGTCGGTAAGTGGTTAAGAAAATAGATGGATGTCTTTGTAGATTTATTTTCAAGTTTCTTTGTGTCTTTGTTTTTTTGTTTTTTAAGCTGAAACAATTACTGTTGTTGTCTGTGGTTTATTCTTGATGGCGCTATCTTTCACCGGCTCTCCAGGCTACTCCAATATCACCGCTTGTTTTCAAAGGCTCTGCTGGTAAACAAAGACTCACGCACACACACTTTAAAGCCTGAGATTTAAAGTGATTGATTGCAAAACTGCCAGGGTATTTGCTGCTGGTCAGAGTCAAGAAAAAAAACATTACTAGTTGTGGCCACACTCATACAAGCCATTTGCCTCAAGTTTCCATTCACCGAGGAAGGCAATCTGTTGTAAAAACCTTTCCTTCAAATTGGCAACGCAACAAGCGAGGACTGACGCAGCTCAAAAGTTTATATAATATATTTCTTTTTGTTACATTACACGTCTGTAAAGATACTGCCAATGCACAAAAGTGCACGAGATTGCGTGCATTGTGTTCCTTGCAAAAGTGAGGTTTTCATAGTGACTCACTGTATACATGACACACTCCATATGTGCACCTTTTGGGTCATACAAATCCTATTTAAGATATATTATCCACATTATTAACTGATTCACATAGGCATACATGTTAGCTGTTACTTTGGGAATGGAGCCCAAAGTCAATAAATCCAATTTCCTTATTTGCATTTGCATTGGAGTCACATTTGAGCACCACGGCAACTAGTTATCATCATGTCATTGACACAGAACGCCAACTCTGTAACAGAATAGCTCAAAGTGTCCTGCAGCAGCTGATTTAGCACCAGGAATGCTTAATTGAAAGCCAAACTGGACAAACTCACTTACAGGCATCACATTTCGGCTTTTCTACACTATTTATATCAAACGTGATTGTTAGTTTTTGTTTTTATCAGGTCCAACTAATTCCAGCAGGAGAAATTAAAAATTCATCCCAGACAAGTACCTGGATCTCAGGAGGTTAAGGGTTAAAGAATAATAAGAACAGTAGCAGGGATTTGATGAAGGATGTGGGATGGGTGGTTCTCCCACTGTAGATTAAAAGCTTACTTGGAGACTATCATCACCATATTGAATTAAACGAAGTCAGTGCAGTTGTTGAGATACATTATTATGAAAGAGTCCAGAGATCTTGTTAGGAACCATCTCAAATCAAGAATACGGGATGGATATAGAGATATTTTCATTACTGGCAACCATGAATTTCGGGGCACTGAATAGTTTTCTTGACTTCCCATCTGAGCTACACCGTCCTCTTTATCAGTGAGATTTGGAGGTCTGGAAATGTTATCTTTGGCTACTTTACAACATTTATTAAGAGCACAACTCACCAAATAAATGTTAAAACTGCACATTTTAATTTTTTTTATCACTCCTAGCTAAAGTCTGTCTTTAACCCTGTCTAAGAATCCAGTCACCTGTAGAGTAACTCATCGTGTCACCCCTCCCACTACCTCAAGGAAGTCCTGGCCTACGCTTACTGATAATTGGCTGACATGAGTGGGTCACCAGTAATGCAGCTCACCTGGGCCTTCCAGGCTTTAAAAGCTGGCCCAGATGAACTGCTCAGTCTCTTCCTCTCCACCTGGCATCCACCTGCTTGGATGTTTGTGTCTTGGTTAGTTTATGTTCAAAAAATGGTCCTTCATTCAAGTAAACCTACTCTGAGCCACTTTGCGACGCCCTTATATAATTTGACTCGTATTATGCACGCCTTATTTCGCGCTTAAGCAAGTCATACATTAACTGAAATGTCTGCACTCTTGTCCGGCCATTTAACCGAGACTTTGCATTAGAATTTCTTATAATGGGAAATGGAACTTGAGAAAAATAGCTGAGGCGAATATGATGATCAGTGAGAGGGGATATTCTTAATACAGTCATCTCAGGCAGGCAGCTCTGGCAGTAGCAGGAAATGAGCACGGGTCCCCTTTAAGAAACAGCTCAATAACAGTAATCATGGTAACAGTTTGCATTAATTAAAGGCCTTTTAAGGCATCCAAGGAGCACATGTAACCTTTGTGAATTAAAAATGGACACACAACACGTGCATTCATAGACAACAATGAGTCTCTTTGTTGCTTGATTAGTTATTGATGACCAACTAGTTCCATGAAACTCATTTGGTGTAATTACTAAAAGAATTGACTTTGGTAGGTGTGCACCGTGCCTGTTAGGCTCCAGGGCGCATTCTTCATTTAGATTCTCCCATGTTTTGAGTAATTGCCAAGTCCATCGTGAAGATATCCCAAATCAATCCCCCACAGATTCAAAATCCCCACAGCTTACAGGAAATATCAAATATCTCCATGAGCTGCTTTGCAATCACATCTAGTATGATCTCCTTTTTTCTTACACCTCACATTATAGAGCGTGACAGATTTTCAGGGGACAGGTTGGGCACCTAAATAACACAATGGCTTCCTTAATTTGTAATATATTTGAGGACATTCACCGAATTAAATCATCAGCCCCACTTGAGCTGTCTAACCTGTGTGTCATCGCCCATCTGACTGCCGCTGCCAGCTCGTTCATACACGTATCCGTTGGCGGGATATTGATGTAATGCGTCAGCTCTGCTTCCCAAAACAGACAAATGGTCACGATGAATGCTGCAGCTGGCGGAGAAAGCCCCTGGAGGGGAGAAAGGAAATAATACGAGGTATCACTGGTTTGGAAACCAAATGAGAAAATGTGAAGCCCTGACTTGTGCACCTGTTATTTGACCCTGCTGTGGCGAAGAAGCTCATTTTATGTGTGTGTGCACATGTGTCATCGACAGACAGACAGTAAGTATGTACCGTGAAAGAGAAATGTGTGTTATGTTTGGCCTCCCATCTACAGCGCCCCTCATAGACCCCTTTCGAGCCACTTATGTGCTCTTGAATTATTGCCCTTTGCTGGTGGGCAGCCCCGTTTTGTCTCCCGAGGTGTGCAAACAGACCTGGTTGTCTGAAAAGCACTCTGCTCATATTAGCTGCTACCCCGTTCGGGAGATAAGGCAAAATAAAAAGGGCCTAATCATTTCCCCCTTACTGTCTGCAAAGGCAGGAAGGAGTCAGACATTCTCCAGGCAGATTGCTCTTACACCACAATGGACTCCCTGCATGTATGTGTGTGTGTGTTCTTATTTGGACTGGGAACTAGCTTGTGTAATGCAAATGGAAATGGAGGTGGGTTTACTATCTAAAGTAAAGACAGACTTACAGGAGAAAAGCTTTTAGGGCTACGTTTGGAGAATGCAGGTAAATGCCTACAGTAAGTAGATTTGCTTAAGTTTTGCTAAGCTAAAGAAGTCTTTCATTTTAAATGTAATACCTAATGCTGTAACACACATCAGCGGCACCGATATCACTAAAGAAAAGTTGGTAAAACTGAACAAGACAAGAGAGAAAAAGTTTTTTGAAATCAGTGGCACCCCTGCAGGTGCTATTATCTTGGCCTTGATGGCAATCCAAACACTTCACCTCTATGCAGGAGCCCAAACTGCTCTTCAGAAGTGCATTAGCTGGGGCTTATTCGACTGTGAAAACTTCACTGTCTGCCCTTTCTCTTATCAGGGGCCTGTTACATTCTTGGTGTTTACTGACAAACATTGCACCAAGCTAATGAGTTTGCCTTATGCATATTGTTGTTTCTTGCCATTGACTTTTATGGGCTTTTGAGAGAGTGCAAAGAGGTTAACCACTGGAGTAGAAATAATAGGATAGCCACTGTTATCTTGGGGAAATGGGTGCTTACAATGAACAGGACAAATATCGGTCATCTTGAATAGTAGACTACTTATTTATTATTTGATCAGTGTAATTTAAGCAGCCTATCCAAGCCCGTCGGGTTGTTAAAAGCTAAGATTTACCAATTTAAATTCCATTTTTGCTATTTTGCGTCAATTTCAGCATCGTTGGTTGTATAAAACACAATTGCCCCTCGCTATCGGTTTGAATTATTGTACAATAATTGCTTAGAAATGGTCAGCGCAATCAACGGGCAATACCACAATCCACTTACAACCTTTATGGCAGGGGAACATCCACTTTAATTTCTTGTTTATTGTCCAAAGCTTTGCAGAGGCTGTCAGGTGGAATTTATGCCTGCGTCAACTTGTTTTTTTGACAAGGGCTTAGGGACAGACAAAGGAAAAACCTTTGTTTTTTACAACTCTATAAAACACAGGAGAGAAGAGTTTTCATGACTTCCCTCGGGAGCCGAGTAGGACAAACATGCTCTTATGTTCTACTCTATGATGACAGCATCTCTGATTCATGTATTATCTCACAAGAGCCTTTAAAATGTTACTGCAAATGTTGACTTTTTGATGTATGTATTGTAGTTGTGCTGTAGTTTTGCTTTTCTTGCATTCTGAGGATGATTTGAAAGCATTCTCTGGAGAATTACCTAACGTAATATCTATGTGGCATTGCACATCTGTGTCATGTTTATCCCCGTGTTTAATCCTAACTAATATCATATAATAAGATTCGGGCAAAATGCATGAAAAAAACCAAACAGATTTATGATTGTTTGCTGACTTTGTGAATTTCAAGCTAACCTTTGGGTTGCAAAATCAACAAGGAGTTGCAAGTATCCCCTACAGCTTAATTCATACACAACAATTCAAAAGTGAAAAAATGCAGAGAAACAAAAAACATTTACCATCTGCACACCTCCATCTTGTGCAGCTTGCACACAAACCTCAACAAAGGCACTGCAGGATGCCTTCAGGCATCATGAAGTGAACAGCGAATTGTGAAGATCCAAGATACGCTGGAGCTGCTTCACGGGTCACACACGTGAGCGTTTAACAGTCAGCCTCAGCACTCAGTACCTGAAAGGTATCTTGTAAACACAGTGTTTCGGACAGAGTGACATGACATCCATGCATCATGAAGGTTATGTTATTATTTTCGATGTTTGGTTGGTTCTCCAACACCTCATTAAATCATTTAATTCAAGCATTCACTGAAAATGAAGCACACTGCTGCCACTTACACGTGAGTGCAATGGCCCAAACACTCATGTGTGGCCTATGACCCCTACCCTAACAAAGGTTTTATGGCCATTTGAATAATGCATGCTGCGGTGATTATTCAAAGCAAGCTAAGCATTTTCAGACTAATAATTACACAAGTTAGGACAATTCTAGAAGTCTCTTTTCTTAAAGTAAAGCAGAAATTTCCACAAATCTTTTTTTTTTTAAATTTGAAGTTTGGCTTCCCAACTCTTATAAGCATGCCATTACTACTTTGTCTAGTCAAATTAAACTCCCAGGTGCCAAAAAAAAGTTTATTAAAAAATAAAAGCAAATAAAAGATCAACTGATATAAACTTTCTGATACTGACAGAATCAGTTACTAAAGATCTTGTGCTCGGCTCAAAAATTATTTTGGGTAATAGACAACAATGTCCGCAAATTAACAATAATATGCCAGGATTTAGAAAGCTTTGATATTTATGAGATTTGTGGTGTTATTGATTTTGATTTTTTTAAACATGCTATTTAAAAAGAGAGAGAGAGAGAGAGAGAGAGAGAGAGAGTAGGGGGGAACTCTGGTTTGATGTTAAAGAATTTTCTTTCTTAACCAAGAAAGAAAGTGAAGGGAACTAAAAATGTATGCAGCAGGATTTATAGTTGCATTGCTGCATCATAGAATGAATTCATTCACATAAATGCAAAGAAATACAGAAAGTCTTCCGCTATGGGAACGAGGCAGTGTAACAAAATAACAGTTCACTGAGTAATCGTGAAATAAAGCAGGACTATGTGAGAACAGTGATAGGCTACCGAGTTAATATGTAATGTGTGTTAAAATGTTTTCTCTCACATGTTAAACATTATATATCTCACTTCTATTAACACCATGCTATGGTTTCTAAAGAGCAGTTTGTGCTCTTTTCTATATTGTTGCCCTGATGCGCTGTTCGTGGTGCTGAACACACACTGGCTAATCCAACAGTAAAATCAGCGTCTTTTCCCCATAAACCCAATAAAACTTCAGAATTCAGATAAAAGCCAAATATCGGAACCCAGGCACATAAGTTTAGTCTGAGTTTTTTTTTTTTCGTGGGGGACATAATTACCCCATTTACACACGGCCACTAAAGCCGGGGGGTGTGGTTAATCGTTAACTCGGTGCGCATCAGATGTCCATCCAGATCATATAAAAACCGTGAACTGAGAGGAGAGAAACAAGAGAGGTGCACTGCCGAGGTGACAGTCAGATCATCAGGAGACAAATCAGACAGTAAGTTATTTCTTACTCTGTTTCTCTGTTGCGTCTTGATTTTTAACTTCACCACAAACAGACACACACACTTCGAAACTTATTGGCACTTTGCGTACTTTCATATAACCTTTGTAATACTCTCTATTCCTGTGAAACAGAGCCTTAGCAGATTTTGCCTTTGATGTGATCGTTCCTTGCTGTTTCTCCTCTCTCCTCAGATGGCCAACACGCTCAGATCGTGGATGATGCTCGCAGCGCTCGTCGTCTGCATCCTGGTGTGTCTGAGCAGTTTTGCGGACGCCTACCCTCCCAAACCAGAGAGCCCCGGGAGCGACGCCTCACCGGAGGACTGGGCCAAATATCACGCAGCCGTCAGGCACTATGTCAACCTCATCACCAGACAGAGGTGAGTCTCTAAAAGAAAGTTAAAGGAGTAGCGAAAACCCGGGTGTGCATCAGGTTGTTTTCTTAAATAAGCTAATATGTCAGATGGAAAAGGTGAGAAAGAAGAGAAGAAGGCTAATAGATGCTGGATAAACTTGTAGGGATGTGGTACCTCTTCATGCTCTGGTTGGATCAGATACAAAGTCTGTCTCCTTTGATGTGAGGGATTAAAGTCTTGGGCTCAAGGACAGGTTTGCAAGGTTTGCCAAATGGGGCATGGAAGCCCTCCCGTTGTGACATGACTCAGTCACGTAAAGTTTGTTCAATACTTTAAATCAAGGCTTTTCAGATGCTGGTGAAGAGTCCAGCTATTTTTCTTTTTCTGCAATCCAGACAGACTGTGATGCTTCTGTTGATACTCCAGATCTTTTAATACACATTCTGGAACACCACAGATTTTTATTCATTTTCCTTGTTTCCTGACAGGTGAAAGTCAAAGCTGAGTCATAAATATTCAAAATTAGATTTTTACATGTCTGGGTGCTTAGGTTTAGTAGATGGATGCTGAGTATAGTCAATAATAACCTCTAATATTTAGTCGTACTTGTTAAATATGCTGGTGTGGACTTTCTTCAGGTATGGGAAGAGATCAGCCCCTGAGGAGGCGGTGGCCTGGCTGCTGTATGGAGGAAATTCAAACCAAGACACTGAGCCACGGTGAGTAACATGCCATGATGCCTAGAAGAATTTTTTTTAATGTGAAAAAATTGAAATAGGTGTATCAGATTTACTAGGCAGGCTAATAACCAATATTGAATAAGAGCCCCATTACCAGAAAGCAACAGTTAATTAATACTCAGACTAAACCGACTATATTATTGAACTATGAGAAATCTTTTAGCGCTTTTGCAAACCACTTATTAAGATGCAAAAAAAGTTCAAGTAATGTAACCATTTTTTAAAACTATCTCTCTTTTCTTAACAGCTCTGACTACGTTGACCAGTGGTAAACACACAATCCCACACTACCAAAACATCCTCAAGAAGCAACCTGCTTGGGATCCAGTGATGCCATATGTTTAATTATATGATAAGCATGTATGTCTATTTGCTTCACTATGTTTGTTTGCCCTTCTAAGTACATGTAATAATTCTTCTCCCAAATGTGTAAATAATTTGTATCGAAATCAAATTTACAATAAACACCTCTGTGAATTTAAAGTATTACACCGACCAACGTGTGCTTTTGTAATCCTGCATTGTTATTATTATCATTATTATTATTAGTTGTAATAGTGGTGGTAGTAATAGGAGGATGGGAGTAAGAGTATTTGTAGCAGCTGCACTGTAACTGCAATGACTTTGATTGCCGCTAGGTGTCACTATATAACTAGAAAACGCACATTTCCAAGTTCTGCTCTCCTATTGCTGCTCGTGCGTGGGTTCACATCGACGGCAGTGGACAGGCTTTAACTTCACACAGGGGCACGAGCCCAAAACACGCGTTTGCCATCACAAAGCCTTCTTGGACGTCCTTTGGAGGGGAAACAAGACCGGTGCTTAATATCCGGCAGCCTACTGGCTTTTAATCAATGGATCCATTTCTATTAGCACGCGAGCCCTTTTATGTGCTGTCTCGTTAAAGATAGCAGTTTGTGTGGGTAGCTGCTGGTTTTGTGAAAGTGACTGCACAGAGGGGGGAAAAAGGCTGCCGAGCTCCAGCAACTGTCAGTCTGATATCTCACACCTTCTTCGTCTTCTTCCTGCATCTCATATCGAGAGGGCGTCCGGATAAAGGTGACCGGGCAGGTGAGCACCTCATCCTGTGGTTTATTATTATTTTTCACGCGGTGTTTAGTTTTTAGCGGCAGTGGGTAGTATTAATACCGTTAATCGAAGCAAAGCCTTTCCCAGCGGCATAGTCTACCTTCCCCACTCGCCAGGTGTCTACTGTTACAGGCTACGTTCAGTCTTCATTACCCCGTTCTTGTCATTAAAGCTACCCTACCCTCTACAAAGAAGTCCAGCTATTTCACTCCTTGTCTTTATGAGCGCTTCCGAGGAGGAGAGACCGTGCTGCCATTAGGAATTCCTGTTAAAATCCAGGTAATGTCGTGGAGTCGTTTCTCGAGGTTACGCCCATTCGCTTGAGGAGGCGGGGGGGGGGGGGGGGGGGGCTAATGCAATTTTTATTGAGCTAGCCTAATTGGCCTCAGGCTACACGCTATTTGCTTCTGTGTAAAGTCAGAACAGGCAAACAGTATTGCTCTGTATGGCAACCCTAGGCAGAATTATTGTCTTTTTTTGTACAATGAAATGATTTGTTGGGAACATTGGTAACATACTGGATTCGATGCTATTGCGCATGCCCGTATAGTGGGGATAAGTGCAGGTGTTTGAGCGCGTGAGGACTACCCAACTAACAATACGCCTGATTTGTAAATAAAGAGCAATAAGAGAGAAGATAGACAATAAAAGGTTCATTTGGGCATAGAGCCGCAAAGTAATCTATAATGTGAAATATTTTCGTTATATTAGTCTAAAAAGTACTGCTAGTGTCTTCAATTTAAAAACATTAAAGTGACCTTTGTTTCTGATTTAGCCTGCACATTATTATTATTATTATTATTATTATTATTATTATTATTATTCCTTTAAGTAGAGGCAATGACCATTGCTATTTATTTTACCTCTAAATTAAAATGTAGCAAAATATATAACTACCCCATTGTGTTTAATGATTTTGCCTAAAAGTGTGCCTTCTTTAAAATGTATCTCAGATTGTTCTTCAACAATTTGTAGCTAACAGAGTTTGTCTGATTTATAGATTAGAGGCGTTTTGGTTTGTTTTGATGACAATAAGATTGGATATCCAAAAATTTGACCAAGGTTTTTATTTATTAATCAGCGTTTTACGACATTAATGTTTAAAGATGCACTCACTGAAACAAGCATGCATTTGACCGATGTTTATCTTTTGTCCTATGTCCTTTGCCGTATCATCCCTCATACCTGTATGTCAGCTTGCCTCATGTTTCCTGAGATTTCTGGTGTTTGGGGTCCCTGCTCTGCAAATATTTGGACTTTCTGTATTCACTTTGAGCTGACAGCTTTAAATTTGATTTGAGTCTTTGTTTCCTGAGTCCTGCATTTGGATCCATAATCTACTAAAGAGCTTTTTTACTGGGATTAAAGAAACTTCTGCCTTCTTATCAGTTTTATTTTGGAAGTGTGAGGTTTACCATAAATTTCCCAGCTTTGGGGATTGACTAGAAGACTGGCAGTTGTGGCTCCACTTCGACAGAAAGATTTCCAAAGGAGTTCTTTAATCATTTAGCAGCTTTGCTTTAAACTTTTATTTATTTTTTTGTTGTTTATATAAAGTGAGAATGTCTCCCGCAAGAAAAATGTGAATAAATGTAGCTCTAGGCATTGATTTAGATCAGGAGAAAAATGTCAGCATGCCATAGCCTCGATTTAGTGCATAAACAAACTCTAATCCTTTTGTATTACTCAAACTTTCAGGAGGATTCAAAGAGCTACGTGTGAGTCACAACCAAATACAATAAAAAGTTATTTTATGATACATACAGAATACTCTTAGTCAAACCACCTTCAATGATTCTCAACTGTGACTCTGTTCAGCTTACTGCTTTCACAGCCCCAGTGGTGAATTACTGCATCAACTAGGAATTCTAATCAATTGTAGCAGGCTAAAAGAAAGGCCCCATCCACGCTTGATTCCACAGGGAAATTAATGAGTCGTGGTTCACATAGCCTCAGCATCTTTTCCCAACCTCTATTCATAAGAAATGACCTGCTCATTACTCTCTACCTGCCACCTCAGCCCCTCCGGCACCAGGCGGCAACTTGCAAAGCTTTAAAAGGGAGCCAAAGTGAAAGTGCCAAAACCTACAGTCACTAGAATCACCACTTGAGGGTGGCTGTAAGAGTGAATCCCTATGGACCCCCCGTGTAAATGCCTAATTTAACAACAGAAATAAACATGTTCACATCTCGGTAAAAAAAAGGTGGACTAGTCGTCTGCTAGGCTACCTGTACTGGACCTCTCTTTTGGAGGACAGAATGGTAGTGCAATGTTCAATTTGAAAGGGTTTTTCTATCAGAACATAATAAAAAGTCATCTGTTCTTTTGCAGGTCCAAATACAACCTCGTGAACAACACATGACATAAAACACATCATTACTTATTTAGCAAAACTGAATACATCCTTCCTGCTTCCATAGGAATTAATGGCATAAATACCAGTCAGGTGCTGCCTTTGATTAAGTAATAATCAGTAAGTTTGATCATCTTTATAAAAGCAAAGGTGTTTGCAGTTTGGCTGGTCTAGAGCATTCAGGTGTGTTTTACCATAAATGCAAGGAAGAAAGATATCAGGCAGTATGTTAGGAAAGCAATGGTTGTCTTCTTGATAAAGAATTTGAAATTTATAATTCTACACATGGAGCAAATTCAGAATAATTGCCAATCTTCCTAGGCATAGCCATCCCAACAAATTCACCTGAAGGTCAGATACTGCAATGCTCAGAGAAACTGCAAGGACCAACCAACTAAGCACTGGAGGTCAGATAGATGTCCAGATCATGTCTATATTGGGTACGGCGGTCCAAACTAAGTCTACAATTTCGACGTCCAGCCATGACCCAACTTAGACGTCAATATGACGTTCAACATTTGAACTTTGTTCTGCATTCCTTCACACATAACTGTTACTGAACAAAAAACATGGCCTCCACCCGCTGGAAACATGTGGCTACATAGTCTATAGAAGCAAAAATAACTTAACCCGCACATGGAGATCGTACGAACGACAACACTAGACGTCCCCTTCAGTGGACCAAAATTAGACGTGCAAAAATGACATATAAAAGATGTCACTACAACGTCACATTGGGGAAGAGTGGGCCAAAATTCCTCCATAATGATGTGAGAGACTGATAAAGTCATGCGGAGAATGATTACTTCACATTATTTTGCTAAAAGTGGTTCTACAAGCTCTTGAATCATGGGGTGTACTTAGTTTTATCACACTCTGCTTCTGCATTTAGATTTCTCTTAGGAAAGAGTGTACTTCCTTTTTCACATGACTGTACCCGTTGGCTGTGTTTACTAAAGCTGTTTTCACACTACTGTTGATGAAGCAACTAGTCATTTTTAATGAAAGCTGCTGAAATGAAGAGACAAACCGAAACATTACAAAGCTGGCGTCAGATGTTGTTAGCGTACTCCAGAGCTGTACTAAAAGTATCTGTATTGCGCTGTAATTTTAATATTTTTACGCATGCCATACTGTATTGTGTTATACTTGATAAATGCTGATATTAGTCAGGCTAATGTAAGTTATTTTGTGTAAAACATTTGGGTTCAATGAAACGCCCACAATTATATTTCATCACGACAAAAAGAAAAAGTGATCCTTTAATGAAATCCAGCCAGGGTGCTGATTGTTAAAGCTCCCCCTGGGTAGCTCACAGCACTTTGCCTAAGCCCTTTACCCTTTCACTGATACATACATGACATTTAAGTCTAATTACAATCTCTGTCACCAGAGAGAAAAGGAAGACTCGTAACACTTAAACCACAGGTTTTCAAATGATATGCAGTGATTGCACTCAATTGTAGTCATGTTGCTTTAAAATAGAAAATTGGTTGTTTTTTGGGGGGTTTTGTGCAAAGCAGCATAAAGCCAAATACAAAGCAAAAGACAGAGGAGATAATGAACTTAATTGAACTATTTGAGAATCACAAACTGTCTCGTGGCAGAAATGGCCATGGGGTCTGAAAGCTGTTAGCTGATTGTTAATCATTTACCATCTACAATTAGATTTTTAAAGCCCCGTTAAGATAAAGTTTCATTATCAACCTCAATCTCTTCAACGGAAAACTACATCTGGTGTTCTTTTCCATGTTGTTTCTTCATGCAGCCAAACTGTTGTGCACTGGGTGTATTAGTATGCATGTGGGGAGCAGAGAACACTTTTATTTTGAATCACTCAACAATGATTTAAACTGGTTTTCAGTTTAACTTTTCCTTCAAAAGACCTCCACACACTATCATGATATGTATCAGTATTTGTAAGTTGAAAGTTAATATGATCACCAGAAGGTGATGTTAAGGACACTTCTTCCATTTCTTTCAGGAAAGAATGAACATACCAATGTTCTCCTAGAAGATTTCATGAGACCTGCTAAGCTATAATATGTTTTTTCTGTAAGAATAATCAAAATGAATCTATGTCGGTGAGAGAACTTAAAAGTTTTAAAGTATGCTTGTTTGAAGTTGTATTGCAGTGCTTTTAGCAGCAGATGTTACAACTTCATCACATCTTAAGGAGTCAGCACATAAAGCCACTACCGTGTGATAGCATATCAGTAGTGGAAAGTGAAGATAGAGCACTGGCCAGAATTTAATTAAACATATATCAGGTCATATTTGTTGCTTTGCAAGTAATTCATTTATACTTGCTACTTTATACAAATAATTTAAATAATGCATATAGCTTAATTGTTGTTTATAAGCGTGAATGTATCTTGTTGAAATCAGATTACATACTAATAATTATTTTCATACCTATATCTCGTATTCTTACAGCTCCCTGCTTTAGTTTACTTTATTTATTATTTTTATCTTGGCTGCCTGTCGTAGGCCGGGGGAAACAACATTTTGATCCTGTGTATGTTCTGTGCAGAATTGACAATAAAGTTGACTTTGAGTTTTCCATTTTTCTATGCGTACTTATTGGTCTGGTTTGTAATGATCATAAAATGAGCGTTGGCGTGTGCTCATCATTAGGTTTATTTATAGCATAATAATGTCATAAGCTAGGGTCATGGCCGGTTGTGTCATTAATGTTATATTGATTACTTTTACATGTACAAACTGATAAAGAAAGAACATCATGAAATGCAAAATGATGGGAAAGCTTGAAATATCACTTTGCTACACACTTGTAGCACTTGTATCCTGTCAAAAGGTGCTGATCATCATCTTATTAGTCATTAGACTCCCACGTTAGGAAGGTGTGGTTGGGTAATATGGTCAGTGCTGTGACACAGTGATTCCTCAGCTCAAACACTTGTATTTGGTGGTGAATGCGATTAATTTGTTCTGGATAGGATTGAAACTCTCATTATTGTGAAGCATAGTCAAACAATGATTACAAAACTGCTTTCTTCAGTACGTCAAACATTGAAATAATGTGTGAGTTTTGATGGATCATGAGTCAGAAGAGCTACTACGTCACTGACATTTTGGTTTTTATTAAACAGACTGCTGCTCCTGGTATTCCAATGCTAGCATTACACAGTAGTGGAAATATATGGAAGGCTAAAGTTATTTCAAGATTGCAAAATATCAGATATTTTTATTAGCTCCAAAATATGTGATGTCATTGTGCCTTTAAAGTGTGATTTGTACATTATAAAGCACATATAATACACTGACTCTATGTGGAAAACACAGAAACATACACATATTAGTGAAATTGCACTTATGTTTTTTTAAAGACAAGCAGGGCTTTTCATCGTCTGTTTTTTAGATGAATGGCCCATTAACGTTCCGAGAATGTGCTTGTTTTTATTTACACTAAAAGATAGGGAACATTGTTGGAGTTTATTATTACTGTTACTATTATTAGCCCACTTTAAATCAAGTTTGACTTCATATGAAGCAATAACCTTGAGTTTAATATTCCTCTGGAGAGTTATTTTGGGGTAAACTGTGCCTCCTATATAAATAAATGAGAAAAGACCCATAACTTTTGTTTTGTCCAGCGAAATCCAGCTAAATATATTTAAGTTGTGTGGTGACTTTGTCCGAAAAGCAGGCTTAAATATCCTATTTTTTCCTCATCTGGTTCATCCCAACAGTTTACTTAACTAATCTCATGCTAATTCACATTAGATATACAATAAAAATAACAGTACAGCCACCTAAAGTTTTTTACAGTCTACTTTTTAGTTGTTTTTTGAACAGATCAATAGTAAAATCTAAACTAAAAAGCCCCAAAGATAACCAAAAGCTCCTTCTCTTTTATGACACATGGTACTACATATCCTTGAATTGAGATGTCTATTCGAAAGATATAATGCTGCTAAGGTATGACATTCAATTGTCCCGATTGACTACATATTTTACAAAGTTTAAAGAAATATCTCCAGACTTTTACAAATGTATTTGTTTTTTCTTTCAGTATAAATGTCATTCTTCCTGTTAGAAGGTCAAGTATAATTTGTGTTTTGTGAAACATGGCTGATAATATTTTATCCCCAGCACAATGTTATTAGCTTTTTGCATTTAAAAGACAATTTTCAATGATGTCCAGTTTTTAATTACCGTTGTCTTTCTGTATACAAAGCAAGCAGAGGTAGCACTGGGTCTAATTAACACTTTTTTTTTTTTACATTGCTCCCCTCCTAGAATGTTTCAATTAGAGATGTAACAACTGTCGTTTTCTTGGCTGATTCCAGCTTCTGATGTTTATTTATTTATTTTGTACACATGACCTGCCAATAGCAATTTCTGCCAATTTCATTTTTCTTTGTAAGAGCTATAACTGACCGGATAGGCAACCCCCCCCCCCCCCCCCCAAAAGAAAATAAAAGAAATTAAAGAAATGATTAAACTTAACAATCTTCTTAAACTGCTGTAGGTTACAGGAACTTCTCTTGCTTAAACAACTGGAAAAAAGCGCTCTGCTAATGAAAAAAGGTACCAATAACTAAATAAATATAAGCTGCTGTACGCCCACCTTTACCTGACATATTTTACCCTATCAAACAAAAGCAGGTCCAACTGATTTATATAACAAAACAGCTGTCGGGTACATACATTATTTTTCAGTATGCTTATAACTTCATTAGATAACATGTCACCAATACTTTTCTCTTTTTCACTCATAATTATTTTGATCCTTTGCTCATACCGAGGCTCTTGGCTAGCTTTAGCCACTTCTTTGTTCATGTCTTTAAAATGACCATGTTCAGTTGTGCAAAAGCTTGTCTCATTAGGTTTCTGTATTTCAGGTCCCCCCACAGTTTACTTTGGTCAAGTTTGTGTCACGGTGAGGCTCTATCATGCTAGTGACATTTTAGCGTGTGGGTGCGAGTATGCATGCCGTGATTTCCGTGTGCTGCATGCGCACGTGTTGTGTAGACATGAAACAGACTTTTAATTGTAATTATAGGAAGCCGACTGGCTGCCCGCCTGTCTGGGAAAACTGACCGATCCAGTCCCTGGCCGGTTGATCGGTGCATTTCTCATTCGAATCCATTAACCTGCATCTTTACAACAGCAACAAGAAACATAGATATCTTCTGTCACTAAACAACTGACTGTTGTGAAGCCCAGCTGCATGCATGTGTGAGTGCGACAACATGATTGACTCAAACAGTATGTTTCTTTGTTTGGCTGGCTCTTTGTAGTAATGGCTGTTATGTAATTGTCCCATAGATTTATTTGTGGTTTGTTTTGGTGTCATGTGTCCTTTACAAGCTTAATTTTGGCTGGTGAGATCTGTCAAAATGTATTTCCAGGCTGTTGTGTGAATACTTTTGAAATATAAAGCTAATCTGAAATCATTTCCACAGACAAAGAGCAAAGCTGAGTTGAAGTGTAGCTCAAACACTGTAATAGACCCAATTTTAGCTCCAACTTATTATTATTTTACGCATTTTCCCTTGTTGCCATGGCAAAGCACCGGGGAACAGAAAAAGAGCTGCTCACGGTTGTCTTGGATACGACAGTTTTCCCTTGTAAAGTAATGAGAGGAGCTGAACCTGTGGGAGCACAGGGTTATTTTTAGGCGTGACGCCAGCCTGCATGTGTGGATTAAGACTTGTTTGGTTGCTGGTGCTTGTGTGCTCGCATGTGTATCTGTATGTGCGAGCATGTGTGCAGGCTTTAATGCAGCCTCACTGTGAGAACACCTCAAGGCGTTTTACACTTGGCGTACAAACACCTGAGCCGCTGCTTGTGTCATTGCTCCAGGCCAAAGTGTCCTGGAGCGTGCAATTTCAGGAAAATTGGACACAGGCTTTCTTTGCAGTTGTATGCCATATATCTGCAAGCACTACCTTAAAGGAAATGGAGTTAATAATAAATTTATCACAGTGCATTGGGTTCACACAAGTGTAGGCTTACAGTCTGCGCAACAAAGAATTCCCTGAATGCAGAATTAAGAATTCCCTTCAACTCTAGGGATATTTTTAACTGACCTTTGCCCTTTTTATTCTGTGTTGCAGCAATCTCCAGAATAATGTTGTTCCACTGGAAATGTTGAGTAAGCTATATTAAAATGAATATAATTTTTTGTGTACGTCGACCACAAGAACCAAACCTGCTGCTGGCCTCTTGTTTTGGTGAACTGACAGTTGATGTAGAGATGATAGCAGGCCGGCAAATGTGATGTCATGACAGCTGCTCTCTTCCTGCAATACAGTGAGCAAGATGGAGATCTGCATGAGCGTGTGTGTGTGAGCTGACTAATGCGGACCCAGCGGGAAAAACCACTCAGAGAGCAGAGATAGTTTAGATGCTGCGATACAGTATTACAGTGGAGACACACTGACCCACAAGCTGCATGCAGGGTCTCTTGTAGCTTGTAGTAGAAAGGCAGTTAGCGAGAAATGCTAATTTTGAACAACTTCACCCTTAATGTTATTTTTGAGAAATACCTATTTTATCCTTGATTGTAGAGCTTGATTACTGGTTACATGTAACAGGCTATTCTCTCTGAAAATGGCACCAATTACCAAGAAAATGCCTTGGCTGGTTATGACCGCACCATCATTGACTCTCGACTAATTTACCCTATTAATATTACAAAAGGCAGAATAGCAGAGTAAAAAGCTCAAAGGGTTCGGTTCTCTTCCCGGCATCCTGTCCTTCCAACCCTCCTGGTGTGTTGGTATCTTGCATGGCCAAGGTCTGCTGCAGTCGGCTTTGACTTCTTAGCTGCTGTGTGGTCTTTGCATACTTTTAACAAGTGCCGTCATTTCTCAGTGCAAACATGGGATGCCTCGGATAAGCTTGGGGGGCTTGGTATGTGGTATTAAGGACCTGATCCACTCGGATCAGAGTTTTGCAAAAGCCATGAGTTCTTTAGCATCTAAGAATGTGTTTTACTGTTACACTTTTAGAAACACGGCCTGTAGGTGTTCCCATCAGAAGTGCAAAGTATAAAAAAAATTACAAAAATTAAAAAACAAGTGAGAAAAAAAAGGGAAATTTAACCATCTAAATAGAAGATTCAGGGGAAAAAATGATCAATTACAAATCCCAGTAAACGAAACAGGATACACAGGCTGGTTAATTAATATCTCAGCCCCAAATGTCACATTTTAGTCGATAACAGAGAGGGACTCTCAACCATATTTCAATTTAATAATTAATTGGTGGACACAGGCTTTTCAGTTAAATGCCATTAGAAAGGACAGTGTAAAGCTTCTGGTAGTGATGTTAACTTTCGGTTGTGTGAATATTGGGACCCCAGTAGCTGAAAATATTGAGATTTCTAACCTGTGTTTGACATTGTAAAGGGGGTGTATTTAAACCTAACTGACAGCAGAACTCAGCAGAAAACTAAGTAAAAATAAAAAATTCAAAACTTCTAATGAGGTGGAAATGAATGAATTATTCAGAAGAGAAATAAGCTAGAACAGTGGAACCCCGACTTACGAAATTAATTCGTTCCCGAGAGTCAAAGATTTCGTAAGTCGAAGCACCCATCGCGCCTTTTGAGTGAACGATAGACTATAGGCTAATTGCTAACTGCAACAACAATACGTCGTTCAAGTGGAACAGCGAAGTGCAAATACGAAAGCCAAGGGGTTGTCACATGATTCGGAAGGCATTGTGGGCATTGTGTGCATTCTGGGCTCAGCCAATCAGAGCCAGCGGATTTTGTTACACAGGCATTTTGTTGTAACTCAGGCAGAAATATTGCCGTTAAGTGCCTTCGTAACTTGAGTTTTTCGTTAAATGGGGTATTCGTAAGTCGGGGTTCCATTGTTTAACCTTTAATTTAAGGTTAAACAATGTTTACAGTTATAGTGAAGGGAATTTGTGGATTTGAGTTATATCAGTTATTATTGGGACAATTATCGGGCAGGCATTATACTTGTTTAGTGCTGACTTAATATATTTTTTATATTTTTTCACTTTTCAAAATGATTCTTTTCAATTGTGTTCCTCAGGGTTTAAGAGGTATGAGTGAGGGGATCCACCTTCCTCTTGATTCTTTAGTATCACTACTTGCAGGTCTAAGTAGGGCAGATCTTAAAGTTTGTAACTTTTTTTGTGATGGCAAGACAAAAGAGGGTCTGATAAAGAGGTAACACAAGGTAACACAGATTAAGCATAACATTCTGACCACAAACAGTTAATAACACTGATTAACTTTTCATCATGGAACCTTTTAGCGGGTCGGTATGTTAGAAAGTGAAAATTTTGTCCTCGAAGTTGATGTGTTAGAAACAGGAAAACAGTGACGAATTTAACGAGTTTGAAAAGCGCCAAATTGTGATGGCTAGGCGTCTGGGTCAGACCATCTCCAAAACTGCAGCTCTTGTGGGGTGTTTCTGGTCTGCAGTGGTCCAAGGAAGGTACATAGCATACTCACTATGCCTTCTAATGATACTGCCTAGGGGAAGCATGTATAGTGTAAACAGAATTGGTCCTAGCACCGAACCCTGTGTAACTCCATAATTAACCTCAGTGTGTGAAGAGGACTCTCCATTTACATGTACAAATTGGAGTCTATTAGACAGATATGATACAAACCACTGCAGCACAGTACCTGTAATACCTACAGCATGTTCTAATCGCTCTAATAGGATATTATGGTCAACAGTATCAAACGCTGCACTAAGGTTTTTAGAGGGAGATTCAGCTGTGTGCTAAATCTGCAGCTATGAAATCATCCAATCACAGAATAGATATGATACATTGGAGCTTCTTCCTTAATACTGTCATCAACAATATTCATATGAATCACAAATCCAGAGAACAGTCCTTTTAGTGAGCAAAAGAATAGATTTGTTTCTCACCGAGTCAATAAAAATAGCTTAATACTTTAAATACAAAATGTAATAACTTTGTGATGAGATTGATTTGTAGGTTTAAATTTGTGATACTACTTGAAGAAGGGTTATATAGCGATATAAAAACTATAAAAGGGAGGAATAATGTCAGATTTGAAATAGATTATCAAGCTACGTCTTTCAGTGGTTAATTTGAAAGTATTTCAGAATAAGGCTTTTTATTGTCTTCTTTTCATATTAAACCACAAAATTGTGGTTTAATATGAAAAAACACAAAACTTAACATAATTGCTAAGTAATTGAGCAGACTGCTAAATGAATTGGTATATTCAGATAAAATTGATGTCATACGAAAAAATTATTTTTTGTACTCTGTGACGATTATTGAAGATCCTTTTTTTCATCCAGCCCTTGTGTACTGCTCCTCAGATCAAATACTGCCCTCCAGTTATATTCAATCCACAAAGAGGAATGAGACAAGACCTTTGTCCGTGCAGTCAAGCAATCTAATGAGAATATTTTCCATCTGTGGTTCATTATTATGTAAATTACTTTCAAATATACAGTTTTGGACACTTCTGGTATCATTACACGTTAGAATTAAGTTAAAATACACCCAGGAACAATTACTAACCGCAAAAAAATAAAAACTGCAAAAGCTTTTCTCTAAAGGCCAGTTACATTCAGTTGGGTTTTATTATTCCAGATGTGATATGATATGGCATGTCTGGGGACAAAGAGAAGTAGATTCATTACATAAGGCAAGTATATATGGCCAAAGACCACAGACAGAATCAAAACACGCGGCCCAGTGGAACCAGTCGAACTAATAAAAGCATAATGATATTCAGCAGTTTGGTATCATTAGTATATCCAAACAAATCACTCTGACACTTATTCAGATGGAAGAGGTAGGTGTGGTGGTAACACAGTAATCCCAAGCTCCCTATATTTTGGTAGATCATAGTTTTTATTGCAGCGTATGCCTTCGAAGTAGGCCAAAAAGCACAGTGGGGTCACATTAATAGTTAATAAGCTGAATTTTCAATCTGTGCCCTGGGATATGTTGATAAAATGCTGAGGCACAAAACTGCAGACGATATCTGAGCAAATATGATTTGGGAATATTTTGATCTCAGTGCAGAGAATGAAATGAGTAAGATTAGATACTGCTGGGCTTAAAGACATCTTTATGTTTGTGCTCACTGACAACTGATGGGCTACAAGAAACTGCTCTGAGTATCTTTGTTATTGGAAATTTCAACCTAAGGGGAAGTTAAAAAATATCATTTGCTCAGTAGTGGTAAAAGATAAAAGTTTTTAGCTCATCCAGCTGAAGGACAAATGAGCGAGGCATCCAACATCCGTCTGTTCGTCCATCCATAGTTGACAGGAATCGCAACTCCTCTTTGAGTATGGGTCTGATTTTAGTAGACTGATCTGGTATTATTCTGGTATTTATTTATGCACACACACAAAAAGGTAGACGTAGCCACTGTGACATTACTACCTCAGCATCAGCATTATGGCCACACTGTCTTGGGTCTTTGGTACCAGAACTGATTAGATTTAGATGGCATTGCTCCAAGGACCTTATGGATGCATCTCACAGATTCAGATACTGATTACAAATAAAATAGAGACTGCAGACTTCTCAGACTGACTGTTAGTGCAGTCAGTGATGTACACAGATCCAAAAGGCACCAAACCCCAAACCCAGTTCAGAGGTCCAGTTTGGTCATTTGAGTTAGTTTGGGTGAAGCCTATCAGAGAGCTGAAAACTTCCTGGAAGCTGCTGCTTGAATTTCTTTTTAATTTTTTGTAACCCTGACAGAAAACATTCATAATGTAGCATTTTTTTGAAAATAAGCATCATCCCATCCACGTGACAATAAGGCTAACATGGGATTTTTATGTTGCCAGACATTTACATTTACCCTGCGGTGACATTGCTCGCTTTTGACCACTACAGCATTTATTCCACTAAGGATAGCTATTGTCATGACAACCAGGAATTAGCATCCTTGAATAGTGCTGCCTGTCTCCTATCAGCAACGCTCTCTTCTTCCTCACCATTGTTCCCTCTCTCTTTAACTCCCTTGCATACGTTTTAGTTTCCTCCTGCCTTTTCTCCTCCGCTTACATTTTCAGTTTCTCTATAGACACGATTCCCATTCATTGTTCTGCTGAGTTTATGTTCCCCCTCATTCGCCATGTCATTTATTTACTTTTCACTGTTTGCATTTTCACAAATTCTTCATGACTTGAGGAGCCAATTTTAGATCCCAGAACAATAGATCGTTAATCCTGCAGTCTTCTGCCTGCGACGCTTGTTACGTTTTCATGACGATAAATGGATCAATTAGAGTCAGCAGAGATCCTCACTAAGCTAGTGATAACTGGCCTTGCTGAACCCACTTACAAAGTCTTTCCAACTGTTGCTAATGGTATTCCCAACAGATACAATGGCTAAAATTGTTTAGATGTTACCAGGGCAACTAGCTGTTCTGTTTTTAGGTCTTAATAAAGTTAAATACCAATTACCCTGTGTGGGAGCTTGTTAGTGTGAATGTTTAGTCCATTGACTGCGCTTGTGCCAGAAAGGGATTTGTACACTAAGTCTTCTCCCGATCACTCAGTGTTGAGCTTCAACCTAACAACACAACTTTACCCTCCGTCGCTTATTTCATTCCTAATTCTAACCCAGGAGTGGGATAGATAAAGGTTTTCATTTTTTAATGCATCTACCTTCTCGTTTTGCACTCTCTTTTTTTATTGCAGTTGACCTAACAAGTCTTGTGGAGGATACTCAGAAGAACCAGTTTCTAAAATGCCCGTGGCCACATCCAGCTCTGACTCGGGTAAGTGTCTCGGTCTCGCTGTGAAGATTGCGCATGCGTGCGTGCGTGTGTGAGTGAGTGAGTGAGATATTGAGAGGAAGAGATTGGTTAGTGATTATTCTTTCAGTCAGTACTTGTATCTCATCTCCAGAGTACTAATGTGACTTAATGAGCTGGCTAACTGAGCGGTAAAACGCCAGTTCTAGATCAGTCATGCTTTAAAGGATTTGCCAAATGCATGAGAGCTGAGTAGTATACATCGGTGTATACATAACTGTGCAAGTTTTCAGATGAACACACATTTGACACATAAAGTGACTTTTTTTTATTAAAGATTGTCACTGAAATAGCAGGACGTGGAAGAGATTAACCTCCAAGTGTCGTGTAAGGGTCTTACTTACTTTGGCAGTTAGCTTTTTTTCTGGTCAGCTTTTTTGAACTCTGTAGATCTGTAGTTAGTCGGTGGCTGCTACAATACAATACAGTCATTCATTGGACACTTTATTAGTTACTAGGAATGTCACGATATCAGAAACCAATACCTGTATAACCACATGATTCTCAATATCCAATTTAATAACACATAATGTTTAAGTACATGGGTTGACCATTTTAAAGTCCTTTATTAAAAGGTTGTATTAAAACGTGACAGGGTGGCAGATCATTTATTTAAAATGTTAACATTATACTTGGTTGACTGATGAAATCTTACGATGGTTGCAGATTAAGCAACTAATGTTACAATTATGTTATGTTTTTATTAGCATACAATGTTAGCCATTGCTAACATTTTAGCCTGAAGTAAAGTTGATTTACAATACGAGTGCCAGCTGCATGAAATGAAATGTTAATGCATATTTCAGTAGAACTTAAGGATAACACTTTAGCTATTGTTACTGTGACAGTTGCTGAGCTTTAGTTTTTTTGAACAGATCTGGATCTTTGCTTTGGTGAATTGAGAGTGTTTCCTCCTTTGGTAGGAAAAAGACCACAGAATGGTTCGCGTATTGTCTTTTGCGCAGCAATCATCATGGCTTGTCAGAGCAGAGCTACCGCAGCTGCACTACCATGGACAAGGAAATATCATGGCGCTTTCAGAATTTTGAGATTTGAATTTTACCCTAATTATTGATTTTGGTGACATCATCCATTAGATACACCTGTCTTTTACTGGGTTAGACCCCCTTTTGCCTCCAGAACCGCCTTAAATCTTCATGGCATAGAGTCAACGCAGTGTTGAACACATTTCTCAGAGACTTTGGGTTATGATAGCATCACACAGCATCACTGCAGATTTGTCACCTACCATCAAACCACATCCCAAAAGTGCTTGATTTGAGCAGAGTAAAGTAATGCATGATCCCACTGGAAGTGGAAATGGTCAGCAACAATAGTCAGGTAGGGTGTGGCCTAAAACCAATGCTCAACTGGTACTAAGTGGCTCAGAATGTGCTGGAAAATGTCCTCCACACTATTACACCAGCTGGACCAGGCAGAATCACTGATACAAAGCAGGATGGATTCATGCTTTTATGTTGTTTACGTCAAATTTGAACCTTATCATCCAGATGTTGCCCTTGTGAATTGTAGCTTCCTTTTGTCTTATCTGAGAATAGTAGTACCTGGAGTGGTCTTCTGTAGCCCATCTGCTTTAAGGTTCAGAGATGCTCTTCTGCGTACCTTGGTTGTAACAAGTGGTTATTTGAGTTACTGTTGCTTTTCTATCCAGCTCTGAAGCTGTCTATAGTTATCAAGCTGAATCCAGAATAGTAATTTGTGACTGTTTGTGATTAACATAACAAAAGTAGGCATTGTATCCTGTGCAAATGCTTCCACAGAGAAGTGCTGGACTGCAAGGCAAATTTGGCATCACGTGTTTAAAATTGTTCCATTTATATGAAAGTAAATCTGTAATATTCTGACATCAGTCAAAGTATGTTTTCTTGTTTAAACGAGAAAATGTTTTTGCATTAAACAGTAAACTGCCACATAGCCATGTCTCCATGTATTTCCTTTTCACTCATCGCTGAAGACAGAAACTCGTGAAAAGGAGAAAAATACATGCATATAACTAAAAAAGGTATATTTATATTTGTAAATAAAACTGTATTTAAGACACTTCACCAGAGTGGTGGAGTAAAAGAAAATGTGTATTTTGTGATGTGAATCACAAATAGAAGAAAAACTTCTGAAGGAAAAAAGACAAAAAGAATGTGACAGAGTTAAAAAAAAAAGAAAAAGAAACAGCTGGGCTACAAAAAGGAGGGGAAAAGTGTATAGAAGTTCACACAAGGGAAGCAGACTGTTATACACAGCCACCGCTCATGAGAAATGATCAATAATTTAAAAAAATGTTAAGAATAAAGTTAGTACTCAAAATTAGTTGCGGTGAGGTTTTTAATGGGTAAATTGTATTTGTAAATTTAAAAAAATTGTTGTGTTGTTTGGAGTAATGTGGGTATGCCTGCACATTTACACATGCACACACATGCACATACTGATATATGTGTGGGAAAAGGTGTTTTTTTGTGCGTACACATCATTTTTACATCCAGCCCCACATGTCTGGGAAAGTCACTCCAGTGTTTTTTAACGTGGGGCCAAATCTCAAATCCACAGCCTCAAAGTTATTTGTTATATATGATAGTAAATTCCAGCAGTCAGCTGCCAGAAAAGGAGAGGAAGAGAGAAAGAAAGAGAAGCATTTATACCAAGAATGTGTGTTGAGTCTTTTGTGTAATAGGCTGTCAGTCAGTCTTGATTTGTGCACTAGCCGAGGGCTGAGACTGGGATGAGTGGCATTTTTAGTAACACGCAGTCGATTGTTTCTCTAAACCAATTTATGTCTTTTTTTACATTTAAAAAGCAGCATTTCCAGCAGGGATATATTTTGTTCAGACGTGGAGAAGGGTGAGAGAAGGGTCAGGTTTTATTTGAAACTTTGTTTTTTTTTTTTTAAATTTATGTCAGCGAAGTAGCTCAGATATAAATTTCCTAATTAGATAATTTCATTTGTATTATATTTTAAAAAGTCAAGTCTGTGATTGTTCCTCTGATAATAGTAATGGCAAGCAGTAACAAAATACACAAGTGCGCTCCCTAAGCGCCACCTCTTTGACCACACCTCCTTCTTACAAGCCAACCCTCTGCTACTCTCTCCCCCCACTTGACCCCCATGGGGAAACCTAGACAAGCAAATTTCCTGGCTCCTCTTTACCCTCCTCTTAAGGAAAGCATCACACTTCCCTCCTCTCTTTCTCCTCTCGCGTCCCCCCACCTTCTTTCTTTCCACATGCACCCAGCCCTCCCTCGTCTCCGTTCATTCATGCTGAGGAGAAGACGCTCGGCCAGGCATAGCTTATACACATTCACGTCAAGAGCAGGTGGAGAGGGAGGGAGGGGAAGAGCGGCGAGGTGCCGTTAGCGAGGAGTCATTTTGGCGGAAAGAGGAGGGAATCAGGGAGCGATAAGGAGAGAGAGGGAGAGGAAGATCTCTCAGACTGCCTCTGATACAGTATTGGGTGTGTTACTGAGAGAGTGTGTGTGTCCTGTAGTGAGGTGTTCTTCACTATGGCTGGCAGCCTGTTTGGAAGGCTCTCCCTGGAGGAGGGGGACTCAGCCAACTCCCTAGAGGGCCTGGATATCAAGCTGGAGGGAGAAGGTAAGAACACAGGAACTTGCCTGCCGCGAAGCAATATAGGGATTGTTTACAGCAGTTCAGGTGTGTGTGCTGCTACTAGTTAGGCTGTAATCAGCAACCAATTCAGTGTTATAATGTTGGTGGTTGAGGACCAGTTGGTGTTTGAATTCATACTGTACCTGCTCCTGATGTGCTGCTTCATGTCTCCAGATTGTGATGACGATGAGCAGAGACAGAATGGGACCCAGGGCAGCATGCGATTTAGACGAATCCCAGGCAGCAGAATGCAAAGACATTTATTCACTAGAACACATCATTTCAACACAGAGTCCGTTTTTTTCTTTTCTCTTTTAATTTACAGAGATTGTGAAAGGAGGAGCTTTAAACTGAGAGAGACCAGTTTAGATGCCACAATAAAAAAAGAAAAAAAAAAAACTCAGTGTAAAAGCTAATTTGTTGTACTGGATGATAGTGGCCAGACAATGTTTGCTAGCACAGCATTGAGTGACAAGTACCACACAACCCATTTATAATACATGGAATTCATTAATACTGGATAAAGTTGTATACCACATAATAATATGTTGCGAGTGTGTGTTCGTATCTATTCACGTGGGTCCCTGTGGTCCATGCATGGGCTGCCTGTCTTGGCTAAACAGTGGATATCAGGTGAGGGGGATAAGAACTGAAACAAGTATTTGATGCTGTCATGTTAAATTAGCAGCATCATTACATCATTGCCAAGTCTAATTTGTGTCACACAGTATACTGTCTTGCAAGATATCCTCGGCTTTTCAGTGTGTAGCTTGACACGACAGCGGTGACAGCCGTAATGAATCATATTTTCAGTCAATGCATTTGCATCCTGTCTATCAGTGCACAGTGAATGAGACACAGAGAAGGAGGATAAAGAGAGAGACCTCCAGTGCATTGTACATTCATGGTGAGTAAGTGGGTGTGGGGGGGGGGGGGGTCATTCATATGCAGCGGTGTTCTGATCAGAGACAGCACGCTTGGAAGTGTCACACTCACAACCTTCAGATAACTCTCCGGCTCTTTCACTTCCACCCTTTCTCCACACACACACACACTCCACACATCTGCAGAACAGTACACAAACTCTCACACTATTGGAGGAATATTCTGCGTGCCTACCGGTCTAATGAAGCAGTGTTCAAACACAGATGATGGATTATTGAGTACAGTGTGTTTGTTAAGATTACACTGTCAAAGATAATCGCCGGGTTTCAACAGAAAGGGACAATTTAATACGGTTGTGGCGGAGAGTATTCGATAATGTGGTGACACTGGCAATTATTTCATCCGTATCACACTCAGATGATCTCGGTTTGCTCTTTCATTAACTGTTGCCAAAGAAAACAGATGTACGGTTTGACTCAAACTGCTTGCCTGCGTACAGCGAGATACATTCATAAAGTTATTAGGGTTAGTTACAGTGAGAACGTAAGACAAAATCATCTCTTTTGAGTGGGGTGCCCTCGGCCCTGGGGCTCGGTCACTCTGGCACAGCTGGCTGCCAGCAGAGCTCACGGGCACGTCACTGCAACCCCCTCTGGCTTCTGCTCCGCGGCTGCTGAGTGACCCCTCATCTGGGACTCTCCTCAGCTCTTTCCGGGAGAGTGGCACGGTTGCCCCTCTGTTGGTCTCTTGTGCTCTGAGTGTCTCTGGATGTCTGGAGCCTGGATCTCCTCCATTTGCTGCTTCATGCCCTGGAGGACGGGGCTATGGCTCCCCACACCCTCTAGCAGATCATTACACGAAGGAACCTTTTGAATACAAGCGCGCTCACGCTCACAGGTGTACACACGGGTGCTCACAGACACAAACGACGCCCTTTTTGGCTGCTACCTCAAAGCACACTGTGCGCTGTCGATCTTACGTGCTGCACAATAATATTCAATATTTAGTATTTACTGTTATATTCACATAGGTCGTCACGATGATGTTGTTTATTATATTGCTCTTTTTTTTTTTTTTTTTTTGCTTGTTTTCTCTTTTTTCTTTCTCAACAGGTGATCCAGGTGATTGATGTATGTATTTTCTCTCTGTTTGTTTCGTTTGCTTTTGTTTTTTGCCCTTTATCACCGTTCCTCTTCCCCGCTGTTTTTCTCTCCCTACCTCTCTTTCTTTCTCCCTTTTCTTTCCCCCAGTCATGTCTGTCCCGTGTGTAGCAAGTGAAAATAAAATAAAATATAGACAATAATTCTGATTGCAAAAGAACCAAACGGGACGGGGGGGGACGTAACACAAAATCATCTTTTTGTTGACAGTTTCTGTGGTCATGGGGGGTGGAGGAGGGGCTGCTGTCCAATTGCAAAATGTCAACAAATATCACAAGTGTTGTCTCCACTGGTGACCTTCATACAGCTAATAAGGCGATCTGACCTGCATCCATAGCATGCCAGCTTGTAGCAAGCATCACCATGGTGATAGGGAGGCTGCTTAAAAGTCCCTCATCCTGCTGATTGGCTATCTGGGACCTAGAGAGAGAAGGTCATGATTACTTCCACTGGAAGGATTGCCTTTTATAGGACTTTTACCTACACTGTTATAGCTGTTAGATCACTTACAATTTTTTTAAAGTCAAGCAAGGATAATATACAGCCATTATCAAGCTGATAACAATGCATAACATAGCAATTGCCTTGAAAAAATGAACATCATTTAGTGAAATATCTCTGTAAAATAACCCCTGACATTTCTGCTTTTTTTCATTGGAGCTATTACAGTTAAGATTTTTTAGCAATGAGGTTAGGCAGGAGTCCCAGTGATGGTTGCAGACAACACTGTGATCTGTAGTGGAAGTAGAAAACAGGTAGAAGGGCGTATGGGAGAAAAGAGGAGTAGAAGTCAGTTGAAGCAAGACAGAATACATGTGTGTTAATGAGAATGAGGCTGATGGCAAGCTGAAGATGCAAGGAGTAGAGGTAATAAAGGTGGATGAGTTTAAATAGTTGAGGGCAACCATCCAAAGCAACAGACAGTGTGTAAGGTTTACGAATTGGTAGTGAGACCTGCTATGATGTATGGTTTGGAGACAGTGGCACTGAAAAAACAGGAAGCTGATGTAGAGATGGGATAGCTGATGTTAAAGGTTTTTGCCAAAAGTGACCAGAATGGGGAAGTTTACAAAAAACTACTTATTTGAGATTGATGAAACAATCCACTTATATTTTTATACAGTTATGTTTCTGTAGGGCACTCCTTTTTGTTGTTGTGCATCACTTAATCTCTACTCCATGACCAGGTTTTGTGGGCATGCACGCACTGGATCTGACTCACTGCTCTTTTAATCTGGGGAAAGTAGATATTAACCATACGCGTGCTGCGTTTGCATCCTGTTTTAAACCACTCTGTCATGCAAAAACCAGAGTCAGAATCACAAGTTGGAATTTCTGACACTTGTTAAAACACACAAAAACCCACACACAGGCACACGGTCCCTGCAGCATTATTTATATAAAACATTTAATGCTTCATGTAATTCCTTCATGTAATTCAGCTGCTTCACTTAATCTCATCCTGAGCAGAGGCCTTATCAGCAGGAAGTGACAACACCTGTGGGTGCTGATTATTTTCCCACTACCTTCATTTCACATTGTGATGTTTAAGTCCAAAACTTAGAACTGTGTATTATGTGTGCAGCCACATTAATGTAGTGGAGTTATTATTATGTTTTTAACGAGGAGATCTAATTATTTACAGGCAAGTCTCTACAAGTAGCACACAAACAAACGCACCCATGCTGATTGACCATGCAAGTAAATTACACAATTGTTGTGCACACACGTGCTCCAGACGACATTATTACACCTCCTCATTACGAACCCGTTTTCTTTTTCAGTGAGACTCCACGAGGAGGATGTTGACTTAATAATTCAGAGTTGAGTGCGCGTGCCCCAACTGTGTGCTCATTCTGTTTGCTTTAGTTGTAGTTTGTACGCTCTGTGTTGTTGTTCCTGAAGGAATCTCATCAGACTGATTGCACTCAGAGGGCTTCAAGCTGCAACACTGTGTCATGTTGGAAATATTCATGAATCCCATTGCACTGGGATAAATTCATAGAATGCTTCGGCCTTAACGATTCATCAGTTCTAGCACGTACACACCGCATGGAATATATTCCAATCCAATATCATTCTCCACCAGTGTCTTAAACATTTATCTTTTGCTACCTGAGGGATTGATAGTTAATTATATTTAGCTGGAGAGCTGGGAACTGAATCAAATCTAAAAGCAACATAAAAGTATTTAATAATGTCTTTCAAGGCCAAATAGTATTTTCTTTTTTATAGAGGTGACTTCCAGCAACTTGCAGCGACTTCTAGCAGCTCTTCCAGGAGACAATGAGAATATCAATGAGCTTCTTCAGGAATCTGTCTGTGTTTCACGGGACAAAGCCGGTGTTGTTACTGGCTGTGCAAACTGAGAACCTAAACATTTACCTCATCCAGTGCAAGTGCCCTGATTTGTCACTGCCAGGCATTTGCCAATACGGACTTTAAGTGTCCTTTTAAAAGCTATACTGAATTTCAATCCACATTTGAAATTAAAAAAGCCCATATTTTGAAGTAGAATTAACCCTGTGAGGTCTTAGTCATTACCCTTAACTCTATTCTATTAAAAATATTGTTGCTTGTTTTCTTTTCTTGGCTGTCAGGGGTCTAAGAGGTGATCAGTCTTATAAAAAGACACAGGACTAGGGTTAGGGCGACCGTGGTTCAGGGGGTTGGGAAGCTCATCTTGTAACCTTATCCTTATGTATCTTGTAAGGTTGCTGGTTTGAACCCCAGCTTTGTCTGTCCTCGTCGTTGTGTCCTTGAGCAAGACACTTCACCCTACCGCCTACTGGTGTTGGCCTGAAGGGCTGATGGCACGATATGGCAGCCCAGGGCAGCTGTGGCTACAACTGTGGTTTGCCTCACACCAGTGTGTGAATGTGGAAGCGTTTTGAGTCTCCAGAAAAGTGCTATATAGATGCAATCCATTATTATTATTATTAGTTGCTGATGATGCCTTAAATATCACATCTACTATTTGCTAGAAAAAAATAACCTACTTGCTTGCTCATTACCTGTTGCCAAAAGAGCTCCTTTAACTGACTTTTATTCATCTGGCTCTGCATTCTAAAACACATTGTGTATCTCAGGCGTATTAAGCAGACCAGACTGTTTTTACAGCTAGAAACAACTGGGAGTAAAGAGTCAGCTGCACACTGTACTCCTCTGTGAGTACTGTAATACCCCGTGAGGATTCCACATAGTGAAACAACAACACATCTGCATCTCCCACAAATTTTCCTTCCTTTTTTTTTTTTCCACCCTCCCGCAGTCCCTCTGTGTACCCTCTCCCTGCTGCTCCATAGCAACAGAATAACCTTCACTGAGAGGTCCTTGCACCCTGCTGTGCTCCAAACGCAAACAATAACAGCCCAGATTGTTTGGCTGCGTCCGTGACATTGGGTTTAATTGTAACTCTCCTTGGAGGTGAGCAGGCGCTCGGATGAGGCTTTAACAGACAAAAGCACCTTTAATTTAGTTTCCTTTAATTACACGTCCCCTGCTGTAGCAGAGGCAGGCAAGCGGTATCTTGGCAATCTTTGTTGAGAGGCGGTTGCAGGGAGCCACCACAGCATGTTATAATTTTCAATTTTTTGGCTGCTAACTACTGTAGATTGGGTTTTCATCTAAACCTATATTAAAAATCAGCCATCACTCCATTTTAACTTCCTTAAAATGTTCAGGTTTTCTCATAATATTCTGCTTCTTCAGGAGTTTATCCATAAATCCAGCAAATGTAAAATAGTGAAATGCTCCAAAGAGAAAATCTGCTCAAGCGTGAAGCTTTTTTTCCCTGGAAGAGTAGATTGAGTAGAGGGCATAATGTGCTTGTAGCTGGTTAAGTCTGTTGGCACACCTGAGTCCCCCTTTGTGCTTTTAAGCCCTCACCTGCTAAATGAAAGCTCCGTAATGTTATCAAGTTACAGTGTGTGGTAGAGGCAATTTGGATTCAGCGAAGCGAAAAATAACTTTCGCCTGAGTTCTCACCTGTAAAGGCCCCCAGAACGGACAAAAAAAAAAAAAGGCACGTAGCATATTAATACACAAATGTCGACACGCAACTTCAATCTGAAATGAGTCGTGAGCAGAAGAGAGATGCATTCAGTAATACGCTGCAGCTCTATGGCAGGTTTTTGCAAGGCAGGACTGCTGTGACAGTGGTGGTGTACAAGATGAAACATTCCACCTGAATGCTAAACAGGAAGTTGTTTGAAAGAGAAGCTTGCAGTATAAAAAGAAGCCAATGAATACTTTATCTTAAGCTGAGTACAGACTAAACGACTGTCAGGCCTGTTGTGAATGCAATTTGGACTCGTTGACGGATTGAGTGTCTAATTTATGTGGGTTTTTTTGTTTCTTCCACAGAAGTAGCTGGAGCTTTTATTTACCTCACCTGCAGAAAGTATCAAGGCCTTTATTTGAAGGGGGCTTTTATTAAAGACTTTAATTTATAATTCCTTCTGTTTGAGCCTAATATGTACAACTTCTCATATTGATGTGCTCCCATTTCCCTGTTAATAGTACAGCACTACACTGTTAACACAAAACAAACTCCTACCAGGCCCTGTGGTCATTTAGCATTACAGTGAACATTTATTAACAAGGACTTTATTGTGATAGATCTGCTGGATCTCGTGTTGCTTCAGTAGACCTGTTGGGTCGTGCACCAGAGGAAAGACCAATCAAGCTGTTACCCAGTGACTACAGTGACAACACTACTACACTACATTGTTATAGCACTATAATTTATTATGCGAACACTGTTAATGTCACTTGTAGGAAGGGGGGAAAGAAAAAAACTAGGGTCAAACATTTGTAACTAGAAGCAGATTTTGCAGTTCATTCAAGAAAAATTGCCGTACTTTGAACATGTGTTCTGTATATAAGAGGAGCACTGAGAGATTTTTGAAGACCTGTGAAGAAAATCACATAAAACACAAAGGAACACAAAATGAAAAGAGGAAAAAACAACATAAAAGCCACTGTGATTTAAAAAAATATGGATTTCACCACGTGGGTGGCTGATTCTTCTGGGTGGGTGAAATTTATCTCTGTGGACACGTCTCTGTGATATTTGCTTTGATGCACACCATGAAAAATAGGGGAAGCAGTGCTTATTACATTATAGTGCTTGTTATACATCATGAATTATGTGCATAAACTTGGACATAGAAGAAAGGCAACGATACCCAAAGAGGACAAGTTGGATTTTTAATAATTTCTCTGAATAATAGATGTATTCCAGTAATACTCCGCAGTGTGATTATTAAACGTTGGCCCTTTTCACACTTTCTGATGGTTCCTTTGTGCCTAAATGTGAGTCAAAACCATTTCCAGTTTGTGATATTTTTGTGACTTTGTGTAAAATCTTTGACACGCTTTGGTAAAGCAGCTGTCTGTTTTATCAGGATGGTTAGAGTGGCTGATGTGTAAGTGTATTAAAACAGCCAGTGACAAGTTGGATGAGAGCTAGAAAAGATGATAAAAAAGATGGAAGTGAAACATGTGACTAAAAGAAATAAAAATCCTCACACGTGTCTGGGCGCAGCAGAGATGAACTAAGATTGGGGAAAGGGCCGATGTGACAGCAACAATTGCGTACAGTTGCAATGATTAAAGAGAATTATGCAGGACCTGTAAACCAGGCCTGCTGGTGTGATATTCTCTGCCAGACGCAAACTTGGCAACTCTCCTGCTGGAGCAGAGCTGGTGTTAGAGGGAAAAAGGGAAGAGAAAAAAGACTCCACTGCGGAAGACTTGTGAAATTATTAATTTAATTTACTTGTGAAATTGTTGGGCAAGAGGACCGATGGACTGTGTAATCTTTGAGGTGGTCTTCCGTTGTCTTCTTTTCTTCCTTTCTACCTTTTATTTCTCGCTATAGGCAGAGACAAGAACAGCTTGCTCTCAATGTGTTTGTTAGTATTTCAAGTGTGCATTTAATAATACTTAACAGAAGTAGACCAAAAATAGGTTTGTGGCTACTCTCTAAATATCTCAAATCTGTCACTGTTAAGCCATTTGCCAGTTTTATTTGGAAAAATATGGAACTAAGTTGAATGAATTAGCGAACATGCTGAGCTTCACTTCACTAAAATGAAACTAGGACACCTAAATTTTTATGGTTAATGATCAATAAAAAGTGTGCAGTGAAGCCAGAACCAAGCATTGAAGCATTAAAAATAAAATTAAATAGCATTAAGTAAGTTAATAAAATTATTTAAGACTCTTGTTATTGTGTAATGTCAATGGAGCAGCTGCATGCATTGTTATCAGGCTTTCAGGGGGGCAACAAAAATGTGAAGTTTTCTATTATGTGATATTTCCTGGCTCACTGATAAATGTATTTACTGTTTTATGTTGGTTTATTTTTTATTACACGTGTTTGTGTTGTAGCTCTTTTTGCTCTCACAGCTCAGAAGGTGGAAAATCAAATCAAAAATCAATTTTATTTTAGGACAGATTTAATGTGGTGTTAATGTCTGCAGAGTTCTGTTATATGGTGTGGCATATATTGTAAAATTATATATTTAACAAAAGTATGGCTGTTAGTTATACAAGAATAAATCGATGCGTTTTATGCCAATTAATTGCATTGTTGCTGCTGTTGTTAACAACAAAATTCGATTTACTTTAGAATTTATGAGCTCTCGTTTTAGATAGCTGTATTAGCTCTCTCATTATTTTACTTGTTTGTTTATTTTTAGCCTGATCATTCGATTGGTGGAGCTATTATATCAGCTGATGTTAACTATGGGAGATATATCAGTATCTGCGTTCATAACAGCCAGTAAACAAAAATTAAAAACGTGAAGAAACACCCTTCAATCGTGTAATTACTGTTGATGTGGCATTGTTTGTCCACTAGAGGGCACTCTGCAACTTCCCTGTTAATGACAGGCATTTGAAATGCCATAAACACAACTGCCAGCTGGTGCTAGCAGATCATCCGCAACTTATTGTGACAATAAAACAAGATTTCTTTTAAGTTGCATTGTCCTATTCTCCTAGTAAGCACATACATAACAAATGTTAGGGATCTGTTAAATGTGTCTGGAAGAAAAACATAGTGACTGATAAGTTGAATTTTTAAATAACCAGTCTTAAAAATGCTGTATTAGTTGGGCTCTGGTTTTTTAATTCAACAGAGTAAGAACACGCTCAGTCTTCTACCTTTTCCAGGAAACTGGGACACAGACTTTTAACACAAAAGGAAATAGCCGCCCTATTATTTGATCAGTCACATCTTAATATGAGCCTTTGAGGTGGTGAGAGCTTTGAAGTCAGCCATGCTGGATATGTGCAGGGACACTGCTCTGCCAGTATCTCGAACATTAAGAACCGGTGTTGGGTTGACACAAAGGCCTTAGTGTCTGTTTACCAACTTAGACCATTTCTGTTCCCTGTTAGCGAAAATACCCACTCTTCTGGCAGCCATGTCTGCTGTGATTAATGCTTCCCAGTAGGAGTCAGAGTGTAAGTCGAAAGCAATGCTTTAAGGATAGACTGAACCTTCTCTGACCGCCATCGAATTGTTGATGTCTCATTGCGGCTGCTGATTGATTGGTTAGGGTTTAGCAGTCTGAGTTTACATCACAGAGAGAGAGGAGCATTCATGCATTCATGTTTCTCACTGAAGCTTCTCCACGAGCCAGAAAGTTCATTTCAAAACGAGACCGCTGAGTTATGGCTTATTAAAATCTATTCTTATCCAAGTTGTAAAACAGTGTTCTGATGGAAAAAAATGTTTATTCGCTGAGCAACTTCAGCAGCTGTGTTGTTGTATAGCTGGAGCGAGTTAGTGTGTGAATGTGTGTGTGCGTGTGCGAACTTATGTGTAGGAGAGAGGGAAGGAGGAAGTCGGGAGTTGTGGGAGAAAGATACTGCCACTTGTGACAGACTTAAGAGCAGAGTGACTGACAGAGGTGAAATTGCTTGGGAAAGGATGTGAGGCTGCTCCTCCTTTCCCTCCTCCCCTCCTCCCTTCTGCTCACTTTCCCTCCAGACTTCTTTCACTCGCGAATGAAGTATGAGCTACTGTATATGTGCTCCCTTTGTCTTTGAGGTGAGCTGTTCAGTCTGTTTCCCATGGGTAGCAGTGGAAGGTAGCACAGTAGTAGAGTGAGATAAACTCTGTTTTCTTTTTTTTGTGTGTTTTCTCTCTTTTTCCTTTTTTTGATGTTTGTATAGCCATGCATCAGGCCCTGGACACACTGAGTGACAGCACAAGTTCCACAACTGCCAATGACCTGGACCTCATCTTCCTCAAAGGCATCATGGAGAGCCCAGTGGTGAGAATGACTTCAATAAATAAATACATAAATAAGTGTGTGAAATGTGTGTGTGTGGCGTGGATGTGTTCTGCGGCTCTGCTGCAGAGGAGTTGTGAGGCAGTGGATTTGTGATGAAACTCTTAGCTCAGAACAGGTGATAAGAATTAATGGCCAAGTGGCGCTCCCTGACGCAGCACTGACCTACCTGCATTTTGTGTTGATCACAGATAGGCTTTATCGAGTGAGCCGTGACACTTGCACGGAAGATGAACACATCCAGTTGGTGCCTAAAAGCTGCTGGGAAGTGGTTTTCCACTACCATTACCATTGTGCCCATTACCATTAATGGAGGTCCCATATGACCGCATTGGCATGGACCTCATCGGGGCATTTCACTGGTGGATATCACTTTGTATTAGTTCTGGTGGATTATGCAACGTGATATCCCAAAGCAGTGCTGCTGCAGACCATTTATGCAAACAGTGTGGCACAGGTGCTGTTTCAGGTCATCTCTCGAGTCAGCATCCCGAAAAGATACTGACTGACCATGGCACATCGTTCATGTCTCGAAAGTAAAAGAACTGTATGAATTACTGGGCATTAAATCAGTTCGGACTGGCGTCTACCACCTTCAGACTGACGGGCTGGTGGATTGGCTGAATAAGACTTTAAAATTCATGATTCGTAAGTTCATTCATGAGGATGAGGATGGTGTAGCCCCATAGTCTATAGGGTTCTGTGTTGACTACCACAGAGGAATCAAGTGTCACGGTTTGACACTTATTCCATGCCCTGGGTCGACGAGCTCCTGGACTGGTTAGGCACTGCTCCCTTTTTCAGACACTGGATTTAACCAAGGCCTACTGGCAGATTCCCTTGTCTCCAGAGTCCAAGGAAAAGACAGCATGTTCCAATCCGTACAGTTTGTACCATTTTGCCACACTTCCAATTTTCTTTTTTTTCGAGTCCCAGACACTTTCCAGTGACTTATGGGCCGGGTGCTGCATCCACACGCTGCATATGCTGCGGCCTACCTGAATGATCCATCATCCATAGTTACACCTGGGTGGAGCATGTGCAGTGGATGGCTGGGGTCCTGGAGTGTCTGAGGCAGGGGCTCATTGCCAACCCGAAGTGCGCAGTTGGATGTATGTAGGTACAGTATTTGGGGTACCACTTGGGGGTGGGGGTTAGTCGGCTTGGCCGGATGGCTCCCCGGCCTCAGTCGGGAAGTGGTGGAACAGTGGCTTCAGTGGGAAGTGCCAGAAGACTGACAGAGCAGCTGGGACATATTTTGGTGATCAGTCGTGCTAATTCAGTTGCAACCTGGGACCGCTGTGCCAGTAACAAGTTGGGTGAAAAATTGTACAGAGCAATCTTGAAAAGTTGCATATATAACACAACGAGTAACTAACAGTGTGTACGTGTGGGTCATTCGTGTCACAGTGTGTATGTCTGTGTGATGTGGTAACATTGGGGACGTATTTTAAGTTAGATGCAAGTTTGTTTTAGAGAAAAATCACCAATATTGTAAGGATGCATATTTATAATTTTGAGTTCAGTAACACAGAATAAAATGTTAAAACTTCTGTGTTAGAAGTTTATTTCTGTATAGTCATTAGCCTGCCTTTAAACATATCTTAATTCTTTGTAGAACAGATTCAACAAGGTGCTGGAAACATTCCTGAGAGATTTTGGTCACATGATATTCACATGATAGCTGCACATAGTTGCTGCATATCTGTTGGGGGTACGTCCATGATGTGAATTTCCCATTCCATCACATCCCAAATGTGCTATGTTGAACTGAGATCTGGCGACTGTGGTATACATTGAACTCATTGTCATGTTCTTAAAAGCCATTCTTCTCTGACTTCTGGCATCAACAAAGCATTTACGCCCAGAGAACTGCTGCTCGCTTCCTCTCTTTTAGACCATTCTCTGTGAACCCCAGAGATGGCTGGGAATGTTGGGAAAATCCCAGTAGACCAGCACTTTCTGACCTCTCTGGCAACAGCAACCACGCCACATTTCGAGTCACTTAAAATCAGCTTTCTTTCCCATTTTGATGCTCAGGTTGAACTTCAGCAGTTTCTACATGCCTCAATGCACAGAGTTGCTGCCAAGTCTTTGTGTTTTCTCTTAAATTTTCACATCCTATGAAAAGCTTTAACACTGTTACATTAAAAGTCATTTTTGCCATGTTCTTTTTTTTTTTTTGGTTACTAAGCTACCTGGGTATTGGAGTTAAGTCTTTAAAATATCGTCAGTACATTTTTGAAATGACTATTCAACCAGATCCAAACTCTGTTATTTTAACTAAGCTTAAAATAACAGAGTTTGTCAGTTTATTAGCACAGAGATTGATTCTTCTGAATTAGACGAGCCAGGTAAGCATCTAAAACTTAAGAAATTAAGATTCACTGTGCATGGCTTTTCTGATTAATCTCAGAAAAACTGGAAACTTTTGTGGACTACATTAAAAGCTAAGCTTTAATAACCACCCACAATTCTATTCTGAATATTATTTCAAATTGATTTATTATTGTGCTAGCCCCATGTCAGGCTGACGCCTTTCCAGGGTGTACCCTGCTTCTCGCAATCTGGTAGCTGGGATAGGCTCGAGCTCCTCCCTCGCAACTTTAATAACAATAAACGGAAGAGAAGGGACGGATGGATTTACTAGCATGTTTTAATTTGACTTTTCATGGGAGTTTTAGAATTCCTATCCGGTTGTTCAGTCTGACGTCACTAGCCGTGTCTGGGTCTAAACTCCGCTGCAGGTCCATATATCAAACGATCACTGTGGCATTACTGAGAGTTGAAAAACTGTCTAAAGTCTTTCATCTTTAATAAAATGATCAGCGTTCTGCTCTACCAGGTGTAACAATTGAGTTTAACATCCAGGCATCCATGAAAACGGAATTTATGACATTTAACGGAGTTAGAAGTTAGCAGGGAGTTAGCTCGCTAGCTTCTATCTAAATACAATATAGCATGTCCTGACTGCGGGGTTTTGGAAACAAATTAAAACGTACAGCTCTGTTATCACTTCCAGCATAAATGAAGACAGAAAACTAAACAGCAGTAACGTTTGTAGGGTTACTGAAGTTGGGCTAGCTGGTATATAATGATGTGCTGCGTGACCGCTAGCGACACAGCTACGTTAGCATAATATAAACAAGCTAACTTTTTTTTCCACTCGATAAAAGTTACCGTGAGTGTTCTCGGTGGTCAGGAACAAATGTAATCGCATGGCAGGATGCTGTAAAAGGACCAAACTTCAGCCAGGAGAACAACTGAGATAATCCATCCACAATACGAGGTTAGTCATTCATATACTGCTGCATGGGCTGGGCTGTAGTTACACCCTAAGGTTTTAAAAACTGAGCTTAAATAAATGATTAGCGGTAATAAAAGCCGAGGGAGGTCAACAGTGATCACTGACTGTTTTAGGAGCTTTTTGAGATCAAATAGAAGAAAATACATAACATTAAACATGTTAACAACACAAAAGCCATATTAAACGCAGACTACTTTAGACCCGGAAGTAGGATTCGTCGCGTCATCACTGAACAACCGGATTGCAAGAAGACTAGAAAAAAAAACTTTGTACCTGCCTACTTGTTTAAATTTTACCTCTTTACGAAGCACACATAGCCTCTCTTTATTGCTTAGCAGTATTATTAGCATGTTTTTTTTTTTTAAATTTGGGGTTTACAACTTCTCTCAGTGGTTTGAAGTGCTTGAAGTTTAATTCAGAAAGCTAGAATAAACATTAATATTTTGAGGAATTTGCCCCCCTTACTGGAGACAAATGAGAACAAGATACTGGCCATTAAAGTTTGTTTGCCTCATAAACACTCCCATTAATAGAGATTGGGAGAGCCAGCTGAGCATGCTCAGCAGGGGCAGGAACCAATTTTGTTGATGCTGTGCAAACTTAAACCCAGCTAACGCACACCTCACTGTTGGCACAGGTGGAGCTTGTTTCTAGGCGTTTCATTGTTGCAGCAGGTTGAATGGATTCCAGAAAATATGCAAAAATACACAAAAAGGTTAAATGTGTCTCTGCACATAACAAAAAATAACAGATAAACATATATTTCTTTTTTTTTTAGAAGTATTAGCATTCCTATTCTTTCAAACCTGTCAGTCATTTAAACAACACACATGAAGGGAACAGCCCACGTATTCTTGATTTATTCAGTGCAGATGGCAGTAGCAACTCTAATGATCACTAAAAACATGAAGTAGATTAGATTAGACATAGATTTAAAATGTATTTATTTATTCAAAAAGCTGTGCTTATAAGAGATGAGACATGTTCCTTATAACTCTCTTTATATTTACTGCATTGAAAATGACTCACTTGCACATTTTGCATAGGCTTGACAAGCTCTCTGTACATTATAATGCCTGTGTGGTTTTCACACACAGAATGTTTTGATGCCTTCTTCTTTCACTGCGAAATGTGACAAAAATATGACTGTGGAATTGGTTGTATCCAGCCTTGGTTTGAGCTGCTGCTCTACTAAACAATCTGCTAGACTTAGCGTTCAGCGTTCATCAGTTTTTAATGAGACTTCCAAAATCTAAAATGTAAAAGGAGAACCTTACACCTTGTGATACTCGCTACTAAAGTATTACAGCAAAGAAGAAACAAGGATGAAAAAGGCTGCCATGCCACTGAAACATCTTTGATTTACTCTACATGCACTCTTCTTTTTTTGTCATCAGTGAAAATAAACATGTTCAGTTTATACAGATTGCGTTTGGATTAAAGAGAGAGAAAATCAGTGTAGTCGTGCCTACAACATCATCCTTTTGTCCAAGAAAATTCAGACATGACTGGCAGTCTTTTTTTTTTTTTTTTTTTTGTCTAGACTGGTAAAATATTTACTGTATCAATAATAGAGCAGGTGCCATCAACAATTCAGTAACTGGATATTTTTCCATAGGCCTGATTTTAGTGACAGTCAGCTGTTTCTCTACGATGCCTTAGTGTGGATCCTTGCATTTCTTCAATCATCACGATGTATACTTGCACATGGGCTGCATGGCTGAATAACCGAGCTGATTTCTCAAAAACTACAAAGTAGTACTCTCCATGCACATGATGAGAGATGCAATTTCTTAGCTGTCCTCATGCAAAACCAGCCCTAGGTCATTCTTATTCAAATGGAGGTACAGGGTATAGCTTTTTGAAGTGAATGGAGCTGAGTGGAAGAGCTGAGTGGTGCCAGACAGTTTTTTTTTCGCAGTTTCATCTCACTACGTCTTCCCCTCCCACTTCTTGCCAAGAGCAGAATTTTTCTCATCCCTTTTTAAAAACCTGGACTTTTTTCCCCAAGCAACAGGAGGATAAGGAAAAAGCTTCCCGTTGTGCACTGCAAAGACATGCAAGGAAAAAGTGTATGTAATTTAAAGTATAGACAGAGAGTTAATTTTTCCTTATATTTGTGCTGCTAAGAGTAAAGTTGAAGTTGTTTCTCTGTCCAGGGAGATGCTCCTTGCATCCTTTCTCTCTCTGTGTCCCTTTCTGTTGCTTCGTTTTTGGTATGCTTTGAGGCATGTTTGTGTGTGTGAGTGCGTGGCAAGAGCATGACCCTGCTATTTGTGCCGAGTGTCTTAGAGACATACAGTCCCAGTGTATTGATGAGCATCCTCATAAAAGATTCATCTGATGCAAGCTGTGAGTCTTGGTGAAGGATTTAAGAAGGATTTCCTGGACGGTGGATTCCCTTTGACTCGTGGTGGATCTATAAACACTTAACGAGCTTTTGCTTGATGTGCTGAGAGACTGAGAAAATGCTAACAGAGAGACGGGGACGATAGAGCGAGTGTTCATGTGTGCACGCTTATGGCACGGTGGCTGCAGTTATGCTAATTGCACAGAACAATGCAATCAGCACAACCCACAGTTCTATAAAGAATCAGAATCATGATTACAGGACATTTAGCAGATATTGATAAGAGGAGCTGAAGCTCGAATATTCAGTTGCAGCGCTTCATTATTATCAGTTTTGTGGTACTGACTCAGCACCTGGCTCTCTATCTAACAGAGTAGTCGGAACTATTAAAGTAGTTAGGGCGACTAAATGAGCCGACGCTTGCTTTGACACTTTCAGCTTTGTACCTCGTGATATTTAATCTAATTTCTAAGCCGTCACATGCCGCCTGTTCAGACTATTAATGAGACTGCGGCGTCTTGGTAAAACAATGCCACGTGGCTCTGAAATAATGAACCTTGGTACTACTCACAATGGCTTCTGCAAAGTATCTTTCTATAATACAGCAAATCTCTGGCTCTGTGGTTATCCATGACCTCCTGCACCATCAACTTGGCACACAGTGATATATATTGGGACCCTGAAGGTTCTAATCTATATTAGATATTAAGGCATCATTGTGTTGCCCAGCAACCAACCACTAACAGGCTAAATTGACCAATTTTTAGCATCTTTGCACCTGTAACACCTTATAAAAAATTGTTATATTTGAATGATATATGTGATTTAATATGGTGCAATCACATTGCCTGGCAACCACCTAACAACAGATTAATGTAAATGGACCAAACAGTGCTATAGCATGGGATTATTTTAAAATAAGGTCCTCATGTCTCACAAACCTGGCATTCAGTTTATGTTTATTTCTATAGCTGACATAGAGGTCCTGTTGAATTACAGCTGATATCTTAGGCAAAGGCAAGGAAATTGTCTCATGCAGCTTGTAAAATGGCAAAAATGAGAGAGTGAATTTTTACAGACTAATATAATTGTAACACTGCTGCGCCAGCTTTGTTAACTGGTTGTCTTTAGAGCACCAGTGCTCATTAGCCTTGATTGCTGAAAAGCCTAGATAAAGAGTTGTACTACTGGTTACTAGGGGTGGGAGAAAATGTGGATAGAGTCTCGGTACACTTCAGCCAAATATGAATATTTTTATTTTAACATGGGCTTGCTCTAAACGGATTATCCATCCATCCATCCTCGAGGATTAACACAGATGGCCAATTTAGAAATATTTGACTTAGAGTCATAAGAGTCCTGACCTACTATGGTGGTGCTTATTAAATGTATGAAGGTCAAATAAAGCGATGCTAACTCACTTGCAGTTGAAGAAAAAGAAAAAGGAGAAACTCTTTTCCTCAGATTACTTTTTATACCCCTCAGCTATAAAAGGCTGGCAGGGTATTGTTGGCCACTGGCTGGGTGGGCAGGCGGCGTTGACACCCAAGTTTGTGAATGTGATAGACGAGGTGAAGTAGGAACTTTAAGTTATTAAGTTACTTTTTAAAATAAGCAGTCTGTTACTGTAACCATGCCACTGCATTTTCTTCTTACTTGTTACTTCCGTCCATGACTTCTAGGCATTCTGCTGAGCTCGTGGATATGGTTGCGTTAGCAGGCTTGTTAAGGTCAGTTAGTGAGGTGGCAGAGAGTTTTCATGTGGCAATATTTGCATCATTTTATGCCAGAGGGATAAAATGTTGCTGCTGTTGCTGCATCTCTGAAACTGCAGCGAATAGCTTTTAGGTCAGCTTGAGTTGTCACTCTGAGGGGAATTAATAGTCCTGCGTGCTGGGCATGTGATTGAAGAGGTGCTGCCAATGACAGCTCGCTCTGCAGGTTAAGTCAGGATTTCCAGAAGTAGATGAATGGTAGGATGGACACTGTAACACATAGGTAAGGTCATGGCAATGTTTTCTTTAAAATTTATTTTATTTTATGTGGAAGTTTTCTTGCGTACTCTTATCATTAGGTAATACTATAATCTAAGAGATTGCTTTTTAACTGTGCTGAAATTACTTCTAAAAGGAATGCCACTCATCACCAGAGAATAAATGTGTTATTACTGCAGTTTTCAGAGTAGATGTTTTTCTTCACTTACACAGATCTGGTTTTTTTTGTGTCAATCGCATTGTGTGTATACCAGTTATTCCTACTTCTACTCTCTGCTCATACTATGTTGTTCCTTAAGGTTAGAAAAGAGCTGCGTGCTTGCTCGAATGCCTGAAGATAAAACCTTGTATCCCTCTGTGTGTAGTACCGTGTAGTTAAGTACACAGATTTATGTGTTTGACTGAATATCTGTGGATCTGTTTGTGCGTTTACGTGTAAGTTTCTTGTCCCCCGGCATGGATCCTTCATCTCATCCTCAGCAAACAAACATTTTAGCTGCCAGGGTAGTAGTCAGTCCCACCACACAAATACTCTGTGGGATTGCCTAACAATATGAATCTACAAGCACAGCACCGGTTAGTGTGCAGTTGCCAATTGTGTCACTGTAAATGATTGCATTTGCATTTGGTTTTTGAAAAACAGTCTGCATGTAATTAAGTTCTGTAGCAACTGAATGGTTTGCAGAGCATAGCACGGTGTACCATAGAGAGGTTTAACCTAGAGTCAAGAGTCACATGATAAGTTTGCTCACTCAGAGCCAGAGGTGTGGAGACCTTGTGTACGTCTATCTTTAGCAGCAGGGGAGCGGAAAGTGAAAAATGAATGCTCCCTGAAATATTGATGTCTCACATCATACCTTGAAAAACCTGCAGGGTACATGTTTCTGCTCAACTTGGTGCCTGTAGTTATTTATTTTTATTTTTGTATCATCAAGTCACCATTTATGAACACAGGCTGTGCGCTTGTCTCTGCAGGAGCTTGGATTGAGGTTACTTGGTTTTGTTTTGTTTGCTATTGTGCTCTTTGCTACTTCTGCTTTGCTAAATTTGTTGTAACTTGACAAGCTACTTTGCTGCACTCATTAAAAATAAAATAAAGTAGGAGATTGTGTAGTTTTGCTCCATCAGTGGAAAATACACACAACACGTAATAGGAGAGACAGGTAATGGACTGAGATTGGAAGGATAGCCTGGAGTAACATCTGTCTTATATTAATCGAATCCTAGGCTCATGAGCGATTTGAGGAACCCAAGCTTGAAGCTGTGCGTGAGAACAATGTGGAGCTGGTCCAGGACATCCTCAAAGAGCTGAGCCCGCTCGCGAACAGAAGCCAGGCAGCTGATGAACTTGTTCGCATCCTGAAGGAACCCCACTTCCAGGTCTGGAAAACACGACACATCCCTCACATCAAATTTTAATTTGAATAAACCAGCACTTGTCTAGCTTTTTAAGCTTCGTGAAACATGATTTCCCTTACTGGAGCTGCAGTACTTTGTTGCTCTGATGGCAGAGCCTCACTGATGAGAGCAAGACGAGATAATTTTTTGCAGTTTATGTAATGTGTATTACGTCTTCATGTGTGATTACATCACCTGTCGGTATGTTCACAGTCCCTCCTGGAGACTCATGATTCTGTGGCATCCAAAAACTATGAGACTCCACCACCGAGCCCCTGTTCATTCATGGACGCAGCCCTCAACAACCAGCCGGTTCCTCCAGACGCAGTCAGGATGGTCGGCATCCGTAAGGTGTCTGGTGAGCACCTGGTAAGTCTGCTCAGTAAAGAAAACCTGCAAAGTGTAATCATTAAGGCTGGATTGAGCCTGACTATAAACTGTAAGCAGATAAAACACCCCAGAGAAGTGGAGGATTTATGCTTTGGGTGGAGCATATGCACTCAGTATAATGAGATTTTTCTCTACCATTGTTAAAAAGAGACAAAAGTCAGATTTATGCGGCATTGTAGCGCTAAATTAGTGTGATTTATGTCCACGGTGAGCAGGCACATACGGATAATTTGATGATAACTTTGCCAGATGCCCTATTGTCTCACTTTCTGCACACAAACTCTCTGCCATCTTTCTCGGATCAACCAATCACGGGTCAGAGGTGACGAGACATTAGTTTAAGATAAAAAAGAAAAATAAGGTGCAATAATAGTGATTCAATGTTAAAGCAAGAAGCCTGAAATATATCTCTTTAAGCCTAAATGTCTTTCTAATATAACAGTAGATATGTTTGCATCTGTTGGCTTCCTAATTTCAGCTCAAGTGATTTTACCATTGGCTTCATCCCTCACAATTAAATTAAACACTCACCCCCACTCGTCTCTTAAACCACTTTACAGTGGAGGACATTGCCAGGCTGTCCCCCTGGGTCTCCTTCTCTAGTTAGCCCGCATGAAAAATAATTATTACACTGAGACTCTGTACATGTGCACAGGGAGTGACTTTTCGAGTAGAGAGCGGCGAGCTGGTGATTGCCAGGATCCTCCACGGTGGCATGATTGACCAGCAAGGTCTGCTTCATGTTGGCGACATCATCAAGGAGGTGAACGGCAAAGAGGTCGGCAACGACCCCAAAGTCCTCCAGGAAATGCTGAAGGACGCAAGCGGCAGCGTTGTACTGAAGATCCTGCCCAGCTACCAGGAGCCGCACACACCTAGACAGGTCGGTCATTTTTAGGAGTGTTTACAAAGCAAACCCGATTCAAGCTTTGCTTCAAATCAAGTTAAATCTGTGCAGTTAAAACTTGTTCTGCAAACTCTGCTGCATCATAGCTGTTGCTCTTTGATCACACATGAAAGATCCCCAAAATACCTAAATGGCACAAACTGGAGCTGGAAATAAATATAAAAAGGACACTTTAATGGAACTTTCTGTGCTCGAAATGCTTTGATCTTCCACATTTAAGCTTCTGTTTTTGTTAAAGTAGAATACATTGTGGAATAAATATTGCATAAAAAGATTCAATTGATTTAAAAGTATACAGTCATTTTCATCAGTAAGCACCACTTAATGTCCTCCCTGGCATCCACCCTGCTATCTATAACCTTGCACGCTGTGCCAGGAATCATTATGTAATCATTATGTAATACCATAATGGGACTTTTTAGATAACACTGGCTATTTAGCTTTAATATGTGCATTACAGCTTTGTCACTTATCCAAATGCAGAGCAGTTTTCCTGCACCCATGCATAATGGATCTGTAATTGAAATCGTCATGAGCAAGCTAGAGAAAGATCTCACAGGCAGCTTATAACGCAGAGGATCCCCTTCATATGTTTGCCTTTTTTTTCATTATTTCAGATGCCACAGTTGATTGACTATCAAATGTTTGCAGGAAATTGCTTGGTGTAGTGCTTAGTTATTAGTTGATGTCAGTGCTCTCCTCTGGTTATGTTAGCTGATGAGCATTAGCTTTCTAAGAATCAGACTCTGATCAAACTGAAACCCGCTCACCGAGTTTAGTATTGAGGGGAAATTGAAAGGTTATCTTGCCTGGTAAATTTTTGCCAATAGGATGCAAGGATGAGAGGATGCAGTGTACACAACACTGCTACTGATTGGCCTCTGCGAAGAGGAAAAATGCAGTGAATCTTGAGAAGCTGGACTAAATAAATTCTTTATGTCTAACCAACATATACAAGAACATCGTTTATAAGAAAAGAATGGTAAATGGTAAACGGCCTGTATTTGTATAGGTGAAAAAAAATCCAGCTTATATATGAGATTATACTATAAAGATAGTTTGCAGTTAAACTGTTTTTGTGTTCACCACCTACTAGAAATGTATTTTTATAGTCCTTTAGTGTGAAGAAAGCTGTGATTTTACAAAGCTTACGATCTCCTAATTTATTGGTTCAGACATGCATGACAGAATAAACTTTAATATCTTTGGTTTAATTTTCCTCCTGAGGAAAAAGATATATCATGAGGACAAAATTTTAAGACACCTGTTTCTGACTAGATTTGTGTGAAAAAAATGTCTATTTCTGTCTATTTCTTAATTCCGGGATTTAATTAATCAAATACAAGCGATGCTTTGGCCTCAGTGCGTGCATCAGGTTACTGTCACACTAAGACGGGTTTCTCACTCTCATCTTCACACATGCACATTTGTAAAGGACCAATAGTATCACGTTTAAACCACAGATAGCATAAACCAACATGGTGATGTCTGAAACACTCAACTCTATGACTTCAGAAACCAGTGCCTGTCTTTTATACTGTCTGTGAATTAAACTCATTAGGTAAGTTTAATTCCAGGGGTGTGTTTTATTCCAGAACCACGATCTGTTTCTAAACCTAACCTCATTAGTTTTGGTGTAAAAACCAGACCAGCAGCTGAACATGAAAGTAAACAAAACAGCAGGGAGTAAAAACAAAACAAAACAAACTCCTTGAAAAGACTACGGCCAACAAATCACCATCCCTCCCTTATACACTCTAATGTGTCAAGGCACTGACTTCAAAAGACACCTTGTGCGTATCTTTACGATGGTAGCAGAACCTTACAGAACAGAAGTATTTCACACATTAGGATGATAGCACCCTGCACCAAAAGACAGCGTTCAGTCTGGCAAAATTGCTGAAAGAGGGCCTTCATGTATAAGAGAAATCACCTCCTTTCCATTCAGCACCTCAGAAGAGTCTATCCTCAGGTATAGCTCTTCATGGATTTCAAAAGATGCAGATTTCTTTGTAAGAATACATATCTCCGGCATACATTATGGTCTAAAAGCCTTCGCTTTGTTGAGGGTTTAGTTTTCCTTTTTTCTATGAAAGCTGCCCTACTTAAATACTTAAGAGAAATCTGTGCGCAGGAGACATTAAAGAATGATTGGTTGTGCTCGCACAGTTAAGAGCTGTGTAGGTGGACGCACAGCGTATGTGGTGTCGATGCTACGATTAGAGTTGTACCCAGAAGTCTCAGTGTAATCCAGCTGTCCAGGCCTGGAGCTTGGTTGTAACGCTGGCGACTAAACTCAACTGACAGCTCGCTTTGGCTAAAGGAGAATATGCGTTTGTCGTGTCCTTACAGAGGGAAGGACGCACGCACGCAAAGGCAGTACGGTACAGGATGGCAAAGCCCATTTTATGTTCATGCATCAGTTCAGAAAAGAGACGACGTCAAGCGCAGAGGGGGGAGGAGGGGATGGTTGCCATGGCTACAGATTTTGGCTCTCTCTTTATTTCTCTCTCCCTCTTTTTCTCCATGTTTTTTTTTTTTTTTTTTTTTTTTTTTTGTCTCAGTCCATCGACTCCTTGTCCTATCAGTGGGGGTTGGGATAGATGGTTTGGTTTATGAGCTGAATCCTGCAGGCTTGAGCTGTCGGAAGAGCGAGCTGGGAGATAGGGAAGGCTTTACATGGGCTAGGGCTGTTTCATATTGATGGACAGTCGGTCATCCAGACCATCTAAGCCGATCACGTGTACACACAGGAAGCATCACGATTCTATATTCGGTGTAAAAGGTTTGACTGACATGTTCCCTCTCTCTAATGTAATTATTCATTCAGGCCTTTGTGAAGTGTCACTTTGATTACGACCCGTCTCATGATAACCTGATTCCATGTAAGGAGGCGGGGCTTAGCTTCAACAGTGGGGACATTCTGCAGATCTTTAACCAGGAGGACCTCAACTGGTGGCAGGTTAGTACAGCCACATGTGCGTATTTTAGTCACATAAGATGTTTCAATTTGTTAGCCGCTTCATGTGCGTTTCCCCTTCGTAGGCCTGTCATATAGAAGGTGGCAGCGCAGGTCTAATTCCAAGCCAGCTACTTGAGGAGAAGAGGAAGGCTTTTGTGAAGAGAGATCTGGAGCTCGCTACTACAGGTACACCTATTAGCGGTATGCAGCAGAGCAGAGAAGCGCTTCTCATTATGCAGATTCGATACAGGCTCCTCACTGCACAAACACCCCGGCAACAAAGCCAACATCTGTTCCTCTCCATATCATACAAGTGCTTCATCTGGCGCTGTTCGCTCATCCTCCTCTCACCTCTTCAGTCTGCTCCTCAGTCAGAGAGCGCTGATCTGGTAATGAGCATCGGAGTGACTCAGGTGGCCTGATCCAATCTGTTGGTTATTAAGCTGCAGGGTCTGACATTCAAGCGCTACCCCTCCTCGACAAGAAGGCTTGATTGAGGAGCGGTGATAAGACAACGGTCCATAAAATCTGATCAATAATGATCTCTCCTCTCATGAGACGTGGCGTGAAAAGAGGCCGTGTTTCTTTAGATTTGACTGCTCTGCTCTGCTCAGTGGCAACAAAACAGGTGGTGAGTCATAGCCAGCTGCATACCCTTCACTTGTAGAGGAGAGGAAGATGACAGTCCAACTGTACTGCCCTTGGAGCTCAGGAAGGACACAGCTGTCTATCAGCATGTTTTCCACATATACCAGCAGAGAGAGAATGAAACATTTGGAAATTGATACAATAATGTTTATCCACTGATCTATATAGTTGGGACACAATATTTAATAATTAGAACTATAGCTGTTCAGAACAAAGTCACAATTATTTTTTGCCCTACTTTGACAAGGTAAATTTGTCATCAGGATAGTACTGAGTATATGAGTACTCGTGATTCCAAGTATTACTTTCCTTCTAGAAGATACTCTCTCCTATGCCAAATAATCTGCCGCACAGACGGTCAGCAGATCGTGCAGTCACAGGTGTCCCTGGCAGCAGATTGGTTGTATGCAACTAATTAGTATTGGCGCACAGTGCCATCTAGTGGTCTCTGTAAAACCCTCCCATGCTTTACATTTTCATCAGCTCTTGGAGTGTTTTCAGAAGTATTTTGTTAAGTGGTTGAAGGTTTGATGTTGCTTTTCTCTCTGCTCTGTCTCAGGTCCTCTTTGTGCAGGAGTGGTGGGTAAGAAGAAGAAAAAGATGATGTATTTGACCACCAAGAATGCAGGTAACTTTATATGAGCTTTGGGCAAAATGATCCACTACCTTGTGATTTTTTTATTTTATTTTATTTTTTCTTGTCTCAGTTTGACTTATTATTACTTCCTGATCAGAATTTGATCGTCATGAGTTGCGGATCTACGAGGAGGTTGCCAAAGTCCCGCCCTTCAGGAGGAAGACTCTGGTTCTGATCGGAGCTCAGGGTGTCGGCCGTCGTAGCCTGAAGAACAAACTGCTGGTGTCAGATCCCCAACGCTATGGCACCACAATCCCCTGTGAGTAAAGCTATCATCACACGACGCCATACTCACCAGTAAAAGCACAAGCAGGTTTTTGTTGTAGCTGAAGTTGAACCTTTAGTGCAGATCAGTTTAAAAAAAAACCCAAGATGTTTCTGTTTATTGCAATGACCCAGTCACCTCTAGAAAACCAAAGGTGGATGAGAGAGATGGCCAGATGTACTCCTTTATGAGCCGCAGCGAAATGGAATGTGACATCAAAAACGGGCGTTTCCTGGAGCACGGCGAGTATGACGGGAACCTGTATGGCACAAAGATCAGCTCCATACACGATGTGATAGAAACAGGAAAGATCTGCATCCTGGATGTTAACCCACAGGTAGAGGAAACAGCTTTACCTTCTTTATTTGGTTACACTTTAATTTCTCCAGGATAGAACAGCTTGTGGCTGCTGAATTGCTTTCAGTCTTTTCATCAATGTTTATCCAAGAGGATCTCTTAATGATCTGCATCCACTCAGATAATTATTTTTACACATCTTATTAACTAAGTCAGAGGAAGACGCTGCAGGTGTTTTTTTAATGGGATTCTTAGCTTTTCTATTGGATTTGTTTGAGTGTTTTTGCTCATTTGCGGCAAAGGGATGCAGTGATTGTAAAACATCTGTACTGTTTCTGCTTTTCTCTTAAGGCTATTAAAGTCCTGCGGACATCTGAATTCCTGCCCTACGTTGTGTTCATCGAAGCCCCAGACTTTGAGGTCCTCAAAGCTATGAATAGGTCGGCAATTGAGTCAGGAGTTGTCACAAAACAGTTAACAGTAAGTCTGTGCTTTCATTCGTTCTCTACCAAGATCATTAGAGGCCCACAGTAACAAATGAGATGTAGCTGTTGGCTCTATGGTTTGATGCGACCCCTGTGTTGCTGGAAACAGCTCATATCAGTTACTCTGGTGGAGCATTCAAGATCTGACAACATCTGAACCAAAACATTTGATGTGTTCCGGTAATTTTTTGCGCAATGTAGAAATATATATTTAAACTTGTAGCAAAAGTCTTTGCACATTTCCACCCCAAAACACATGTTATTATTTATTTAGTTAAGTTATTTCTTATTTAAACTGACTTTAATGCTTTCTTTATGTGCTCCTTTGGTGCACTCGCTTCCACTGCCGCTGGTATATTTAAATTGCTCACCTGAAGTCCTGACAGGTTCTAAACATTTGAACTGTGTGTGCTGCAATTTCACTTTGGACCTATAATTTGTTCAGAAAGCAAACATCACACTCTGTATCAAATGAATCCTTCATGTTAACAGAGATCATATCTCAAACCTCAGTCTTCGATTGAGTGTCCGAGCCTGAAGGCAGGTTGCCTGAGGTCAGGAGAAACACACCAAGGACACTTGTCATTTTGTGCGAGCACATTTGTCCTCCAGGGTCAGGTCATCAGTGCAGAGGAAGTATCTGAAGCAGGACATGCAGCAGAAACTGTGGTTCACACTGTTCACACAGCAGGAGTTTTCTTCACAATCATTGGTCATTGCCCACTCTACTCACCAGATTGAGACTCTTGTGACTGTCTGCTCTGACAAAATAAAATTTTAGTTGAAAAGTAGCTGTTTGGACACACCTGCATCACACACCAAAATGGGGAAAAGGTCGTAGCATGATTTCCAGAGAGCACTTTAGAAATAGAAACCTCGCTGGAAGCAGCCCAAAGAGGTGACCTTTAAGGAGAAACCGATCAAATTGACTTGAATCAGGTAGAGTTGTAAAAACTTTATGACCATGACTTGTTGTTGCATGGATTTTTGCAGTTTGAAAAATATATATTGGATTTGCTCGCTGTGGGTCGTGAAAGTTCTCTGGTTTCTTAACATTATGTCCACTCCCTTGGTGTCAGTAGCTTTAACAGTGTTTACAATTCTGTCCTTAAAGCACTTCTCCCTGACACACTCCTTTCAGGACTCAGAACTAAAGAGGACGGTGGATGAGAGTGAGCGCATCAAGAGAGCCTATGGACATTACTTTGACCTTTGCATCATAAACGACGGCCTGGAGGCGGCGTTCCGAAGTCTACGGCTTGCGCTGGAGAAACTGTCGACAGAGCACCAGTGGGTGCCTGTCAGCTGGGTTTTCTGATAGTCACCGAGAGCTCGCCAGCAAGGTGCCAAGGTCACAGGCCAAAGGTTGAGGGACGATACATCACTGGTAGCTCCAGAGGGGGGGTGGGGTGGGTTGTTTCCACATGCAGCTATTGGTGGCAGAGGCGTGTGGTGAAGAAGCGGATACACTGCAGAAGACCAGCCTCATGTAGAGCATTGTTTTTTGTACAAAGTTAGTGTTCCTCTGTTGAGCCTAAGGTCAAGTTGTACTTTATTTGTCAGAACTGGAATAAAGCTCTATTGATGTTTGTAAAGAAGGACTTAGAGGTAATTATGAGGTTCAGTGCAATAGTGCGAGTGAGTGTGCGTGTGTTATCATAAATGTGGATATAGACTTAGAGTAATCCATATGTTTTGCAAGTAACAGTGCTATGTTGGAGGTTTTCCTTGAAGGACATTTAACGTTTTAGCCTTTGAATCTTAAATACTTTATGTAGTGTAATGTTTACATTGGATCGGTAGGACAGATTGGTTAAGGATAAAAGATACCAAATGTCATATTTGTATCAAATTCTCTATATTTTATTTGATCATACAGTATGATTGTATGTGTTCAGACCTGTGCGTAATCTCGTTTGTGTCCACAGATTTGAAAACTGAACAGCAATAGATCATTTTGAAGATACATGCAATACACACGAGATACCCTAATGTGCACACACACACTCTCATATATATATATATGTATATGTATACAGAAACAGAGTGAGACCTTCTGCAGTATTCCTGAAGTCTCAGTTTGTTTTATTTGCTTTTCAATGTTGAATACGTTGAACATTTCCTGTCCCGTGCTGGTAAAGCTCTAGTTTGTTTGACAGTTAAAGGATCCAGCCAGTGGATCACAGCGTGTCACTTCTGTCTGCTTGATTCTGTCGGACTTGTATTTGTAGCACTGAGAACACTTAAGCTCTATTAAGAAAAAGAAAGAAAAATACCTGACGAAGTAGCCTGTATGCACTGATTGTGTAATGAAGGCGAACGTGTAACCTAACATTGCTGGTTGGCTAGTTGATGGAAGTTTTTTTGTTATTTTGATGTACAAACAGTAAAAATATTTATCAGTGGCTTCGATTTAATGCTTACTTTTGCCTTAACATGGTTGAAAAGCCAAGGAAACGCTATATTTTTTCATCATGTAACATTTCACTTCTATCACTGTACATGTTACTCAGAAAATTAAAAAAAAATTCTGGCAACGTATTCATTGTTTATGTTATTTTTCCTTCAACCTGTACGTACTGTATTGTAATAAAGAGTATATAATGCAACATATAGAAATACATGGTGCTTTTATGGTTCTACCAGGGATCTACTACACTGTAGTCTGAATCTTCCTGTAACGACTATTAAAAATTGAAATAGAGAATATGCATAGTGCATAATCATTTTTAAACTTCAAGTTATATTCAATAAAAGAGAAAACAACACTGTTTTAAATGCATATATGAGACATAATACATTCTGCTGTTGTTGACAGTTCAAGTCGAGTGTAATCTGTGTGACCTCTGAGGATTTGGGTGAGCAGAATTATTGCCCGAGGATGATGGGGTTGGTTGTTGATGTCCAGTTGGTGTTGTCCAGTAATGAGGTGCCAGAGGCAGCATTATTGGATACATGTCATAGGCAGGCGGTGGGCTACTTGGGCAGACACCTATGAGCCTGGGATCAAACTGTAGGAAAGTAGAGTTCAAAGTTAGACTGTCCGTACACAGTTCAGTTTGAATTTATGGCACAGTGTTTAATTGCATTGCCTGTAAAGCTTTTTCCCAGCTTTTCCCAACACTCAGTAAGCTTTAGATTAGTTCAATCACTGGAAACATCTGGAAATGGGAAACGATTGTGTGCAGCCAAGAAGCAGTTCTGTACACAAGCTTGTTTTATGTTTTAGTTTTTGCAGTGATTAAGCCAACATAAATAAACCAGCGGTTCACTGGTGAGTTTAACAGCAACTGCTAAATGAGCCTAAATACTAACAAAAAGCATAGCATCATAACGTAATGATGTGTCTCCCTTTACATAATGCTTTATGTGAGCATATAGGAACAGTTACTATATGAGACTTGAAGTACTGACTTTAAGTTGAAGGTCTACCTGTAGTCACTCTATTATTGATGTGTTTGTCAGCAGCCTATAGAAGAAGCAGACAGTATCTCCCTTTGTGCTGCACTGAGTTTTAACAGATCGCACCTGTCATCCCATAAAAATGACACTTAGTACAACTGTAGGTAAAAAAAATAAAAACAAAGTTGATTTTACAGAATTTTTACATATGACACACCAATATGAAAACTTGATTTTAAGCCTCATTCTAATATTATAGTAGCATGAGCTTACCGTATTTCAAAATGCAAACATACAGAAAGTGTCATGACCTGTCGCTTGTTATAAAAGATAATATGTCACTTAGGGAGGTGCAGTGTGAAGAGCTTTTACTGCAATATGGTCTTTCTTAAAGACACAGCAACACAGGACTGAATAAAACCATTGTAAATTAAAGCTTTTAACCGCCATTTATAAACCTGTCATATCTTATACAGGAATACATATTTTTAATGGTGCAATGCATCGTGGTCATAGTGTTTCCCTTCACATAGCTATCACAGATAATCTAAGATATCCTCATACAATTAATTTATGGTTTCTCATCATTTTTATGCAATAAATAAATAAATAAATAAATAAATGTTAGAAAGACTGTTACTTCTAACACAATACATTTTGCAGTATTGAGAGGAAAATTCTGTTTGCATAGATGATGTTTACCATTTACTAATATCATTCTAACGCCAAAAAACCCACACATGAACAGGTGAGTCTGTAACTGACCAATATCCTTGCCAGACTGATTGCCCAATCCCTCTGTTGGAATATATTAGTTTTATTTGTAGTGTTTACATGTTAACACCTGTTAAATGACATTATCTGGTTTTCTTTTAATCCCTTTTTCTTGTGGCGGTTGAACTATTAAATGCAAGAGATGTGGACTGTGACATACCAAGTGATGGCCCGTCGTGGCAGATGAACAGGAGCCATTTATCTTAAATATGTCATCTAGGAAGTGACATTCAAAATTTTCTGGGGGAGCAACAGATGTTTAAAAACCCCATTAACCAGAAATCAGTGATGTGAACAACATAAACCTCGCTCAGCAGTAGAATGACAGTTAGTGGTGCCGCGCTAAAATCTCTGGCTTTAGAGACAGCTCCTGCTTATAAAGAAATGTAATCACAATAATGATAATAAAAATTGTAAAATACTATCCAAGAGTAACAAAGTGCATCACTCAAATGCACAATATTGAAAAAATACAAAAGCTTGAAGACCAAAAAAAATTATTTTAACTAAAAATATAAATTAGGGAAATATTTCACATATTCTGAGAATATCTCATTCTAGATAATAATAATAATAATAATAATAACGTAAATGCATGAGTTTGTTGTGCATTTTTTAATGGGAGCTGTTTTGTCTCTGTCTAAATTTGCTTGGTCGTAACATGTAGGACTTATTCGACTGTAGACCCCTGAGTAACCTGATAAATTACTGCTGAGTGGAGAGCAAAGTGATCACCATCAGAAACAAAAAGCTTAAAATTAGTCAGAAACATTTAAACCACTGTACACCCTGATAGAACAAAGAATGTGTATTAAATATCACTGTATTTAAAGCTGAACGTCAGGTACAAAGGTGGAGCCATGTCAGCTGTTAATAAGATAATTATTAACTTAATTATTAAGATGATGTGTTTTTTTTTCTCAAAGATTTATTTATTGCTTTTCCAACAACATTTTAACCAACAGGAAGACAGACTTCAAATAAAATAGAGGAGGAAATTAATAAAAAGAATTGAGTGTATAATAATGTATGTACATCGTGTATGAACAGTGTTGGGGAAACACATAGATATAGTTACACATACTCTCCCATGTAGATCATTCAGATATTATTCCAGAAAAAAAAATTATATATAGATAAGTAAAATAAAATAAAACAAAGCAAAACAACCCCCCCCCCAAAAAAAGAAATAAATAAATAAAATAAACAGAAAAAACAAGGGGAAGAGACAGTGCTCCATAACACAGTGAGACAATAGGTTTAAGTGCATTATTCCAGGGCTTCGGGCTGAAGTTTAGTCCAAGGGTGTCAAGTTAGTTAGAGAGGCAACAACCTAACGGTTGCAACAATAAGCTGTGTCCTCTTCAGTTCCAGTCCATTTAATAAGATGATGTGTAACTCAAATAGAAACACTCTCAGTACTGTGATGCTGTCTGTGAATATTGCTCTGTCATAATGCCTTGACTTTTATATATGTACGTATATAAATTAAACAGTCATCCTTGGTCTTCCTTTGAAAAACATCAGGTCAGTTTTTTTAAATGTGAATTTGTTGTGAAGCAGGATTATTACAATTAAACAGCAAAAACAAAAAAAAACTACAAGAAAACTTTTCACCAAAACATATTTTACGTGTAAGTGCATTAGTGCATTTGAGCAAATTCGAAACGAACTATGTCAATACAGGATTCTTTCTCCCACAATGTGGAATTACAACATTTAATCTAAAACAGATACCGAATGTCCCGAATGAAACTTATGACCACATACATGCTCATATTTTGGAAAGGATGGAAGAAGGCATAAATGGTTATGGGCTGAGTTAGGGTGATGATGGTGAACTGATGTAGGGTGGTGGTGCTGGTAGTAGTAGTGATGGTAGTGATGGTAGTGGTGGTGGCGGCGCTGGTGACTGGTTGAGGCAGGGTGGTGGGTTGATGTAGGGTGGTGGTGAAGGTGGGTTGATGTAGGGTGGTGGTTCAAGCTGAAAAACAGGACACATTTGATGAAGGAGCGTGCTTATTACTGGATTAAGAATAGACTCAGTGAGCAACATGAGCATCATCATTGTCATCATCATCATCATGACGTCATAAATGCATGAATACTTACTATGTATGGAGGAGGAGGACTGTCATTTCTTAAGTTGTACACAGGAGGCTGAAAATACAGTTCGTAAATGTGAATTACTTCCTCCTCGTCCCGCTGCTGCTCGTCCAGTATAGGGATCGTGTACACAGCGGGAGAATTATTGTGACTAGGTGAGCAGTATTGTCCTGGTTCTCTATTATAAATTAGGCAACAAAATATGCACACAAGGACGAGGACAATCAACCCAGGAACCCTGGGAAGAGAAAGGCAACGTAATCATTAACTAACATTAATAAAATGAGGTGTTTGTATCAATCTTGCCCTGGAAAGAAATACTTACAAAAAAATAAGAAAGTCCATCAGATTTTTCTTTAAACCTAAGTAAGGTTTAAGAAAAAAGAGCACTTGTCAAAAAATAAATACATTTTCAATCTCATTTTTAACTTTATGAACTTAACTCTTCTTTATGGATGTTATGCAATCAGGTGTTCACTATCTAAGTGTTACTAAGGAGAGGTTCAAAGGTAGATTTTTATCTTCTTCTACTGCCAGACTACAACAAAAAAGAAACCTGGAAATACTTTATATAATATGGCCTACAACTTAAGGTATAATTTCCCTGTAACTAGAAGGAATTTAATGTATTTTACTTAAAATTACAATGAAATACATTTACCTACAAATACTTAAAGCTGGGTACAGGAAGCACTCATTTCCTGTATTTAGAAAGTTATGTTTAAACAGTGATGACTTGGCTCTATCATTATATGGTCACATAGGCATGTAAAAGAACAGCTGACTTAGAGAACATCCATCATGCACATCAACATATTGAGTATTAAATAAAAATGTAAAAAGGCAATTCAACGCCCCATGAAATAAGGCGTGAGTATAGTGTTTGCTATTCCACAAAATGACAATGAAATTTTACACTACTTTAAATTACTTATGCAGTACATACATTTATTTACCGTAACATTTATTTACCATATAATTTCTTTGTTTCCTGTAAAAACCTGAGTTGTTGCCCGCCTATTTTATTCTGTTATTCCTACCTTTAAGCATTTGAAGCTTGATATAATTACATTATGATTTAAAATAAAAAACACTGATTTAGTTACAGGAGAATTACACCTTAGTCACAGCACATATTATAAACTCTTGGCGATGGTTGTTTAAGGTAAAGCTAATCAACATTTACGTTAAAACTTCATTTAACACAAACGTTTAATTGTTGCTAACACACTTTATATCACACCTCGGTACAAAATTAAACCTCAACAAAATTTGGATCAAACAAAGTGGAGGACAATTACAAAACATTTATTTTTCATTTTGAATGACATGTAATGACACAGGCTGAGTGTGGCTTCTCCTCGTGATATGGGCCTCGCTAAACAAAATCCATTACTAATAGATTCATCAAATTATTTCCATTTTTAAAATAAAGCTTACCTTCAGCTATATGTAGGTTAAGCAGAATGTTGACTTATATCAATGTACAGCCTTGTTTAAGAAGCAGAAATCACCTAGATTGGAGCTATTGACGCAACTTATCATCAGTTATGCTCTTGCTACACAGTATATTGACAGCTGCGCTGGGCTAAAGTCCACTGCCATTAAAGGTAACAATATGCAGGTGTAATAAGGAAAGGAAATCACATTTTGGGGTGGGGGGGATAAGCAGACAAGGGAGAGCAAGAATCCCTGTTTCAGCTTGTTTTTAAGGAATGCAGTCGAGGTGTTGTTGAGACATGTTGGAGGAATCTGTAGAGCGGCTGTCTGTACCAACAGAACTGCCATTCAACAGGCCGTAAACCACTGCAAGCTCTCAAGCTAAAAAACGAAACAAAATGAATGTTGATCTCACGTCCTTGTTCACAGTCTGAGTAACTGCAAGTAATATGAGAAGTTATTCTACCAAGTACAAGACACACTGTAATGTTACAGTCTTAGGGGAGGTGGGGGCGGCGGTGGCGGCACATTAACAGAGGTGCCAGTGTTGAGATGTGGTGCTGACAGAAGAGGAGGCGGAGGAGGAAGAGGGGAACCTGCAGATACGGGACGAGGTGGCGACGGGAAGGTGCTTGACGGGCTTATAGCTGGTGGAGGGGGAGGTGAAGGGGGAGGCGGGGGGAGATCTGTGAGCGAGGGGAAGGTGGGCGGAGGGGGGAGGTCAGTGTCCATGGAGAAAGAGGGAGGCGGCGGGGGAGCAGGCAGGTCGGGGTCCAAACAGGCTGAAGAGGCCGGAGGAGGAGGAGGCAGGCTGTTGTTGGTGGGGACTGAGGGTGGTGGCACAGCGATGCCGTGACTGGAGCTGTAGACAAGACATAAACACCATGAGCACTACTGATAACCTGACAGCGAAACTGTGTTTTATAATGGAACAGTCCACATTTGTGAAATAAAGACATTTAGAAGAAGTTGGAAACATGAATGCCACTCATGACCATGAAGGAGACTAGTGCTGGTGCACTGGTGCTCACAGAGACCACTCACACTCACACCCAGGACCTCACAGTGAACCCAGGACATTGCTGCTGTGATGTGACAGTGCTAACGACCCCACAAACATACCACCTTTTTCCATATCATAATAGTTAATTTTCATTAAGTTAAGGGTGTTAATTAAAACAATTATGTCAGTGTTTCCATAAAAAACTAGCCACAAAGAGGAAGGGTCTACGTACAAAGAGGTGTCTGCAGCGCTCTGTATGCTGTCTGCAGTTCCTGCTCTCTTTCTGGGCGCTTCAGTGACCTGTGGAGTGAAGAAAAATGAAGGCCACAGAACTTCTCCACATATAACATGTACCATACCGGGAAAACAGAGATGATTTTTCTATAAAGCTTTCATCTAATAAGAAGGAAGACAAGCCTATCAGATTTTTCTTTACCTGAAAACTGTGTCCTATGTTGTCCAGTGTGAAGTACGAGATTGGCTCCCTTGAGTAGGCTTCCTTAGGCTCCTTGCCTGAAGCTGGTGGGGTCATAGGCTTGGAAAAAGTCTTATTTTTGGGGGTAGTGAACACACCGATCTCTCTCCTGGCCACCTTTTCACAGTGGATAGCTGCATCCTGCAAAGCACAGTAGAAACAGCTTCAGTCAGAAAGATGCAAAAACTCTCAATCACATCACTTGTTCCTCTGAGAACCTCTGACAAAGTTACTCTGTGGCTTTAAGCAGAAATGTTACATTGTAAATGACCAGTTTCACATACATGCAGCTAGCACTGTACTAAAAATATATGGCTATTTACCAGTGACAGCAGGTTGATGGAGGACTCCATGTCTTTTATCTGCCTGGCCTGTAAGTCCAGCAGTCTCAGCACAGAGCTGGCCACATTGTTAATCTGATAGGTCACACTGGCCAGCGACTGGTTCACCAAAACCTTGATCTCTTCAACCGCCTTGGATTGATCTTCTGCCTGAATTGTTTAAAAATTAATTAAAATGAAGATGATGATGATGATGATTATAAAAGATCTAAACATGCAAACCTATGAAAACTGTTTTGTTTATATAGCCCTTGTGGCCCTTTTTTGGGAGTGGGGGCATTACTCACCTGAACATAATTGTTATCGCAGTAATCTGCCACTCGGTGGAGGTTGCTGCAGTTATCAACAAGGTCCTTCCTGGCAGCCGGCGCCTCTTGTAATATCTGAGTAATAAGTTCCGAACAATTCTTTTCCTCCGTCATTTCTCCCATGGGTGTCGCTGAAAAAAAGCCTCGTAAAACCTTTAAGTGTACTTGTTAGTATCTGATGAAGATGGAAAAAGTTTTCTGGAAAGAGGCAGCCGAGGCTGGGGAATGTGAGGTCGGTGGGGAACGCGGAAAAATACTGCAGGGTACAGAATTTAGAGCAGCTGGTCCCAGGGCAGGGCTAACAAGTGAGGTCTCGACTAGGACTGCTTAAGCAACATCTGTCTCGCGAGAAACAAACAAACAAACAAAAAAACACACCATTTTTTACATTTATTTTTTGGTGGGGTTAATGTTTTACACGTCCCATAGTTTGCTTGATAAAATAATTTAAAATAATTTTGCAGGTTTTAAGGAGCCCGGATGAAAGTCACTTGTATTATTCGTTAAGTCCACTAGAGGTCAGTGTAGTCTAAATAAAATAACTCAAGGTCTGTCGACGGCGGTTGCCCTCTGCAGTGATAACAACGGTGGGGGTGAGGATGATGATCGTCGCTCCACACGTTTGGATGCAATCTGTGGAAAGCAGGTATTTTTTTAATGATAAATTCAGGTAAGTATAACCAGAGAGATGATGACTTTTGTAATTAGGTTCTTACATAATTGCCAAACGCTTCGCCAAGTTTAAATACATTGCATTGTTTTACATATCCTGTATAAACACATTCAATTCCCCAACATCCTTCTTTGAGTTCTGGGTAAAAGTTCACAAGTCCCTGACTCCAGGTTTCCAACAACTTTGCGTTGGTTTACATGCTTATGCCCTTTTTGGGGCCATGCGATAAACCACAAGAAGAACTGACCTTAACTCCAGTTATTTTGAGTTTGATTACAGCCTTTTATCTAAACAGTAAAGAGAGAGAGTATGAATCATCATAATACTGCAAGATATATGTAAAAACCTTATGTTGTCTTGTTCTGATCACCCATTCACTTCAAATTATTTCTGACACGTCACTTGAAATATTTCCTACTACTGGATTCACTGCTTTAACATTTGTAGACGATCCCTAGAGGCATCATAAGAATCCCCTGACTTTCCCCTAGTGGTACCATGAGTTTGACATTTGGACTGTATTTGAATCTTAATCACGATTACCTACCATGGCGCTTGATACAGTTCCCTGGAGTTCATTGAGGAAAGCTGCAGACCAGCTACTGAGTTAATAAAAACAAAAAAATTACAGTTAACAAGAAACATCAAGAGGCTGTGGAAAGGTGCGTCTGTACCAGGAGCATTTGCTTTACTGCCACCAACACAGGGATGGTTCTAATTTGACAAAACAGCTCTGTGATAATCGAGCTTTCTTGCTGCTAAGGTCTTGTGAGGAGACCCTGACAGACGTAGTTAGAAACCCTTTTGGATGTGGTTCCATGCAGCTTCAAGCCCTAATCACACTTTTATCCTGAAGTAGGAGCCATCGCAAAATAAATGTATTCTTTCTTTATCATTATTTTAACTGGCATCTGCTTTTTTCAGTCTTTCACAGCACATGAGATTATAAATTGAACTATAAACATTTACGGTACTGAAGTTAAAATGATTAATTGTCCCAGAGATATCTTCTTCTTTTTTTTTATCTGGTTATAAATTTCTTTATCTTTTAACTTGAGCCTAGAATTCAAGTCATGCTTATGTTTGGCTAGTATAATAGATTTTTGCCACAGTGTGTACAGTTATCAGTTTAGCTGATATTACAGAGTTATTAGGAGCAGTGGTGACTGTTAAGACGTTTTTGATAACTTTATTTCTTTATTGGATATTTGTTTCACAAGACTAATATTCAGCGCAATATCAAAGCTATCATATGATTAATGAACTCCATCTTTATCATTTAATTTATTTTAATTTGTCAGACATTTGATCTTATTCCTATCCTTAGCTTGACTTGAGTCTTAAAGGCTATATTTTAATTGATATGTAAATTCCCTCCAAATTTGTTTGATTTTCTGTGTTTCTGCACTCTTTGAAAGGACTTAAAAAAGTAACACAGAAACGTGTTGTCACATGTGCAACACCTTTTGCGTGAATTTTGACGCAACATGTGTAAAAAATGCTTAAAATTACCTTCAAACAACTTTCAAAATAAACACGTGTGTGACAAATCTGACACAACGTGTGTTGTCCCTGAGCTGATGCAACACGTGTTAGCACTTAATGTGTTGTTGTTAATACATCTGTAAGAGTGCAGGACGGGCTTTTTAAGGCTGGCTTTCATAAGCACTATACAAAGAACATTTCTTCCTCTTCTTTTTATTTGGTTATTATATTTGGCAGCGTTTGTGTGCATGCGTGCCATCATTCTGTCTGTAACCACAATAACTTTGAATGATGTTTTGAATGAATTCTGATAAAACGTTTAGGGAAGTAGAGTTAACCATCAAATAAAATTTGCTGACGGACGTGGGTTACTGACCTGGCAACCTGGCTGCCCCTGGGTGGGTCCGGGATGGGCGTGAGGTTCTGGGGGCGCTCCGTCTCTGGGCTGGGGCCCGGGCCGGGCCTCGGGGGCTTGGGTCCTGGTTGGTGTGTTGCCGGGGTTGTGGGCGGGTGGGTGCATGGGGGCCCGGCCCTGGAGCAGGGTGCCGCCGGTGCGTCGAGCCGCCTGGGGGGCTCTTCAACTGGTGGGGGGGATGGTCACATCTTGCAGGAGCTTTCTTCTCTTCAGGAACTCTCTGCAGGAGGGGGAGATACAGGAGAGGTGGAGGAAGATCTCAGCCTGGGCGTTTACCGTCTTATGTAGTCTGGAAGATGTGTGGATGGTGGGGTGGGTGCAGTTTTCTCTGTGGTGGGGTTGGGTGGACTGTCCAGGGCTCTGTGGAGCCAGAGGGCGCTACTGCACTGGGCCCCGGTCTGATGGGCCTGGGCCCCCTTTCCCTGGCGGGTCGCGAAGGGTGGGAGTGCCTACTGGGGTCAGCGGGGGAGCTGGCCCCAGGGAGGGGTTACCTGCCCCTCCCTTCCTTCCCTCCCCATCTCCAGCTGCCTCCCTCTTCCCGCTCCTCCACAACCACCCACACATGCAGGGCCTTGGAGTGGGGGTATGTCACCAGGGTGCAGAGGAGGCTACCCCCCCCCCCCTGTCCCCTTCTGGCTGCCTCTGCCTCAATTTTATCCCACAACTTAGACATTCACATTATTCACACTCTCATTACACATACATATAGGATCTTGGGGGTGGGCACAATTACGGAGTCCAAATTACCATCAGGGTGTATACCTCACCCCTGACGTCGTTGCCCACCTCTCAATTTTAAATACACTTAGTCATTGAGGGCTAGCAGGAGGGACTATGCGCTTACCTGCTGCTCCTTGGCAGGTAGCTCCATGCCCTCCTGGGTTTTAATTGCACCTTAGAACACATATGCATCAACACTACAATGAGCGGGTGGAGGGAGGTTTGGAGTCTTCTCCCACCCCCATTCTCTGCGGCCTGCTGGAGCGGGAGGGCTAGTAGGAGGAGTTGGCCGTCCGACTGCGGTCTGGGGTGTGGGGCCTCCCTGCTGCTGCGGAGTCGGGGTGGTCTGCCTCTCCCCACCGCAGGGAAAAGGGTAACACCACCTGGGTCTGGGTGCAATTCCCCCCTCCAGGGGCAAGGGTACCTAGACCCGGTTGGTAGAGTACGCTTGGGGAGTGTGATTGTGTGTACAGCGTCTCTTTATGTCTGTCTCCACGTTGGTTGAGTGTGGAGTAAGTGCATATGAGAGCATGAGGGTGGGAATGGATGTTTGTGTCTGTGTGTGCCTGTATGTCTGTGTCTATATGTCAGGTTGGGTATCAGACGCCACCTCTCTGGGGACACCTCAGGCCCTCCAAGGTTTGGAGGCCTATCTCCACCCACCACCACTTCCCCTGCCGGTGGCGGACTCCCTCAGGTGTCGGTGTGTTGGTGGTTCTTTGTGTCTGGGGGTGGGCGTCCGGGTACACACCGGCTCACTCCTTGGCGGCCGCTTGTCGGGGCCTGGGGCCTGGGGCTCGCTCGGGCCCCTTTGGAGGTGGGGTGCCCCCGGCCTCTCGGCCTGGGGCTCGGTCACTCAGGCACAGCTGGGGGCCGGCGGAGCTCACGGGCGCGTCACTGCAACTCCCCCTGACTTCTGCTCCGCGGCTGCTGGGCGAGCCCTCATCTGGGACTCTCCTCAGCTCTTACTGGAACAGTGGCGCGGCTGCCCCTCTGTTGGTCTTCCATGGTCTCTTGTGTTCTGGGGGCCTCTGGATGTCTGGAGTTTTGATCTCCTCCATACCCGCTTCACACCCTGGAGGACGGGGCTGTGGCCCCCCCACACTCCCTAGCAGATCATTACATGGAGAAACCTTTGGAATGCAAGCATGCTGATCCACACAGGTATGCACACATGGGTATTCACAGACGCGGACTAAAGCTTTCTTGGCTGCTGCCTCAAAGCACACTGTGCGCTGTCTATCTTGCGTGCTGCACAATATCGTTTATTATTTAGTAAATATTGATATCTATGACTAGCTAGTTTATTGTGATGGTGCTTTGTTTTCTCTATTATTATGTTACTCTTTGTTGTTTGCTGTCTCCTCTGTTTGTTTTTTTTGTTTGTTTTTTTTTTTTTTTTTTTTCTCCATACAGGTGACCCAGGAGTTCTTTTTTTTTTTTTCTCTCTCTTCCCCCCCCCTTCTCACCGTCTCTTCTCCCCTTTGGTTTTCTTTCTTTCTCTCCCCCTCTTTCTCTCATTCATTCCCCCTGTCCTATTTATTAAAAAAAAAAAAAAAAAAAAATGACAAAGGATGAACTGAAGCTCTGCCATCACGTAATGTCGCATACTGCTGTTTCTGATGTCATTTAGAAAAAAGAAAAAAAAAAAAAAAAAAAGAAAAAAAAAAAAAAGAAACCCTTTTGGATGTGGTTCCATGCAGCTTCAAGCCCTAATCACACTTTTATCCTGAAGTAGGAGCCATCGCAAAATAAATGTATTCTTTCTTTATCATTATTTTAACTGGCATCTGCTTTTTTCAGTCTTTCACAGCACATGAGATTATAAATTGAACTATAAACATTTACGGTACTGAAGTTAAAATGATTAATTGTCCCAGAGATATCTTCTTCTTTTTTTTTTATCTGGTTATAAATTTCTTTATCTTTTAACTTGAGCCTAGAATTCAAGTCATGCTTATGTTTGGCTAGTATAATAGATTTTTGCCACAGTGTGTACAGTTATCAGTTTAGCTGATATTACAGAGTTATTAGGAGCAGTGGTGACTGTTAAGACGTTTTTGATAACTTTATTTCTTTATTGGATATTTGTTTCACAAGACTAATATTCAGCGCAATATCAAAGCTATCATATGATTAATGAACTCCATCTTTATCATTTAATTTATTTTAATTTGTCAGACATTTGATCTTATTCCTATCCTTAGCTTGACTTGAGTCTTAAAGGCTATATTTTAATTGATATGTAAATTCCCTCCAAATTTGTTTGATTTTCTGTGTTTCTGCACTCTTTGAAAGGACTTAAAAAAGTAACACAGAAACGTGTTGTCACATGTGCAACACCTTTTGCGTGAATTTTGACGCAACATGTGTAAAAAATGCTTAAAATTACCTTCAAACAACTTTCAAAATAAACACGTGTGTGACAAATCTGACACAACGTGTGTTGTCCCTGAGCTGATGCAACACGTGTTAGCACTTAATGTGTTGTTGTTAATACATCTGTAAGAGTGCAGGACGGGCTTTTTAAGGCTGGCTTTCATAAGCACTATACAAAGAACATTTCTTCCTCTTCTTTTTATTTGGTTATTATATTTGGCAGCGTTTGTGTGCATGCGTGCCATCATTCTGTCTGTAACCACAATAACTTTGAATGATGTTTTGAATGAATTCTGATAAAACGTTTAGGGAAGTAGAGTTAACCATCAAATAAAATTTGCCTTACATCCAGTAAAGTCTACAAGGTCAGCTCATGTATTGGTGGGAAATTGACAAAAAGCCTCAGAAGTTTAGTGTTCATTGGGAATATATAGAAAGCAGATTTAAAATATGTCCCATTTGACCTCTGACCTGTCTTTGGAAGCCAATAGAATGACCTGAACATAAAGGCATTTGAGGGAATTCTGAAAATCACATTACAATAACAGGTTACAGTCAGGCATAACATTTCAAATATGTGTGCAGTGTTTCTGAATAAGTCTAATTTTTAATAAAATAAAATAGACTGATGATCAAAACCTTTTTTTGCTTGCTAGCATTACTAAACATTTAAACCCATTTACTAAACAGTGAAATGAATGCTACAAATGCATTATATGAACAAAAATACAAATAATAAAAATAATTATACTTAAAATAATGTCAGGTATAATACAATTGGTTTCAACAGGGCAAATAACAAAGGTCAGATTTTTTAGGCTTTATCTTCAGTTGAGCAGATCTTTCATTTCTTTTGTTTTATTTTTATTGATCGTTTGATGAATGCCAACACCAGTTCTGCAAATTGTGCCTTGTGCTGCAGCAGCACTTTATCTAAGCTCCCCAGTCATGACAAGCAGTAGTGATCCAACACACTATGCCAAGACAAGAAGTTGTGGGCTCACAACATAACATACTACAGAGCAGCCGAGGAAAGGGAAAACACTCTATACTTACCTTTCTGCACTCTCACTGACCTCAGACATTATGTCAACTTAAATGCACAACTGTGGTGTTTTAACCTGTTCATTAATGGTTGTGACTGTGCTTCTTTAGTCCTCTCGGTACTGGAAAAAGAAAAGGTATGTGTGAAGAGTGTTAAGTAATGAACAAGTTTGCTACTTTAGCTTTGACCATCTGATAAGATCTGAACTGTTGCTTTTATCAGTGAACCCCAACCCACTGCAAATGAGTAGTATTCAAATCTAAGTCCAACGTCCATATCGGTCAGGACAGCACAAACTGCTGTTTTATGGTCTTGTTTACACCGTGAAACTATTCAAGTGTGAAGCTGTTTATTTTTTAAAATGGAATTGCTTGTAGTCCCTCAAAATACATCCCATTCACTAGAGGGCATGGAAAAATATATTCTTGGTCATTTTAATTAAATATCAAAGAACCTGGTAGAAGCAAGCCAGGTTCAAATGTGTAGAGCAATGCTGGGACTAATATAACATCAACAAACCCGAAGAAGAAGTCATATAGTTTAGGTTTGTAATAATTGCAAGAAAAGTGAAATCGAGCCTCTTGAACTGAACAAATCTACGGTCCCTGGCGCTGGTTCATGCTGCATACTTATTTGAACAGAAGCAAAAATTTTAAAAATAAATGTTCTGTTGACATTCTATGCCTGGGTGTATTCATGAGGGTTGAAGAAACAGTTTCCATAACATTTAAAAATATTTTCAATTTGACGTTGTTTATATGGAGCAGTGTTCTCCTCCGGTGCCTTTTTTTGGGCTATTTTTACTTCTGTTGGCATGTTATCGCTACCAGCTGTTGAAACCATTGCCTGGATGTGGTTCATGTTGCACTCAAGGATTTTTTTTGTGCAACATTGCTCCGATTAATGCCCTGCTTTGATACTTCTATGAATCTTAATGAAAGGTTATTTTGGCTGGGCCCTTGTTTCCCATGGGGCTGCAGCAGTAGATAGACAACCATGTCTGATTTTTATAACAGATGCTCTTCATGACGCAGCGCTCCTATTTATCTCTGCTTGGGACTGGTACTAGGAGTAAACTAGCCTGAAATCCCCCTGATGCTTTTTTTTGAGTCATGAACTGGAGATCTCCCATTATTCACTTCTTCTGCTTCACTCTCCATGTGTTTATACACTACTTTGCATTTAATCATTAGTTATTAATAATCCCTGGCTCTCTTCCACAGTGTGTTTTCTGTCCTATCTCCCTCCCCTCTTCCCTTCACCAATCATTGCAGATGGCTTCAGCAGAAACTCGAGCCTGATTATGCTGAAGGCTTCTTCCTGTTAAAAGGGAGTTTTACCTCCCCGCTGTTGCCAAGTGCTCGCTGATAGTGAGTTGTTTGATAGTTGGGGTTCTCTCTGTATTATTGTGGGGTCTTTACCTTACAATAAAACGTAATTACTGTTGATTACTGTTGTTTTGATTTGGTGCTATATAAATAAAATGTAATTGAATGCGTTAACCACTACATCACTGTGAAAATTTGCTGACCATTAAAAAAAAAAAAGAGTTCCTTTTAATGCCAGGATTACACCTACCAAGTTTGGATCAACTGTCTTTGAGACAGATGAAAGAATAACAGACGTATAGAGATTCCTTTATTCATCAATAAGAATAAGTCAGACAAATGTTGATTCATCTGGAATAATAATAATAATACAGATGCCTAAATATAGTTTAGGTTGTTGTAATTGTAAGTGAAGAAACTCCATCCTTGTTTGGCTTAATGTCATCCTATACGCTGCCATACCTGCCTGCATACACTGATACACACATACAGCCCAGCAGCTGACATTTCCAACATATAGCTGCAGGGCCGGCCCGTGGCATAGGCCGTATAGGCAAATGCTAAGGGCGCCGTCCATCAGGGGGCGCCACGCCAGTGCCATAAATGTTGAAAAAAAAAAAAAGTTGGTACTATTATTTCTAAATACAAAAAATAATCCCACGTTAATTAAAATGCAAAGTAAAGCTTATTTAATAGAAACATTATTTGTTACAACATTATGCCCCCCCTCCCCGCACGGTGCGCCCCCTCCCTTCCCGTATCATGGTTCCTTTTGGACGTCACCACATCAAAAAATCAACACAAGATGTCAAAAAGGCCAAAACTGTCAGGTGCCCAGGGAAGAAAAAAGAGAGAAGAAGAGGAGGAGAAACGAGAAAAAGACAGAGGTAGGTAACGTTAGCCTACATGAAATTATTTGTCTGAATGTGATAGTAACCTAAATTTTTAGGATTAAGCTAATGTTACATGATTCGCTAATTGCTAATCAATAAATAGCTAGTTAACTGTTTTAACGTCAGTTAATATTGTGGAGGGGGCTAAATTGTTATGGAAAATAATAATGTAACGTTAGGTAATTACAGTACTCCCACCTTTCCCACCATTCCTCATTTGTATTCATCTTTTAAGCAGGTGTTTTTTGTTTACATTGTTATTGCCTTCTGGTTAGCTAACGTTTACCCTGCAGGTAATAGTCACTTTTCCACCCCTGTATATATTATAGTTGTAAGCCTAGTTGTTAAAGTGCACATCATTAATGTTAATTAAGCAATATCACATGAGAGGGAATGCTGTTTTTTAATATGAGCACTGCTGTGATTCGGTCAAAGATAATCATAACATAACATTCTCATATGATTTTATACTTTTACTTTGCATTCTGCTATTCAGCATTTCACTGTAATGATGACAATAAATTGAATCTAATCTAATTTGCATAAGAGTTAACATCATACATATATCTCTTTGGTTTTTCATTTATATTATATCATTTCATTTTATTCCTGGAATCATATGTTTTTATTATTAGACTTTAATACTCAGTGGTGTCACATACTCCTCTCTTCAGATGCACTGTTGAAGTTTCTAAATCCCACCCCTGTTTATTGTGTTTTATTGTGTTTATGTATGTAAAATTTATTGTATTTCATATATTCATTTTTTATTTTTTGTATTCATTTATTTATTCATATCTTTTTTTATCTTGTTAATTATTCTGATTGTGAATTTGCTTTCTTTAAGTAAAAAAAAAAAAGGTCAAAGACAAAGCTATTCGGTTTCTTGTGAGTACATACACTACACTGCCGATGTAGGGGGGCGCCACCTAAAATCTTGCCTAGGGCGCCAGATTGGTTAGGGCCGGGCCTGTATAGCTGTATGTGAAGATTGGATATTCTGGGCTATCACAGTTTCTCCACACTTCACAGACTTCCATTAAACGAAAAGCCAAATTTAATTATAGTTCTAGGGAGTGCAGGAAGATTGCATTAAAGGGACACATATCACACAGAGACACACACAAAAAAGGCAGCAGTTAACACTCTTTCATTGTCTCTCTGGGTACGCGCAACTGACAACTCAATTCCAGTTAGTCTTCCGGCACCTGCTGCCCTAGTCTTAAACAGTTTTTAGCCTATGAGCCACTGGCTTACAAAAACTCAGAACTTTGCGTTTGATGAATTTCTTTTCTTATCACAGCTGTGTCATTATTTCAGGATACAATAGCTTTCTTTACACTTTATATAGATTGTGGTTTTCTTAAGTACAGTCAGTGTCACAACAAGATGCTATCAGAAACACGTGTGAGGACATGAAAAGTCTCTCACCGTCATACCTGATTAGATTTCCATCAGCTCAGCTAGGAAGTGTTCAGTAAATAAGTGTTCAGGGTCGTTGCACGTGCTCAGCATATGGCGCACGTTTTCAAAGAGGTCAGCAAGTCCAAGTGCAGGAACATTAAAAGCTCTTTCAAGATATCAGCTATGTGGTGTGGTAGATATCTATGACTTCTAGTTGCCTTAGTGAGATCGATGGAGATTCACATGCAGGACAGTACAACCTAAACTGCTGTCACACAGTTGCCCACTTAGCTCCAAAGACAGAATGGCTCTGATTTAACAGTCGGTTCGGCTTTAATTTTCTGTTACAGGGATCATCACTGCGGTTGTCATTTCAATGTTAATTACCTTCACTGGCTAAAGTGACCCGATCATAATAAGCTAGCCAACGTGTTATAGCTCACACAAAGTGCTCAAGAGTTCATTTACCTCGTAAATAAAATGTCAGCATCAACTCAATTACAGCTGTTATCTGCTTCAGAGGGAAGATGTTATCAGCAGGAGTGCAATAATTTCCACCAGCAAAGCCATCTGGCGAGACATTAATTTTATTAGAGATGGCACGATACCACTTTTTTATGTCCGATACCGATACCGATATCATAAATTTGGATATCTGCCGATACCGATATGAATCCGATATAGTGTTTTTTAATCAACAAAACTGTTTTTTAAAATATCTTGCTGCATTTTGCAAGTCTGCAAGTTCATACTCAAGTTTAAAACAACAACTACACTAAAGCTATTCTGTTATACCTGTGTACAAAAAAAATATTTAATAGTTCAGCAATACTGATCAATCTAATAAACTTAAACCTACACCATCCTCCCTATTCTGGTATTTTAAAGAGTACTTAGCGTAAATATTAAGCAACCTAACTAATAGGGTTCCAACTCCCAGCAACAACAAAAATAAAAAATAGGGAACCACCCCTCACGCGCCACCTCATGATGCTTAATCGACGTAATCAACCTTAATTTGATGCAGTGTGAAAAAAAATGCACAGAAATCAATTATTTTTCAAGAAATATTAAATAGATTCAACATCTTTCTTCAACAAAATTGCAGACTGCACAGATGGTACCTTCCCAAAGGAAAAAGTACTATAGCTTACTAGGGTATATATATTAGACTTAATAGTCACTATATACAGTAATTGACTTCTATTCATTTTACATCAAATTAAAACTTTGTGTGTCAGATAATTATTTATTAAAAGCTAGACATTTTAAATGAGAATAAGAAAGAAAAGTATGTCTTTGTGCCCCCTTTTCCCTGTTAATGCCCTATCGGCCCCCCTGGCTAAACTTTGCTAGATCCGCCCCTGCACAGTTACCAGCCGTCAGCTACGTAGAAAAAGATCCTGGTGTAGAAAGTAATATTAAATAAATTCTAACAACAGCTTATCAAGCTTAAACGTGCTGCTGTTGTTCAGCCGCTGGTTTCCTCTTTCTGGTGCAAAGTGGGCCAAAAACAAAGAAGAGAGACGGAGTCGCGACAGAAAAGCCGATCAGCTGATCATTAAGCAGTTTCACGATTGAAGTAGCAGCCGGAGAGCGAGAGGCAGTCGCTCGTTAAGCTTAACGCAGGAATGCTTTACAAACATTCAGAGATGGACTTACACACTTGCTTTACTTCTCTCGGGGATAACTTTGTCGGAGATGAAATGCCGGGTTGCTAGCGAAGCTCCACATGCTATCCAGACCACCGACAGGTCCCGCATGCCACAGCCGCTCTATCACGTGATGCATACTGCTCCGACGTGCTAACGTTCTGAGGTGAGTTACGGCGTGTTGCAAGTTTTGTGAGGTGCTTTCGTGATATTTAATGGATCGGATTACATTTTTTATTTTTCTCCGATATCCGATCCAGTAATTTAGGCCAGTATCGGACCGATACCGATACGTAATATCGGATCGGTCCATCTCTAAATTTTATATCCCCCCCCCCCCCCTCCCAATCCTCCAACCCCCTTAACATAAAAGGATTAGACATTTTAAAGCCCTAATCTATTAATTTACTGTAGTCATGTTAAAATCAAGGTTAATGACTTTGCTAACTGTCTTTAACGGCTGTTATAAATCAAAGTACATGATGCCGTAGGTTAGTATGAAGAAGTATAAGCTGCAAGCATAAATGACTCTTAAACAAGCAACTGATGCCTTGACCTATAGAAAAATATGATTGATCGAGGTGCCTTATTTAAAACAAAACAGTAAACTAGTGTCTTAAGAAAATGTTGTTCTTCACTCGATCCCTTCCATCTGCAATACAAGATCAGGCGGTTTAGATCAGATGTTTCATGGCCCCATTTAGTCACTGCACTCACTACCTGTGCTACCCAAGTGGCTTAAAGACATAATCCCTCATTTTGTCACAGGACTCTAGAGTGCATATGATAAAACAACAACATCAACAACAACAAATCAAAAACAAAACAAGCAAACAAAAAAAAAAAATCTGATTTCCTTCCTTAAATGTCAGGTTTTCAAACTTAACGCACATTCACATGTGGGCTCAACATCAGCAGCAGCGATGCTTACATCTTAGCTTAAGAAACGCTTTGAAAAGACATCAGATCTTATTGGATATCTATATTGATATGAACTGGATCTCTTCCCAGCTCCTGGACAGTCTGAGGTGCAACCTGGTGGCCATCATTTACCCAGAACGATAATGTTAAAGGCAGCATGTTCTCCACAGCTTCTCCAGAGCCTTTTACATCTGTCATATGTCCTCAAGGTGAACCCGCTCTCATCTGTGAAAATCACAGGGTGACAGTGGTGGACCTGCCAGTTCTGTTTCCTATGACAAATGCCAATAGCGGTGAGCACAGGTCCCTCAGACCACGTTAAAATCTGTTTCTGATTGTTTGGTCAGAGACACTCACATCAGTGGCCTGCTGGAAGCTATTTTTAAGGGCTCTGTCTGTGTCATACAAAATCCCTGTTATTTATGTTCCTCTTTGCACAAAGAAGCAGATACGCATCCTGCTGATGAGTTGAGGACCTTCTTCAGGCCTGTCCAGCTATCCTAGAATCTCCTCCATGCTCTTGAGGCAGTGCTGGGAGACGTAACAAACCTTTTAGCAATGGAACATACTGATGTGCCATCCTGGAGGGGCTGGACTACCTGTGCAACCTCTGTGGGTTCCAGGTATCACCTCATGCTACCAGTAGTAATGCTGACCCATTGCTGTTTTGGGGTTTTTCTCATAGTTATCACTCTGTTGTTAATTTTTATTTACACCAAAGCAACTGAAACAGTTTAAAACCCCCTTGCTGCTTAACTGACCAGATCAATAACCCACAAGTTGAACTGACTTGATACTATACTCTGATTAAAACCGTCCCATTCATTTTTTCCCCCCGTAGCCAACACATATGATATAAAAGTAAGAAGCAGCAACATGCCCTTTTTAACACTATGATTAATTTTCTTCCAAGATCTCATTTAAAGTGTAACTAAAGTCCGGTGAATGATCTGCTGCTTGGTAGCAATAAAGCCAGCTGACATATTTCAGTACTGTCTCAATGTAGCTTCATGTCACATAAAAGTGTGAATGTAACAGCAACATAATTTACCTTTTAAGGGGACTGTTTTGTTTGTGCATACCTGGTGACACAATGAATGTGTTCCCCAGGTGTTTCCTCTTTGCCACGATTCCCTTTTGTATATAGATAGTCTGTATCAATCTCTTTCTAGTGTCATAATCTCCTTCATCCCTCTACTGTGTGTTCTGTCAGTTTGTATTCCTGAGTTCCTGTTTTTGTCAGTCTCCTGCATGTTGGATCCTACCCCGTCTTCTTCACACAGCATTAAATGACACTTTGAAGGTCTAATAAAGGCAGTGAAAATACATGTATGTATGTATTGGGCTGTAAACAGGGTTAAGAATGCCAAACATAGTTTTTGTCTTGTTTCTTAGGTATTTATAAGCTGTAGATGATTTCACATTACTCTGCTCATTGAATGCTGTGTGTACTGTAATTTTATTCAAATGGCTTTGTCAGGGAATTACTGGGAAGTGAAATACTGTAGCAGCTTGGCTTGGGATGAAGAAAAACTCAGTGAATTTGGTTTGTCTACTCAATTATGGCAGGAACACGTGCACATGGTTCTTATTTTAGAGAAAAGAAATGTCTCAGAATATTTCCCCTTTACTGAATAAGCTTCCACTATTATGGTTTTGCACAAATTGCTCTGACGGTTGCTGTGCAACAGCCAGTGAAATAAGGCTTGTTACATGCTACATTATAGTGGGACTGTACACTTAACTGCAGTTGTGTCGCATAGCCTGAGTGGTGTAAACATCCTCATTCTAGGTAATCTAAACAGTGGCGTTATGAATGTGTGGGAACCAAGAACATAATGATCATGATGCACACTGACCACAATATTCAACTGAAGTTGCTCACCATTTATTTGTTACTTGCTTCCTTTTTCTGCTGATCTCTCAGTCCTTTTCTCCAGAGTCCTGCCATCCCCCCACCCCCCAGCTTCATTCCCTTATCCCCTCTTTCATTTGCCCTGTCTTTATAACTCCCCCTCCTGACTGAGCTAAAGGAGGAAACTGAGAGCAAAGTATGTGGAGTCCCTCCCAGACACTCCACTGCTGGTTAGTGAGGAGCCACTGCCAAGCAGGCAGGCACACTGCACCAGTGTGTCATAGTCTGTATCTCATCTTGCTCTGTTACCGAAACTTCTGATCAGCCAGCCATCCAAATCCTCTCAGGCTGGTGAACAGAAACGGAAACAAGGGAAGGGAGAAAATTACAGAGGAAGGGGGTGTATGGGGTACTTTGTTCAGTGGTGTAAAGTAGTAAGAGGGAAGGCTGCAGGGAAATGTGGGCTGGGTTACACTGGCACTTAAAAAGAAGCTTGCGTTGACTCCTGTGCATTTCACCAGCAGCCAGGCTGGGAGGCAAAGAAGGGACGAGTGAAGGAGTGGATGAGACAACAGCTTCAGGGGGAAGGTGTACTCTCACTTCATTGAAGCAAGTGTATTTTTAGCCCTTCCACTCAACTACTTCACTTCACAGCTTTTTCTTCCACTGTGTCTTGGTGGGGGCTAGCCATGGGTACTGGTTTGGACAGGTTTCTGTGGTCAGTACTGCTGCTGCTGCCAGTCTTTGGGCAATCTGAGGCTCTGCCAGAAAGCTGGCTGCCTGGGGAATATTCAGACACCATCAGTGATGCACAAAGGTTCCTCAGTGACTACAACAGCACCGCCGAGGAGGTGTTTTTCCACAGTGTCTCTGCCAGCTGGAACTACAACACCAACATAACAGACCACAACTCAAAGCTTCAGGTAAGACATCTGCAGTCTCGAGCTCACAAGACAACTCGGTGGCCAACTCTTGCTCTTATGCTGATGTTTCATTGTCCACTGTACATCACTCTTGTCAGTACTAGCATCTTGTCACCAGAAATGCAGAGTTTTCTGGGGAACTCAGCTCTGCTTGACTTGGAGATTACTACTATTCATCTCTCTCCAGCATTGCATGCTCAGTTTCCTCCCAACGCAGCCAACTCTGCTTGCGCTTTACTGGAAAATAAATGAGATCTGAATGCCTGTGGTGTGAATGTCTTTAAAATATAATTCTAATGGGTCTCGCCTGCTCTTATGTTGGCCTTTTTTCTCGAGTAACTGTTTGCTTTATGATTCTTCTGCTTGAAGTATTTTGTCCTTATGGTAGCACTCTCTACTAAATGTAGTTTTGCACACACCAGTAGTCTTTATAGCCCGTTGTGGCAATATTTGCAGCCAGTAAAATGCCTTTTTAAAGCAATTTCAAAATGTGTTTCTTAGAAGGGAGCTGCGACACGTTAATATCTGATTGCAATTGTTCTAAAACTGCATGTTACCACAGGTTTGAGAGACAGTTGCATTAAAAGCTTAGGGACACAATAAAGCCAGTAAGGCAGCAGAAAAGTACAGTGAGACTGGAGTCAGAAACCAACAAAGCTGCTGCGGTGTGGAAAAATCACACCCATGAAATAGTCAAACATCCAAGTCCTGTTGGACAGCTGTTGAAACAGGAATTTGGTAAACTATCTAGGCTTTGAACACTACTTCCCTGACAAACACACACACAACAGGTGTCCCACACTGAACTCCTTGAACAGGGTCAATCTACAGAATGTGTTTTGTTCCGCAGCCTGCTTTTGTGATGGAAGGTGAAAGACAAGCAGCCTCGCACATGCTGCGCGTGAGCATATTTTCCTCCTCTGAGTTTTTTTTAAAGAAGGATCAAAGTGAATCTGAGCATAGAACTCCATCTAATCTGGTAACCAGTCAGCTTGACAGAGACATTTTGCGATATGGGCTGCTCAGCGAATCTTGTGCAGTTAAATATTTTGAAAAGTTATATTTGCACACTGCTCGTTCACAAAAAGCAAATATGTGCATAAACACACTTTACTTGTCGCTTCAATGGATGCAAAGGTGATTGTCATTGCAAGTTAAACTTTTGTACGTGGAGAGGATCAAATAGGAAAAAAAGTTAGATATCAGCAGATGTCAAAATCAGAGGCTTTGGCATCCATTTCATTACAAACATACAGAGCTTCTTTTTTTCAATGCTACTTGTATGTGTTCATATTATAGAAAATGTTGCATAACTTAGTGCACATTTTTCTTCGACATTAGTGTTTTTTGAGATGCAGATGTTTTAAAAATATCTTTAAAAAATTGAAATGTAAAGTCTGTATTTCTGTAATCAGTTTAAATGCTAATAATAGGTGAGACAGCTCATTCCAAAAGGTAAAATTGAATTTAAATTTGTAAACTAATTTATTACTAGTAGAAAATATATAAATGTAGCAGAAATTGAGTGCAAGCTTACAGACAGAAAATGATTGCGAAAAATAGAGATTGAGAGGTAGAGCACAAAGATCAGAGTTAATGCTTCTCAGCCACACCATTTCTTTGTTTTTTTTCCTTCTCCTGCAGCCTGTTATTTTAGGGAAGGCTGCTAAAGAAGCAGATAAGAAAGGCTTACAGTGGAAACATTACTTGTGAGAAGCTACTGTTCTGTCAGCATGTGTGAGGCGCAAATAATGGTTGCATCAATATGCGTGTGCAATTATTTTGTAATCTTTTTCATACTTATAGAAGCTAGTCTGATTTTCTCTACACCTACTACAAATAATAAAAAGCTGCAACACCATTAAAGGAATTCTTTACAAAAAAAATCAGAGGTGCATATAAGATGCACAGTTTATAGAGGAGCAAATGAGTGTTGAATGGCACAGCGGCCTTGAGTGCATCCATTCTTCTGAGGCTTATTGTTCATGACCTATGTCTTCATGATTGCTATAAAAAGAAGCTCTTGACACTTACTGGAGCAGCAGATAAGCATGTGGACTTGAGTAGCTATAGCATTTTTTTCTTTTTAGAGATGTTATCCTTGAACAAGGGTTATTTCACTTAGCACTTGCTCAGTAGATAGGTAGAGCTCTTTATTGCCACCACGGGGAAGATGTATTGTTACAGCTATCAATAAACCAGCAACTTGAAGACATATTCTAGTTACACAGTTACGGGACAAAGACAGAAGGCTGGTAAAACAAATGGTTAAAGAACTGGAAAAATGATGACATTAGATGAAAAAGTAGAAATGATAAAGATTAGCTTAAATCCTTGCATCAAACTCAATGTTCAGCCATCCATCAAATTTCAAGAAATCTGCATGATTCTTTAAGGGAGACTAAATGTAGGCTATTGCTCTTATTTTTACATTTAATTATTTATTTCTAATAGATTGTAAACATAAATATTTATTTATTTTATGTGGGAGTCACTTTTTAGTTCAGGCTCAGTAGTTTGACTGCGTATTTCAGTATGCCACTGTAGTTGTGCTGCTTGGGCAATACATTTTTTTCCGAGGACCCACACGAGAAACTGGGACTGTTATGGAGGGCCACACCGATAAGCCAGACTCAGTCCTACTGAGTTGGTGCAGCCCTCCACAACAGTCCCAGTTTCTCGTGTGGGTCCACGGAAAAATGAATTGCAGACTCATGATGCAAGATGAAGAAAGACACCCGCGTTGCATAAGATATGTTTTACACGGATGCTGGCAGTTACATTGCTTTGAAAGTGCACTCTGGTCTATAATAGCAGCTTGTAAAACTGATCCGTCCTTTCATTTTCTGGAGGATGACAGTCTTCACAAAAAACTGGCATGTGTTATAACAAGCTGATAATAAGAGTCCAACCCCGTATGACTTTGTGCCAACAGCTAGTTCCTACAGTACAGCTCAACAGAGACTTTCACCAAGTCTGAGTTTTCTCAAGTGTTCACTTATGCTCTTGACAGATATCAATAATTCAAATATTTACAAAAAAAAGAAAGGAAAAAAAAGAATGATCCTGCACCTTTGGCTTTTTCATGGTTTAAAAAAACACATGCCATAAACATTATTGATAATTATTATTTATTGCTACCTCTTGAGAGACCTATCAATGCACTGTTTAAAATATTTAGTAGCCGTATCATTTACGTCTACCTTGTTTTGTCTTTAGGTAAGTGCATCTCTTGAAGAACAGGCATTCGTGGAGGCATGGGGGATCAAGGCTAAGCAGGTCTTCTCTTCTGGAGTTCTCGACACCCTTCCTGACCCTAAAGACAAAAAATTGATGGAAAAGATCATGCTACTCGGTGCTGCCAACCTTCTCCCGAAAGAAAGAGAGGAGGTTTGTCTGTCAGATATTTAACAAGTCGGTAACCATGTTTGTGACACTGCTAAACTCTTTTGTATCTTTTTAAAAAAAATTCTCTACAGTATAACACCATTCTGAGCACCATGGACAATATTTATTCGACATCTAAGGTGCACCCACAGCCAAACATCAGCTGGAGTCTGGAACCTGGTGAGTTCACTATAATAAATGCTCAGTTTTGAAGATCAAACAAGACAAGCAAATGATATGATGCAAGAATTTTTAAGATGTTCAAGGCGAAACAAGGCAGTGTTAAAGAATATGAACAAGTCAACGATGCCCGGGGAAGAAAACACTTTTAAGCGATTAAGATCTTATCAGCTTTTAAAAGTAGCAGGATGGGGATATTCACTTCAGGGAGGTCTCCGGGGGAAGTGCTGTGGTTATGTTGAGTGAAAATCTAGAGAAAAAACACATGGGTAGCTTTTAACTTCAGCAGTGTTAATTGTGAACAATAGTCCTTTGTGCTTTGCTGGCAAAAACTTCATAAAGTAACAGTGAGGCAAGAGTGCAAAACCAATCAGTTCTGCTACAATTTTTTTGTTTGTATAAGTAAATGCGTTCATTAAGGTGCAGTCCCTGTTATTGGTTTCTTATTCTTGGAAATCATCCGTCTTGGGTTACTCCATGATGCATTCCACTCACAAAAACACTACTGTCTCTATCATAACAAAAACTTCCAGGTGTCGCTTTTCCCTGCCATTTTCTGTGCAGCTCACCTCACCTTTTCCTAACCTTCATTTCCTCTCTCTGGGATTTTGAAGAAAATTGCTGGTTTAAGTAATTGTCAAAATAACACTGAGTTATCACAAGTCTTCCTGCTGTGATAACGCGAGCAGACAGAAATCTAACCACCAGCACATCACCATGTGTTCAGGAAAACCTGAAGCTTTTGAGTGTAATGCACCGGATTAGCATCTTCCTGATTGTAACACTTTTTCCACATCTTTTTGCATTTCTATTTTAAAGAGCTCACAAAGATCATGGCTAACTCCAGGAGCTACAAGACGCTGCTGTATGCCTGGGAGGGCTGGCACAATGCGTCAGGCGTGCCACTCAAACAGTACTATCCAAGCTTTGTGGGGCTCAGCAACAAAGCCTCGCGAGCTGATGGTAAGTACTCCTTTCTAGCTGTTGATATCGAGCAGGAGATTCCTAATGGAGGGAAGAAGAAGCAAAGCAGAGTGAGGACACAGAAGTAGAAATGACCACATTAACATTTTTGCCCTGTTCAGGATTTCAGGACACTGGAGATGACTGGCGCTCTTGGTATGAGACTGAAACTTTTAGGCAGGACTTGGAAGAAATCTACAAGACCATTGAGCCGCTCTACCTGAATCTGCACGCCTTTGTGCGCCGCCAGCTCTACAACCAGTATGGCCCCAAATACATCAACCTTAAAGGACCTATCCCTGCTCACTTGCTAGGTAAAATGCATGCAGTATCCATCCAATATGAGCTACATGTACATGCATGCATTACTTAGGAGTTGGTTGGCCAAAAAAATATAGCAAAAAATGAGAAAGGGCAGGGTGGTCTTTAATTTGTAATTTATTACGATGTATTTATTTTTAACATTAATGTCTTTAACATAAACAGTAATTTTTAATCATCTGTAGTAAACACATATGCCATGGCCAATATAAGATCAGAGAATTAGGATGCAGGCACACCATGGGAGTAGTATAATGCTCTTATCTCACTGCTGTGCATAAACATGCTGCAGCAGGCATTTCCTACAGTGCTTGTGAGTGGTCCACAACACAGTAAGTCAGAACTGTTGCTTAAGTGTGTTTTCCTCCTCACCCCCAGGAAATATGTGGGCCCAGACCTGGAACAACATTTATGATATGATGATCCCATTTCCTGACAAACCTAACATTGATGTGACTGATGAAATGGTCAGACAAGTAAGTAGGACGGGAAGCTTTTATGGAACTAGATTAGGTTAAAGGAGGAGGGGAAAGAACGTTCTCTGGTTCTTCCAGACCATCAAGCTTTCACTGCAATTCAAATAATTTTGTCAAACAGCATTAATTGCGACTAGCCTGATTGTTTCCACTTCGCAGGGCTATAACGCCACACACATGTTTCGTGTGGCCGAGGAGTTCTTCACCTCTCTGGGTTTGGAGAGGATGCCTGAGGAGTTCTGGGAGGGATCCATGCTGGTTAAGCCTCAGGGTCGAGAGGTGGTGTGCCACGCGTCTGCCTGGGACTTTTACAATCGCAAGGACTTCAGGTAAAATGAATTTTAGTTGTGCTTCACATATTTTTCATTGCTAATAAAACATAAAATTCTATTCACATTGCATTCCCTATTTAAGAATTAAGCAGTGCACCACAGTCACGATGGAACAGCTCTTCACTGTACACCATGAGATGGGACATATTCAGTATTACCTGCAGTACAAGGACAAGCCTATGGGCTTCCGCAGTGGAGCCAACCCTGGTTTTCACGAGGCTATCGGTGATGTTTTGTCCCTTTCGGTTTCTACGCCCAAGCATCTGGAAACCATTAATCTTCTGGAATCTGTGACATCTGACATCGGTAATAGCATGAACACAGAAATAAAACCTTTCCATACCACCAACATCCCTTCTGGTGGGCTTCAGTACCATAACTAAGAAGGCTTCCGTATAAGGGCATCTTTTAGAAGCAACACTGCAACACTGTGTAATTTATCCCCAAGACTCTAATACCAGAAGTGTAATAAAATCCCGATTTTTATACACTCAGACAACTGAGATGAATTCTTATATCAATATCTTTCTTATCCTATTTGTTTGTTTGTTTGTCTGGTTTTACTAAATGACGCTTTGTGTTTCTCTAGAAACTGACACCAACTACCTGCTAAAAATGGCTCTGGAGAAGATAGCCTTCCTTCCCTTTGGCTACCTTATTGACCTCTGGAGATGGGATGTCTTTAGTGGAAAGACCCCTCCGGAGCGTTACAATGCTGACTGGTGGTATCTCAGGTAGGAGGTTATGCATAGAAACTGTTGTACAAGTTAAAAGAATTGCTTGTGAAATATGTTTGGACAGAATGGTTTTCTTGATAAGCCTATAGTCGAGTAACAAAAGGCATCTTTGGGTGCTAGGCAACCAGCATAGACTCAAGAAAGTTAGTGCTTTATTCATCTTGGAGGGAAACGATTGCCAATTACAATGACTGACATGTGACAAACTGGTAATTATTAGAGCAGGGGTCTTGCTGGATTAACCTGTCTCTTATTTCTTTTAACAGAACAAAATATCAAGGCATCTGCCCACCCACCAGGCGTACAGAGGAGCACTTTGATGCTGGGGCAAAATACCACATCCCTGGGAACACGCCGTACATCAGGTAAGCATCCTGTGATGGAGACAATTGATTGGATTATTGATATTTTCAGGACAGCCATCTGTAAAGCACGATAGAGGCTCTGTCATGGTTTGGGGCTGGATTTCAGCCAGTCTGACAAGGAGATCTTGTCAGTATTATTGGAATTATGAAATCTTTAATCCACCGTGTAATATTATGTTATAGATTTGCAATGACTTACATTTTCAGCATGACAGTGATCCCAAACACACTGCCAGTACATTAAAAGTGTACCGGGATAGAAAAAAACCACAACATGGAACAAGATCAGTCATGGATCGGCCTCCCCAGAGTCCGGACATGAACATTATTGAAGCAGAGTAGGATCATCTATACAGAGAACAGAACAAAAGGCGGCCAACATCCAAAAAGGAGCTTTGAATGTCTCTCAAGAAGAAGTTTGGAGAACTATTCCTGAAGACTTCTGTGTTCAGGCTGTGTTGAAGAATAAAGACGATCATATTAAATATTGACTTTCATTGTTCGAATCACACAAACTATGTTTTTGCCTTGTGTGCTGCATTTCCATGTGTGCAGACTTTGCACAGTACTGTATTAGTGCCTTAATAATAGGTATTGTGTGAAGGGCAACTCTGTGGCTGAAGTAAAGGCAGTGAACATGCAACAATGCCTGACAAGCTGAAAGTATGGTATTGTGTGCGGCACTTTCTTGCGGTTTTAAAACAATACTACGGGCCTACAATAGCAGGAAATGTAGCAGAAGCTGGGGTGGTATGAGAAAATCCTCTGACTCCATCTGGTTTCATTTAGGAGATGGAAATAAAAATCACAGACACAGTTACTTTAACAGAAAAAGATTGCAGAGCTTTCATATGTGTGGCCTCAAACACATAATTTACATAATTCGTATCCTCTAAATAGTCATTATTTTCTGTCATTTAATTTTTTTTTCTTTTACCTTGTTTGGTATACGACCTTCATTTACAAAAGTTAAAGCTTTTCTTTTCCCCCCTGCAGATATTTTGTCAGTTTCATCCTTCAGTTCCAGTTTCATGAAAAACTTTGCGAAGCAGCCAAGCACACAGGTCCCTTGCACACATGTGACATCTACCGGTCTGCGGAGGCGGGAGCCATTTTAAAGTGAGCTGATTATACCTTCAAGTTAAATACCAGGATTATAATTAATGGCTTATGAAGGAAAAAATAAAGATGCAATGCAATTTCACTCTTATCCCTCCAGGAAAGTCCTTCAGGCCGGCTCATCTGAAAGCTGGCCAGTTGTGCTCCAGGATGCTATAGGCACTAATAAATTAAATGCCAGCTCACTCATGAAGTACTTTGAGCCAATTATTGAGTGGTTGAACAAGCAAAATGTGAATGAGACGTTGGGATGGCCAGACTTCAACTGGGTCCCACCTATGCCTGAAGGCTACCCAGAAGATATCGGTAAGTTACCGGATTGAGCACAACAAAGATTATTTACATCTTATAAATGTCATCACAAGTGGCAGCATTAGAAACATATGAAACATTAGTTCGGTGACTTATTTTTAACTGACTTTCTTTTTTCCTGTTTACACAGACAAGAACACAGATGAGCTTGATGCGCAGAAGCTTCTGGAAGAGTACAACAGTACAGCTGAGGTGGTATGGAATGCATACACTGAGGCCTCCTGGAAGTACAACACCGACATCAATGAAGCCAATAAGCAGGCAATGGTGAGGCCCACTGACCAACCAGCTCAAAGGAGATTACCTTAACCATGCTCAAGCACCAGCTCTGCTCATAGTTTTGCTGAATCAATAAAATGAATTTTCTTGATCAAACTGTGTCAATGAATCAATAACTGATTGAGTTAATGTGTCACTAATAAATGCATGTGTGCATGATTCTAATTACCTACACACTGGTCCATCCATCCATCTGTCCATCCATTTGTTGATCTGTCCGTCCATCCATCCATCCATCCATCCATCCATCCATCCATCCATCCAGCTTTCATTGGCATATAATGAAAATTGTTTAATATAAAATAAATGCTATTCATTATTCTTCCTTAGCTTGAAAAGAACCTGGAGATGTCAGCACACACCTTGAAGTATGGACTGCAGGCCCGTCAATACGACACCACTGACTTCCAAGATGGCTCGGTCAAACGCATCATTAAAAAACTCAGTGACATCGAGAGGGCTGCGCTCCCCTCTGCAGAACTGGAAGAGGTGTGAAGGAAATTCCTGTGTGAGAGTATTCAGAGCTGCTTGCTTGATGTTTAAAACACCTCTAAGTGTTCCTCAACAACGATGGACATGCAAAAGGGAGGGAGAATATAAGCTACCGCAATCAGAGACTATACATGAAATATATTTAAAGGAATGTCTCTTTGTTTTGACCCCACTTGCACCAATGTGAATATGTTGGCATTGTTTTAGGAAGGTGCAAATAACCCTACTCTATTCTAAAAGAAATGCATTTATCTGATGAGGTCTTGGCTCCAGAGCAGCTGTAGAAATCTGTCAGATACATTTAATAAATGTCACAACCTGCTAATAATTTCACTTGGATCAAAAGTAGTTTTTTTTTTTTTACCTTTTTAGTACAATACGCTCCTGTCCAACATGGAGACCAAGTACAGCGTGGCTGAGGTCTGCAGAGAGAATAATGAATGCCTCCCTCTGGATCCAGGTATGACTATGGAAAAAATGCTGCAGATTGACTTCCAGATAAATAATGGCTTTTGGTAGCTGATACACGTGATAAGGCTAAATAGTACAATTATTATCACACTGCCTTAGAGAGTATACAGTGAGCAAAGTTTGCATGATGAAATATTTTAAAATCTGTTTCAGATCTCCAGAAGATCATGGCAGAGTCCAGGGATTACGATGAGCTGCTATTTGCCTGGAAAGGATGGCGAGATGCTGCTGGCAAAGTACTCCGTCAGGATTATAAGAGATATGTTGAACTGGCCAACAAAGCTGCCACACTAAATGGTATGACATTTAAATGTAATTTTACTCCTACTGTGAGATTCTTCATTAATCTGTCCTGCTGGAAAACTTTCAAAAGTTTGGCCTTGATGGAGACAGCAGTTATAGAACAGATTTTTTTTCAGATGCATGGCAGTCAAAGTGTGGTTAATATAAATAAGTGGAGTCAAGGAACTGCTTTAGTCAGTCCATCATATTTATACTCACCAGATACTTTGTTAGGTTCCGAGTTCAACCCCCTTTTGCATTCAGAGCTGCCTCCTCGGCAGAGATTCAACAAAGTGCTAGAAACATTCCTCAGAGAGGCATTTCACCCAGAGAACTGCTGCTTTTATTCTCTATAAAACTCAGAGATGGTTGTGTGGGAAATATCCAGTAGGTCAGCAGTTTCATAAATACTACAACATTGAAAACTCACTCATATCACCTCTCTTCTTCATTTAGATGCTCAGTTTAAACTTAAACAGGCCGTCTTGATCATGTCTTTATGAACTGCTGCCATATGACTGGCTGATGTGATTAAGCGCTTGCATTAATGAGCAGCTGAACAAGTGTGTCTAACAAAGTGTGTGTGTACATATACAGTATCTCCAAAGTGACAGAGCTGTGTGTGCACACAGGGTATTTGGCTGATGGTATATCTAAACAATGAGGACATATAAGGATTTGCAGTAAACTGTCGCACACAGATTCACATTTTATCAAGACCAGGAGTTAAATCATTTGCTCCACAGCACTTATCCTCAGCCAGAGTCCTAAGCTTCATCACACCCAAGGTTTTTCTTTTTCTTTACCTAAAAGTTTTAAAATTTTAAACAATTTGTCTTTTAAAATATTGTCCTGTCAGGTATTTTATCAAAGAGATTTTTCCATTTTGCAGTGACACACCAGGCGGCTGACGTTATATAGTAATAAAAACACACTTTATCTTATATAGAGTTTAAGATTACACATTACTTGTCAGTGTTTAGGAAATGAAGACCTAATAAAAAGATATCTGCTATACAGTCAGCAGATTTGAACTATATATACTGTTAATTATTTACTAAAAATTGTTGGATTATGCAACATGCTAGGTGAATGTTTTACTCTCAAATAAACAGCAGCCTTTTTCTGACACCCCAGTAATATGAAATAAATCACTTCTCCAAATCAAAACACTTTACATGATGATGTTTAAAGTATTCCTCTGATTAGTATTAAGGTGTTTCTCTCTGGCATTCTCTGTAGGTCACTCTGATAATGGAGCTTTCTGGCGTTCCCTGTATGAAACGCCTACCTTTGAAGAAGATCTGGAGACTCTGTGGAAGGAGCTGGAGCCACTCTATCTAAACTTGCATGCTTATGTTCGAAGGGGTCTATACAATAAGTATGGCTCCAACTATATCAACCTAAAGGGGCCTATTCCTGCTCATTTACTTGGTAAGTAATGCGATTTGACTGCACTCGAGGCTCTATGTGGACTTCAGATATTTAGTTTTTTTGATGATAGCAAGGTCACAGGACAGAACCACTTTTCAGCCAGCGTTTCACTTTGGAATCCCAAGTATTCTAACACTATAGACACAACTCTCCTTTTATGTCTGAGAGTAGCCCCTTCATATTCTGTCGTTGACTGTAGAAGCGTTTGGATTTAGCCAAGATTTAATTTGCTTTCAGGGGCATCAAGCGTGAGATTGTGTGTGACAGTTCCACATGGTCAGGGATTGGAGCGACTCACAGTCCTAAATCCCACTTGGTTAAACACTGGCACAGCCGATGACCTTCTACCTGACTTCTTAAGACTAAAAATATGGAACATGAGTACTGTTTTTTCTCTTTTTCAGGCAACATGTGGGCACAGACGTGGTCTGGCATAATGGATTTGGTCATACCCTACCCAGACGCTACACAGGTTGACGCCACCCCAGCCATGGTGCAGCAGGTGAATCGATGCATGAACCAGCCGTTGCTTTAAAGCCATTACTGCACACTTCCAAATCCAAGGAAGCATGCAGAAAACATATGCAAGCATCTTTTCTTACAGTCTTTCTCATTTCTCTCACTCAGGGATGGGATGCCATCAGAATGTTTCAGGAATCTGACAAATTTTTCACCTCACTTGGTTTGGAGCCAATGCCGCCGGAATTCTGGAACAAATCTATGCTGGAGAAGCCGTCTGATGGACGCCAGGTGGTGTGCCACGCCTCTGCGTGGGACTTCTATAACCGAAAAGACTTCAGGTTGAGCCTAACCTTTTTCCCCTTCAAGCTAGAATCAAGAGACACGTAGCAGCCTGGAAGCCTTACCAAAATCTTACAGAATATCAGTAAAATCTCAGAATCTTTATATGATACTTAACAAAGGCACTCCCTGAAGAAGCCTGATAATGAAATGGGATGGCATGTACGAAAAACTTTTATAGTCTTCTTCTTTTCACGCATGTTCAGCTAATGTAAGAGCCTCATTTGCTTTCTGTTCACTAATATGGTTGGTTTAGAATCAGCAACTGCCCTAACATGCTGCTCCACTGTGGCATCCACCTCAAATCTTCTCCAACCCTTGATCATTTCTAATATAATTTCCAAACTGTTGGAGATTATATTATATGTCTCCTTCCTGTTGGGCTGCCACAGTTTGTCCTCAAAGAAAAACTATTGGCTCTGAGAAGGCAAAGATAGGCATGGCTAAGTAAAAGGGTATTTTTGTATTACTTTGGATATTGTTTTAGCAGAACATATAAACTATATATGTTTACTATGTCTATTATTAGTATTATTTGTGTGAGGTGGAGTCATGAGTTTGTCTTTGAAACATTTTCATAATTTGCTCTAATGATTTCTTTGGTTGCTTCTCCAGGATCAAGCAGTGCACTGTTGTCACAATGGATGACCTGATCACCGTGCACCACGAGATGGGCCACATTCAGTATTTCCTGCAGTACAAAAACCAGCCCGTGTCCTTCCGTGACGGAGCCAACCCCGGCTTTCATGAGGCCATTGGAGATGTACTTGCCTTGTCTGTGTCGACACCCAAACATCTGCAGAGCATCGGCCTCCTGGACAAGGTTGAGAACAACTATGGTGAGTGATGTTTGCAACAAAAGCAAAATCTTTGAATGCATGTTGCTGTATTACAGCATATGATTTTGGCATTGATAAACACCTCATTTAGAGAGTGACATCAACTTCCTGATGAGCATTGCACTTGACAAGATTGCCTTCCTACCTTTCGGCTACCTGATGGACCAATGGAGGTGGAAGGTGTTTGATGGACGCATCCCACACACCGAGTACAATAAAGAATGGTGGAACCTCAGGTAAAGTTTATATCACAGAAATTGCATTTATTGCATTCATAGATGATGATTCACTAAGGAATTATAACAAGCATGCATGCCTCTTTTCTTTGTATTGCAGATTGAAGTACCAGGGATTGTGCCCACCTGTAACACGCACTGAGGAGGACTTTGACCCAGGTGCAAAGTTCCACATCCCAGCTAACGTTCCCTACGTCAGGTAAGGCTTTCTGATTCTCAAGAACAAACGCATGTGATATTTTATCACCGATAAGTGATAAATGATTCCATACTCATCACCTCATCATGATTGATAAGATAAATATGCTGTGGAACACAACACGATCTTACTATTGTGCAGTAGCACAACTGTACACTGAGCATAGTGCTGACCCTACTTTTTTTTTATCATCTTCAATCAGGTATTTTGTCAGCTTCGTCATCCAGTTTCAGTTCCACAAAGCTCTGTGTAATGCTGCCAAGCATAATGGACCTTTATACACTTGTGACATCTACCAATCCAAAGAAGCTGGAAAGCTCTTAGGGTTAGTACGCACACTTACACACACGCAAGTGGAGATGCTCATATGTATGCTATTTTTTTGTTTTCAGCACTGGCAGTTTAATTGTTTATCCGAGAAATCCTTATTAGTTATCCTAGTCTTCTCTGACCTTCTCTCTAACCTTTCTATTGCTGTTTTCAGTGATGTAATGAAGCTGGGCTTCAGCAAGCCCTGGCCTGAGGCTATGGCTATGATCACTGGCGAGTCCAAAATGAGTGCCCAGCCACTCATGGAGTACTTCCAACCTCTCATTGAATGGCTTGAGAAAGAGAACAGCAAGAACAATGATGTTCGCGGGTGGCCAGATTACGACTGGAAGCCTTTTAGTATGTTAACAGAAACACATACATGTATTCACTCATCAAAACTTTGCTAATAAGTTTTCCATAGTCAAGGCCAAACGTTTCTGAACACCTACTCTGAAAAAAAAAGAAACACACATGGGAATTCTTTGTGTGTGTGTTTCTCCTCTGCTGCAGCTGAAATGAATCTCCTACTCATTTTGTTTTACAATGCACACACTCTGACTGAATTGATAAAAACATTACTAAGAAAGTGAAAGAAAGGCCCTGGTAGGGATAGTGGAGAAAAGTGAACGCATCTCTTATTGGAGAGATTAAATTATGAAACCAATAACTAGATGCAAAACTAAATTAATTAGTATGGAAATGATTTTTAATGCTTTTTAAAAGTATTAATTTCATTATTATCTTTCATTATTATTATCTGAAACTAGTACCGACACAGAAATGTTGTTACACATGTGCATTGTTACTCACAGAACAACAGCAGTTTTCTAATTAAGACATATCAACCTGCGCCACCTCTTGGTATGAAGAGGAATAGCTCTTGTAAATACCTAGCTACTGCTGGGCCTCTTGTTGAAGCAGCTTTTACTGATCTCTGTAGATGGAAACGTTTCTTCCCCATTGCTTTCCAAAATAAGCACAAGAAGAAGCCATTTGAAAATAACTGCACACGTACCCTTTATGTTTTAATTGCTGAGTGAAAAACAACCATTTAAACATGTTTGTATCCCCAACAGGTGAATCTCCAACAGGTGAAGCTGAAACAGTGGATTTCCTGGGTTTAAATGTGAACAGGTCGGCTGCCACAGTCGGCCAGTGGATCCTGTTGGCCCTCGGCATGCTGCTATTGGTGGTCACCATCCTTATGGCCTACATGTACAGGAAGGCAAGAAAGCCTGAAAAGTCCTTGTCTACTATGGAGCTGAAGCAAAAAGATTAGCCATGTTTGAAGACTGAACGACGAGAGTGAAGCCTGACTTACTGTAGCTGGCACAATACCAACCTCAATGTGAACATCAGTGTTTTTTGTGTACTGCACAACATCTGAACAAATTTGCTCCTCATGTTTTGTCTGCCTACCAAGTTTTGCATATTTATTGTATACACAAAAACACAAAATTCCTTACTTGCCTATGCAAAAGAACACATGCAATTTGTTTTTGTAATTTATTTGTAAGCTTTGATGTTAAAGAAGGAAGAGTTTTAAAATGAAAAAATGAAAATTTGTAAAGTCATTCATTGTGTAAGTGTTTCTGAATATTTGATTTTTTTCTAATAAGTTGAATCCTCAGCATTTCTACAATAAAGACATTAAATATTTATTCTGCCTCTGGAGACGTGACATGAATGAATTACAAAAGTTATTAAAAACAATTTCATTACAATAAAAAAAATGCACAGTAACATAAAAAAGGCAACACCACACGATGAAAAAAAAAAAAGAGCTTGTGCACTGTTTTCAGCCCTTCCCTCTTTACTCACAGAGTCAATACAACCTCTTTAGTGGCTACAGTTGCACAACAGAACACAGTACCTGCAGGCTCTCAGGTAACACAGACTGGAGCAGTAAAGCAACACTTAGTCTCATCAGAGACTGTTTAATAACAGGCTTATAACAGCAGTCTATCATTACAGGTTTACCTTAACGGGGGCCACAGAGGCCTAGAAACAATCCAAGAGAAGGCTTACTGTCTTTTAAAAATACAAAGCTCAGTGACAGTGAGAAAACAAATTCATTAAAACAGTCAATTTAACGCAACTTGTTACTATATACAATTTATACGTACCTATGTATACTGGATCGTAAAGTCTCCACAAAGACATCATCCTACTAAACTAATCCAGTGTTGTGACTCCCTGTATGACATTCTTTAGATATGTATGTTAATGTATTAGCCTAAGATGATGTAATAAATAATACTCCCTGACTAAATCAACACACAGCTATTGCTTTTCAACTTGTTACAAACCTGCTTTCGGCGTACACTGCTGTGGAATTCAATGCAGGAAATTACAGTGCATCCGCTGGGGCTGTTTATGCATTTGAGGCTAGCGCCAAAACCATTCCAACGCAAAGTCAGGGTACATTTGATGTGAACATTCACTCATAAGAGAGCGGCTGCTGGTCATTATGTTCTAAGTGTAGGGGTTGAAAATGATCTATAAATCAGCTTATCTTGAATTAAATCCCTAACAGAGTCACTGACTCCTGACCACAAAGTGATAGAAGCAGAAAGGACATTTACAATCACAGATTAGATATATACACTCAGATTAGATATGGAAATAGGCACGGTGTGAAACAGCACAACAAATGACCAGCAACATTTCTCAGAAATTTTAGGGAAAAAAAAGATATAAAAAAATACACATACAGAAAAAAAAATTCAGTACATTAGCTCCTACAACACAATCAAAACCAGTTACTTTTGTATGCGACACAGCTTCTAATGTACAAAGTACATGCACATTCACAAGCGCTTAACAAGTTACAATCTCTGGAACAAAATGTTCAGTGTATTGCACAAAAAAAGAGTCTATAAAAAATAAAACCATTAAAAAAAATGAATGCACTATCCACAGTTGGTCCATGTTGGTCCACGTGGCTCAGTCTAGCCCAGGGTTTTTTGGCCTCTTGACACTGAGCAGTTCAGGGTTTAAAACAAAGGCCTCAGTAGTAGTAATGCTGCATCTCTGTCCAACTTGTGATCCAATACTTTTTCTGTGGCTCCTCGGGCTGAAACCCCAGATTGAACTGATAACGCTCAGCCCTGCGAATTTTCACTCCCTGGTGTTTTGGCATTATTCTGTAGTAGATGGCTCGCTTGAAGAAGCCAAGCTAGCAGGAAAAAAAAAGAAAGGAAGAAGGTGACATTAAAAAGTTTGAGAGCTGAGTTTTTTAATGGCTTAAGAAGAAGATTTAGGATTTAGAAGCTGAGTAGATTCACGCTGACAGAGACAGAAATACGCACTACCCTGCTGATTAAGGGAGGATTCACATATGTGTGTTCCTTTAAGGTATATCCTCTTATACAGATACCTCGGAAGTCAGATGTCAATCCTTGGGAGTGATGTCACTTCCAAGGTGACTGCATTCCAGTTGTAAAGTTGGAAAAGCACGTAAAAAATGTTTTTGTTCTGCTTCTTAGCAGTAGAGCCATTCATTCATTTATTTAACCAGTCATAAATACACAACGGTGGCAGCAGAGATCAAATGTTTTACATTTTTGCTACTGTTTTTCTTCACTGCCACCATCTTGTCAAGTTAGGGTTGGCTACTTTGGTGTGTGTTCCAGATGAAAATTCTAACTGGGAACTCTGAAATTCCGTCTTCCAACTTAATCTGGAATGCACTAAGAGTTGCTGGTGCAATCATCGATGTGGCATCAACCAATCAGTCCCAAGGCGAGCTAACAGAGCTTGAATGAGCATTTAAACAAGCTAGCTGTCTGTTAGCTCTCTTTGTTCATATGCTACATGGTGATTATTTATAGCAAGCATAAATGTCACCAGTTTCAAGCCAAACAAAAAGCTGTGCAAGCAACTTCCATCTCTCTTAATAACATTATTATTTTTATTATTATAACATTATTTTTCTCAAGTATTCAGCAAAAGCAGCGCAAGGAAAGCCAGGCAGTGTATATATGTATATGTGAATCCTCCCCAAGATGGAAAAGAAGCAGTGAAAAAAAGTTAGCCATACAGAGATCAACAGTGCAGTGTTAGCCTGCAAGGAAAGCAGTCGAAGTGGTTAGTTGAATCACATCCCAAGCTCGGTGCTGTCACTGACAGCATCTACAGAAAAATCCTTTCAAAGGGGTGTTTTTACCCAAAAGCCCCAATGGTGTATGCTGTTGGGAGACATGGGGCCTCAGTAGTCCTCAGTTAGCCTCTCTGTCTCAGAGGGCTGGATCTTCATCTCAGCCTTCTGGGCCTTGGCCTCATACATCTCCCTCCTGCTGGCTCTCTGGAAGAAGCCACACTGGAGGAAGGCGCATGAATTCTGCGGTTAGACTGTCAAAACAGAGGTTAAAGCTCAATAAAACACAATCTCACCTTCCATAGTATAAGAATGATGATTCCTAGCAGTGCAATTCCTGCTACAGCTGCAGAGATGATGATCCACAGGGGAAGCTCATAGGGCGTCTCCACCCTTTCCTCTGGTTCTATTTGTACTTTGAACTACAAGAAAAGTGAAGAACGTAATATATTATCATATCATAAGCATCATTTTAATTCCTGCCATCATCATCACATACCAAGGCCGTCTGACTCTCCATCTTGATGTTTGATTGATTATTAATAAGCTTCAGTGTGGCTTGGCCTTTAACTTCAACTACAAATGCATCAGAATAGTCCTGTAGGCACACACAGACACAACATCAGAACATTTTCCCAAATGTCAGGGCATAAACAGTAAAATAGGATTGTTATTTCAATCTGCACTTATTTATATTTGGTCATATAGCTCTTTTCTAGAATAAACTCCTTCCACATGTGTACAAGGAAATGAGTGGGTAGGAAGCACCTTCCTGCCCTTCTATTTGCACACATGGAAATCCTGAGGCACGGACATGCCAGAGAAGAACACAGACAGCAGATATCACAGTGATCAAGAGAGACACAGCATGAATAGAAGACAACGTGTTTAAGTGTGAAGAAGCTTACACAGCACCTTGCCAAGTGAGTTTTTGGCCTACCAGATCTAACAGCACACTTGATATATAATTAAAAAATCTCCATGAATCTACAATATATATTAGCTGGGGAGCTCACCTCTAACATTGTACTATTCCACAACCGGGATCGGACATAAATCGTGGCTGAATTCGAAACATTGAGCAGCGGGCAGGTAAACGTCACACACTTTGCTGTCCCCTTGGAGCAATCCTTTAACAGGCCATAAGAAAGAAACTCTATTAGAGAGTGAACAGATACTGACAGTTAAGACTAGATTTAAAAAGAAAAATCCTATTATCTACAATGGATGACTCAATTTGTATATTAAATGTTAATGCTACTGACGTTGGTATTTGCCACAGTGTGAGGTTGTCAGTCCACTTATTTTGAAAGATATTAAATTCTGTACACAAGACTCCTCACATACAAATGTCACACATATACGCATGATTATGTTAAGGGAATATAAAGCTAGGACTTACCAACTGGTACCTCTTTTTGGGAGTAGAAGACAGTGTGACTGCTGCCTGTGGCTCAATAATATTTGAATGGGTCACGTCATTCTCACCTTTAACTCTAATCTGTCGCTTAGTACGCTTAGGTCTTCTCTCTGACAACTGCAAGATGGGAGAAAAAAAAGAAGAAAGAAAAAGGAAGAAAAAAGAGGAAACAGAGGAGACAGAGACATTACATCAGAGGGTTAATTACTGGTTTGATAAAGACATTATTACATTTTTCTCAGAATAGCATTGTCATTTCAGCTGTCTATATATAGGCTGCATACACTATGGCTTTCTATTTTGGGGCTTTGTGAGGTCTGTGTGTGGCGACAGATGTTTTTTTCCAAAATGTATTTCTGAACAGTGGTTTGGCATTAAGACCATTTTCACACCACTTTTCTAAAATTGACATTTATTCACACTGCGCTGACTTGAGTTTATGCTGACATCGGCTTGAGCAACACTCGTAACAAGTTGATGACCCACCTAGCTTAATGAATTCATGCTAATGAATTTCTCAAAGGTTGATATTTGAGAAATTGTATTTAGAGGTAAGGTTCATGGGTTTAAAATATATCTCACAGTTTATGGTTCAGTACCTGATGTTTGTTTAAAAAATGTAATGATAAGCCTTGGCTGTACTTTCTGTTTAGTGCTAATGAGTAAAAGCTAGCATGCTAATGTGCTAAATAAAGATGGTAAGTGAATTAAACATAAGCACTTTAGCTTATTTGGATGCTGATGGAATTTAACTCAGAGTATATGTCATATATTTACCTTTAAACTGCTGTTTAATTCTCTGCGTCTTTTGACACTGCCAAAGAGACTATGGAGTCCTCCTTGTTTAGATACCGCAGTCGTTGGTCAAACTATTCTTGACACTGTCACTTCTGTTCTAAACTGAAACCTAAACAATGGCTGAATGAAACTGTTCGCAGTGTCAGATGAGACCGCAGGAAAACAGAACATCAATAGCAAAAGGTAAAGTACAACTGTTTTTTGATATTCTTAAGGAAAACTTCACGTTGTTATCAAAGACCTGTAAAAGCTGAAAAAAACCAAGCAGATAATATTTTTAACAACTGTCACAGACGCTTAGTGAAATTAACTCTTTGATTAAAATCCCTCAACTTACTTAACTCATGACATGTTTCAACGAGGTACATCGTTTTTTTTTGGGTTTTTTTCAGTTTCAGTGATTGCTATGTGGAGTTCCCCAAGGTTCGATTCTGGGGCCAGGCTTGTTTTTTTACCTTTACAATTTACCCCTAGGATCCATTTTAAAAAGACATGGCAGTTCTTTACACTTTTATATTGATGATCATCAAATTTACCTACCCTAAAAAGGTCTTTAAAAAACACAGAGTGTTTCAGGGACATCAAACCCCTTGATGGCTCTATATTTTTAAATATTCAATGACAGAAAAACTGAGGTTGTGATACTTAAACCCAGTGATGCTGGCATTGCCTCAAAATTGGGCTCTGTGGAACCTTATATTAAACCCACTGTAATCAACTTTGGAGTTCAAGTGAACTGTGATTTTAAACTGGATAAACATATATCCATAAATATACAGCTTTATCCATCGTCAGATCACTTAGTGATTTTGAGAGTTATAGAAGTGTTTATTTGTATGTAAAGCGTATATATTTTAATTATGTTCTTACTGTGTGAAATTAATATTTTTGGTCAGTTTTTTAATGTGTTTTATAAATAAGGTTGCATCAGACTGAACTGGATTGAAAGTACAGCTAGCCTCTCTGTATGGCTTCACAGAGAGGCTAGCACAGATGTTGACTCATTTTTATGTGACGCTCAAGTTTTTGACTGTCTTAAAAGTTTGATTTGTGTATTTTTTGTTGCTGTTAAGTTTTTGTTTTTGGTCTTACTCTGGGTCATCTTCACAGATATCACACGTTTCAAAAAGTGTTAAAAAGAACCTTACAGTTAGGTTAAGCATGTTGACCACATTCCCAGGAGGTTTACACTCCGTTTCAGAATCCCCCTGAACAACAAGCTTCGTCAGGTACAGCAACCACTTGCCGTTTGCTACCTCACAGGGCCACTCAAACTCCACAGCCAGGGTTGCTATGTCTTGCAGCGATTGTCCCATTGTGTTCATCTAGAGGTGGAAGCAGTCAGAAACATTAAAAATAGAAGTGAAATACATCAGATGGTATGAAATAACAACATGGTGACTGTAACTCCTAAACAGTATCCACCCCTGCTCACACTTAAACCACAAACCATGGCTGACACAACAATCCACAGCCGACGCAATATTAAACTTCTGAAGTGCTGGCTTCAAAGACAGGGTGGGGATGATGGAAATGTGGGTGAGTAACACACATTATAGATACAATGTACAATCTCTGAGTGGTGAAGATGACTCACAGTAAAGGTGAACTCCACCAGACTGCCCACGTCACTTGTGTTGACCATGGCTGACTCGCCCATCACTGTCCCACCAAACTTTACTGTTTCCACCTGTGACTTTTCACTGGATAAGCTAAAAGACAGATATGTTTCACACAGTGTAAGTAAACAAACTGTAAGGAGGGTAATATGATGCGCTGACCATTTTATTTATCTACCCTTCATGTACAACAGGGGTTCTCAGATTTTTTGATGACCGAGTACCGATTTAGGGAGATGGTTGATGGAAGGAAGGAAAGAACCCTCCCCCAAAAAACCACATAAAAAAACCTAAAAGTCCTCTAGGGGCACGGGAGACATGCCTAACCTAACAGATGTATAAGAAATATAGTAAATGCAATGCATATACTTCCCATGATGCCTGTGATTACTCTCAGTAATCAGGTGGTTTATGTGCTAAATACCTGCATTACTTTGAATTTGAAATACAGTATGTCATGAAACATTTGCGATTGGGACTTACAAGCTGAAGACTGGATTAATGGTGTTTTCAATCAGCAAGGCCATAGGAACAGGCATTAGGTCACTCTGCTCACTAAGACTGGAGAAATTACAACAGTGTGCATTATCTTAAAACAGCTTAAGAATTTAAACTTCATTAAAAAAATGCAAAAAGCAGAAAATGAACTTAATTATTATACACAACAGTATTATATTGACTTGTTTTCCCTGTTTAGTATTAAGCAAGAACAAAATACAATGTGCAACCAACATTATAAAGTCCTTACGTTGACAACAGCAGCTGACACTCAATCTTTCGTGTGTGTAGGGTGATTCCTGATGTCTCAAACTTGAGCAGGAAAGACACCTATTAATAAAGCAATGCAAGCACATGAGAACTGTTGCAAACCCAACTGTCCAGTAGAAAAAGATAAAAATAATTGTCACCTGTTCAAACCTACCTTTTCGTTTCTGCTAATTGGATTCCCCACCTCACAAATGACTGTATCAAGAAGAGTGCACTCAACTTTGTTATTCTAAACACAGAAGAAATAAACAGAATTAGTTTTAATTTTTAAGGAACTGACATGACCAGCGATGTGGCTAAACATGACCAAACCAAACCAATACAGTGTGCATCTTGTAAGAAGAGTAGCATTAAAAAACAAAGGAGATTTAAATAAAAATGGGCATCTTCTGCCCTCCAGTGGACCTACCAAAGAACTGACACTGGCATATTTCAGCACATCAGGGATAGTGACATTGAGCACGACTCTGTGGGCGTCTTCAGCTAGCTTCCCTTCAGATTGATAGTTGGTAACGTTTACCGCGAGCCCTATTTTCTTTATGGAGCTGTTGAACTGGAGCACTTGAACTTTTCCCTGACTGTAGAGGGACAACATGTATTAGCTTTGTTATTTAATGATTATTTTGCTTGACTAACACATTCATGACATAGCAATAACAAAAACAAACAACAAATATGGCTAACAATGGCTATAGTGCTAAAATGGACCTTTCCAATGGGAGTCCATAAGCAAGGGGGAACCCTCACAATTTCACACATTTCACATTTCACTTTGTTTTCTTTGTGCTAAGCTAATGGTAAGCTGGTACTGGTGGTAGCTTCATATGCATTATATATATACATGAGCACTGCAACAATCTTCTAACCTAACTGAGCAAGCTAACTAGTGTATTTTAACCTTTAAAAGTCAGCTTTGTGTCTATACATGAATGACTCAAAGGATGCTTGGTTGCTCACTATATAAATTTACCTGGGATAAGGCTTTTCTTCATTTTCTTCAACAAACTTTGCTGTTAGTTGCAGGTTACTGGTACATTTGTTGTCTGAGCCACACGCCTTTTGAAAGTGAATCTGCAGGAAATAGAATAAGCAACATCATATCAAATCTTACAAGGGGACACTGGACCGTACCATTTCTTTACCATCTCCAAGTTACTGAAAAGGAAACCTGTAAATGAAGTGCATGCAAGACTCCATACCTCAGTCCTTCGGCTGGATTTCTGCTCTGGGCTCAAAATTGGGAAGAAGTCCAGGTTCTGTGGGGCTCGTCTGGCTCTAGGTATTGGTTCGTATAGTGAGAAGTTGAGGAAAAAGACCACTGGTTCCAGTTTGTCCCTCACATGTTCCTGTGAATTAATTAAAGAGTTTCTTTTTGCTTGTCTCAATAAGCACAGGACTATCAGGTAGCCGCAGTTTATTTGTTCTCTCCAGTCACTCAGCAAGATGATCATTTGCAAATAACACAAACACAGTCAATACAACATCTGCAATAGTTGCGTTGCGCACTTACAACTACAAACAGCTTGAGAGTTTCACACGCAGTTTTGGAAGATGTCATGGTCAGGTTGCCAGTGTAAGTGTTGATGTCATTCTGAAAACGAACACGAGAGCTTCCTCTTCTCTCCCTGTCGGCCTCTACTATATACGTCACCACTTTACAGAGTGAAAACAAACAGAAAAGATTAAAGCAAGCTCATGCAGTAAATATATATATATATTTTTTTCCTTACAATACAAAGAATTTCCATGGTGATGCACTTGTTTGTAAGTTGGAAACACTGTTCATTTGAAAAAGAAAATTGAACACGGAAAAACTTACTGACAGGTTTCTTGAAATTTGTATTTCCGGTGCTTAGAGTGAAAGACATGCACAGAGTAGCTGTAATGCTGTGAAGCACAAAGAGAAAGAGAAGAAGAACTGAGACCTGATAAAACACTCAATAAGCCAGTTTCAGAATGACATAAATTTAGGAGACATCTCACCATGGTTTATCTCCAGAGCACATTTTATCGTCCACAATCTTAGGCTCGACAGTGAAGTCTTGGGTTAAGTGCACAACCGGTCGAGCTCTTATTTAAAAAGCAAAACAGAACAAAACAAATTAATTAATCATTAGAATAATAATAATAATAATATGAGAAATAACTCCATGAATACTGAAAAATAATAGATGTCATAAAAATAGTTTGTCGTAACTTATGAGACAAATGTCACTGTAGAAAATTGCTATATATTATATATACACTCACTGGCCACTTTGTTAGGTACATTTGTTCAACTTCTTGTTAATACAAATAATACACAGTCACATGGTAGTGATCAGCCCACAACCTTCCAGCAGAATAACGTACTATGACACTACGTCAGAAAGCTCAACAAAGACTTCGCTGCACTCAAATGATACCGAGATCACAATAAAATTGCCCAAAGAGCACCTCTGTGTTGTGGTGGAACAGCAGGTGAGGATTTACATCATGAATGTGCAGCCGATACATCAGCAGTGTGTGTTATGCTATGATGTCAATAAGGGGGTCCAACTAACATGGAAATATCTTGTTTAACTTTGTTTTTGATTGTGTCTACCTGAGGAGGGCAATGTGATCATCCAGAGAGCCAACTAAGATATCAGGGTAACTGTTATCATCTACGTCCATCCCTCCGCTGATGGAGTAGCCGAAGGTCTGGAATTTTTCACCAAACGTCCTACCCATAATGGTCTGCAGAGGGAGTCATTGACACAGGTTTTCAGAAGAGTACTTTGAATAAAGTTTTTAAATGACCACAGAATGTCATACATTACCTGACTAGGCTCCCTTGATATTCCCTTTTTGCTTCCCATCCATATGTAGACCATTCCTGTCTGGTGGAATGGCGCTCCAACAGCAAAGTCTGGAGACATTAGCATTACAGTTAAACAAGTGCTGGAAGCATGACAAGAAAAGATGCTAGAAAAGAAAACTAGGCACTCTTTGTGTATAGGAAATATTTGTCCTCTAGGTGGCAGCAGAGAATGTTTTCAGGACTCATTTGAAACACGACAAGTTAAATACCTCTTGTTTGCAGCTGAAATGATTTCAAATTACAGAAATATTCCTTTAGCGTGCTTTATGCTCACACCACAGATTGATTTCACTTTTTTAAACTAGAATATTATCAGATGTAGGTCCAAAAGAGATGCTGGGTTCATGGTCACACCTTGGAATCCGTCTTGGTTGATGTCGCCAATGGCGGCCAGGGCAAGGCCAAAGGCAGAATCAGATGGGCCCTTCAAAACCATTGAGGCGGTCTTCTGGAAAAATCCATTCTCGTTCATGAAAATGTACACTGCTCCCCCCACTTCATTCTTACGGTCAAAGTAAAAGGGGGCACCCACAATCAGGTCATTCCAACTAGAATATGCAAGACAAAAATCCACATATGCATGTAAATACAAAAATACATAATTATAAACATATACACATACATAATACTAAGTATAGCTAACCATTCAACACAAGTCACCAAAGGTATATTAACTGCATCTCAAAAGAATGTACTACCTAGAATCTTAATGACCAACTAGATTTCTAGATAGAGAAACACCTGATTTCTTCATAATTTCAAAGTGAATCCCTCATCCCTGCCACAGAAAGTCACTATTATCATCTGTGTTCAGACACACACTGCTTCACTGTTATGCACCATATGCATAAAAAAGGCAAATCACGTCCTCATCTATGTAAAAAAAAAAAAATCATTGTTCATTTCCCCACAGTTACACTCTCCGGTGTAGAAACGCACCTGTCATTGTTCAGATCTGTCACTGCCAGGCTGTTTCCAAAGTAGGAACCCACTTGTTCCCCAAGGATGATCTGGTCCAACAAAAGCTTTGGTTGAGTTTTATTTGAAAAAATCACAGCACCCTTAGACTCATATCTGGGAGCCCCTGTCACAACTGTCGAGTCATCATAGCTCAGGAGCTTCTTTTCTTCGAGAACTGAATAACCTGTGAATGAAAATGCTTGAGAATCAGAGCTGCTGTTTTTGACAATTGGATGGTTATCTGACGGTAGGGAGATTGAGTGTGAATCTTACTAAGGTTCCCAATGATTTGCCATTTGAAATGTTGTAAAGACACACCAACACTTACCTATATAACTATATGCTTTCTCTAGACTTTCAAAGCGTTTGTCAGCATAGTTCCAGGGGTTTTGTAGATCTATCCGTATCACATGAGCATCTCCTTTAAAACAAAGCAGAATCACACAACAATGTTAAAATCAGCTTAATACACATTTCAAGAGTATCCAAGACATAACACAATCCAATCAAATCCAACAGACTTGCACAGCGTGCAAATAATGAGTAACCCCATTATTTCAGCAGTAGGCAAAACAGGTTAGCTTGACAGTTCCCACCTTGCCAATTGTAGCTGCCCGGAGAGCCTAAATAGACATCAGTTTCCGATATACCGCCTGAGATGCCCATGTTGCACATGCCGTCCAAGTTGTGGTCGTTGTTGGGATTGCAGACGTCATAATTTTCATCCTGCCACTGATCGTCTTGGTCAAAGGTCAGGTCATTACTCCTTACATAACATTTTCCTAACATCCGCCACTGATTCTCTGACATTACCTTCACATATCGATGTCCACATGCCTGGAGACCAGAGAAAGTATTGAAGAAGTGCAGTGTGTCATATCAGAAATTGACAGTGCTCAATTCAGTGACTAGGAAAAACAGCTTCAAGTAAACTGAAGAATCTCAAACATCAATATAATGAAACCAGTGTCGCTGCTTTTTAATTTACACAATGGAAACGGTCCTCCCTTTGAGCGGTTACACAAAATAATCATTTTCTATGGGCCAGATATCAATTTTAGCCTTCTAAAAGAAGTTTAAACAGTCAAAGATGTTTGAAACATGCTAAAATTAATTTCTTCCTGATAAAAGGGAGTTTTTCCGTCCCACGGTCACCAAGTGCCCACTCATAGGGGGGTGTCTGATTGTTGAAGTTTTCTCTGCAGGGTCTTTTCCTCTTACAATATAAAATGACTGCTGTTGTGATCTGGTGTTATTTAAAAATAAATATAAAAAATATATTTAAAAAATGCATTAATATGTAAGATAGAAAAATAAAAACATGGAGATTACACCAATTAGTGCTTGAACAAAAACTGAAACATATTGACAAAGACAGACTAGGAACAACATGCTGTTAGTTTCCCCTCACTGTAAGTAAAATGTGTTCTCCAGTATATTGTAATTGTCTAAAATGTAAAAGTAATAAAAAAAATCACTTGATCAAAATATAATTTCTCCCTAAACATGAGACATTATTGCATTTTCTCCCTGTGTGTATCATCCTGTCTCAGGTGTGTGTGTGTGTCTACAGTAATTAAACATCGCAACAAGTCAAATGTGTCATCTCTTAGACTAAATAATAAAAGAAAACATCCTGTGTGTCAGCTCACCCTGCCTTGTACATAATATCACCGGTAGTAGTGACTCATAGAAAGAAAACAGGAAGTCATCTTACCAACACGCGTCCATCTGGCTGGCCCTTCTGACTGGACACTGTCACACCCAACCACATGCCCTCCACAATCTCAGAGGTAGTTGCTGTGGATGCGTCATAAAGAGGTAGGTCAATTATTAAAGCAACTGTTTTAATTTGTCATCAGGCTGGTGCTGACAGGAAGGTCATTACATACAGAGTAATTACCTTTTTTTCTGCTTTATAATGTTCCCTGTTTTACTTCTTGTTCTTTTATTTCAATAGACCGTTTACAACCAGATTTCTATTTGCCATCATACACTAATCAAATCAAACCAGCATGCAGTACAAAATCAACCATTCCAGACTATTTATTACATTAAAAGAAACATTCAGCATGGCTATGGTGATCACAGTCATCAGAACACCTACTCAAACTGTAAATGCAAACCTTCATGCAGCCTGGATCATGCCCTGACAAATATTAACCACAAAAATGTGCTGAGACTGCAGCAGCACTCATTCTAACCTCAACATGAAAAGTGATTCAGAATCCTCTTATTATACCATTTGCCCCTAGGTTTGGATGGGAGTGGGGTGGGGTCTAACATTTAATAACAGTCTGTTCATGTAAAGGTGGACAAAATAATTCCAAATGCTCCAAAGGATGCTTGATGATTTTACTGAAATGATCTGACACAGTTCTTTAGTCTTTACTGTAAAATGAGGAAGCTAGCTAGTGTTCATTTAAAGGTTATTATTTTTTGTTCCTCACATTAGTTACATCCTTTTGAGGCCCTGTGCAGGGGAAAACCAGTTTTAACACGTGAAGTTCACTGAGGGAGTACAATCCTAAATAGAGCTGAGCTGTGAGTCTCCTATGGCTGTGTGAAGTAAGCGTTGTTGAACAATCATATGAGCGATTCCTAAATTTTAGTTTAAACCCAAACTGGTTCTGAACAGTGTGCTAAGTCAGGAAGGAGGGTTTTAAAAAATGTACGTACAACATGCAGTCTGGGTTTTTTTTAAATTTGCTTCTGTTGGAGATCTCTGCGTTTGCTGTTTCATTTTGCACCACCATCTGTTATGTTTGCATCAAATCTATGGAAGTGCTATACAAACTCAGTTGAGGTGCTTTTAAAGTATTGTGAAAGACGGCTCCTCGCTGGTGCACTGAATATGAAAATCTTCAGAAATGTTCAAAAGCGCTCTCACTCACCATCGATCATCAGAATACCAAATAAGTGAACATCTTTAAGAAGAATGGTGTTCAATCTCATCATTATTTTCCTTACATATATAGAAGTATTTTAAAGGAAACCCCCCTCGAGCTGGCTAAAATCTCTTAATGGAACAGTTCAGAAACAGCTACAACACTGCAACCATGCATTCCCTTCATCACATCAGTGCTTCGCAGTGATCTTACTCGAGGTAACCAGGTCCATTCTGGAGCAGTCAGTGGTGTCGGTGGTAATGGGACAGAAGTAGACGGCGCCTGTTTCATTGACTTTCGGTAGAGATTGTGCTTTTTCTTTGGGCGCACCTATAAGAAGCCTACAAAGGCACAGAGGAACACAGAAAGAACAAAAACACAGAAAAAACAAAGAGAGAAAAACAGAAAGAAAGAGACAAACAATGTATGAAATCACAATGGAAGTGTGGCACAGTGTTAGACAAAGCTATGACACTATCAGCAACGGTTTATCAGATAACCTTCGAGACACAAAAAAAGCACACCATGCAGCTTAACAAGTCAATCATTTATATTTCACCTCTTGAAATTGAGCTATTTGTATATATTACAGCTATTTATTATTTTTCTAAATGTTCTAACATATTGTATTATTTAACTAGTTCAGTCTGTTACTGTTGTTGTCTTGGAGGAACTGTAACTCACATTATTTCCTTAAGGATTATGAAAGTATTCTGATTGTGATTAAAGGCACAACTTTTATGCACAGCATTTACCCACTTAGAGTGTGTGACGTGACCTGAGATGTTAAGATTCAGGGTCTAAACACACACAAAAAAGCAGACTCATTTCACAAGAAAAGAAAGAGTGAAGCAGTCGGACCATGACCTGTGACAAGCTTGGGCAGCGTACACACACACACGCACACACCCCCATGCACGCACACACACATATATAGAGAGAAATTTGCTTCTTGGCTCTTTTTGTCCACTCATCGAGACACTCCCTGCATCTGCACCTCTTACCACACCACAGAGCTTTGAAGTAAAGAGATTACTGCTCTCTGAGGCTCTGTGCAGGAACACACCATTTACCGACAGCAGAAGATTTATTAGCTCCACTTTGTGGGCGAAAGGTGTGGACAAGCTAGTTTACAATATGTGAGCGAGTGACATACGCATGAAATGAAAGCACTCAGTGCTTTGGTCAAAGTGGGTAACACAAGCATGTCATTCTTCTCATTTTAGCGTCCTGAAAATGATTTCAGTGCTGTCAGTGCTGACAATGAGTTATCAGTATTGTGGGAAAGAGTAGAAATAGAAAAATAAGTAAGTCAAGATGTTCACGATTGTTGACCTAACTGCGAGTATAGTGGGAATCCAGCTTTCTCTCTTATTCACACTGACAAGTTAGAATAAATAAAGGTCCCAAATGTAAAGTTAAAAATAAGTCTTCACAGTAAAATCACTGTACTTTCAAATCCCACTTTCTCCCACGAGTCAGCCTGGGATTACTCCAACTTGGGGAGAGATCATTTCTCCTGAAAGATGAATCACAGCAAAAGGCTGTGCTATGCTAAAAACTGGAGGTCTGAAGACAAAGCGGGAAATCACTGAACAGGGTCTGTTAGCACTTGCTCTTGGTTAGTCATACCTGATTAAACACTGCTCACAGGTTTCGTGGTTTTTCAATCTGTTTAAACACAGCGAGCCCATGTACCAGGCTCCACCACTCCACCACAGTCGTCTACATATATACACACATTCACAGTGATATCGACATTAACATGCCCCTATAAACATTTACAATCTTAATCTGACTGCAGGCCTAAGAGCATAGACAAAATTATTGTCTCTTTGATGTCTCACCTGAGCCTGCAGAGAGTCAGACATGTAAATTAGTCACATGGCCCGACTTCCACTGATTTTAGATCAAATTACTCTAAAAAGTATATGAATTGTGGCACATAAGCTGACAAAACACTGAACTCAGATCAGACGCTGTGGCACACATAGCTAATTCCTTGACATTAATCATATATGTTTATAGGTAAGTTGAGACATCATCCCTTTCGTTTTATGAATGCAGTATAACAGCACCGGCACCAGCACAACCACTTCTCAGTATGACGACAACCACAAAGAGACAAGACGGCTGCTGAGGGCCAACAGTTTCCAGGTTAAACTGTCAGAGGAGACCTTGGGTGTGGTAATTATTCAGTAATGTGGACAGTAAATAAGATACAAGATACCACAGAGGTTTGTAGTGGTGGATGGACCTAACAGAAACATGGAAAGGAGTCCTATTCAGTGTGGCGTTGACATTCTTTTGTTTATCGGTGTAGATATCTGTGTGTGTGTGTGTGTGTGTGTGTGTGTGTGTGTGTGTGTGTGTGGTCTTACACTACAGATTAACTAAGCCGATGAGAAGCGGGCGTGTAAAACTGTTGTGTTTTTGAGCCGCAGGACACAGTGTCCCAAAACACTAACTCAGATATTATTGTAAAGCCACACAAGGCCTCATGGGAGCTTTATCCAAAGCACTCATAAAGGGAATGGCGTCAAGCCGGAGACTGGGCAAACTTGACACACAGATAGCAGTTTGAACTTTTCTCACTCTAAATAGAAATCATGAGGAAGCGGGGTAGGGTACAAAGTCCAGTATTAATCATGCATGCTTTAGGGCATTTGAAGATCTTGGCTAGCAGGGTGCTGATTGCAGAAAACTAGAAAAAAAAATTACTGTCATCATCTTACTATCTCAGTGGTGCCATGTGGGTCATCAGTGTTTGTTGTTGAAATTTAACAAAGCTGTGTGATACCATCACATCTAACACAAGACGGGTTATCAGCTACCTTAGGTCCATGTACGTGCTACAGATGAATTAGACAGGCTCTAGTTTTAGCATCTTTTAGCAACTTTTCTTTTTAGTCTTTTTTTATAATTTTTTGATCGAGTTAAATCCTGCGGTAGAGAATCAGGGAGATGAATGTCCTTCCAAGAGAAGCTTGACGCGTGCATTTATGTTCATATTTGGCCCCTACATGTCAACTCCTGCTTGTTAATGTATCACTGGGCATGTTTGATTGTTTCTGACAGGCCATAATGACCCTAATCCCACTGAGAAATGTCCCAGTGCTCCCAACAATCAGACTGCCACTGTTAATTTTTAATGTAAACACATAAGAGTAGCTACTTTTGGCAAAAAAAAGAAAAAGAAAAAAAAGAACGAGCTTAATTTCCAAAATTCCAAAGTTTCGCTTGAAAAATGACCTTGATATCCTCATGATCATGGATGCATGGAGGACAATAATAACTGAAGGTTTTCACTTTTTCAAGTAATGCGGCACAGAACCATAGACTAAACATCATTACTAGCCCGTCCTTCACATTCCTGATCTTGAGTGAACAACTTGCAAGAAAATGTCAACTTTTTCATTAAAAGCAGATCTTTTTTTTTTTTTTGATGAACCCACATTTCTCTGTTGCATATGTAACCCTCATAAACTTGGCGTACAACTGATTAACAACGAGGTGACTCGCACGTCATATCCCGTCCTGTCCTAGCTGTGTGCTCTCCTTCTTATCGCCTTTCATGCTCATCACCTCCTCATAAACAGGCTGTCAAAGGCTCGGCTAAATGGAAAGGGAGAAGCAGGCAGCTGCATTCCAACTCCAGGACATGTTGCAATTTGCCCCTTCTGTCTAAGAAGTCATCCAAAAGGCTGGCTAAACCAAACATTTACTGTTTGCACCCAGCTAGGGGTGGGCGATAGTGATGTGTCGGTCGCGAACGAAATGGCTCTTAGAGCCGGGTCTTTGACGTGAACGACGCGAGCCGGCTCCTTATCGCGAGCCGTGTTTTTTTTTTTCTTCTGTGTCTCTCACCCTTTCTCGCACTTTTATTCCGCTTCACTCCGCATGCGAGCCATGTGCTTTGCGCTGGGCAGAGGGGGGAGGGGCAGTAGTTACACTCGCAGTAGCACAGGAACAGAGCGGGAGGGGGAGACGGCGAAAGAGAGCCAAGGACAACAACGCCACATTAGAAAGGTATAGTAATGGTCCACAACTATTTTCAGTTGCGGATGATAAAGGATTCAGAAAGTTTATTCATGCAGGCCCATATGACAGAGAATATGCATCTTCTTTTTGTTTTCATATTTTAATTTATATTTAATTGTGTTGCGGTTTGTAGTGTTTTGTGTTGTTTCACTTTAAATTTGTTTAAATTTAAAGTGAAACAACACAAAAATGTAAATAGTTAAAAGTTGAAATGTAAATGGTTGGTTTTTGTATTATATGATTTCTTTATTACATTTTATGTGGAGTGAATAAACAAAAGTATATTTATGGTGGCTCCTAGAGACAAGGCACATACAAACTTCAAAACACGTAAAAACTACAAAACACGTACAAAACACAACAGAAGTGCTCCAGGATGTGCCCCCCCCCACAGTGTTGAGCTTTTGTTACCTAGTGGCTACACAAGCCGGGAAGTACCAACGACCGGATTTGGTGTGTGGTAGTAACAGGTAAGTGAACTTTTTTTTTATTATTATTATTTGAATATATATGAGTGCTTCTGTATAAATACACAAACAATACACATATGCTTTCAATTGTGTAATTTAACTGATATAGGTAGCTCTGTTTTGGAAGTTCAGTTAACGCTAGAAATGTGTTTTGGAGTTTGTACGTGCTTTGTCTCTAGGGGCCACCCTATATATTTATATATTTATATATATACATATATAAATAGGACCAATTTTTTTTACATTAGTAATTCCTTTTGTGCATAATTTTATATTGTTGTTAATAATAAATTAATTAAAGCAACAAAACAACCTGAAGAGCCGGTTTGGAGCCGAAAGAGCCGGGTCTTTTTAGTGAGCAGAGCCAAAAGAGCCGGTTCTCTAAAAAGAGCCGGAATTCCCATCACTAGTGGGCGATATAAACGATATACGATAGAAACTATATAAATTTGGCCAACGATAGAGATTTTGACTATATCGCTCTATCGCGATAGCGCATGTTGATGATGTCATTAAGCTGCGCCTGTTTTGGTCGAAAGCATCGCAGCGGCTAAAACCATTATCATCTGCAAATTATGGCGGGTGACAGTCATAGCAAAGAGATGAAGCACTTTTGAAATATGGGGAAAGACAAAAACTGCGCTTCCTCCACTTCCGTAACATTGATTCATTAATGTTGAATTCTCTCGCAGCTGCTCTATTCCCATGTTGTTGCAGTATATTAATAACTAACCTCGTATTGTGGATGAATAATCTCAGTTGTTCTCCTGACTGAAGTTTGGCCCGTGTATAGCATCCCGCTATGCGATTGCATTTGTCTCTAACCACCAGAATCCGTCACGTTAACTTTTAATGAGTGGAAAAAAAGTTGGCGTTCATCCTCCAGCTTCACTGTGCTAATGTTATGCTAACATAGCTGTGTCGCTAGCAATCACGTAGCACAACATTATATACCAGGTAGTCCAACTTCAGTAACCCTGCAAACACCACTGCTGTTTAGTTTTCTGTCTTCATTTATGTTGGAAGTGGTAGCAGAGCTGTACGTTTTAATTAGTTTCAAAAATCTCTCAGTCAGAAAATGGTATGAAATGTTTAGGTGTAAACTACCGAGCTAACTTCCTGTTAACTTCTAACTCCGTTAAATTTAATAAATTCTGTTTTCATGGATGCCTGGATGTTAAACTTAATTGTTACACCCGATAAAGCAGCAACGCTGATGATTTAATTAAAGATGAAAGAATTTAGATCATTTTTAACTCTTAGTGTTCGTTTGACTTTGGGACCTGAAGCGGACGGAGTTTTGGACCCAGATTACTCTGCGAAGCTCCTCACTATGGCAGCCGTAATGCTCTGACAATCCATCAAGCAGTGCGGCTTACCAAAGTTGTACTAAAACATTTTTTAACAGATTTCTGCACGCCAAAATCGGTTCGAGGTCAGTAAGCACAACCAGAATTCATATATAAGGCACACACTCGATTTTTGAGAAAATTAAAGGATTTTAAGTGTGCCTTATAGTTTGGAAAATACGTTATACAGAAGAAAAGAATATATCGTGATATATATCGTTACCGCACATGCTTCAAATTATATCGCGATATGAATTTTAGGCCATATCACCCAGCCCTACACCCAGCTAAGGTGAGACTTAGTTAGGCTGCATTCTTGACAACAGGACTAAAAATCTTAGAAGAAGACAGTTTGATGGACTACTGTATATTTGTGTCAGCCATTAAGTTAAACAAACAGTGGTTCATTTATCTAGTCATGTTAGCCGGCACTGCCTCAGAAAAGCCTCTGACTTGAGCAAGAACAGATAGTGGGAAAAGTCTCTCAACAAATGAGGGGAGCTGCAAGGGAAAGGGCTGATTGTAAGCAAATGTCAGAGTCAACACAAACAACTTCTCTTGCAGTTAATTAAAATTAAGCCACGCTCACCTATAATCTTTACCCCCCACATGTCTATTTGCTGCTAAGATAACACCAACAACAGTGAAACCAGGAAATCCAACTTAATTAAACCCTTTTTGGGATGACATTTCCTTTCCAACTCACAGGATTTTGAGAGATTATCAAGACGAGACAAAGCGCGAGTTAGTCACGTTTACAGTCAAACAGGCGTCTCATTAAGAATACACACATCTTCACGTCGATCAAGTCGGAGCCGTTATGAGACATGGGATACAGGTGTTTAACGGGCAAATTTGTATTTGTTTCCCCTTAAAGGCCTTTATCTTATATGTGAAGAACAGGAAACATTTAAAAGTGGGTGAGGGAGAGAAACTGTCACAAAGAGATTCAGATGGCGGAAGGAAAGGTGAGCGACACGAAGCAAAGTGGGAAACTTTCTGCCTCAAGCCTGCTGTTTAATAAATTGTGCCTGCAGAGTGTATGCTGTGGTGTTACAGCTGCCTGTAACATGCGTGATTGATTGCCCTCCGGATATAGCTTAAGGCAACCTGTCTGTCACAGGATTTGAATGCAGCCCTTTTAATAATATTAAAAGTAAACCATGTGCCACCGATGACATGTCAAGTTTGCATAAGTGATACTGATTTTGCACAGCAAACTGAAATTAGCTAAAAAAAAGAGAAGCTATGGGGTGATTGTAGCTCAGTCACCAGTCTGCTTGCCAAAAATCCTCGGGCAAGATACTAACCCCAAGTTGAATGTGTGTAAATGTAAGAGTAGAAGCACTTCCAAAGAAAAGAAAGAACTGCTTTTGTGAATGGGTGTGAGTGAGTGCTCAGAGTAGAAAAGCACTATATAAGAACCAGTCCATTTCAATTGTCATGACACCAGGTAAAGATTATACTATTTCATAATATTATTGTACGTAAAATTATACAGTAGCCACAGCAAAACAGTAGTTTTATGAAATATGTTACTGTTGACCTGGACCAGCACAGCCATTTTTCACACCAGTGCTGTCTGTGGATCGGGGTACAGTATGGTGACACCACACTGTCTCACTCTAACTGCAACACAAGGTGGGTCACTAAATTACCCAAAATGCACAAGCAAAGAAAAATGCAAAAAAATATTATTAATCCTCACCCTTTATCTTAAAAACACAACATCAGACACACATATATACAAAAAAACCTGCATGGTCTCATCTACTGCATCCTCATTGTTTTTCAAGGAAACACTGCCACTTCTACTAAAGAAGAAAATAAATACAGATCATGCTAAATAGTGACTCAGTTTGCAGACTGAATTAAGCCTAACAATGAGAAGAGACTAGACGTGAGATCTTTTTATGATTTTCTAATGACATAATGACTTCAGTAGACGATGAGAATCTCTGATCCACCTCTCCCACCAGTCATGAACAAAAACCCTGAAAACTTCCTCCCCAACAGAGAGTGGGCACTCCACCCTTTTCTGGCTGATGACTTGGAGGTGCTAATTCTTATCCCAGCTACTGCACACTTGACTTGTAGAAGCACATCATCTGTGATACATACAGCACGTCATAACCTGTTTGTGACTGACAAAGATGACAAGGGATGAATCATGGCAGCTTTCAAGAAAATGAAGGTGAATGCTGAATGCCGCATATTCCAGGAAAAATGAACAAATTCTTTTTTCTTTTTTGTGAAAGGCAAGCCAGTGTGCTTCCTTTGTGGTGAGGTGCTGGCAATAATGAAAAGGGCAAAGGTTGAGCGCTGCTACAGTTTTGAAACATGCTAAACTTGATGAGTAGAGAGGAGAAATGCACTCGTAACTCAAAATGAATCTTCATCTTTTTGAGTTTGAGTGCTCAAAAAGCATCTTTCACACAACAACAGACTGACAGCGAGAATATTACGTGTGCAGGTTTTGTGGTGAGTGCAATTTATAGCCAAGAAGTTGAAATCTAATGGGGCTAAGTAACACAGTAGCTATAGACCTTTTTGTTGGTCTTTCGTTTTTGCATCCCTCGGTATGTGTTCATAATAGTGTGGCCCTCAGACAACTATATAAAAATTTAAATGGCCCTTCACATGAAAAAACAAAACCCAACAATCAAACACATGGAGAGTGAAGTAGAAAACACACAGTGCAACATAGGAAGCCCATCAGCCCATTGGGAACGTTACTTTAAAGTGCAGACTTCACAAAGGCCTGAAATAATTATCCACTGCCAAAAACACACAGCACTTGCAAATTCAGCATTCTAACACAAAGGTAGAGAAGAAACCCAGAGTCAGAGGGAAGTGGAATGTGAGCGGCTCCTGCCACAGCCAATCAGCGTGCAGCCTTTATTCCTACCTGTACCTGTGTCTACTGAGCTGTGCCAGTATATGCACATAATTTAGCCTATACTTTATAGTCAGTGCTAATTATAAAACAAAGCATTTCAGTCTTTTCAACATTCATGCTGAAAGACTTTCTTCATCGAGTAATTTAATGCCTTAGGAAACGAATAAATGTGTAATAAATTACTTCTTTGAGTAATTACTCAAACAATGAGTAGCTGTGATGAATCCAGGTCACTGTACTTTCAGGAAACAAAGAAACTACATGAGGCGGTGAGCACACACTTCGCTTTCATATCATTCACAGTAAGCACGCCTAGTTCTTAACACACTTAAAGAACATTTGCCTGCATTTACAGAACAAAGTCGATGACTCATCTCTGGTCAAACAGTGATGAAAGAGTGTGCATGAAGTAGAAAACATGGCTCACACAGACTCACCTTCACTTTGCATCTCAGGATTTTCATATATTTATGTCAGGGCAATTTGGATATATATATATATGTTAATGCCAGCATGAACAATAACAGCAAACTACAAAAGCCTAAGCCTTACAACTATCATAATGTCAAATTATCTACTTTAAAGATTTACATTCTTGCAATATGGACTAGACTAAGATTAAATGTCTCTCTATAATGACAAGCATCACTGTTAGTGCATTTAAATGTTTATACAAAAGGGAGAAATGTAGGAATACACTGCAAACCACTTTCACACATAGCAGACTGCTGATAAACTTTGTTCTCTTTTTTTCACCAGGATACTTTTTTAGTGGAAATTAAGTGCAGACGAAAGAGGAGATGACAACAATGTCATACAGTTGAATAAAGAAAAAAGAAAGGACTCCGCACCTGTAGACAGGCACCCACACTAACAGGGTATCTCAGCTGGACAAACATCCTGTTTGAAAACCACCATCTGTCTTTGGTGAAACAGTAACAGGAGACCAAACTAATTTAGAGGCAGCTCAACAAATTAAACATGGCAGGACATCCCCTTGATGATAAAGAAACTCACTTTTTATTGGCAACAAGTGAAACCTAGTCTGAAGCGGGCAAAGAAAGTTCAGCTTGTGGTTGCAGGTTTGTCTCCTGTCACTGGATGAATAATATCGTCAAGTACTGCTGCAGGGTGTAGCCCCCCCTTCCACACACACACACACACACACACACACACACACACACACACACACACACACACACACACACACACACGTGTATTTATATCCTTGTGGGGACATCTCGTTGACATAATGCTTTCCCTAGCCACTTACCCTAACCCTAACCATCAAAAATGAATGCCCAACCGTGACCCTTACCCTAAACCTAACCATAACCTAATTGTAACCCTGACACTAAAACCACATTTTGAGTCTCAAAAATGCTTTCAAACTGTTTGTCCTATACTTGTGTTTGTCCCCACAAGTATAGTAAACTACCAATTTTTGGTCCCCATGAAGATGTTAATACCCGTCCACACACACACACATAACTGACAGAGAAATATACCGATCAGGCAAAACATTGTGACCACCGACAGTTAAAGGTAAATAACTGATCTTCTCTTCATCATAGTATCCGTCAGTAGGTAAGATATATTAGGGATTAACTGAACATTTTGTCCTTAAATAGAAATGTGTTAAAAGCAGGAAAAATGGACAAACGTGGGGATTTGAGTGAGTTTGACAAGTGCCAAATTTTGAAGAGCCTGGCCTGTGTTGTCTGATCCAACAGATGAGCTACAGTAGCTCAGATTGATTCAAAAAGTGCATCACGGTTTGTTGTGTATAGGGCTGCATAGTCACAGACCAGTCAGGGTGCCTATGCTGACTCCTGTCCACCACCTAAAGCACCAACAATGGGCACGCAAGCAAGAGAACTGCAACACACAGTAATGGTCCAGTGACCTGGTCTTATGCATCACATTTTCTTTTACATCAATTGGATGACCGGGTTTGTGCGCATCGCTTAACTGTATAACACCTGGCACCAGGTTGCACTATGGGAAGAAACAAGCTAACAGAGCAGGCTTGCCCAAAGCAGTTTGATGCTTTGGGCAATGTAACATCCTTGGCATGTACCATCTAAATGGACTGGTTCTTATATAGTGCTGTTCCATCCTATCAGAGCACTCAAAGTGCTTCACACAACTTACCTCATTCACCCAGCCCTTTTTTCTATGCTCTAAGTGCTTTCTATTTAACATTCACACACATTCACACTCCAATGTCCAAAAGCCACCCCATGGTCTACAATAATACCTAAGCATTGTTGTAGACCATGTACAACCTTTCATGGAAACTGAATGCTGTGAAGGCTGTGGCCTCTTCAGCAGGCCTCAAAGCAAAAATGGTTCAGAAATGGTTTGAGTAGCACAACAATGAGTTTAAAGTGTTGACTTGGCCTCCAAATTCCCCAGATATCAATCCAATCACCCATCTGTGGGATGTGCTGGACACCTTGCAAAACTGCTGCTAACATCTTGGTGCCAGATACCACACTACACCTTGAAGGGTCAAGTGGAGTCCACAACTTGATAGGTCAGGGCTGTTTTGGCACCAACACAATATGAAGCAGGGGTCATAACGTTATGCCTGAACGGTGTACATACAAATGTATACATGTAAACAGGAATACACATACCGCTGGACTAAACCTGACCACATGCTTCTCAGTGACGCCATACCTCAGTAGTGAACCATGAAGCCAGAAATCACAAGAGGCTCACAGTATTAGTAACAGTATTACTATTAAAATGTTGTCCATTGCTGTATGTGAAAGAAGAGAAGTAGCTGTGGGAGACACAGATGGACAGTCAGCCACACAGCTGTAACAGAGCTGACAGCAACCCATGTTGGCGTGCATGTTCAGTGCCAAGTTTCTCTCAGATATTACTCAGCTTATATAAAAGAAGTGCAGGTGTGCATGAAACATCTGCCTTTACCTGCTAATGCCTGGAAATTTTCCAACGCCAGATTTTTTTTTTATCTCTCTTTGTTTACATATTCATTTCATACATCTATTTATTTATAAATATTTATTTAGCCTTTTATCAGTAATAAGCGTTGGAACATCCTATATTTATACCAGCACTTATTTGTATTTTACGGACGCACAACAAGTTGCAGCACACGCACACTTCCTAAAAAAAATACCAAGTGTAATCCAATACTTGTGGATCATTTCTCTCTTCAAAGGTGAAAAATGGCATGAAGACAGAGAGGTACTGGAGCATATGGGTTTTTCAAGCTACAGGTAGCTCCCAGTAGCCTGGAGGCTAGCTTCTTTTCTGTGCAGCTGAGGGCATTTATGCAACCGGGGGAGGAAAGAGGGAGGGGATCTCTTACACTTTTGTTAAGATAAAAACAGTCCTCACTGCAGGTATTTCTAATGAAAGCGCCACCATAACCAATCTGCTCTGTGGAGATTAGCAGGAACCCCGAGCCGTGCTGGGATCCATTTCAACATGTTTTTAGAAGCCGTTTTTGTGCTGCTACACAGAATGCAACTCATGTCATTACCAGCTGATTGGATACAGCGAATAACTGCGTTAAGATCAGGGCCCGTAACCATGGTAAAGGGATTTTATACCAACAGCCGTCGCTCAGCATAAAATCACTTTAACCCCATTTTAACCTACTTTTTACTCCAAATTTCTATTTGATCTTCTATTTGAAAAAGATTCTGTGTCAGTGTAAAACCTACTGGCTTGCATGGGATAGACATGAAAGTGTTGCATCGAGGCATGACACTAGCCCTTTGATAGACCTCGTTCAATGACAAAGACCACTATCACATATGTATTAGCAGGAATGTTGGATTACAGTCACGTTTACGGCCCACAGACTTCTATCACTGATCAGTCCAGTGAACAGTTCTATTGACTGTATAAGGCCCTTACAGAGCTTACAACCCATTGCACAATACTGTACTGGAGCACGTAAACGACACAAAAAGCTGTGATAAAAGATTGAAAAAGTAAAATCACCGGGGTGCTTTGAGAAACAGGGTTTGCCAGAAAAGTTTACTTCTATCGAAACATATGACGAAAGGTGACGTATGTTCCTGTGCATGTTCTAACTGAACATCAGATGTGTGTACAGTGGGTGGACCAGTTTAATTTTCACCTCGCAGCAGAAAGGGGAAGGCCCCGTCAAATTAAATCGTTGACTTTCATAGCCTCTGGCTGCTGCAGTCAGACAGGGATGATCCTCGATCCCAGCCACGTCAACTCTGGCGTATTCATCAGTCAAAAGAATGTGTTATTTTTTCAGCTTTCATCTGTAAAATGAAGCAGTTTTTGGATCAGTTTGAGTCAAATATTTGGAGTTTTTATGTGTATTCTCTCTTGGATAATCATTCGCCCTCCTGTCTTGTCTCAACCTGAAACCTGGCAGGTTGTAACTGTGCAGAGAAGAGTAATACATTCCTAAAATACCATAAGGTCAGGGGACTGGAAGAGCCAATAGGTGGCCAGCTGACTGCCCTGTTTCCCCCCCTTCCCTGAAACAACAGAGAAAAAAAAAAAGACCTTCTCGGGGAAAAAAATCTCTCTGAGACCTTAAATGGGTGATCCAAACAGATAGGGGGAGTGGGGAGGTGAATAGTTGGTACAAATTGGCCTCAGGTAGTTCTTGGATTATTTGGGTAAAGCCCATCCCCAACAAGAAGCAATGCTGATCTACTAATTGGATGTGCAACCCATATTCAAAATATATTGTTGAAATTCAGCTCAGCAACCATTTAGTGTAACTGGATAATAACCTGCATCTTAGAAGGTTTCAATTAAAAACAACAACAACAAACAAACTCTTTATTCCAGAAATGGGAGTGGAAGCCATTTGACTCGACTGGTATCCTGAACTCTGACTCACAAGGACAACAAAGAACAGTGTTCTTCTCTGTACATGTCATGACTGGTGCATACGTCTTGGCGTTTTTCAGATATTCACACTGCAGTTCCAGCCAGAGAAAATATGTCGCTAAAAGCTGTGGGGTTCATTGAGACAGATATGCAACCACAAAAGAAACTTATTTTAAAATCCCTTCCTCTAAGACATTGCAGACACCAGCACACTGTTATGTCTTTACAGAGTCATGCACTCTTATCGCCTATTGACTCGGCCAACTATTGTTTTGTGAGCGCCACTATCTCCAAACCACATATCAAAGCGGGTTTCACTTATGTCTCGTAAGATGAAATAGGTGACATCAACAGCATTGTGTTTTTCCCTGCAGATGTGTGCTACACTGCATGCCCACAACATGACATGCCCTGCTGTGTGATGTGAATCTTTAAGCAGAAGACGTATTTTCAGTGTGAGATTTAGGCTACAATTATATTAATATTGCAGTAACGTTAGTTTTTATGGGTTAAACAGAGCTAGCAGCATAGCTAACACTGGCCAATAACCAGCACATATGGACTTAAGCTTGGCAGTACAGGAGTATGTTATTCAGGGAATTCATGCAGACATATATTTCTTCCCCTTTCCAGTTTTATGCAGAACCATCTAGGTTTATACTTACAGCTCAGACATGAGAGTGAGTTTGGTCTTCTAATCTAATCTGTCATTGCATGACTTGCAATGAGAAATAAACCTTATATCTAACTTCACTGATGAGAGCACAGAGGAAGTGGGCTCTGATCTGAAACGTTTCTTCATGCTTTACTCTTCAAAGCAGAACGACACTGATAACAGCACATTACAAACATGCTGTGTGATCATGGAAGCGGATGGATGAAGGGGCTGCTCTAATTGACCGAGTGAAATCCTATACTGCACAGTAACACAGTTTGAGGAGCTCTCATTAGAAATGCCACGAAGACAGCAAAGACGCGACATCCCTGAACATCAACAGATACAAAAGCAGTCACTTCCTATGTAAATCCTTGCAAGTGCTCCACACTGGTGTTAAGCTGTGAAGTGTTACAGGCCAGTAAAAGCTTTAACAGGAAACAACCCCAAGTTCTCTCTAGCCGATAGCGGCAACAATAGTTCCACCCAAATTCCAAATACAGAGTGAGTAGATGTGCAAATGTTTACTTTACAAATATTTAATAACTGAATATAATACAGCCACCCACATCATGACTGAAAGTTCAATCACAATGCACTGAAATGCACATCAGGATAAAAATGCTCTTATTGTACCAGGACTGGCTTCCAAACTAGAAGCATACACGTGGTTTACAAACCAGGATTTATCTGTGTTCAGAGAACTGTGAATGCTGGTTAAAAACAAGTGTGTTTGTGAGTGTTTCCACCAACAGCTGGACCAGCAGCAGAAACTATTAAAAATAAATCTCATCTATTCACTTTAAACAATGCGATTTTCAGTTTCGTTCATTATTGTTGCAATAATGAATAAAAAAAGACAAACCGAGCAAGTAAGAAAAAAAACTGACAGTGAGATAAAACAAATTTGTGTAAAAGTCATGTAATATGGTGATCGTGTAAAAAAAAAAAAAAAAACAACAGTTTTGCTTTCAAAACAGGTCACATCAGGCCGAACGTGTTATGAGACACGTTTTCTACACGTTGACAGTGCACGGCAAAGATTTACAACGCCGCCGGGTACGAACTTCGTCGAATTACTTCCAAAGAGCGTAGAGCACCTGTCCTATATTCTCACTGTACTAGAACAAATGTCTGGTTTGGTCTAACTAAATCTGCAGACGTGGTCTCCAGCAAGTTGTTTCTCTCACAGGTAGTATGTAAGTGGAGCAAAGAAACGCTCGACAGGTGACAATAAAGCGTCGTATCCTACTTTTGCGCAGTTAACCGTGCACAGTACGAGGTGAACAGAAAGTGCTGCTTTACCACGACTGTTTGCCTGCCGACATATTACCTCTAAATTAAAAAAAAGAAAATATAAAGCAATTTCTGAAAAATGCATTATCCAACTATACTTACAGATACTGTCTGGAGCCCACCGTCTGCTCATGCAAAGCTACAGAGAACCCAAACAAGCTCCCCCTGGTTTTCCCCTCTTTGATCACAGGAAACCGTTCATCTATATTAAATCCAGTGCAAGTTTGCGTCCAGTGGCACACGGCCAAAACAGCGCAGAGTAAAAGTCTTTCAGACATGTTTCCGTTGTTTTCTCCCTTGTTAGGTGCACTCAGCTCTCGCAGGTCCACGATCAGCGAACGAGCATGGGGTCCGAGTGGCAACTCTGCCGCAATGAGCTCCAACAGGTAGGCTGCTGCTTCGCAGAGACCTGCCCATTAACAGCCCCTCTGTGCAAAGTCACTGCCTAGGTGTCGGCGCCTCATGCTCGCTCCGCTGCCCTGCCCCTAGCGGTGTCCCTCCCTTCCTGTCAGATCTCGACATCCTTCAGAAGCAAGTGCATTAACTACAGGGAGCTGCAGACTCTAGTGGTGTGCGATACAGCGAATTTTAATATCAATCCGAAACCAAGTAAATACATGGACCGTTTTGTTGATACCAATACCGATACTTGTAAAGGCAGCTTATACAGGGAGAAGCAGTGTGCTATGATTTATGAAATGTATCATCAATTTGGAAATCCTCTACACATTTTAATGACCGCGTGATCGGTGCGATTTTCATTTTCCACAATAATTAGTTGATACAACAAAACACACCTTTCAGCTTTTCGTCTCTTTTAATGTAATTTGAAGCTAATTTTTTTAGGAGACCTGAAATGTAGACGTGCCTATCTCTAAAGCACTTTATGTCAACTTCTGTTGTTTAAATGTGCTATAGGCTGTATAGGATTTTTTCATTGTGCACGTTTGAGGTATATTTTTTCATTGCCAAGAAAATTATTTAAATAAATCAGTGCAGTGGGGTGAATACTGAACTTGGGGAAGAGAAATAAAGTATCCTATCCTATCACACTAGTATTGATCCGATACCAGTACCAGCTTTGGTATCAATATATATTTGGACCTCTAGCAGACATTCTGTAACTGTGGTTAGTGGTGTGAAAACCTCGTCTGTCACTATAACTACTTGTCACTCTTATAAACCTCCTGTTCCTGCTCTCTATCGCTCTGCTGGCTGACAGAATCAGCAAGTCACTCTACAGAGGAAGACTTGTGAACACTAAACAAAAGCTACGAACGTAAGTAGCTTTTGATTTAAGGACTGCATCTTAAATGGCACCGTACCGAAATGTCTGCTATTTTTGTTACCACACACACACACACACACACACACACACACACACACACACACACACACACACACACACACTGCTGCAGTGGCGAATGGTTTGCTTTAAAAGAAAAGGAAACAAAACTCAATATGAAAGGATTTCCGCTCGTAGCAGACAGCTAATTTGAATCAGGCATTTCACACATCAGGATTACTCTTGAATGCTCTGACTCTAAAAAAAAAAGATATTTAACTTTTCCATATGCTTATCAACATCATGAAACCATCAGAGGAGTTTCTTCCAGCTAAATGATCTCTGTTTTAGTATTTTCAGTTTATATTTTGAGTATTTTTAATCTAAGAGTTGCATGATATACATGGCCCGCCCCTCACATGAGCACTCTTGTGACAGCCACCGTTTGCCTCACTCCACTGCCTATTGCTCAAACTTCTGGTGTCCAATGGGAAGTTTATTAAACCCTTAATCTCCTTAGTGAGTTCATGGAACAGGCCAGAGTTTTTAAAGCAGCCTTTCCTTCTCTCAAATCTCCCTCCACCCCAGTTCCTCTCAGGTTTTTTTTGTACTTGCTTCCTTTCTTTATCAAGAAACTGCAGCTCCATCTCCTCCCTATTTTCCTGTACTCCACAGCAATGTGCTATCTTTCATCATGTCTACTTTATTGGCTGACCACTGGCTAAAACCTGGCCTAGCTGACCTTCTCTAATTGATGGAGTAAGCTCCCACTCTCCCCCTTCATCCTTTAGGAGTTGCTCTCTCCCAGAAGTACTCTCTCCTTCATCCCCAGTGAAATAATGCCCCTTGGGGGGTTGTAGTTCACTGTGCACTTTTCACAGGCAAATTGCAAACACTTCATCTACTATTTTTAAAGAAAAAAGTGTGTCTCAGGTATTTAGTGCAGGTTTTTTAGTCATTGCAACTGCTCATAGGTCTTCAACATCACTGTTTGGATATACACAAGAAAAAGTGTGTTGGAAAACAAAGAGAACAACTGCAACAAGCAGGTTAAGTTGCACTCCACAGATTTTAGTGTAGCATGAAGTCTGCCCTGGAAATTGGTTGGAGGTCATGTGTCTGACACCCTATACTTTTCAATCAGTTGTAGTATAGCAGCATTGGTACCTTTGGGGCACTATCTTGCAAATGAATGTTCTTCTTTTACACAGGTGAGTGCACAAAATGTCTGTGTCTACAGTGTCAACATCCTGTTGTGACCTTATTGAGGCACTCATCTGGTACAGCGCTGACGTTAAACAGATACGAGCGTGCTCCAACTCAGCGGAAGACAAATGTCCTGAGAGGAACTTAAAGCGAAAAAAGAACAAGAGATGAGCAGCCTGACCTCCCCCTTTAGACTGGTCTGTGCCATACCATTCCATAGTAAAAGGGCTGCAGAACATCTGATCCTTAACCCCTTTAGCTCTTAGACCTGCCTTTTTATCACCTAAGAAGTGTCCCCTGGGAAGCTGACAGATAATGACAAACCCTGTCTCTATGTATTAGCAATGTGAAATTGCGCTGACAGCCAGCTGTAAATCACTTTTATGACTCTGTTTCTTTTCATAGAATTAATGGGAGTTTAAAAAATACAAAAACTATATCTAAATATCTAAATTAGTCACAAAACAGGAGTTCACTTTAAGACCCTACATACAGGAAGAAAAAAAATGTTCCAACTTTTAAATATGTATTCCCCTGACCCACATGTAAGCTAACACCAGTCTCTGTGAACCATGGGGAAAAAGAGCAAAATACACTTGGTTCCCCTAGAGTCTCTGTTCTGGAACTGTTAACCCACAAGACACACATGGAATGTAATTTGCAATTTATCTGCCGGCTTCCTGTTTTGTTTTTTCTCTACCAAATCAACCACCATCCCATCCCCCATCACCATAGTGCATAACCCACTCAAAAACCTAAATTCAACCCTTCCCCTAATTCAAATTACTACAATGTTTGTCTTTCTGCACCAGAACATCCACTTAATTCATCAGGTTAGGATTATATGCTTATAGCATCTTCATGCTCAGCTTTCCTGCTGCTTTGTGCTTTGTTACATACTCCAAACTGAGCTCTATGAAGGCCTCCATTGACAGAATGCTGAAGGCTGATGGGGTGGATGCTATGTGGAGTTCTGATCTGAATGCCTGATAGTGGAAATGGACTTGTGTATTGTAGAGGGCTGTGGAAAGAGCAGAAATGTGAGGGCATGATTATCCTCCATAACAGTCCCATAATAATTAATCTTCCTGACAGGACTTTGTACTGTACTCCCCTGCCTTGTAAACCTGAAATTACACAGATTTTTTAAAAGCATAACTAGATGGCATCCTCATCTTGAATTTCTATGAATATTAATCCACATTAGCTGAACCGGAGAACAGAACATACAGAGCAGAACACTGACTAAATATGAAACACAGCACGCTCTCACACCGAGCCCTGGCTGCCCGGTGACGGCTGAGCTGCTTGTTGCCATGGAGCTGAGAGTTGCTATGAAGGCAGTATGTTCCGAGCGGCGGTAATGTCTGTCGAGGACACTGTGGTCTGTTTAAACTCCAGCAAGTCCTCTTGCTGGGCTCAAATGACCTTTCGCAGGACAGAACACAATCTATTCAGGAAACCAAAGAGTATTTATGCACAAAGCACACAAATAATGTGTTCTTTATAGCAGTGTGGACACAACTTCTTCTGCACTCTTAGTGTACCTATATAAAGTGAACTTTTGTCCAACCAGCAGGAGATAAAAGACAACAAACTCCATTTTTTCCCTGTTGTGTGACTTGAGCTGTCTGGCCCCAGGGTAATCTATTTTTATAACAAAATATGAATAAAACATGAGCGTAATCTAATAATATGACATTTATTCTCATAAGCGTGAATATTGTAGCCAACTTGCATTCCCTAGTTTTTAAAGAAAAAAGTTGCAGGCAGCACAGCACCACTGTAGGGCAGTCCATAAAGAGGTCATAGTCACATCGCCCCATTATATCTCCCAACAAATGTTCACAACAGTAAGAAACAACTGACAGTTTGGTATGAAGGCAAGAATTTTACCCATTTTATCAACTGAAATCTCATTATTAGACAGATCTTTAGCTTGAGATTGAGGAAGCAAAGGATGGAACCCCCTTAAGGGCCACCACACACATTATGATTATATATGGAACAGTTTGCCTGAGATTTCCATCTTCCTTGTTTCTGCGGTTTTGCCGAATCCTCATTTGGGAGTGGGAGTGTGGCGTTTGAAGTTTTCCATGCATCTGTGCCGTATACAAATGTGTTCATGGTATGTGTCTGTGTAGGTGTAAATATTTGAGAGTATATGCTCACATTTGTTCATATGAGCGTGGGGGGATTTATGTCAGGATTCACATGTCTGTGTTTGGTTTGTGTGTGTAACGGGAAGGAAATGCAGCAGGGGTTTAGGACCCGCGCATGTCTGGGGTGGGGGGTGTAGGGTGGTCCTCTGGTGCTGTAGCATAGGAATGTATAGCCTGAAGAAGAAGGCGTGGCCCTGAACACTCTCCCTACTGTCCAGAAGCACCTGTTTTTCAGCTTAGCTTTCAGATAGAGAGCTGGGAAACAGTGGGATGTAATGACTGCATGACAGCTGCTTCAATTCCACAATTCACACACTCATTTCTAACTCAGTCCCCAGATACCGAACACATTTTATCTTTAAACTTCTTTAAAAACAGTAGTTTTGCATTTGGAGAGTTGACTTAGGGATTGATAGCAATTTCATATCTTTTACATTAAAACTGAAAAAAGGAAAACACAATTTTACCTGCCCAAAACCAACCAGTTATTGGTTAATTTCTCCTTTAGCCAGTTCTGTAAGCTGTAGAAAAGCCAAACTAAAAAAAAAGAAAAGAAAGAAATTAATGATTTGAGCTTTAACAGGGAGTGCCAGGTTATTTCTGAGGAGTGAACAGTAACTTCCTGGCAACCTCAAGGTGACAAAGACTCTAACAAGACAAATAAATAACATAGTACCCAGTGACCTTTAAAAGTGTCGGCACAGACGGATTTTTGTTCCCCTCAGAGAGGGGAAGCTCACTGGCTGCTTGCTATAGTGTACTACACAGCTACGAGAGAGAAACGCTGAGCCTCCAAATAACCTCTTAAAGGTGCAAAAAGGCACCTTTAAGAGGTTATTTGGCTTGAACCAATCACTGTAATCTCAGGAAGAACTAACAACTGAGATTGTTTTTGCAAATGCTGGGGGTGACAGGAATGTTCTTAATGGACTATATAACCTGCTAGAAATGCACTTAGTGCGATTTGCTGACACGAAAATAAAATAACAAATATTAATCAATTCTAAACTGTCATGAAACATTGCGTTAAAAGTAAGAGAAATGTAAGTTAACGATTGAGGAGCAAAAATGAAATTAAAGTACTGACACCCTCTCAGCAGGGTTTAATCATTAAAACGGAGCGACTGGATGCAGCATTCCTTTCTCTGCTCGTAGAGAAACTTTTGTTTGAAAGAACAATTCAGTGCTGAGGAGTCATAGGTAGGTCTACATAAAGAAATGCCCGAGGGGAGGCTGGGTTTGATTTGGCTTAATGCCCAGAGGGCCGATAACCTTGGGCATGAATTCTCAGTCTGAAAGATAGAGAACGAATAACCACAAGAAAAATGTCCAAAACAATACAGTTATTATTCACCCAGTGCAACTTAGTTATATATGACAGTTAGATCTTCAAAGGAGTGGCAGAGTAAAGGAGCTATTTCTCTGGGGAGTGATACCAGCTTGACCTTTAGTCAGAAATCAGTCATAACAAAACTCCCTCTGACCACACCAGTCATTAGGAATAGCTTTTGTATGTGTGTGAGAAAGCTCGGGAAAATATCTCACCCTTCTTCCTCCACCCATGGGGACTCATTAACTTAGAACTTGATACTTAACAACCCTATGAAGCCCACACCGTCACTTGGCTGCAATGTTTACTAAAGGAGCAGCTATCTATCACAGAGACTTAAACAATCCCCTTTCTGTCACAGAGGGCAACATTATGTTTATGGGTACACGGGGCAACATTGTGTGCTGCAACAGTGTAATCGCTGGAGATGAGGCATCATGAAAAGATGGGGAGCTGGCATGCAATTGTCTCTGAAAGTAGCCTCGACAAACCCCCAAAATGATATTCCCATTTAGATTCACCTAATCCAATTGTTAACAACCTCAATATTCTTCACCCTGGATAATAGGTAGATATACAGGGCAGTAAATCTGATGCATGTTGCTGTGACTGGGCGTAATTTTATTCCGTGGACAGACCATTGAGTGATGAGACAATCTGGAGGGCAAACGCAGTAAATCTGAACAGTGTGGTGGCCCATTGCTCCTTCTATCTCTGTGCTGTGGTGAAATGAGTTGCTGTGATTTACAGTGCTGCTTTATAAAGCCTCCTTCCTGTCTGTGCAGCATATACTGTAGGCTGTCTGGTTTCCTGACCCCAGCTTCACTGGTTATCCCTTCGACTTCCTATAAACACTCGCCCTCTTTTGATCGGCTGTTTGCTGTGGATGCTCCGTGACCACATGGTGCCGTTTTGTTTATATCTTGCACGACCTGCAAGTAAACGTTGGGGCATAAAAAGATGTGTTTTTTGATTGGAAACATGTGTTGGTTTTTGACGAGCGGCTCTTGGTTCTCCACGTGTTGAGATTGGCAGATGGTCAAGATTGGATTTGTAATAAAACTGCAGGAAGGTTTCATAAACTGACTGCACAGTTAAGGCAACTGGAGCTACAAAGATTTACATCTGAAAGACTTTCCGTACTGGTAAATTGTGAAAATATTCTTAAAACCTTGTGCGTACCACTCTTGATACAAAACACTGTGCCTGTGCGCTAATCCACTCTGTCCCTCTTTAACTCTGTGTGTGTGAATGCAGAGCTGCCATGCGCATTTTCCACTCAATTGAATGGCCCTCTCAGATCATTAAATATCCATTCATTTGTGAGGGACACTGGGAGGAACTCAGCAGCAAGGCAAATACAGAGAGGCCTGTCTGAGGGGCACCGCACTTCACAATGTGACCTGGAAGAGGATGGGTGGCAATACCACTCAAAAATGCCCACCGACTCAGTATGTAGCCATATATATATATATATATATATATATATATATATATATATATATATATATATATATATATATATAGAGAGAGAGAGAGAGAGAGAGAGAGATAGATAGATAGATAGATAGATAGAGAGAGAGAGAGAGAGAGAGATAGATAGAGAGAGAGATATAGCTATATTTAAAAGTTCAGATTCAGATAAAGTTAATTAGCTAATCTACTCTAAAATCTGTATCTGTAGCAAGTAAATGTACCCCCTGAGGAACAAGTGCTTCTGTTTTTCTGGTCTAGACTTGGTGTTTTTACTTCTCTCCTGGGGACACCAAATCCTGAAAAAAAGGAAAGGGGAAAAAAGAAAACCCGCCAATACAGGAGGGAGTGGTGGTAGGATACTCAACCCCTGCAGCAAAATATTTCTGCATATACTTTCACACTAACGCTCCCAGGCTGGCTTTAGCACCTGATTGTCTCAGATGTGCAACATTTAATTCAAGGGACATGAATTCAAAAACACGGAGATGAGAACACACAGAGTTTGAAAGAGAAATGTGCTGGAATGGGAACTCTCGACTTTCGCCATGCTTAGACATGCCTACGAAAATCTATGCTGTGTTAACAAGCCCACCAGATAAGTAGGTGGATGTCTTACACAAGACCTTTCTGTGATTTTTCTTTCAAGCATTCATTTTCCAGTCAGAGGTAGTCGGTGGGAGCAATTTTAGGCCACAGAAAGGTGCTGAACACTAGCTGATTTTATGTGCCTTAAAATGTGAAACTCTTCGGAATTTAGCATTTTATTATTAACAGTTACGCCACAACTAGAAGTGAATTACTGTTAATGTGTGAGGTCAGATCAGAAGCAGAAATGCCAATACATTTGATAGTGTTTATGGGAAAAAGTGGTGTCACACTGACTGCAGATTTCTTATAGATAGGCTGCTTCCAAGGAAGCACTTTCATCTAATTTGTATGTTTCAGACTAAGCCCGAATAAACATGTCTGGATTTGGGTGGGGCTTCCTGCTGAAATCCTGGGAGAGGGCATCTCAACCCATAGACTCAGGAGAGTGTTGTATATTCACTCTCCAGGGATCAGTGCTAGAAGAGACTATGACAAAAGGGGTGAAGGGTCAAGATGGACTGTCAAAAATTGGTACCGAGAGTCATGAGAGACAGAGACATTTGCAAATATTACACATAGTTTAAATTAAAGTTTAGTGGGAGGTTCTGGATGGCAGCTGGCTGAAGAAGCAGATAGCTTTAAATTACAAATCATGGCAAGTCTAGCCTTGTGAATCCACTTGGCTCATGGCCCATTTAGAGAGTGGCCTCAATGAATGGAAAAGTTTGAGTGGTAGGTGAACAAAGGGGTGGTAATCAAAGAAGTCTCTCTCTTTTGATCACTCCCTGAACAGCTGTTTCTGCGGACCGCTCTTACTCATCCACTCTTGGCAAAGTGGAGCCAGAGAATAGGCGCATTCTTGTCAGGGAAGCTGGGGCTGCCAAGATGGGGACACTTGTACGGATGCATCTGTGCAGCTTCTGGTTTCGGTGCCAGCTGAATCGATGGAGTGGACAGACCATGTGAGGAACACAAAAAGATGTAATACAGCTAAAAAAATTTAAATTAAAAATAAACAAACAAACAAAAAAGGTTAGCAAAGAGGAAGTGGCCAGAGGATGGACAGGATATTGATGTGGACACCTTTTTTTCCCTGTGTATGAAAAGAACACACAAACAGTGCGTTGTTAGGCTGCCTATTGTTCAGCTCAATGGAGTTGGCTCTGCTCTCGCACACCACTCAATTAGTGCAGTGCAGTGTTTCAAATACTGACTGACATGGAATGCTATACAGGTCATAGGCCTGTTGTCTCTATCCAGGAGGCTGTTTGTTTATGTGCCTGCTTTCAAACTGTTAAATAGTGGATACTTGTTGAAGTAGTGTGTCATCACAGTGGGAGGTCTGATTACAGTGGAGTCATACTGGACAGCTTGGTATGATTAAAATGAAAATAACCAGTGATGTTTTTTTAATATGCATATAAGCACCACTTTCTATTACTACTGGCTATTTTATCTATTTAGCTATCCACTGATTTGACCAGTTTATTTTTAGAAACATATTTAAACTGTTTATCAGTCACCTTTAGCCTTTTCAACATTTTAACTACTTCACAGGGTTTTTTTTATTACTTATGGTACTTCAGTTATTGTCTTTAGGCACATATTTGAACTCTGAGTTACTGGCTTGAGTCTTTTATACAGTCATTTGCTCAAATTAGTAACAGTGGTTAGTAAGGTTTTATGGGAAGCCAAAATAATTCATGCACTTGCATATGTAGGTGCATCTGACAGACACAGATAATAATTATTTCTAACAGAAAGTATCACTGTATTTCTAGTCACCAAAACAGTCTTATAGACTGCAAGAGACCTTTAGGATACAGCAGCTGCTCAAGCACCCCAAAATTTCATCACAGCACTCCTAAAAATAACTTTATTACTAGTAATAATAATAGCATATTTAGTATTATTTTCTGACATTGCTTTCTAAATGTTATATATTCCTAACTTGTCTACTGACGACAGTAGAGAATATAATGAAAACAGGTTTTGTAACCTGTGTTGATGTCATGATGTTGCACTGCACTGACGCAGAGGCGCTGTTGCTGTGGCTTGTCATCAATAGCCTAATAAGACTTCCGTTGCCTCAGCAGAAGGAGAATGCAGAGGGAATTTAATGACGCAAATCAGTGATGCAGATTTAAAACACACTTTAACTGAAAAACAAAAGTTCAAACTGTTCTGATAATGTGGGGATATTGCTATGACTTATAAAGTGTCTGCTTATTTTTATTTGATCAAAAATTAGCACCAAAAACATTCGCTTAGCTAATTTTAACCTTCTGATCCACTAGTCTGCTGGTATATCTGCCAGCAAAGGAGCTGATATATATGCAGCAGCCTGTATTTAGTTTGAATATTGCTATATATTATTGCTATATATGCTATATTTATATTGCTATATGAATCAGTTTGCCTTTCATTCTCTGTAAGATTTAACTTTTGGGTGATGGTGCAAAGACTGAGAGAGGAGGACAGAGTAACATATAAGAGTGGACATGTAGTCAAATTCACCCCAAATCATAAAGCTGTAGCTTCTGTTTTACCCACACTCATTGATGTTGATTTCACATAACTAAGTAGTGTGCTGTACTCTTATCATAATTACTATAAGATTATATTTTTGATATTTTATAACAAATACAATTCTAGATGGTTGGAGAGAGGACAGATAGGATAAAAACAGGAAGAACAAGAAAGCAAATTGTGAAGCTAGCTGGAAAAACAATTGTTATTTTTCACAAAGTAGTTTTTCCACATGTTTCATGGATATTTTTGCATGCTTTCCAGCAGCACACTCAAAATAGATTCTAAAAAGAGCATATTGATATGAATGATCACATTTTACAGGATTTATACCACTCTGAACATGGCTGACACTACATTGATGTGATGACTGCAAATCTGCTGGGGTACATCATGGTCTGTGCTGAGTCTGCATAATAAAGGGAGGGTTTGCATGAATTTAAAAAAAAAACTTTAATATAAAACTTTATTATTAGTTTGTTTTGTGTACAGGTCTGTGGAGTGACAGGGTGATTTTCCAGTGTCGGTACTGAAATTGTGTACAGACACTGTCCTGACACTGTACATTTGATTGTTGGGTTTTTCTCTGTATGTATTATTGTAGGGTCTACCTTACAAAATAAAGCGCCTTGAGGCGACTGTTGTTGTGTTTTGGTGCTATATAAATAAAATTGAATTGAATTGAAAAATGCTACGTTAAGTGATTGATGATTTGCTGGACTGCATCTATGCGGTTAAGAGACTAAAATAATGTTTCTCTTACTTACCTGCTTTGCCACAAATATTTATTTTACTTTAATGTCTGAGCCTTTGCCTGGGGTTTGATAACTAACTTAGCTCCACCCTAAAAGGGGTGGATTATATTGAAATCTCTGATTATTCAAACTGAATTATTCTTAGACGCTACAACAGGTCATCCAACTAATTCGGCCGATTTTTGTCCAGTTTAGTGAAGGTTGGCAGACAACTTATTCTACCCCCAACTATCATTCAAAACAGTCCTGCCCCTCTGTTGCACTTAAACCAGGGATGTCAAACATAAGTCCATGGTAACAAGAATCGGCCTGGCAAAGACTCTAAACCGACCCAGTGGACAACTTCAGAAAATATGATGGATGGCATTCAGTTTTGGATTGTGTGCTGTGTTTTTTCCTGCTGATATGAAATGGGGGAATTTAGCTTCAGAAAATAAAGCTATTTTGGTACTAGGCTATAAACATGTCTATTCCTGCTCTAAAGTTTGGCCTTTTAACGTGGTACTCTGTGGGGACAGAGTCAGTCTCAGAGGTCCACTCAGTAAACCATTTGGCATTTTAATGCTGGCTTCATTTTTCAGCCCCAGAGGTTATCACATGGATTTTAAGAGCTCAGAACTTTTTTACTGAAAAACAAAAAAACAAAAACAAAAACAAAAAAACATTAGTACTTATTTTTGGCCCATTATCTTTTGCTCAAAATTATCCATTAGCACAGTTTGATTATATATCAGCACAATAACAGTGACAAGTAAAATAACAATAAAAAACATAAATTAACAATATGTAACAATGCAGAATAGGAGATGATGCTAGAAGAACAAAGACAGATGTTCAAAGGAAGTGGGTTTCCTCCTTAGCGTGATGGCAGAGAGACAAGTGTCATTAGTGCTCCATTAAAACAAGCAGATGGCCAATAGCTGTGGATCAATTCTGACTTTTAGCCCACAGGAAGAACCCAGTGTGGGTGGAAGACATCCTGCAGAGGAGCATTTAACTTTAGTAGGTGTTTTGGATATGTTGACGTGTGTGTGTGTATTTAGAGAAACGGAGTATGCCCTTTAACTTCTGGCCACATATGTCTTCCATTAGCTCAACGGGCAGCTGTGGACCCCTGGGAACACATACCTGGGCTCTTTCCTCTGGTCCACTTCAGTATACAGCACACACGTGTACACAAATCTTTGCACATAGCACGCTGCTGTGGTGTGAGGAAGCCTGAGAACAGCTTCAGTTCCGTGTAACCAAGCCAACTTACAACACCACTGGGAAGCTGGAGCGATCATTTGTTCCAAAAAAGGTCCCAGATCAAGTCAAGTATTTTAAGCTCAGGGATGGGAGCCCTGAAACTGTCTGCCAGTTTCAGGGGAAGCCAATGATTGTAGTAGCTTTCCGATGACCTTGAGTTTCCCTTTGAGCATTTATACTAAGTCTTGCCCGGGTAATGCATATTGCAGACTATGTATAGTTACCTAGAAGAACTTAGGGAAAACGCTGGCAACCGTTTAATCACAAAAAGAAGTTGAAGTTTAAAGATTCAGGTGATTTTCTCTGCCTGTGTGCACAGCCCTACATCATGTAGATGTCAGAAAGTCCTTGACTTTCCTTTTTATCTCTAATCAGAACTAAAAGAAGATACGCGAATGAGATAGCATTTAATAGACTTCCACGTCTCCCACTCATGAGAGTGCTCTGACTCCCTGAGAGAGCTGGCCATTCAGTCAGATCAGCACAAACCGGGCACTTCGTTATCTCCGGGAGCTCTGCGCTGCTGCCTTGAAGTTTTCAAAGGCAGATAAAATTGCGCTGATTGTTGTGGGGGCGTAGGAAGCAATAAGCTTGTTTCTCTGGCGACACAGACTCGGCGTAATTAAGGTCTAAACATCCTCCTCGATGTAGGTGTGTGTACGTAGGACCACGTGCACATTACTGATGGGGGGTCCCTTTGTTTAATTTATGTGTGTAGGCTGTAAATATGACACTCAGAGTTGCTGTAAGAGTTGGTAGTAAGCGCATGCATAAATGTGCCATTTCTGCGTGAAAAGTGCCGTTCTGTTATTCTTTCCGAAATGTCAAAGAAAGAAGGAATGTAAAACATTTGTCCCGAGGGCTTCCTAGTTTTGAGGGACACTCATTTCACTCTGGAGTGCGAAGGTGGTGTTTTGAAAATCAAAAACCAGAGAAGAGGTGGGACAAGACACACAAGGAATGCTTATACTTGGAATTAAACTTTGATAAGTGCAGTACAGCAATCTTTATCTTATCTAGGTGCTGAGAAAAAAAAAGGTCAACTACCTCTGATCCCCGCTTCATGTGTCATATGCGAGGGTCACTGTCTGTAGTATTTGTCCTTTAATCACACTGATGACTCTGTTTTAAAAGTTTAAAATGGGAAAAATTGCTTTCTCTGGGGGAAAATTGCTTCATTTGTAAGGTACAGTACAAAAGGTACTTTTTTTTAAAGGTCGACAACAATCAGGCTGAACCCAGTCGATAATTGCAGGGTTTTCTCTCTGAAAGGTCTGAGCTTTTGTCCTGTGTTGGCCCAAAGCCAGTTGTTCCACTTTTACACACTGCATTAGAAAAGTACAAAACAGGACCCTGAATGCTGTCTCATGTTACCGTGTTGTGAGGGTTTGATCAGCTTACTTGCTGAGAAGTTCATTTGACCAAAAGATTATCGCCTATATTGCACGTTTCCTTTTAAAGTTATTCGAGACACAGACTCTTACACGCATTTATGACTGGCTTCTGCAGCAATATGTGGAACTGGACATGCAAAATGAGAAATGTAGGAGTTCTTGGTATGTGGGGGATCAGCACTATCAAGTAACAGTAAAGTCAGTATCACATTCAAAACACAAATGGCTTTTAACAGTCCAGCATCAGTTGTTCTGCACTCAGCCTGAAGCCCTTTTTTCCACTAATATTAGAAGGTCCCATGTCTGATATGACAGAGAGCTTAGCTTAAACTTTAAAAGATAAATCCAGTTCAAATTAATGGAGTCTAATGGGACTTTAATAAAACAGTATTTTGACTGTTTTATTAACCAACTTTGTTTTAAGATGTGTATTAATTCAACTGTGTGGCCATTTTGCTGTTGAAATATGAGGGGAAAAACCCAAACTGACTTTTAGTGTTTTGTCCATTCAAATAATGTAAATACAGGTGAATGGTGAATACAGGCTAAATTGTTAAAGCACCCTTCTGACGAGTGCAAAACAATTTGGCGTCGCTGGTTATTCTCCAAAAATACCATATATTTGAATTCATGAAAAATGGGATTTATTGGAGGACAGTGTTAGCTGGTTATACATAGTACTCTGACAAATGATTGTATATTCAAACGTGCATGTGCCCTGAGATAAAGAAACTAGCTTTAATGACTTTTACAACATTTGCACCATCTACTGGTAACTCTGTAGTATTACAACATCTGTTTCACAACAACACTGGAACTTCCATATGTCAAATGTTGTCGCTTATTAATTTCATTCTATTTCTTTGTTTTCGAAAGGCAAACAAATGACATTTTTCTCAAGGTAAAACTCGTAGAGTCACTTGTTACAAGCAAGGTATGGATAAGAGCATCTATGAACACACATCACATTAAAGAAGATGGGTTACAGCAGCAGAGGAACACACTGGTTGACCACTCCTGCCAGCTGCGAAAAGAAAACTGAGGCTACACTTTGGCTTGGCTCACCAAACAGAACATTGGGAAAATGTGTCCTGGACTGATGATTTCTGCTGCAACATTTACAGGGTCACAATTTGGCATAGACAACACCTGCAACACAGCCATGTGGATCACTTTATGACCACAGAGTACCCATCTTCTGACAGCTGTTTCCAGCAGCATAATGTGTTTGTGACAACGCTCAGGTCATCTCAAACTGGCTTCTTGAAAATGAGAGTTAGTTCACTGTACTCAAATGGGCACCACTGTCACCAGATCTCAAGCCAGTAAGGCACCTGAGGTATGTGATGGACCACAGATGGACTCATCTACTCAAAGATGAGTTGTGACCGGTGAGCATAAATAATGCAAATCAGTAGGTGAAAAATATAAACAGACAACGTGTGAGGTCTGAAAGGGCAAGGACAGAAAATGAGTCTTAATAAAGTAAGTTGGTGGTTGCATAGTACATGCATGTACGCCATACTGAATGCCGTAATGTACTGGTACCAAAGACCTCCATCCCAAAGACCTCAGCAGCTACAGGCCGGTAGCCCTGACATCACATCTGATGAAGACCCTCGAGAGGTTGGTTCTAAGCCATCTGCGCCCCCTGGTGAAGTCTTCATTGGATCCACTGCAGTTTGCTTACCAGCCTGGCATCAGGGTGGAGGACGCCATCATCAGCCTCCTGCACCGAGCTCTGACTCACCCGGAGAAGCCTGGCAGCACTGTGAGGATCATGTTCTTTGATTTCTCCAGTGCTTTCAACACCATCCACCCTCGATTTCTGAGGGCCAAGCTGGAGCTATCAGGAGTGGACCACCACATGTCCCAGTGAATACTGGACTACCTCACAGGATGCCCACAGTACATGAGGACACAGGGCTGTGTCTCTGATATGCTGGTCTGTTGGCACTGTTCTTCTTCACTCTCTACACTGCAGACTTCTCCATCAACTCCCCACGCTGCCACCTACAGAAGTTCTCTGACGACTCTGCCATAGTTGGCCTCATCACAGGTGAGGACGACTCAGATATAGATAGTGGACTGTGGACTTTGTGGACTGGTGCCAGCAGAAACACCTGCTGATCAACGCCAGGAAAACCAAGGAGTTGGTGGTGGACTTCCGGAGACGCAGACCCACCACACTGACACCGGTGAACATCCAGAGAGTGGACATTGAGATAGTGGACTCTTATAGGTATCTGGGTGTTCACCTGAATAATACACTGAACTGGAACCACAACACTAATGCTCTTTACAGGAAGGGTCAGAGCAGACTACCTGCTGAGGCGGTTGAGGTCATTTGGAGTCCAGGGAGCGCTTCTAGAGACATTCTATGACTCTGTGGTGGCATCCGTCATTTTTTACACTGTCGTATGTTGGAGCAGCAGTTTATTGGCAGTTGAGAGGAAGAGGTTGGATAAACTCATTAGGAAGGCCAGCTCTGTTCTGGGATGCACCCTGGATCCAGTGCAGGTGGTGGGAGACAGAAGGACTCTGGACAAAATAACATCTCTGATGGACAGAGTCTCCCACCCCATGCATGTAAATGTTGCTGAACTGCAGAGCTCCTTCAGTGACAGACTGCTGCATCCTAGATGCATGAAGGAATGTTTCCACAGGTCCTTCCTCCTTGCAGCTGTCAGACTGTCAAAACTGCTCCCAACAAACATAGATGTTTACATAAGCGCTGTAATTTGCACTAATCAACCGAACACCTACTACTGTTATAAATTGCACATTACGTTTCTTAGTTTATATATACTAACTCATTGGAAGTTACATGTCTACTTTTTAATAACCAAAACAATACACAATCTGTACTTATTCTAAATATTCTTAACTGTTTAAACATATTTCAGTATCCTGCTCTGTTTGCACACTACAACTCGGTTTTGACACTTATCTGTACTTGAATTTTAATAACTGTACAGTACTGTTTTGGTAACTATTGTCCATGATGTAAATATGTAAAAAAAATTGTGTGCTTCTGTTCTATGTCCTGTTCTGTTTCTGTTTCTGTTTGTATTTTTTCGCTGCTGTTACAACCAAATTTCCGCCAGTGGGACAATTGAAGGATTATTCCATTCTATTCTAAATCAATATTTGATGCTCATGGTCTTGAGACCATCGGGTGACACAGGATTAAAATGCCGTGGAAGTCAGTGAATGAGCTCAGGAACACTTCCAGAAATGACTGTCTTCTGGGCAAAGCTCTTTGTGCCATACCAATACAGGTTAAAGCTCTATCATACAAAGAAGAAGCCACATGTGAGCATGTTCCAGTTATTTCAAATGAACAGAGGCAAAGTAGAAAACTATTCTGTGATCAGACAAAAATTGAAATTTGAAATTCTTTTTGGAAAACACAGATGCTGTGTCTGCTGGACTAAAGAGAAGAGAGACTCTGTAGCTTGTTATCACTGCCCAGTTCAAAAGCATCTCTGACAGTATGGAGCTGCCTATGGAGTTGGCAGCTTGCACATCTGGAAGGGTACCGTTACTGCTGAAAGGCATATTCAGGTTTTACAGCAATATATTCTCCATCCCTGTAAGATTTTTATCAGAGAAGGCTTTGAGTATTTGAGCAAGATGATGTTAAACTCCACACTGCATCTATAACAACAGCACAGCTTAGTGGGAGGAGTTTGGGTGCTGAACTGGTCTGCCTGCAGCCTAGACTTTGCACCAATTGAAAACATCTGGCACATCATGACATGCTATATAGCAGGTGCTGTCCATGCAGTGCTTTATATGTTCAAATGATTTAAAGTGGATTCTGATTTTCACGGGAAGCCAGTGAAGAGATGCGAGAATAGGCGTGATATGTGAGAGATGCAAAGATGAAAGGTCTCTTCATCTTTCATGAAGGGAGAAAATTAAAGCGTGTACTAAAAGTTTCGGATAAATTACAGTAAAGATTTGATTTTTTGCAATTTGCAATATTTATAAGGTGAAGGGAAAAAAAGACTGGATGGGCTTTGAGATGTGAGATACAAAATCCAGATACTGGTTAAAGATGATACCGAGGTTCTGAGCAGATGTTACGCTTCATGACTGATTTATGTTTATCGAAAGGGTTGGTGTTATTTTAATGTCTCTGAAATTACAATATCAGGTTATAGGCTTCCACAAATGTAGGCAAATATTAGTCAGCCTTTTTTCTCACTTGTCATAAATAATTATTAAAAAGGGTTTACCAAACATCACACTCCCATTAGTGCAAATTAAATAAATCAATTGTGTCATTGCCATTTAAACATTTAGACCTCTTCTTTTAGAGTTCTTTTAACTTTGGTTCTAACACGGGATCAGATTTTAGCACCAACCGGGTATCTCCTTTAAATTTGTCTTATTTAAAATTTCGTGAACAGAACTTTTGAAACTACAGAGCGGCGCTGCAGGAATTTACCTAAAGAGGGCGGCAGTTCACAACACATGAGAATCTAGAGAGTTGCATAAAAGCAAATCAGAAGCTTCACTTGAAAAGTTTTTAAATAATCTTTAATAGTGAGTCTATGAAAGTTGGTCGTTCAAAATTTTAATTTTAAGCTGTAGATAGAAAAACAATCTTCGTACACCTTTAACTGTATGAAGCTCCAGGTTTTCCTTCTTGCAGGAAGAAAATGAAAGATACATTTGCAATCTCGCACAGCAGGGGGCGCTGTGCACTGTGATTTCATCAGGAGGGACCTAAGCCAAGGAAACACAATGAAAATTATAATGAAAAGTTGTATAAGTGAGAAGGGACGGATTTTAATCATTGATAATATTAGAATAAAAAACATTATATAATAAAACTACAGTTTTACCTCTAATATTATCTAAAGACTGTTATGAACTGGTACAGCGCAGTTCTTAACCGTCATCTTAAACAGTGTTGGTGGAATTTGCATTTACAAAAAGCAAAACACGGACAGTGTGGAGGAATTCAGCCGTAGGCATTATCAGTTGAACGAGTCTTTTATCTATTTGCTGCATCTCTTTCACGTAAAGTCCGCCGTCCGCCAACACCTTTAAATGACAATAGGAGTCTGTGGGAGACGGGTATGCAGCTTTTCAACATGCTGAGCAATGTCTGATCTCTTGGTACTGTTACGAAAACATTGCATAAAACATTGAGGAGACGACCTGGCTGAAGGATTAGTCTTTAGAAAAGCTCTGGGCTACTTTTGTGTTGAAGCACCACGACCCCACTATGCAGCCTGTAGAGCAATTGGGGAGAAAACTGGGCCTTTGGTTTAAGTTTGAACACAGTCTCTAAATGCAATACTTCACGTTTCACACGTGAACAAGTAAATTCAAATGTAAAGGGAACGAAAAAACTCGGGGCAATGGGCTATGTGTGCACATATGCGCTCTTAGCTAAAGGCTGGCTTTCGCCAAGGCTTCGCCCGGAGCGCAAAGGAGGAGGAGGAGAGGGGGCAGTGGAACCAATAGGAAGCCAGCACTAGCTCAGTTCTTTAAAACTGTGTCACAGGGGCAGAGCAATGCCACAACCAAGTTTCTGCAGCTGGAAGAGTTTCAGTGGACTATAGGCTCGTCACAGTCGTGCGTTCAAAGAGCGCGCACACAGCAGTTCTGCGTCGCGAATTTGCTTTGCACAATCCGCAGAAGAAAGGATCCACCAGTGGACTTTCTTTATTCTGGGGGGGACTGCTTTCACAATGAGCGCCGGACAGACGTACGAGAAGAAGATTGCGAGTATTTTGACCGATCTCCCAGGATCTATGAGTTGCCATCCGAACTCCAAGGACTCCCCTACTCTGCCCGAGTCGTCCGTGACGGACATGGGCTACTACAGTGGACAGACGGCCCACGGCCATCATGAATATTATCAGAGTCAGCCGTACGGGCAGCCCATGAACTCTTACCATCACCAGTTTAATCTGAACGGAATGGGAGCTGCTGGAGCGTACGCCACCAAATCTGAATACCCATACACGAATGGCTACAGACAGTACGGACATTACAACAGAGATCACCTGCAAGCTTCACCTCCGGGCTCAGGTAAATGAAGAGATAATCACAGGCTGTGTTTTGTTTTGTATATCTCCAGTGTGCATAATGTGATCTACGCCAACTTTAAATCTAATCACTTGTTTCCCTCTTGCATGATCTGGTTGGACATTTTTTAAAAAGAGGTATCCCTCATAGCAAGTTACATTTCATTATAAACTTTATTTCCTATTTGAATGCCAACTTGGCGCACATTTTGTCATTTTGATTTGATAACAATTGGTAGATATCCAAGTAATCCAAACATAAAAGTATTACAAATATAAAAGCAACGTGGTGCTCACTGATTATTTTATTTCTTGTGCAGTCATGCGTAAAAGATAACATTTGTCCAGTGGTAGTGTGCCGTTTTATGCTACTGTAGTGTTATAATTGCCTACCCTGGACTGAAACAGCAATTAATAGGTATGCATAAACTGGTAAGGGTTAGATGGTAATATATTCACTTCATAAATTTTAATGTTACCAACGTTTAACCTTTGAAGTGAAATGCAAGTTTAGACAAAAATATTTTTTTGAACCGTGAACAGTTTGGTTTCCTTCTTTGCCTCCGATGTTCTTACTAAAGTGCCATACTTGTGTTTTCAACTGAGGAGATTTTTATTATTATTATTTTGATTTAGGAAAATTATTCTCAGTTGTTGTTTTTCCCCCTCCCTGGCTAAATTCCCATATCGCCAAATGTCTTACTACCGTGAGACTGCTACCGTTTTGTTTGTTTTTTAAATTTTATTTTCCTGGTGTTTCATGTTTAAGCCTTTGAGGCCGTTCGAAGTTCTATTCAGTGATCAATATTTATTTATTTATGTGTGTATATATTTATTTATTTGCAGTGAAAGAGGAGCCAGAGCCGGAGGTTCGTATGGTAAATGGAAAGCCGAAAAAGATTCGCAAGCCGAGGACGATCTACTCTAGCTACCAGCTTGCTGCTCTGCAGAGACGCTTCCAGAAGGCACAATACCTCGCCCTGCCTGAAAGAGCGGAGCTGGCGGCTCAGCTTGGCCTCACTCAGACGCAGGTAAGCCACCTGTAAACACCTCACATTTTCCAAATGATCAGCGCTTTAAAGTCACGTGAATTAGGGTTTCCCCAGTATGGCCAATAATGTAACCTTTAATAACACCCTGGTGCGTAATTACGCACAGCATATATGCTTTTTGTGTCTGCACTGGATATCCCTAATTTAGGTAAACGATTAAAAATTAAATGCGCTGCTATCCTGAAGTTAAACACTCTTTGAATAAACTAGAATCACAAACATTTTAACATAACAGTTAATGCTGATCCTCTGATTCGTAGGTCAAGATCTGGTTCCAGAACCGGAGATCCAAGTTCAAGAAGCTGTACAAAAACGGCGAGGTTCCCTTGGAGCACAGCCCCAATGCCAGCGACTCCATGGCCTGCAACTCCCCGCCATCTCCCGCTGTCTGGGACAACAGCAGCACCCCTCAGAACACCCCGATCAGCAGACCTCAGGTGCCGCAGCCGACGCACAGTTCATCGCCGCCGTACCTGGAGGATTATAATAACCACTGGTACCAGCAGGGATCACACCTACAACACCCGGGAGCCGTGCACCACCCAGTCCCGCAGCAAAGCGTGGGAGCTGTTTATTAACACTGACTCAAGAGCAGATTTCTGTCTTCGGTTTTATTTCAAGCGAGGTCTCTCCACAATGACTCTGCAGAGAAAACGATGACTGGACCGGGAGACAAACCTGAGATGAAACATTGCTGTGGTTTTTTTTTTTGTTTTTTTTTTAGATGATCAAGAATGTTTCAGAACTGGGTTTCCATTCACAAAAGTACATAAGGGATTTCTGATCACTTGTGGCAGCATATTTAACGGACATCTGGCGTGTTTTTAAATTATTTATCGCTTCAGTTTTTTCCTTACCTTCTTTTGTAAATGAATAAATGGTAAATATGCAAGTTTTTTTTAAATAAATAAGATGCCTATACACAAACCGAATAATAGCAAAAAGAAAAACAGAAAAACAAAACAAAAAACAAAACTGTGCGGTTGATCCATGCTACATCAAATCTTGTGGGTTTGTAGAGAGCGCTCAAAACAACTCAGGTCATATTTATATGGATTTGTACAAAATGTCGAAGGCTGTAAATATGTGTTTATATGCAGAACCACTATGATCATATTTGTTCAAACGGAACGACTGCACTGTGGTGCTTTCAAAAACCTTCTTTGTTTTTTGTTTTTTTTATATTCATGTAATTAGTCCACTTGTTGCCTTCCTGTCAATTGAATAAAGGTGTTAATTGTACGTGGTGTGTGAAGCCCCTTTCATAAAGAGCCTGTCGAGAGACGCACTGGAAAACCGTGCACACATCTCAGTGTTTTCAGTTTATGTCACCTTAAACTGCGACGCATTTTCAAACCAGTTTGAACTGGATTGAACTGTGGAAGATTTATTTGCACTGGAAGCAGACATTATAATTACGGCTTATACGGACATTTGTAAAGAACAACAAATATGCAAGCGGTAGCCTATGCTTTAAATGTATATTTAATATATTTACTATATATATTTTACGTAACTTTATTTCAACTTCTAAACTGGCCAGTGCCAACATCTGTGCCGAGAGGCGTCTGCTGTTACAGGCGCAGGTACAGTGCGGCTTTTTTGGGATTTAGTGGCGCGCTGACGTGTAGACACATTGGAGTCACTCAGTTTTATTACGATTCTGCTGCCAGATAACAAGAAAGAGTTCAGTGTGTATGTGTGTTAGTAGGGGAGGGAGCGGGGTGGTTAGGTGAAGCAAGACTGTTCCGAGGGGAATCTCCCACGCACGTATGAACGCGCATAAGAATGGAAGAAAACAGTGCCAAATATTGAAGGTACGACAAAACACAAGCGCGTTTGTGTGTGTGTGGGAGAGCGCGCACCCGTTTAAAGGTTTATTCATTCCCTTTGCGTTGGCAGACTAGTTTTCCTCGCCTTCGCTACCGTCATTCACACAGTGATATAAAAGACACTTTTTTTTAATCTCACAAAAGGGCTTTCCCAGGTGATAACATAAAACAGGCTGTGTGTGCGCTCACAAAAGCTGGGGGAAAACACCTATATGAATCACCTGAGAGACGCTTCATAAACACGACATCGACTGTTGTGACAGCTACAATAAGGCTGTCACAGGAAAAGAAGAAGAAGAAGAAGAAGAAGAAGAAAAAACAGCTTTCCCCGCTACACACCACCCCCTTCCCCAGCCTCGACCCTTGCGTCAGCTAATAAATAATGACAGTGGACAATAACCTCGGTTTGGCCACATAAACCTTGCGTTATTAAATATGCAGCCCAAAACTGACATGATGGAGAGCCGCTAATGGCGAGCTTATCCACATGGACCACCAAAGCGCCATTACGCACTGAGCGAAAACGTAGGGTGGGGCAGGGGCTAAGGGTGTGAGAGGTTTATAACCTTTTATACTGCTTCTAGTAACAAGAATGGTATGCCCCCATGAGTGGAGCTGTTAATGTATGAAACTTCACTGCAACATGATGTCGGGTTTCCCTAAATAATTTCGCTGATTTCTCAATTTACCTGAGACAGGAATAAAAAAAATATTTCAATAAGGCTTAATACTGATATCAGCTTTAAAAAAATAATTCTCGTTTCTAATTAATAAATAGTTTTATGTTAGGAAATTAAACCTTGGATAATTTAGCTATATTAGCCAAACGTAAACCTCAAAGTGCAATATTGGAAAAGAGTACATTAACGCAAATTACAATAAGAAAAGAGCTTTAAACTAAAATAATAATAATCATTATTATTATTAATATTATTATAAATCAGTAATCAGAAAAACTTGTAGGGATAAAACAATAATAATAATAATTATTATTATTATTATTATATTGTTTTTGTTGTTGTTGTTGTTGTTGTTCGATATAAACTATGTTTTCAAATTGTTTAATTATTTTACATTTAATTTTTAATTAAAAAAGAATAAAAAATACACAGCTATATTGACTCACATAATGCAAATCTGAGGGATATTAAGAAATATAATGGCAGCTATAATAATAAGTATTGGGCTGTAGAAAAATAGTTTATACTTTAAAATATTGGATATATTTCCCACGTTTTTGTCATTAAGCTGTAATAAAAACCAAGTGTTTTTCCACACCCTTTGTAGTGTGTTTAGAGATTACGTTTATCCTCAAAGTTTCTGCCAGACTTCACACACATTCTCTCATAATTCTGCTGTAAACAGTGAAATGTATCACAGCTCCCAGTTCTGTTTCCCTAATGTCTTCTTGGCTTATTTCTCTGAACCCAACACCAGTTGCCTATGGCTTCAGTCATCATGTCGATGCCCTGTGCTGATTTGACAAAAGCAATATGATTACTATTGCCTTTTAATATCAATGAAATCTCATCAAGAACACATGTGACCTCCCTTCAGCGGCTCCCTCAGCGTGTGTGGGCCTCGGCCGTAGCTGTCAGGGGAAACATTTGTGCACTTGTGTGTGTGGGCTGTAGGACATGTCGATGTATGTCATGCCTAAACATCAACAAGTGTAAGTAGCCACGGAGGTGGAGGTGAACTGTTGAACTTGAATGTGATCCTGCATGGCACGACATCACAGCACCCTAAATAGAGCTGTTGCTCAGGCCCCTGTAACCCTTCTTCTCCTTTTTCCCACTGCAACAATCAACAGTGTGGTGTCAGCACTTGTCCCCAGGGTGCAGCAAAACGGGTTGATGCGGAGGTCGGCAACTCAAATGTATCCATGGAAAGACTCTCAGCAGCTGTCCTGCACTGAGTCCCTGCATGGGCTGGGCCTTGGCTGCATTAGGATCACTCATGCTCTCCATTTTGCTGCAAACTTGGACGAAATGATGGGAGAAAGGCATTCTTGACAGCTGTGGACTTGTGAACCCTGCCTGACCTCAGGCCATGGCTGGGCCGGGCTGTGTGTTGATGCTTCACAGCCAGTCGTCACAACCCGATGAAGCCACGAGGAGACCTTTGTGCATCTTACCTTGGCCTATAAATTAAAGCTCAGGATTTAAAGACTGTCAAATGCTGAAAAGGAGAAAAGGAAACTATATTTTCCCACACTTTCATTTATGATAACACAGGCATGCTCGAATTGAATTCACTGAATCTAAGTGTGAGTCAGTGTACATACCTTTCTGCCTGCATTGTGTTTGTAATCCCTCCAGACTCTGTGTGCATCATGCCACAGAGTAAGCCAGGCCTTCCTTCAGACAAAACCAAATCATGCATTCACTCTCTCTAACAGGGAAGCTGCTCACAATTACCCGAGATGTCAGATCACTCAAGTTAATAACAATAATCACCCCAGAGACCTGCTATGCCATTCACCCATTCAAAGCAAGTGGGATTTAATAACAAGCTATTTTCCCTCTTATTGCTATCCTGCAATTAAAACCCATCAGACAGTTCGTATCTGATAACCCAGACCATCCACATCACTGATACAGTCAGACTTGGCTTTATCATTACCCTTCAACCCACCACCCCAGCTTCCACCCCCCTCCTCTTTAGCCTGTCTATTACACCAGGAGTCTTTTCACTTTCTCTTCAATCCGCCTGCATGATAATTGCCCCCCCGTTTGAAAGGTCCTACTCTTCTCTGTCCAACTCCACAAGCCCATTATTCTAATCTGGAGATGTGAAATTGCCTATAATTTTCCCTGATGCCCCGTCACTTGCTTCAGCAATGCTCGCTTCTTCTTCCCTGGGTCCGCATGTTTAACAAGGCACATAATCATCAGGAATGAGGAAAAGGGCACGAGGGTGTATATATATATAAAGAAGGAGATGTTAATGTAACACAATGCTTGTCGTTATGTGAGAAAATCAGCTCGGAGGAGCGAAAACACGGGGCTATGGTGTGGCTTTGTTCTTCACAGGAGCACCACAGAAGGCTTTAGAGCTCCCGAACAAGGTACCACTTCTCTGACTAGGTAAGGCAGGGCTGATTGCATGCTGTGCGACTGAGTGTTCTGGTGACTTGGTGTGGACATGCAGCTAGAAATGGGTGTTATTTTATGTTTTTGTATCTAAAGAGGCTGTTTTGCAACTAAAGCTTGTTTTTACCAGGTGCTCCGCTAGAAGTTCACTTAGCTTTTGTTTAGAATTATGAAAGGTGGCTGTCTGGATTATTATGAATGCATTTTCTGGGAACTTCTCTACTTCAGCATGAGGCATGAAAATCCTTTCACCACACAACTAAAATATGCAGAATTTTCAGCAATGTACTTTATAGCAACACAAGTTTAGGATAAATATTTCCAAAAGGCTTCACTTTATTTTTTTAAACCCTGAGTGTGACATCAGGAAAAAAAGATAACTAATGCTTGCCAGACAGTTTGAAGCAGCAGAGTGATGAATGAAAAAGACAAAAAGAAGTCACTGGCTGTTTCTCTAAGCTTCATTAAGCAGAAATCAACTCTCCATTTAATCAAGAGCATCAGCCCCGATTGTTTGCAAAGGTATAAAGAGCTAATTCTCCGTGTTTAAACAGTCTAAGCACTAGAATTAGCAAATCATTTCAAAAGACTATAAACCAGGCGAGGTTTATTGTCGGGACAGAGCAGCCATTTATCATCTGATTATGATAGGGCGAGTTTGCTTTTTGATCTCACTGGAAAACAAGGGAAATATTGTAAAAATGCTTTCTTGCACGTCATCTCCGCTCTCCACTTTGATGATGAAAAAAGATGGATGGTGGATATTCTCTTCAACGTCTTTAAACGCATACAACTGTGTGTTTTTAGACTAAACACATTTTATAACCAACACCCAAAACAAGCAATAAAAATGCAGTGAAATGTTATTTTTGAATAATATTAAAGGTATTTTTAGCTGTAATACTGGCTTTCAGATAAAAGCATTTTAACAGCACGTGTCTTAGAGTTTTTATCCTGTGCAGAAATGTTACGTTAAAACTCAGCCACGGTGCGTAAAGGTGGCCACCCTCTCTTTTTTGTCTCAGCTGGAAACAACTGCTTTCCTGTAAGGCAACAGCCTTCCTTTCGATTTATATCGAGCCCAGTCATACTCAAACGGTAAAACCAAAACAGCCTACGAAACCGAAAAAAGATACCAGGGCCGATATTTGCTTTTTGTCTAACAGAAATCAATCCCCAGGTGTTTTGACAATGGCTGTCGAAATTCAAGCAGGGTCGCAGGTTTTTGTGGATCGCAGTTCAGGAGTGTTGATGGACAAAAGACAGCTTTTATTCTCGCACGGCATTATCACAGGCCGAGCTGTGCAGTGCTCAGAAAGCTCTGAAGAGTTTAAGCTTGTGTTTGTCAGTGTCTCATAGCACCGGTTGTTATTAATCCAGGCTTCTTTAAGGAACCGGCAATTCCATCTTTCTTTTGAAATTACCTGAAAGTGAGGGGAAGATAAAGAAACCTAAGCAAAGACATTTAGTGACAATAAAGTGACAGCTGGTTAACTGCTGGCTAATAAAGCAGACGCACGGACACAGTATATTTGAAAAAAGTTATTTTATCCAGAATGTCTTTTAAACTGCACACACAAACCCACGTTTCACTGATGTCAGACCCTGCAACAAGAGCTTGCAGTGATATAACGCCCCCCCCCCCCCCTTTTTTTTCTTTGATGCCTGAATAGTTCTTGTAGTGAGAATTTTAAAATTCAAAACACACACAGAATACAGTGAATATAAACAAGGTCTCCTAAACTCTCAGTTCTGAGAGGAGACCTCTGGAGGCACCAGCAAGTTCAGTGCAGCCCGATGGACTCAAGTGTCCAAAAACTGTCCACTCACATCATCTGAGGCCTGTGCATCGCGTCCTGATGATGAGGGTGATGATTCGGATACCAATGACCGAAAGTGTTCATGTAACTGCTCGGATGGACCGGGGCTCCTTTGTTCGCCATAGAGACCTCCCATAGCTGGGGCAATGCGGGCGAGCAGGGAGAGATGGAGCTGGTGCCGTGGAGATGTTCTCCCTCTGATCCGCTGCCATGCTTCATGATCTTTTTGTACTTGGAGCGCTTATTTTGAAACCATATTTTCACCTAAAGTGGGAGAACAAAAGAGAAAATGGGCATAATTGTCACTGCAGTTAACAATCAGCAGCAATATAAAAGAAATCTCATTGTCGTTTTCTTTTTATTAGCATATTTCCCCCGCATTAAACTCGGTGCTCTTTTCATCATAAACTACCCCGAAGGGAACACTGTGAGCAATAAAGAAAGTAAAACTCATAATAACTCATCTTTTGGGGTTGTTTTTGCAAGTCCCAGGCCTAATCTTGGCGCACAGTTAGCTATTCAGCCTTGCAGATGAGTGCCACTTGTTACCCATTAAAGCTAAGCCCTTTTATTGTTCGCTGTTTTATAAGTCTAGTGATGCATGAGTGTGACAGCAACAAGCCGGGACTGAAAGAATTGTGAAATAAAAGCGGCTCCAAACGCGCCGTGATAGGTCAGCGAAAATGTTTGTGGGTTCAGTTCATGGTGGCTATTTTTATACCCGAGAACAATGGTGTGAATATTCATTTTTTTTAAAAGAAAGCACCAAAGAGCCCGCTGGATATCTAGGCAACAACAACAGCACCAACAACCACACGAATGGCAGAACAACTGGGAGATAATTGTCGGGAGAAGTGTTCAGGGATTAAGAATAAAGTGCAGGAGGCGGCTGAGATGACAGGGTGGATTTCATAATATTGTTTATCTTCTATTTTAAAACTCTGACGACTTAATCGTTTAACTTTAGAACTCAACTGAAACAAAAAAAAGTGATCCAAAGGTCTCATTTTTGTCCCATCCGAGGGGGGTCAGTTGACACGTGCACCTGTTTGTCTTGGAAACGCGTGTAATTATTATAGTGCGTGTGCATGTGTGCTTGTGTGGCCTATAGGTACTGAAAGACTTACAACTACACCGTAAAAAAGTACGTAAAAACGAATAAATACAAGCATATCCCATTGTTAGGGGCTGGTTTAATACTCTATAATAAACTACTGAAAAACATCTGCCAACCACTGCTTTTGCATATATTTTTTCCTCCTTTTGGTAATTTTGTTCCTACTGCAGCCACTGATCACAAAAACTCTTCAAGGACCGCAAATGACAAAAGAGATACAGCCAGTAAATAAGGAATGCATTAAGGGATAGGGGTATGAAATTGCTGTGATCCTCGATAATGCTGCAAGTATTTCTTTTCAATCATATCCAACACTATCCTCTTTCACTAATACATATATTTTATTCAGTCTACCATGAGTCACACTGATTCAAAATTGTTGTATATAAATTATTAGTCTATACAAGGAGTGGAAATGTTGCAAGGGAGTCATTTTAACCATAACATATTGACTATTTCTAGCTTTCACTACATCCTCCTAAATAATCCGTTTATTAGTTAATATAGTGCATAAACGACAGAGAGCCTCGCAAAGTGATGCGTTTAAGGCCTACCTGAGTTTGTGTGAGCCCCAGCTTTGCCGCAAGGTCTGCGCGCTCCGGTAAGGCCAGATACTGTGTCTGCTGGAAGCGCTGGTGCAGAGCCTGCAGCTGCAGACTGGAGTAGATGGTCCGAGGCTTGCGAATTTTCTTCCCTTTTCCATTTAGACGAATGTCTCTGCCTTCAATCACAGAGGACTTGTCGTGGTCTTGAAGATGAAACACAGAGCACAGAGTTTGAGCAGAAGAAGACGTCCGATTTATGAGTTTTCATCATATCCGTCAAACCAAAGCGTAAAAGTCCCATTGGACAAGCTTTGAACGTGGTCTCTGAGCAAAACCTACAGTTGCAACCAACACGAAGACCAGAGGAGTAGTTCGGTTTTACAGCCTTAATGCATACAAATTGTAGTCTCCGGATACTGCATCTGATAGGCCCTGGACGCCAACACAAAACGCCAGGGCCTGAAACGAATTACATTTGCGCATCAGATATTAATCTAATGCTCCCAAATTCTACCTTAATCTGGACGGAACATTTTAGTGCGAGCTTCACGTGGCAATGTTTACACTTCTAAGCTTTCTGGATCAGAAGGCCGTAATGCCAACAACACACGCAGCAAATGATCACACACACAAGGATGAAAGGACGGTTTTATTCCGACACCACTGGGTTAATGTGCATTAACAATAGGGGTACCTGTGGTAGGCCCAGACCATACTCAGAGAATATTATTAATATAATAATTAATATTTAATGCGACTGCATATCTTTCTTATATAACAAGGCAAAGAAAGAACACCCTACCGAGACTTAATCCTTTATTATTTCTGCATTAATAATAATAAAAATACCCCAATGTGAACGTACCTCCACTAAAATTATTTTTTTAGTAAATCTTTGCAATGAAAAAAAAAAAAAAAAAAAAAAAAAAAAAAAAAAATATATATATATATATATATATATATATATATATATATATATATATATATATATATATATATATATATATATAATCAACTCACTACACATCTAAACGCGCTTTCCCCCCCTCTCCCTTGCCATGTGCGCAAATAGACTTAAGGCATATCAGTTTATGGCCGTTAATGATATACAACAGTTCAGTGACTTTCTCACGTACCTGTGTGCTCTAATCTGCTGTGGGTCACACTGTTGCTGTTGCTGTGATTGCTGTGTTGGTAGGGCATGTAAGCGGACGGGGGATGAGTGTTCACCGTGCCGGGGTAGGCGTAGCCCAAAGAGCGGCCATAGGACGCGGTACCAGGAAAGGGGCTTTCGTGCTGGGAATGGCCAGCAGCTTGCAAGCCGTGAACCGGATAAACGTGAGAGAGTCCGGAGGAGTGCTGCTGGTGCGTCGAGTGTCCGTGTCCGAATTCTAGAAAGGCCGACTTGGAGGGATCTGAGCCATTCAGACTGTCAGGGATAAAACCCACAGACATCATTAGCTAATGCGCAAGTCCACAAACCGTCGCTCTGAAGAGGGTTTCATGAGTTCTGTCGGACAGCCTGGAAGAAATCCACGCGTAACTCCAACGCATCATCAGCGAGAAAAGAGCCCCCAGTGGTTACAAGTTGTGGGGTGCATGCTCATAACTGTCGGGGAGTCAAAAAAAATCAAATAAAAGCGAAAGGATCCGTCTTTACATCACGAACAGAGCTCACATGGTTCTTCAAACACCTCCTGCCTGCAGAACCTCAAACTCACACTGGCTTCCATCTACGAGCGCTCTGATTGGTCTTCGGCAGCCAGCTGTCACTGAAGCTCCGCCATTAACTTCATTAACATATGATAGACCTATACAGGATGCAGCTCTGCAGCCCAGAGGCACCTCCTTCCATAGATTAGCAAATAAATATAATTACTATTTATTCCTTTCTCCATTAAGCAATATAAACAACAACTCCCAGGACAATAATCTCATTTTGAGAATTTGAAAAAGAGAGGAAAAACGAGCCAAACTAAATTTATTTGACTTTATTTACTGAATAATATGTGTTTGTGTGTTTCCATGTGCCCGACGCTCTTTTACAGAACGAATCGGACTCATTCGGGGGTGTAAGCAATTTAGTAACCAGCAGAAAAACATCATGCTAATTTTGCTCATTCTTATGTGGCGTTAATGATCACGATTAAGGTCGGGATTGTGAACGCTGTTTTTTTCCAAAGCTCCAGTGTTTTTCTTCTGGTTTTAATAATCGAAATTAAGGCAAACGAAGTTTCTAATAAATTCTTCCTGCATCAAATCTGCGACAAAAAGTTTAATTTCTAAATTTCAGCAGTGTACTCAACGACATTCCTGCACTGTGCTGCCAGAAAAAAAAAGAATTAAAAAAAATATAGTAGTTTACTGCGAATAACCCCTGAACTAACCCTAAAATCGTCGAGAGACATTTTCCAGTATTTGGAAATTCACTTCTTTGATATTGCAACAAACACTTAAAAAATCTTAATAAATGCAAGTACATATACAACTGCTTACAAAGCATGCTTTATTTATTTATTAAAGTGTAACAGGAAATGTTTTTGTTCATTTAATGCTCATTAAAATGTCATATTTTCATTATTTTAGCTTGTGTAATGCTTCTACAGTCAATTTAAACGCAGGGAAATGCGGGCAATAATACACAGAGATTCAGTGACACACATTTTTTTTTAAAGTATGTGTCATTTATTAGTCTTAGAAGGTTCTGGCTACTGCAGATGTGTGAATGTGACAAATATTTCCAGACATATTTCCATACCCTGGAAACCAGAGGGAGAAATAGAAGACAAAGAATAACAAAGTCCGGTATTTATTTATTTTGTTCTGTGAAACTAAGGGAAAAAAAAGGTCAGCCCACACGTCACTCATATTGTCACCACACGATAAGGTTTATAAAACAAGGGAAACTTGCCAAAAGAGGGCAGAATTGCAACTGCGTGGTCAGCAAAATCTAGAAGGTGCTCGTGGATGCAGATGGAGAGACAACTGTGGCAAGAGGCCCAAAGTAGTAATAACTGTTTCTATATTTTCAGGCATGCCTGTTTCAGTCTGGAGCTGCAGTCTCAATCGACTACTACGAGAAAGCTACTGCGGCTACCGAGGCTTTTGCTTTCAATAAAACCACGTTTTACAACACAGTTTGATACAGATCTCAGATAAATCACATATAAGCTGCAGCGAAATTATAAACAGAGTGTTTGGTGGGTTGAGTGTGGTGCTGCGCTGCTGTCCAACCCCGTCATTTTGGTCATGTCCCTACCCTGCCTGAAACTACTGGGAATCCAGCGGCATTAAAGGGCCTGCTGGGGGCTGGACTGCTTCCCAAATCTCCCCACAGGCCTCAACCATGCAGCCAGCCAGAACAAAGCCACAAATTATTATCACAGTCAAATTTCAGTCACAATAAACGAAGAAGAAAAAAATCGGCAGTGAGGCCAGTTTCATATTGTGGGCGACACTGGCTTCACACATAAGAGTTGTAAATGGAAATGGTCTCTGGGAAATTAGAGGTGTTACGTCCATTGGCGTTTTACTGCAACATTATTGTGTTACTGCAGCGTGGAGATTGGAGTTGGAGGGAACTGATGTGACTTTTGGAACAGGTGTTGCTTTCACGGCTTAAAACACCATTGCGCACCGCACAACGCACGGCCTCAGTTTAATTCTTTGAAGGCATGGCCTGTATACAGACACAGCTCTGGTCTTAGGCACTTCCTGGATGTGTGTCAGAGCTAAGGGAAGGGAGGAAGCAAGGTGAGGAGGCTCTTTAAGGTTTGTAATTATGCCTGTATTACCGGTAAAGAACAAAGGCGGGCCCTGCAGTCATAGGGCAGGGATGGACGTTGCTCTATTAATACACGCACAGGGATGATGTTAGAAATAGTCACACTCCTGAATGCAGCCCAGACTTACTGGCGTCTTACTGTGCTGCACAATGCGCATGAGCGTCAAATCTGCAGAGGTGTGTTTGACATAGGTGTTCTCTCTCTCTCTCTCTCTCTCTCTCTCTCTCTCTCTCTCTCTCTTAAACACACACAAGCACGCAAACCGATCGAGTTTGTCCATCTCTAATGCAGAGTGACAGTGTTCTTTGTGTACACACCAGAAAAAACACACACTCCCAGGCAACTGCCGCCACTGTGATCTTCCCCACTGTGGCACGTCTTGTTCTACAAGTAACCCTGTGCTGCTGGAGCTGAGCCGAGGCCCAGATACAGGATGACAGTCCATGACCCCCACACACCCCGAGAAGTGGATGCAAGCATTTATTATCACAGGCTCAACTCAGCACATAATAGACCCGAATAAAGACCCACATGTCCAATTTAAGCGGCACAGCCTGATGGCTCTGAAGCCGAGGCGTGCTTTGACACAATTATCCAACTAGGAATGGATCAGAAACAACATCCCAGGATTTTCTTAAATTATTTTGTGAGATTGAGGAATATCTATGTCGCATATGTGCATGCTTTCGTATTTTAGGTGTTAAGATTGAAGAAAGCTTCCTAGTTTGCCGGTAAAAAATAAAAAAATAAAAAATAAGAATGTGTCCGAACGAGGCGGCTGTGTTTCATCTGTGCAGACAATAGGCCTGACATTTTTCTGACTGTTCTTTGCCCCAGGAAAAAAGAAAATAACGAAAGAAGTAGAGAAGAGAGAAGGTTCCAGAGTGGAGCTGAGGATGAACAGCCTTAATCTCACCTCCAGGCGAAGTCATCACACAGAAACACTCATATCTGCACCGGCCGGATCCTCATTCCTTAAGTGCCGTGCCTTTGCTGGCAGCCTGTGAGGGCCCACAGAGTTCAGCTGTGTCACATGATCAGCATCATTCCAGTGCCGGGTACACACAGATCTAATGTGTACTCACTGGTTCCTCTGACTAAAAATAAAACACCTGCTCATTGGATTATTTTTTTCATCACGCAATTTCCTCATGAAATTTGTTTTTGCCAGTCGAACCACAGAGAAGACGGACTGCGGTTTCATGTTTCCCCCACCGCTCATTAATTTAAATGTTATTTATAATTTCACAACAGAACAGCTCACCACTCACCACTTCAAGTTCATGATACTTTTTTTAATAATCTCCTCATTAGCGAATAATAAAACTAAGGTTTTTTTGTTTTAAATTCAAATACAAATATTTCTTTCCTCCTTAAATTCAACATGTTTTCGTTCGTAAATATATAATTTTCAATAAGTTTTGTTTAATAAGGTAGTTTTGTGAAAAAGTTCGTGTCTGCAGTCTAGCTATTATTATTTGCAATTTAATTAAATTAATTCTATTCTGTTTTCACATTTTATTTTATTTTTTTTTACTAAAAAAAGTTTTGGAGCCAATAAATAAATAAATAATTAAAGATGCCAGTGTGCTAGCAATCAATAAAATGGAAAAAGAAAAAATGCTAATATGACTATTCAGCATCTTCAAATAATTAAAATGCAGGGAGAAACGATCTTTTTCTTGATGAATTCTTTGCGAAATATTCAGACTAAAATAGCCCAAGGTCCAAATATACATTATTATACCAGTTATAGTTCTTATGACGCATTTTTGTGCAATTACAAAATTTAAATTGTTTTTTAGATTTTAATCCGACCCATTTATTGAGCTATCTGTCAAAATTCGGCACCAAAATAAAGACGAAACGAGAAAAGGGGACACAGGACATAGAGAAAATGGGTAGATAGCCTGAATAGCTCAGAGGAAAAAGACACACGTACAATTAAATCTAAAAGCTAAAGTGACTCGAAGTGAATATTGTTGCGTGGGAAATGCCGGAATGTGCCTGGTTTTCCAATCTTAAGCACTAAATTCATCATTGGCATAATTGTTGCCAGACAGCAGATGACAGCAGCATCGCCCACTGCCGCTCACGGTTAAACTTAAACTTAAAACTGACTGGTTAAATACAGATGTCTAGGCAACTCTGTACAAAAAAGAAAGAAAAGAAAAAAGAAAAAGATATAAATAAAAATCCTTCAGGAAACCGTTAGCCGCAATATGCAGGATGAACCATTCTAGTGCAGCCTGAGCTTGATGGCACACGGGGCATCTGATTTAAATGGCTTCATTTGCAAATTATGCATTGCTGATTTTTCTTTCTTTCTTCCAGCCTTCTTCTCTGGTTTAGTGGCGGCTCCAAATACCCAGTTGGTATTATTCTGACTGTGGGCGCACACCGTGACCAGTGCACGCACTTATCTCTCCATGAAAATGCCACTGTGTCAGCAGGCACTAACCTGTCCGCATGGATACAGTGAGAGCCCAGCTGATGGACAGGCAGTGGGAGTGTATAGAGGTACATCTCCAGGCCTGCTCCACATCTGGAACAAAGAAGCCAGTCTGGGTCTACCCTCGGTGTTTACAGCTCTGTTGTTTTTTCACACTCCTCGCAAAATCTTGCCCAAACACACATTCCAGACTCACCAGCTCAACATGGGGGAAAAAAAATGCTATATTTTTCCACTGTAAATCTTGCCCCCAGTACCAAGGGAGGCAGGCAGAACAACAAAAGCTTGAAGCTGGCATGGATCAGTGGAGGCGACAGGAGGGTGGCAGCGGCTCCAGAGAAAGAGAGAAAATCCTGCGTGGCTGGGTGGCTGACATGGCACATGAGTTTAACTGAGGTCAGAAACGGCTGATGGGATGGCATCACAGGCCTTTACAACATTTCTGAAGACACGTGATGCTAGATTCAAGCAGTATTTTTAATTAATATTATTTTTTATCAACACTGATTTTGACAGAGAACATCTTCAGGCCATAAATCTCCTTCTTAAACAATAAAAAGATTCACAGCATTCATTAAGTCACTACAAAGGCCCACAGGTTTAACAAGCTGCATATGTTTAGACAAGTAAGAAATTAAAATGTGCACAGCATCACAATAAAAAAAGCAAAACACCTTTTCTCTCAGTCCAGAGCAGATGAGGTGATGGGAGGTAGAAATGATAAAAACACTGGGCGATGATTTCCCTAGGGGGAATCACAGATGCACACCCGATCAACATACAATGACACAGGGCTCAGGGTTGCCAGGTTTAGACACTAGGTCCTGTTAAAGACCGGTTTACCAGGTCCAAGGATTATCCATCTGAAATTACCTGCCCCTCTGGTAACTTGAACTCCTTTTGTGGTCTGCAGGGCAACTGTGTGCAAGACAAGCATCGGTTTGAAATGCCAGAGGTGACGGGGATGACAAACCGTGGAGGATGGGACGCCTGTCTGAGCAGCAGAATGGATCACACGGGCAGCGGCTCCAGGTTGAGAGACACGGCTGTAACCTTTATCTCCCATCGACGAGGATCTTGTGAGAATTTCTGACAAGGAACATGTAAACTAAGTGTCAAAACAAGTTTCCAGTAAAGCAGAAACACCTACAGCAGATCACCTATTATGTATGACTATCCTTTAATAAGGGAATTAATATTTGGCCCCATATAGATCTTTCACAGCCGTGAGGTCAAAGCCCTTTCTTTATACCTCTTCACTGGGAACAACTTGACTGGATCAAGTTTAGCTCCTGACAACAAGCCCTGGCTCTGTCAAGTGTTAAGTTCCATTGTGACCTACAACAAGACACAATGCCCCTGCAGCACCCTGCCTCTACTGGGCTGCCTATCAAATGACAACATCTCTCGGAGAAAAGCTTGGCAAATTGATATTAAGAAATGCACCTTGGAAGTATCATGTGCTCCTTTTTAAATTTAAAAAGAAAATAAAAGAAAAAAATCAGTACAGTGTACATATAAAATAGGAACAATGATGTGTACAGTACAGATTCTATCCTGTACCTTTACTGCTTTCATAGGAATTTAGAGGTTAAGGAGCAGGTAGGTGCTGCTAATCAAATGCACTTTATTAACTGATCAGCAGCAAGTGTGAGCACCTTTATAAAAGCAGAGGCTTTGATAGTTCTGATCCCTCAAGAGCTACATGTCAGACTCTACAGGGCTCCGTTAGCGTGTTAGATGTTAAAGTTTGTGACGGTACGATTACAGAAAGACTTCCTCCAAAATTCCTCCACAGCAATGCGAGGGAGTCATAAAGTCATATGGAAAACAATGGCTTCAAGTTACCAAGTTATTGCTGCTAAAGGTGCTGCTACAAGCTAACGAATCATGGGGGGTACTTATTTTTTGCAAAAGGATGTCGAGTACAAACTTCTACCAATAAGGAAAAAAATGTTGGTCACATGACAAATATATTATGCCAAGGTGCCACTATGACAGAAACCAGTATAAGCTGGACAATGACAAATTCTCTCTCCTCCTGTTTAGGTTATTATGAAACAACAACTGTGATAAAGCTCAGAAAAAAATCTATAATTATACAGCACAGCATGTAAGAATGATATCCTACATAAAGTATACAGAAATATATAAACATATAAATTATCCATACTTTTAATTCTGTTTTCAACTACCAGCTCCTGTGCCTGATTCTGTAGCTGCTAAATCCTTGACATGCATACAGACTACAACAGTGGGAGTGAACCAAAACAATAAATTTTGTTCCTGAAAACCAACAAAGTGAGTTTAAGAAGGTTATAAATCTTAACAGAGCTGAGAGCGACATCTGGAGATAATTCTCCGTAGGGTTGTCACAACAAGCAGGCAGCACCCTTCAGTTCAGTTCAGTAGTCCTGTGATGATCAAGTCTCAATATGAAGATATTGATTAAAGCAGATTTGACACTGATGATTTTCCTTGAGAATAAATTGACGAATGAAGAGGACTCTTTATGCTTTAAACTGTCATAAATAAACGAGCAGACTGTTCAACTAGAAAGCTATCCCAAGATTAAAGTTGCTCCCCTGACCTTGGTTTCATTGTGACATTTTGCTGCAGTACTTCAGGTGTTTAACCTTGTCACATTAAAGCGTTTGTAACTGCAGGGCTAGACGACTGGGGCCAGGATGGGGCACGGTCTCAAAAAAAAAAAAAAGGCCTGCGCTCCCAGATCATCAGATTGTCAGTGGCCGCCTAAAGCCTGCCAAGAAACATCAAAGCCTTCGAGACTGTCTCGTTTTATCTTTGAACCTCACCAAAACACGCCTTCTCCGCTCCCTCCCTCCCTGCATCCTTATACCACCGGTTTAATTTGATAATTAAAAAAAAAAAGGGAAAAAAGTTCTAAAAAGGAGAACACAATCAAATCAAGTAGAAAGATAAACACAGAAATCCACTGAGGGTTTTGTTTGCGTGTAGCTTTTGTGTAGATGCCTGACATGTCATGCCATTCCTCTGTCACGGCAAGGAGACAGTCTCAGTCTGAGCAAGTCCGTCCTCACAGGGAGCAGCCTTCCATCAGCTCCTGGCTAAGAGTGATGGCTGTGAAAGAGCTACCTGAGGCAGAGATCAAAGACAGACAGGATACATACGCCCCAGCATTTAACTCTTTTCATCCCTCACCGATTCTCTGTGACTCATCGTGACCCTTCACCTGCCTGTCTGTTTGGGCTCTGTGTGACGAGCGGCAGTGGCATTGAAGTGATTATGAAATGTTGCTGTATTGGACAAAAACAAAGGGGAGACAGCATAAAGTTTGGAGAATGGAAATCTACTGTCTGATGCAGCTCTGACAGCCAGGACTGAAAGTAGCCTGGATGTGATTTTTGGCTTTTATTATGTGTTTTTACCGACTCACCACAATAAGCGGGACCTTGGTTTCTCCACTTTCGGCTCACCTCGCAGTGGAGGCCAGTTTCGAGGGCTATTTGCATTCCAGCAGAGAGAGTGAGGACAATTAAGCCATTTCCCCTCCAATCTATCTCCCTCCAGCCAGCTATCCCAGCATCCCCTGGTAGATCAATGGGAAGTGCAGCTGCGAGGCCCATGTGTGCCAGGCTGTGAGACGAGGGAGGAGAAGATTGGGGTTAAAACCCTCCTGGCCCTCAGATTGGCTCCATACCTGAGTCAAAGCACCAGACAAATCCACAGCTGTTGCCGGGCAGAGGAGGGAAGCAAGAGGCTCTCACCGCATCTGTAAAAGCATTACACGCTTTCTGGCTTCGGTCCACTGTTTATTTTCTTAATGATATGAGTTCAAGCATCTGCATTTTGTATTTAGCATCTTGCAATTGAAAGGAGAGAGCTAATGTAGACACAGGTTAATTTCACCACCTGTTACACATAAAGGAAGCAGCCTCTGCTTCTATCACAGTACATCTTTGTGCCCCCCCCTCCCTCTGGGCACTCAGACTGGCCACTCCAAAATCAATTAGCCAAATCACATATCACAAAAGTAGCTGAGCTCTGCTTTCAGTGGCCAGGCCCCTCAGGTGTCACGGAGTCAGCTTAAAGGGGCAGGCGACAAATCTTGGTTTAAGTTGTGTGGGATTAGACCAAACAAAGAGCCATAGATATCCAGCCGCACCTGTGCAACTTGCTCCTCAAGGACCGTTAACAGGGAGACGATTTGGTCCAAATGGTGGCTTGCTCAGAACTTAATCTCCCAGCTCTCGCGGGCAGTTGCAGGTATCTGTTTCCACTGCTCCCAGCAAAAGAGACTGTCCTGAACGCTGACAAAAAGAATTGCAGAGCCATCGTGCAACAGGGACTTCCATCAGTGCGGCCCACGCCGAGTCCAGGTGATCAATCATTTACATGTGTAATTAGGAACGGGTGTCAAAACAGAAACTGTACACTCACCTGGGGACCCTGTGTGCAGAAGGCTGACATCAGACTTGGCAAGTTATTGGGTAAACAGGGGCAGAGAAGAAGAAAAATGAGATGCTGCAGGTTTTTCTGACACTTTCAACTTCTTAGCACCCAAGGGGAAATCTCCTCTTTACCATATCAAGTTATGTAAGACCATGTAGTTAAATAATACTGTGTTTAACTTTAGTAGTAGTGTAAGCGTATCCCTGTATTTCTGAATTCAACTTGGCATACTTTTCCACATTTAGTTTTAAAGCTTTGATGTTTTATGATTCGCTTATATTATGTTTAGCTCACCTTGTTGGACAGGTGACCATATGCCACAAGGCTCAATACAGTAGACTGGGCCAGGGTCTTTTTCCTGCATGTCTTGCCCCACTCTGTCTCCCTGTCTGAAAAATCTTCACTGTTGGATCAAATAAAGGCAAAAAACACCCCCAAAATCCTGGGGAATAGGAATTTTTTGCAGATCAGAGAGAAACGCAAACATAACTGTCACCCTAATGAACAAGTCAAACTACTTCTGTTTTCCTCAAGTGGCTAAATGAGCTTCTAAGTGCCCAAGCAGCCATCCATTTGAACCCACAACAAGGGATTACACAGCAACAACAAACCTGTCTCAGTGTAAGCTGATAGTTTCAAGACATATGATAAAACAGTAAAGTACAGGTCATCTTACACTATTTTTTTTTCAAATATCCTGTCCTGAGATCAAAAGTGAAGCATAGTTCAAATCTTATGTAATCGCGTTCCAGAAATATAAAACTCGCTTAACTGAAACAATCTGACAGGAATTCGCATAAAAATGATGGTGACATTTTCCCACGCTCGGTGGGCGTGTTTGTAGCTGGACCAAAAAATGCTGAAATACCAATGCCCAATAATCCACCCATCACCTGAGGGGGATAGGTGTGGTGCTGCAGGGCTGAGGAGATATGTGCAGGCTGCCGTGACTTACGTGGACTCGCCCAGCCACCACCTCACTACCTGGGGGGGTTTCAGGAGCCTATCTGGGGGCCTAAGTTTAAGGTTTCCCAGTGCAGAGTGGTTCAGCTTTGAAGAGGCAGGTTCAGTAATGAATTAGAGTATTGTCTACGTGGAGGGAGAAGCCTCTGGGTGGGACATCAGATCAAAGGAGGTCTTACTTTATTACTGACTGTGTGAGTTCAGGTATGCAACTGGACAGCACAGAGGGCAGACATGCTGACCCTTAAAAAGGACCGCAAGCACCCTGACGTAAATGTTTAGGATAAAAGATTGTTATTGCAGCCCAAGTGAAATGCAGAGATTAAAGTAGGAATACTATAATAACAGTATAATGGCACCAAGTGACCATTATTATATTTTAAAGCTTACATTTTATGCAGAACTGTAAGTCGACGTCTAGTGAAGAAGATTTCACTGGTTAAATCGTTTTTTTATAGTCAGGAAAGAGTCACCGGATTTGTTCTCGTGGTATGTTGTGTGCTGCAAGGTCTGTAGCTGAGACTGTGAAACAGGTTCTTTCTCTCAGGCATATGATGACTTCTTGTCTTAGCATCGTAGGGCCACTCAGCCTTTACAGTGGAATGCTATGACCTCTCCTCTCAGGTGACTCCACATTGTCCTGGGGCTTGATCAGCCTCTCGCCGGGTCATTCTCCCATGACACTCTCCTTAGTGTGGAGAGGGAACAACACACCTTTGCTTTGAAGTCAAAAGTGGTCAGGTTTAGGGGATAGGGCAATGATGCGAGAGACAAAAGCACCTGGAAGTAGCGTAACTAAACAGGAATGCAGCTTAGATATTACATGAGCGGGTGCCATCAATAAATCTAAACTATTTTTAAAAAGTAGTACACTAAAAGAAATTAGACTGTTTAAATCAATGTTAATGTTAATGTTAATGTTAATGTTACACAAAAATGATTAACAGTCAAAAGGCATAAATGAGCTTATTACTAAATAGGCAAAAGCTCTTGATTGGTTAAAAACGTAGACAGCGCGATGGTCATTTGTATGTGTCTCTAATGAGAGAGCCTACAGTGATCAACAAGTGCATAATTTCCAGCAAAGGTAAAGCATATTTCATATTTCATATTATGCCATCTCTGAAGCAGCAGTACATGTAAAGGTCTTTATAAGATGATGGAGCACTCTTAGAAGAAATATATTAACAATAACCTAAAAATAAATGCACTGTCGCACTTGTAACACATTTTAACACATATTTAACAGAATTTATGTGTAATTATGTGTCAATCCTACTTTTAATTAAATCAAATTGTGTATTAATTGCTGTATAATAAGAATATAAGCAGAATAAAAACGGAATCAGTCCTTGCCATTTTTATTTGGGGCAACATGTGTACTACATTTAGAAAGAGATTGACCCTAATTTAGTTAATCTTTTACTTCTCAAGTGGATATGGAACAACCAATTAGGGACCTTGTAGGCCTACTATAAGCACACAAATCATTTTCATAATTTAAGGTTCTAGAAAAAGTTACTAAAAAAACCACATACCGGTAAATCATTTTATTATATCAGTTTCATTGCAACAATGTGAGCTTTGATTATTGCAGTACTGGAATGATCATCATGCATTGTTGTATGATGCAACTGTGTTTCACTAAAATGATCCCACACCCTTAAAACAAAAAAAAAACAAAGAACCGAAACATGGAGAAAACCAAACACGTGATTGCTGTTGTGGACTTTGCTTTATTTTTCTTATTCAGCTAACAGTATTCCTGTGGGACTAACAATAAAATTCTAGCTTCAATAGCCTCAGCAAACACAGAAATTCTCACAGTCTTTAAAAATTAACATACAAATTTGCCTTTACAACTTTCAGCTGTGTCCCCTTCATTTTCAGCTAGTGTGTTTTCAGTGCCCCTCCAAAGCCCATATAAATGAGAGCCTCAATCAAGAAGAATGTCTGGTATTAAAAATCTTTGCCAAACCAAATATTTCATTGTTAACTGCACAGGGCTTACTGTAACTCAAGTCAATAAAAACAGTAAAAAGTTCAGAAGCTCAAAAATCTATTGAATTATGTTGCCTTAATATTTTTGGTTTTCTGTCCATCCATCCATCCAGTTTATCCATCCTTATTTTTTTGCCTTTGTTTTATATGTTGCTCACTTATGTCAGTCTCCATTGGTTGACAGAAGTCAAACCCAACAGCTAAATGAGACTACAGTCCTAAATTGGCTGAGGCATGAGCATACTTAGTCATCTGTCAGCAAATAAGAGTTTAATAAATGTCATCCATTAACTGCAAAAATATACGTACTGAGGATGAGCCCCGATGACGAGTGCTGACACCGTGCCTGATATTTATTTGTGTAAGTTATAGTTAATGGTTGTGAATATAAAAAAAAACAAAAAACCACACACACAAAACAAGTTCGTCTGCGTTCGAATCTTGAGCTGAATTGGATCAGATCATTACAGCTCTAGTCAAGCATCCATCATCACCCACAAATGAAGAACATAGTCTTTCCATGTGGTGGATTGCTTTCCTGTGGGAACAGTTGCTCTCTGGTTGCCCATTCCTCCCTTCTGTTTCCCACCAGCTGGGACTGCTGCTCAGCCACCCAGCCATAATGTCATAATTGTCCTGTTTCTCTGCTCCTCTTCAGCAAGCCTGAAACAATGGACGACAGCTTAGGCTCAGTGAGAATAGGGCCCGTGGCATACTGGGTGGGTCTCCGATTATTCCCCACACCTGCTGCTCTCACCTGGGCACTGTGAAGATCTCATTCAAGGAGTAGAAAAGCAGCCTGGTGCTTCAAGTGAAAGTTGTAATAATCACTAACTGGACAAATAGTATCTGACTAAAGGAATATGTCAACTCTTTTCAGTTTGGGCTAATGCATGAATGACATCTTAGTGACCAGACAGGGAATTTACTGTAAAACAACTCCAAAGCAGCTAAAAATGAAATCATCCTTCAGTGGAGTTCCCCAGGTCTCAATTAGGCCTGATGACTAACCTAGAGGGAGCTTGTGTTTAAGTCAGCGGAGGAAATTATTGCTGGGGAGGTGTTTTAATTGATTTTTGGCCACAGAACCACAAAACAATTACTGATCACTGATTTATGTTTTGCCAGCCACGACAAACAAGGGGTTTCAATAAAGCAGCAGGAAGGGGCACACTAAAGCTGTACACAGGGGATCAAAGTCACACTGGAAAACTATAATTGCAAGAATATTTAATTCAAAGCTATGATTAGATTTTTTTTTTTTTGACATTAATTTTATATATCTGGCCCGGTGGCACCAGTGTCCGGCAGCCTCGCCTCTGTCAGTGTACCCCAGGGTGGCTGTGGCTACAATGTAGCTTGCCATCACCAGTGTGTGAATGTGTGTGTGAATGGGTGCATGACTGGTTGTGTAAAGCGCTTTGGGGTCCTTAGGTACTAGTAAAGCGCTATACGAATACAGGCCATTTACCATTTTACCATATCTAACAGCGAGCATAAAAGTTTCACTACAATGACACAATGAGCCAAACATGTCTCTACATGTTTTTGAATATAAAAACATCATCCCTTGTGGATCATCTGGCTAAAAGACAAGTGCACATACAAAATGGGACACAAAGGACCAGGGAACAGGTGTCCTGGATGTACTGTATGCAGCTTCATCAGGTAAATGAAACCACAATACCATCTGCCTCAATCCTCTATCCCCCTCTTGCAGGATAGGTGTGCCGAGAGAAATAACCCTTACCATGTACGCACAACTGCGGAACATTTCAGCATTTTTTTCCCCAAGATTTCCTTATAAGCTCATTTGTGGTAGACGTGATTGGCGTCGGCAGTGATGTACTTCCCGTTGGTTTGTCCCTCCGTCTAGCCCGTGGAGAGATCCTATGATAAAGATTTTAAATGGGGCCTGTTTCTCACCAGCTGCCTCCTCCGGTCACATTAACTTGGACCTCATTAGTCATAATCTGGTCCCCAGGGCCTGCCTTGAAAAACCTCTGCCTGCCTGGCAACTGCATAGAAATGCTCCGAGCAAAACGTTCCTCTCATGTGACTGACCCAGAGACGAAAGAAGCAAAATCTTTTATCTGATGGATGGAGCTTTGGCAGTTTTCCTGTTCGAATGAGGCGGAAAGGAAACGCTTTCTCCAAGAGCTGAACTTCAGATAACAGATACAGCCACTTCTGAAAATCTGAATGTGTGGATACATAGCTGTGCAGTCGAGTGATTGAAAGAAAAACATCAAAAATAATGTTAGTATATATTTTTTTGTGGCTACACCTAAAATGGTAACCATTTTTAAAATGCAGGGACAGAAGCCGAGAAACAAGCCGTGACCTGAGGATAGTAATCTCTGGCCGGGGAACTCAGCAGACATGATGTAGTGATAACAGCAGCAGAGTCGCTGATCCTGCTCAAACCCAAACATGTAAGCTCTTCGTTGGCTGTGTAGAGACTAGCATGATATCAAACACATCCATATTTCAGTGACAGCAAGCTTTAGGCTAAAACAACCCAATTAGATGTATGTACCTGTTATAAATACAGCCCACAAGGAGAGCCCCGGGAGGTTGTCTGAGGAGATGTGCGTTTTAAAACTGCATCACGACTTTGATCCCATTAGGCCCAGGGAATCTTTTTTTAATGTACCCTAAAACCAAATGCTCCAAGTAACCTAAATAAATTTATATTATTACACCTTAAAAATGTTGCTATCTTAAAATTGATAGTTTCTTGTAGAATTTCTCTACTTAAGAGTTATTAGTTTTGGTTTGTGAATTAAGCACCACATAAAATGACACATTCCACACGTATGTTTATTGAACTGAAACATGATTACAGGCTGTTCCAAAAAATAGTAATGTCAAAGTATCTTACTGTATATTTTACAGTTTTGTACTGTCTTTCTAGAATATCATTAAATTTACATAAGTAGACTGTGATTTTACATGTCAAAGGTAAAATAACATAACATCACTGTAAATATAGTAAAACACAATTTACTTGTTTTTTAAATGTTTTTCTGTACATATGCATATTTAGATTGTAAAAATACATTCAGAAATGTATCATAATTTCACAAATATTTGTCTGTTATGTGAGAGAATGATCTGTTAAATTCAAATGTAATACTATGGGAAAATATATAAAATGATCGAAAATTAATGAGAATAATCAATAATTAAAGGAGTATCTGAATTATAATTTTGCTGAAGATTTCATGTCATCTAGGTCTGATTCAATAATTCAGAGGTAACAAGTGAAAATATAATTAATAGGAATAAAAACTAAAAAAAAACATATAAAACATTGCATGGCCACGTTGTGCTAATTATATATATTAAAAATAAATGTAGAGGTAGGAATCGCAATTAATATAAATCTGAAAGTTGTTATATCTTCACTCCAGGTTACTAGTATAACAATGATACTCGGACCACGACGTAACTTGCGGTATTTATTATAACGGAGCAACTTAACATGGAGCTAGCCTGAGCAACAGCCGAAAAGCATCATTTCCCATAATGCATCGGGGCAAGCCCACTACGGATCCTGTTATAACCCAAAATACACAACATCTCCTCCCCTCTTACAAAGGATGTACTATGAAATAAACAGGTGATCTACTCACAAACTTCAGTCTTCACTGGCACATGACAGTAATAGCCTCACAAACATTTCACCTCTTATTAACTGTAAGGTTACAACACCAACTCTTTTAATTGCTATCTTGGGGAGTGAGGGTGGACTACCTCAACCTCCCCCATGACCCATGGGGATTATTCTGCCCCGTTCATTTGGGTCAGGTGCCATCTAATAACTCAGACGAACAGGAGGCCGCCGCTCTCTATTGGGGTATCGGCGGTCTGTGGTAACGTCAGTCTGTGTGCTCTCTTGTGGAGCCTTTGTTCCTGACACCGAAGATGTCTCAGTCTCTCTTACAGTCTCCTTTACAGGTGGAACCACTGTTCCTGATGTGGTGGAGTTCTCTACTTGTGTGTGTGAAGGGGCTGACGAGTCGATGAGTGCATTTTCAAGATCTCCGCAAGACCCTTCTGCAGACACTGGTGCGGACCGGAGTACCTGATCCACGTGTCTTCTCCAGACTCCATCGGCCACCTGAACTGTATATGAAACTGGACCAGTTTGAGCAATGACAGTTGCAGGAACCCACTTGTGTACTCCTCGGTAGTTCCTGGCCTGCACTGACTCGCCGGTGCTGAAGACTCTGCCCTTGACCTTTTGACCCCTGTACATGATTTGTTTCTCTTGTTGTTTTTGTACAGTGTCCTTCACAGTTGAGGGTTTCAAAAGATCAAAGGTAGTGCGCAGATCTCTTTTGAACATTGCGTTGGCAGGAGATGTCCTTGTGGTCGCATGTGGACTATTCCGGTAGTTAAGCAGAAACTTGTGCAGTCTCTGATGCAGTGTTCCTTGGCCTTGTGATGTTTTCAGTACATGTTTCATTGTCTGAACAAACCTTTCTGCAAGACCATTCGTTGCAGGATGGTATGGAGCTGACGTAATGTGCTGCACTCCATTAGCCTGTAGGAAAGCCTCCATTTCCTGTGAAACCAGTTGAGGTCCATTGTCAGAGACTATCTGAGTAGGAGATCCAAACCTACTGCACATTTCTCCTAGAGCTTCTATGGTCTTTTCAGTGGTGGCTGATTTCATGATGGTCACTTCAGGCCATTTACTGTGTGCATCAACAGCTACAAGAAACATTTTGTCCTCGTATGGACCTGCAAAGTCAATGTGTACCCGATGCCATGGCTCCTGTGGGAACTCCCAGGGATGAAGAGGAGCAAGTGGTGGGTTGTTCCGGACCATCTGACACGAAGAGCAGTTCTTAGCAATCTCCTCGATCTGTTTGTCCATATTTGGCCACCAAAAATAGCTTCTCGCTATTTCCTTCATTCTCACTATTCCACTATGTCCTGCATGCAGTTGCTTCAACAGTTTTGGTCGCAGTGACATGGGAATGATGACTCTCCTCCCCCACAGCAAACATCCCGCCTGAACAGAAAGCTCCGCCCGCTTTCCCAGGAAAGCCTTCAGGTCTACACCCTTACTTGCAGGCAGACCCTTAATGATCCAGTCCAGCACTGCTGCCAACACAGGGTCATTTCTGGACGCCTTTTTCACCTGCACAGCCGAAACAGGTGCTGTCTCTACCTCCCTGAAGTAGAGGATCTCAACTGTGTCAGAGACGGGTTTTTTAACAGGAAGGGGTAACCTGGACAACCCATCTGCATTGCAATGAGACTCCGATTTGCGATACTTGATGTCATAAGAATGTCCTGACAATATCAACGCCCACCTCTGGAGACGTGAAGCAGCAAGAGATGGAATCCCTGTATAGGGTCCCAGGATGGTTGTGAGAGGCCTATGGTCAGTAAACAGTGTAAACTTCCTACCGTACAGGTACTGGTGGAATTTCCGAACACCGAATACAATGCTCAGCGCCTCTCGTTCCAGCTGAGCATAGTTGGACTCTGCTGTGTTTAATGTCCTTGATGCGAATGCAATTGGCCTTTCTTCGCCATTTGGGAGAATGTGGGAAATCACTGCCCCCACCCCATAGGGAGAAGCATCACAAGCAAGCTGAATTGGGAACTTGGGATTGAAGTGGGTTAGCACCTCAGATGCAGTCAGTGAATCCTTTGCCTTTTGAAAGGCGTCTTGGCAGCTTGCTGTCCACTCCCATGCTTCTTCCTTGCGTAGCAGGTTGTGCAGTGGTTTCAGGAGTGATGCCAAGTTGGGTATGAACCGTCCGTAGTAGTTCAACAGCCCTAAGAAAGACTTTAACTGACTGACATTTCGTGGTGGGGGTGCATCCACGATTGCTGTGATCTTCGAAGGTGCAGTGTGAAGTCCATTTGCATCAATCACGTGCCCTAGATATTCCACAGATGACTGGAAAAAGTCACATTTCTCCTTACGGACTCTCAATCCGTATTCCTTCAGCCTCTGAAGGGTCGCAGCCAAGTTGCGCAGATGCTCTTCATCATCTGCTCCTGTACACAGGATATCATCCAGATAGCATTGCACACCAGGTAGTCCGCTCAGGATTTGATCAATCGCTCGTTGAAACAATGCTGGAGCTGATGTGATGCCAAAAGGCAACCTGCAAAATCTGAAAAGTCCCTTATGTGTGTTAATAGTCAACATGTCACGTGACTGCTCTTCAACGTGCATTTGCAGGTAAGCTTGGTTGAGATCTATTTTGCTGAACTTTTGTCCTCCACTCAGACCAGCAAATAAGTCATCAATCAGTGGAAGGGGATACTGCTCTGCTGTTAATACAGGATTCACGGATACCTTGAAGTCTCCGCAGATCCGGATTCCGCCGTCCTTTTTGGGAACTGGAACGATGGGCGTGGCCCACTCGCTGGTCGTAACCGGCTCCAGAACACCATTCTTGACCAATGCGTCTAAATTAGACTCCACCTTGGGCCGAATGGCGTACGGCACAGGTCTAGCCTTCATAAAGACTGGCTTGGAGTCAGGCTTGAGATGCAGCTTCACTGTAATTTTTTTCATGCTGCCCAGCTCCTCACGAAAAACCTCCTGGTGTTTTCCCAGTATGGCCTGTAGCTGAGAGGAACCATGCGACAGCTTTCTCACCTCTTGCCAGTTGAGTCTGATTGTTTTGAGCCACACACGTCCCATTATAGCAGGGCAGTTCTTCTGCGTAACATACACAGGCAGCTTAGCAGTTTGGCCATTGTATTGAACAGTCACCTCTGCCATTCCTTTCATAGGCACTCGATGTCCAGTATATCCTTTAAATACTGTGTCGGAGGGTTTGAGTGGAAGGTGCTTCAGACATGTCCTATAGACATTATATGACACTAGTGATGCTTTTGACCCAGTGTCAATCTGCATTTTTACAACATGTCCCTCCAGTTTGGGCGTGACCCAAAAGCCGTCTGAGGTTTCGTCCACCTTCAGTATTCGCACAGTATTTATTGCAGACAACACTTCTTCATCTGAGGAGTCATTTGCTCTATCCTCATGAAGCTTAACTGTGTGAACATGTCTTTCTTTTTTGAATCTTGCAGTGCCTCTTTTATTCCCAGGCTTTGAGCCCTTATCCTTGCACCTTTTGTTCCTGCATGCCCGTGCTACATGACCTTTTTTTCCACAGTTGTTGCAATCCATTTCTTTGCACCAGCAATCACTAGCAAGGTGTCCTAACTTGCCACAGCGGAAGCATGGTCCCTGTGCATTTGCTTTACCATTGTCTAGTTTGTGTACTCTGTCTGTAGCATGTAGCGCATGGGCTTCTTTTGATGCCATTTCCATGGTCACACTGATATTAATTGCCTTCTCAAGAGTCAAATCACTTTCCGTGAGCAATTTCTTCTGTGCAGCTTCATTTCTTAAACCACACACGAGTCTGTCTCTTAATGTGTCATTTAAAACATCTTTAAACTCACAGTGTTCAGCTAATTTGCGTAACGATGCAACGAACATTGTGACAGACTCACCCTCTTCTTGGTTTCGCTTGTGAAACTTGAACCGTTCAGCGATCACGAGGGGCTTGGGCGAGAAGTGTTTGGTCAGTGTGTCCACGATCTCTGTGAAACTTTTACTGCCTGGCTTTGCTGGCTGTAGCAGGCTCCTTAGCAGGGTAAAAGTCTTTGGGCCTATCACACTCAAAAAAATGGGCACCAGTTTAGCATCCTGTATGTCGTTAGCCGCAACGAAATATCCAAAACGCTCCGTATATGAGCTCCATTGCTCCGTGCTTTCGTCGAAGGGACCAATAGGGCCAGTAACTCCAGCCATTACTCGGCTCCTGGTTGAATGGCACTCTTCCCCTCACAACTGTTCCTTTTCGTAACGTCTCTTTTATCCGTTTATGTTTTGGTTAACGTCACTTACGGAGTCTGCCTTCGTCGTCCTGTCCGCTGTACATTCCTCCCCGTTTCGATGAGAAAAAAAAAAAAACGGCATCCACCTTCGCACACCGGTAGCGTCGTCCTACCTCCGGCGCCGTCTAACACCAGGTTAGCGCAAGGCATCAGCAGGAAAAAAAATGTAAAACTCCAAAGCGGACTGCAGCGTCGGTCCAGACGTCCTCGTCGCCACTTTTGTTATATCTTCACTCCGGGTTACTAGTATAACAATGATACTCGGACCACGACGTAACTTGCGGTATTTATTATAACGGAGCAACTTAACATGGAGCTAGCCCGAGCAACAGCCGAAAAGCATCATTTCCCATAATGCATCGGGGCAAGCCCACTACGGATCCTGTTATAACCCAAAATACACAACAAAAGTATTCACAACATTCCTGAACAGAAATAGGCCTCTGCACCTGGGGTGAGGGTGTGGCCATGAAAACAATGTGACATGCCATTAGATGTTGGGACACATAATAACATGATGCTAAGCATCGGCCAATGAATGTGAACTAACAACCACAAGGTCGCGGGTATGGCTGCACTGTAGGAAAATCCTAATATAAAAGTATTTTACTGTGCATTTCACAGTTTTGTTCTGTTCTTCTAGAATATCATTAAAGTTACGTAAATAGACTTTGACTTCACATTTCAAATGTAAATTAACGTTAAATCACTGCAATGTAATAAAACACAATTTTCATGATTATTAAATGTATTTGTCTGTACGTATGCATATTTAGATTGTTAAAATACATTCACAAATGTATCATGATTTCACAAATATCTGTAAGTTATTTGAAAGATTGAACTGTTGAATTCAAATGTAATGCTATGGAAAAGTATATAACATGAGTCCTATAAGCTTGCGTTACATCACATAAGTATTATTATCATCGCTATTTAAGGCGATCATGGCTCAAGAGTTAGCAGTTCGCCTTGTGGTCAGAAGGTTGGGGAGCACCTTCTGAGCACCTGGAGACTCTGTTGTCCTGCTGGGAGACTTCAATGCTCACGTGGGTAACGACAGCGAGACCTGGAGGGGCGTGATTGGGAGGAACGGCCTCCCTGATCTGAGTGGTGCTTTGTTATTGGACTTCTGTGCTAATCACAGTTTGGCCATAACGAACACCCTGTTCGAACATAAGATTGTCCATAAGTGCACGTGGCACCAGGACGCTCTAGGCCGTAGGTCGATGATCGATTTTGTAATCGTATCACCAGACCTGCGACCATATGTTCTGGACACTCGGGTAAAGAGAGGGGCTGAGCTGTCAACTGATCACCACCTGGTGGTGAGTTGGATCAGGTGGCGGGGGAGGACGCTGGACAGACCTGGTGCACCTAAACGCGTAGTGAGGGTGTGCTGGGAACGTCTAGCAGAGGCACCAGTCTGCGAGATCTTCAACGCACACCTCCGGCAGCGCTTCAACAGCATTCTGAGGGAGACTGGGGACATTGAGTCCGAATGGACCATGTTCAGCATCTCCATTGCCGAAGCTGCTGCATTGAGCTGCGGCCGCAAGGTGGTTGGTGCCTGCCGTGGTGGTAATCCCCGAACCAAATGGTGGACACCAGAGGTGAAGGGAGCCACCAGGCTGAAGAAGGAGTCCTATCGGGCTTGGTTAGCCTGTGGGACTCCGGAGGCAGCCGACAGGTATCGACAGGCCAAGCGGAATGCGGCTCGGGCAGTGGCTGAAGCAAAAACTCGGGTGTGGGAGGAGTTCGGAGAGGCCATGGAAAAAGACTTTCGGACTGCCTCGAAGAGATTCTGGCAAACCGTCAGGCGTCTCAGGAGGGGAAAGCGGTGCTCTACCTGCACTGTGTATAGTGCTGGTGGAGCGCTGCTGACGTCGACTGAGAAAATTGTCAGGTGGTGGAAGGAATACTTCGAGGACCTCCTTAATCCCACTGACACGTCTTCCGAGGAGGAAGCAGAGTCTGGGGATGAGGGGAATGACCCGCCAATTTCCGGGGGCGAGGTCACTGAGGCAGTTAAACAACTCCTTGGTGGCAGAGCCCCTGGTGTTGATGAGGTCCGCCCCGAGTTCCTGAAGGCTCTGGACGTTGTAGGGATGTCCTGGTTGACACGCCTCTGCAATGTTGCGTGGAGATCAGGGGCAGTACCTGTGGACTGGCAGACCGGGGTGGTGGTCCCCATCTTTAAGAAGGGGGACCGGAGGGTGTGTTCCAACTACAGGGGGATCACACTCCTCAGCCTCCCTGGGAAAGTCTATGCCAGGGTGCTGGAAAGGAGAGTTCGTCCACTAGTCGAACCTCGGATACAGGAGGAACAATGCGGTTTTCGTCCTGGTCGCGGAACACTGGACCAGCTCTTTATCCTCTCCAGGATACTTGAGGGTTCATGGGAGTTTGCCCAACCAGTCTACATGTGTTTTGTGGACTTGGAGAAGGCATTCGACCATGTCCCTCGGGGTGTCCTGTGGGAGGTGTTGCGCGAGTATGGGGTGTCTGGCCCATTGCTACGGGCCATTCGATCCCTATACAACCGTTGCAAGAGCTTGGTTCGCATTGCCGGCAATAAGTCGGACTCGTTCCCGGTGGGTGATGGGCTCCGCCAGGGCTGCCCTTTGTCTCTGGTTCTGTTCATAATTTTTATGGACAGGATTTCTAGGTGCAGCCAAGTGGCGGAGGGCTTTCGCTTTGGTGGCCTCAGAATCTCATCTCTGATTTTTGTGGATGATGTGGTTCTGTTGGCTTCATCGGGTGAGGGCCTCCAGCTCGCACTGGAACGGTTCGCAGCCGAGTGTGAAGCAGCGGGAATGAGGATCAGCACCTCCAAATCTGAGGCCATGGTTCTCAGCCGGAAAAGGGTGGAGTGCCCACTCCGGGTCGGGGATGAGTTCCTGCCCCAAGTGGAGGAGTTCAAGTATCTCGGGGTCTTGTTCGCGAGTGATGGGAGAAGGGAGCTGGAGATTGACAGACGGATTGGTGCTGCGGCCGCAGTGATGCAGACGCTGCACCGGTCCGTCGTGTTGAAGAGGGAGCTGAGTGTAAAAGCGAAGCTCTCAATTTACGGGTCGATCTACGTCCCTACCCTCACCTATGGCCACGAGCTGTGGGTAGTGACCAAAAGAACGAGATCGCGGATACAAGCGGCAGAAATGAGCTTCCTCCGAAGGGTGGCTGGCCTCTCCCTTAGAGATAGGGTGAGAAGTTCGGCCATCCGGGAGGGGCTCAGAGTAGAGCAGCTGCTGCTCCACATCGAAAGGAGCCAGCTGAGGTGGTTCGGGCATCTGACAAGGATGCCCCCTGGGCGCCTGCTGGGTGAGGTGTTCCAGGCATGTCCCACCGGGAGGAGGCCCCGGGGCAGACCCAGGACACGCTGGAGAGATTATATCTCTCGGCTGGCCTGGGAACGCCTTGGTATTCCCCCGGATAAGCTGGAGGAGGTGGCTGGGGAGAGGGAGGTCTGGGCCTCTTTGCTTAGGCTGCTGCCCCCGCGACCCGGCCTCGGATAAAGCGGATGAAGATGGATGGATGGAATATTGTAGGGGTTAAAAAGTTTACATAACACATGAGAGGTCCCGAGATCACTGATCATTTGAGATTACTTGATACCACTGCTGGTACCAAACCTGAATAATTAATTAAAGTTCAAATTGTCAGAACTAAATCTTAATAAAGTCAGCAACAACAGTCAAAAGCTGAGAAAACTCAAAAGTTGTTGAATTAGTTGCCTTGATATTTTGAGTTTTCTTTCTTCTATTTTTACAGTGTAGGTCACTGATGAAACACATTCCTTTGGAATTGCATTAAATAGCAGTATTGATTCATTGCAGTGTTTTGCCTGGAGATTCTTGGCATATTGCAGCGCCCTATTAATTTTTTTGGTCTGTTTTCTTTGCCTGTACAGTATCTCGCCCATCTATGCACTATAGTCTGCACATAGTTCATTAATACTGTAACAGCGGTCCCCAACCCCCGGGCCTCGGACTGGTACCGGTCCGTGAGTCGTTTGGTACCGGGCCGCGAGAGTTGAGGCTCAGGTGTGAAATGTATGGTTTTCAAGGTTTCTATCGGTTTTCAGCGTTATTTTGTTATCGTTTTTATCGTTAACTCGGTTTTCCTGGGTCTTTTCAAGTGTGTTATGAATAAATCTTCTTTTTTTCGGTACCGGTACTAGTTTTATTTTGTTGTATTTATCCGCGACACCTTAAAGGCCGGTCCGTGAAAATATTGTCGGGCATAAACCGGTCCGTGGCGCAAAAAAGGTTGGGGACCGCTGTACTGTAACACATAGAGAGTGGGATTAGCATTAACAAATCTTAGCTTTGCTACACATAATTATTATATTTTTTTCATTTACAGTTAGAGTTCAGCTGCTCAGCTTGTGTTTTATCTGCCATCATATTGGAATAGGTTTTGACGCCATGTGTGAAATGAGTTGCTAGGTAGATTACTATTAGTGTGTTTGAAAAGATTCATAAAGTGTGCCAAAAAAAGGTAAGATACACAGCAAATCCAGCATGTCCAAATTAACACTGTCAGATTTGATTTCAACACTATTAAAGTGTCTATATGGGTCCACACCAGAGTGTTAATTTAACTCTTTTTGGAGGGTTGGTACGTTAACTCTGATTTAGTGTTAAACACCAAATCTGTCTGGAGTTGATAATTTAACACTTGGTGTTAAGAGTTTATATATTAACTCTCAAAGAGTATTTTAGTTTAACTACGTAAGAGTTATCTTCTAATTCAGTCTAAAAAGCGGGAATTTTACTGTTCTGAACTTCTAGAAATTTCTTTTGGAAATAAACATTTACTAAAAAGACGCAATGGTTTTTGAAAAACATTTATTCTGAACTGTGCACCACAATTTCAAAACATTTTCTGAAAGATGTAACAGTATACATGTTCTCACTTTCATTAGAATTTTGTTTATCAAATAGTCTGACATAGCTGAGCTGGTAAATGCAAATAACAGCATTCTCATCACTTATTTCTTCAATACAATATGCATGTCCTTCATTCATCCCTTTGTGGAACTTCAACGCACTTCTGCTCTCCCCCATATTCCATCTTCACAAGCATATCCTGTGCGGAGATTGAATAAAAATTAGTTGACACTAATTAATGGCACAAATAATCCAGTAAACAATTGCAGCACAGTAAAAAAAAAAGGAATCCTCTTTGAGCCATTACTTGTGTAAAGTATTTTTCCAAAAGACAAGGACACAGGCAACAGGTAATACTGAACTAAATGTAAAACCTCATCCTTTTTAATTTTTACCTAAACCGTGTGCACAAAACTCTGGAGGGATCTATGCTAACGTAGAATCCAGTCAGGACGCCTGCTACTGCTGTTTGCTCGTTTTTTTTTATGGGAGATCGTTTTCAGGCTTCAAGCAGCACCATTATACCAACATTTCACATTCTAGACATTGTTTTAGGTGTATTTGACCAAAAGTTTGACTGAAAATTCACATGCAAGCTTTTTTTCAAGGCTGTGGTATTTGCCCGCAAACAATACCTTTCAGCTAGCTAAAACAGAATATTATGCTATCACCGAGCAACATGGCTAATGCCTTTCACACAGCTTTGTCTCGACTCGAAAGAGCCACAGAAGTAAAAGCTAATAATAATAATTGAAACAATCTTTGAAAAAATGACTTACCAAGCATGGCAAACAACTCAAATATGTAGTGCAAAATGTTCTGAAACGGCTTCACTACAGCTTCGATTGGAGCCTATGGTGCTGGGGGCGGAGTCTGTGAATTTACTCTGTAGGAGTTCAGAGTTAAGAGGTCAAGAGTTAATGTTTCCATTGTAACACCTCCAGATTTGACAGAGAAACACTCATTTTTAACACTCGATTTTAACTACTATCATTTTACACCTCAGAGTTACATTAAAAGAATGTGACTCTACTTAGAGTAAAATGAACTCTACTTTTGCAAGAAGACTACTAACACCAAAACATTTAACACTTTTGAATTTGCTGTGTATTTGAGGTAAGATGTCTTATGGAAGTTGATACAAACTCGGTTATTGCTCAGTAAGTAAAATATGAAAAATTCTTTTATGGAAATATTGTAAATATTGTAAAAATTTAATAATTAATTGATTTGAGTAGCAATTATGTTACTTATAGCTACGTAATGTAAGGTAATTAAACACAACAACAACAGCTTGGTTTACGCAGAATATTTACAGCAGCAGCAGAATATAACTGGAGTTTGACGTCTGCATTCTGAGATCACTCCCCACTGGGATGCTGGGCTAGTGAAGGGTTGAAAGAGCCGGCAGGTATGCACGCGAGCAGCAGCACTGACATGTCAGCTTAAATGACGTGGGGAGAGGGAGGTATGTTCCTGTTGTATGACGCTTGATTTGACTTCCTGAATTAGCTCAAAGGCTTCGCTTTACGAACTGAAACTATGTGCTTACGTGATTCGGCTGTACTCAAATAGGACATATGACATGTACGCAAAATGTTTAAATTCTTAAGTTTGTCACTTTAAGCCAGTTGCTTTGATTTTTTTTGTTTACAGTGTGCGTCCCATTTATTGAGTGTCTTTGGCAGGGTGCCATTTTCATTTTCTAAAGGCAAATCAACCTTTTTTGATGCACAGATAGACATTTTCAAAGGGGAGTGTGTGTTTAAGATGAGCAAATATGAAAAGTGTGATGTTAAACTGTTAATATAAATAATGACACTGCAGCTAAACAGTGAAATAATTAACTGTTGATTTCAGAGAGAAATATCATATTTAGTAAATCATTTTTAGGCAGCCTTTTTCCCTGTTTACTTTTTTAAATCTATTTTTTGTGTTTGAAGTCCTGAAGGCCACAAAGTCCCCAAGGGAGGTCACCTTCAATTGTTTCCCATTAGATTTAAAATCCTGTTGTTTTGTCATCTTTGTCCTTTCCTGCTACTGTTCTCTAGTGCACACTGACTCCAGAGCCAGGAGGAATGTTGGAGTAAGACTGGCCAACAATGACCAAAAAAAACAACAATCACAAAAGCCAAAGGGCCAGATGCGACTTAGTCACCGCCCCTACATATACAATGCCCATACTTGCCTCAATGCTTCACCCTGCCCCGCCATTTCAACCCAATCCTTGCCCCCCTGCCAGGTCAGGAATGTTGAGGGACAGCAGCCCTTTCCCCCAGGAGTCCCACCTGGGTTTCTCAGGAAGATTAGGAGGTGGTAGAGGAACTGGGAGTGTCCCAGCGAAGCTCGCTGTTGTTCCCACTTAGAGAACCTTTTGGAGAAGGACCAAGTCTGGAATTCTCAGGTCTTGAATTTCATGCTGTATTGCAACAACCTTGTAGGCTTTTTTCTGCTTCACTGGTTTGGCGACCATTCAAAAATGCAAAACCAACGCAACTGCAACACAGCAGTTTTCTATTACTGAGCTTTCCATTATGAATAACTGAACACAGCCTCATTAAAGGGGCTTCTCCTCAGTGGCAGCAGACTGTTAGCAAACATAAAAGTGTGATTGCTGATTTTATGGGCTTTGCTTTCAAATTTGGTTTCCCTTGACTTCCGTGTTGGCGTTGGAGCGTTGCTCAAAACCAACGTTCCAGCCGTCTGCCAGACTCCCAGGAGAAAAGAACCACAGGGAGCACCATCAGGTGTGTTCACCGTGCTGAGGCACTCATCAGGTGGCCTGAGGCTCCACAACAGCTGTGTGGGTGGCAACACAGGGCCACCAACTGCTGACATTACATGAGCACTGCTGGTTACACAGGGAGCATGACAGCATATCCTCAGCCCCCGCAGACTGTGTGCTGAGCATGAAATGAGAACACACACACACACAGCGTGTATGGACAGCATGTACAGGAAAGTCAGTGTGTGAGAGTGCGTGGGTGTTTAATTCTTATTAACTTTAAAACCCACTTATATTTCCTTCCTTGTGACTATAAATTTCAAAATGCTCTACTGGATGTCATTGACTAGTAAAGTAAAAATTCTAGTTTGTCGAAAAAATGTTAAAAACAAAATGCCTTAATGTTAAAAGAGCAAAGGGGGGAAAAGTGCTGTAAGGAAATCTGCTTACATCTGCATGGCACATTTAAGGATTACCTCAACCATATAAAGTCTCACCATGTTACACACTGGCGAAAAGACAAACAACAGCAATAGTGGCAAGAAAAGCGAACTGAGCGAACTCCAGATTTTAAGATCGCTGCTACAGCTGGGTGTTACCTCAGCAAACCAAACCAAGGAGCCAAACTTCAGAGTTTTCCACAATTAAACTGCAATGTCTGAAATTCCAGCGCTGAGATAAAAAAGTAATCCACATCCTTCGCTCCCGATAGCAAAAGTGTTACCAGACCAGACAATGTGATCATCTGTTCTCACATCTTTGCACTTTAAGTTTTTTCATCTCACACTTTCCTCAGCAACTGAGTGTTATTCAGTTGGTAGCAGTTTGATCTGAATATGAAACTGGGTTCTGGTGTTTCCTAAGCATAGCTTCACATGAATACATTTCAGCTATATAATAATAACACTAAGTACATTTCAGTGATCAAGGGAGAAGCTCTGACTAGTAATTGTGCAATAGTCTGCACTTTTCTCAATCTTTCTGTGAACTGTAGGAAGATTTAAGGAATCTTTTTTAAGCTGAGATATAATCTTGCACTCCTACAAGTGAGCCACTGAACAGCATACATTATAATATAGAACATAAAGCAGTGAGATTCAATTTCACTCATTTGAAGGCTGTATGTGCATAATTATACATTTAAAAATGAGGTAAATAGCTGGAACATCATATACTTATTTTACAATAAAAGCATCAATTTTATTGCCTCTTTCAAGATTAATTGTGTTTCAACTTGTCTGATCATTAATAAAATGTGTCATAAATGTCCATGCTAAATTCCAGTAAGGTGCAGCTAGATTTACAAGCATGAAAAAGTACTTAGACTCACAGCTTCACTGTACGGTAATAGACTGTAATAGACTTTAAGTCTATTAAAGTGATGCATTCATAACCTGTGTGCCAATAAATCATATCCAAGGGATACAATTTTAAGACCAATTAGTTAGAAAACCCAAACAATCAATAAAGGTTTTTAATTGTTTTCGCCACAAATGATTATACCATACTTGCTGCGTAAACAGATTAGTGATTCCACAGTGTAAAGCTCATCATGCAAATGAATTGCCAGTCAAAATCAATAACTCCTAAAGTTGCCAGATCTTATCCATTTAGACGTCTCTTTTCAGATCTTGACCATGAACACAAGACGGGTTTTGGCTTAGGAAACTTAACATCATAATAGCTACCTTAAAAAGTTTAAGTAGTGTAATGCATTGCTCTCGAGTGGATATCTATTTTCTCCCAGTAAATGATTAATCTCAGCAGGACATAGCAAGTTTGTTTGCATCTAGGTGAAACGGAAACCCAATCCATCAGGGCAGGGTGAGGCCGGTGGGCCTGTGCTGTGTGACATAGTCCAGACTCCTTCCTGACAAATCTGGATTCACAGCTGACACATGTGTTACTAACAGCAGACACTGAGGGAAACAAGGGCACCAAGAAACCATCATAAATCAGGACTGACCATTATCTTACTCTGCTTTATTATAGCTAAAACAAATTAATAGCTAAATTGTTAATTTAGAAATTGAAACAAAGAGGGTATATATAACTATCCCAGCCTCTCATAATGTGTTTTATCATAAAGCGATTTAATAAAACTGGTTGAGAGCAGTTAAATGCTAATGCTAAAATGCTAATTTAATGACTTACTATTATGATTACTAATTGTAATTTAAAATGTTTGCAACAGCTCTCACTGCCTCTTTATCCAGGCGCTGCTAATCCACAGGATCCTACTGCAATCAATCCTTTGTAAACTTTACAACTTAAGCAAGTTGGTGTCCTCTGCTGTTTTATCTCAACCTCTCTGTGACCACAAATAGGTCTAAATCAACCCAATTACTTACTGCTTCCTTAAATGCTTAAATGTATGCACTTACTTGCCGTAATCTTACATGTTTAATCTATATGCCTTTGTCACAAAACCAGCCATGTCTCCTTTGGCATCTATCCTACACCTCACTTGTCAAGGGTCACATTAAAATGTGTTGAACAAGCCTAATTTTTGAACATACTATTGTGAATGGGTTTGTCAAATTCCAGACCACAACCTTTTTTTAAACTTAACCAATTTGTTTTTGTTACCTACACCCCAAATATAACTAAACACCAACCAAATAAACTCTCAAACTGGAAACTGAACCAAGGTAGCTTAGTTGAAAAAAACGTACTCTAGACTTACTCTACTGTCCTCTCTGCAAATGGACTTTAACTGCATTTAAGCATGGGGATATTGTGTTAGGCCACCAACATAGACGGACACTTGTGCACATCTTTGAGATGCCGGATGTATTAATCTCTCACACAGTAACTCAGAGGTTATACATTCTTTATAATGTTTATAAGATTCCATTTTCCACAAAACTTTCTATTTAAATCCTCACTGAAGATATTTTAGAACACGCTTGCACATAGTTACACCATGCAGTGCTGCATAAACAGAAAAAAACAGAGAGACAGTGAAGGTGACAGATGAGATTCTCCTCTCTGAGTGGGTTAACATATGGTAGCAATCAGAGAAAGTGAGGGTCTGCCGGCCCAACAGTAATTAGCACACGGCCTCATGTTCATGTTTCTTTTAATAGCTCAACATGGCCCACTGTGGACTAAAAATAAACAGGGCAATTAGAGGCGGCAAGGAAGGCCGTCATTTGAGGGTCTGACCTTTGAACCTGGGTCAGAACCCATATAGAGGTGTCCATGTGGACCACCTGCATCCCCTTGGGTCACTGGGGAAAGGAGCCCTGTAGTGTTTATGTTAAGGGTCAGACACAGAGGTAGGCCTTTGTTGGGTAAACTAGACGTGTGAGTAAATACTGTCTATTTATATCATATGAGGAATCTATAAAGCCTTGTTGTGCTTAGGATCCAAGATGCAACAGTTGCACCAGCTGTCTGCAAGTTCGAACTTGTCCAAGTTGTTTACTAAGTGAAGATATATGAATTATTAAATTAAACTATGCCATGCATTAATTATTTGTCACATGCACACAGGTGTAACTGCTGCACAGCCATCTGAACCACATAACACAGTTAATGTTAGATTGCTTGTGACCCAACAGTAAGAGGGCGTGGTCAACACTTCTGACCGGACTGTGGACCCTATTGCTAGAGGATATTTCACTGTATTAAAATAAAAAACAACAAAAACATTACCACTAGCCATTACATAAAGATCTGTTATAAAAATTCAATGTGTTCTCGTCAATGCAAGTAGTACTAACTCAATGAACACCAGCCTTTGCAGAATTTTGCATACATAAACCTGTACCTTGTTTTGCAAAATAGGTTTAAAGTTACAGTTAAGTAAGTTATTAGTTTGGAGTTTAGTTAGAAGTTTTGTAATGTAACTGCACATATTGTATCCTTTTATGTGATGCTTTTATTCACCCTGTGTGCTCTTTGCCTGTTTGAGGCCACACGTTTGACTGTCATGTGTCCTAGACTTGGTTTCTCTTATAAAGTGACACAGAATGTGAATGAATCCAGGCTCAGTTCATAGGCTATGAAACATCCCTGCAAGTAAGAGAATATGCATGAAGAGGGTGTTGGGCTTGGGTCCAATAATCAACAGAATACAATTCTTTAACAACCAACTATATCTCCTTCTTCCTTTCCAGCTCAGGACATGTCCAGACATTTGAACTAGTTTCACATATGAATTCCAGAAACTGTTCAGAGAATCAGGTCATGACATTGCCAGAAGTTGCCTTTTCTTAAATGCAGCACACAACAGGCAATGGCAAATGTGAGTCAGGTGCATTCACACTTCTGGAACTACTCAGCTTGGTTTGAGCAGCGGTGCTTCCTGGATGGGACGTACAGGAGGCAGCAAGCACGACGCCTGCTTGCACACTTTGAATTCAGAAGACACATATGTGCCCCGTTCTCATGTGGACTCAATCAGATATTACATTTGTACTCTGGAGCTGGCAAGGTAATGAGCGTCTTGTGTCCAGACCTCCTGCATCAGACATTTGCATTTTCACATGAAAGGAGGGAAACTTCTGGGAAAGGTCAGGGCTGCAGAGCATGTGTGAAAACAGCTTGGCAGTCCGGCAAAAGAACTTTAAAACAGATATCCTCGGTTAGAACAATGAGACAGAAAATTAGGAAAATATCAGCCAACATCCACAGCTCCTAGTATCGGCTGTTAAAAACCATAAAGTTGGTTGCTGTGCAAGTATTACTGCAGTAGGTAAATGTTTTTAAACATTAAATCAAATATTAGATTTTCATATTTGATATTTTTACTTGTCAGATTAAAGATCTAACGAGTGAAACACTTTTCTCATTTGGGCCTTAGTATTTGCTTTAGTGTGTATGGCCTCTGACAGTGGACTCATCTCTGTGCTTGTCCTGCTAGACCTTAGCGCAGCATTCGATACTGTTGACCATAATATTCTATTAGAGCGATTAGAACATGCTGTAGGTGTTACAGGTACTGCACTGCAGTGGTTTGTATCATATCTATCTAATAGACTCCAATTTGTGCATGTAAATGGAGAGTCCTCTTCACACACTGAGGTTAATTATGGAGTTCCACGGGGTTCAATGCTAGGACCAATTCTGTTTACATTATACATGCTTCCCATAGGCAGCATCATTAGAAGACATAGCATACATTTTCACTGCTATGCTGATGACACCCAGCTCTATCTGTCCATGAAGCCAGATAACACACACCAATTAGTTAAACTGCAGGAATGTCTTAAAGACATAAAGACCTGGATGGCCGCTAACTTTCTGCTTCTTAATTCAGATAAAACTGAGGTTATTGTACTCGGCCCTGAAAATCTTAGAAATATGGTATCTAACCAGATTCTTACTCTGGATGGCATTACCTTGGCCTCCAGTAACGCTGTGAGGAACCTTGGAGTCATTTTTGACCAGGACATGTCCTTCAACGCACATATTAAACAAATATGTAAGACTGCTTTCTTCCATTTGCGCAACATCTCTAAAGTTAGAAATATCCTGTCTCAGAGTGACGCTGAAAAACTAGTTCATGCATTTATTACTTCCAGGCTGGACTACTGTAATTCATTATTATCAGGATGTCCAAAAAACTCACTGAAAAGCCTTCAGCTAATCCAAAATGCTGCAGCAAGAGTCCTGACAGGGACTAGAAAGAGAGAGCATATTTCTCCTGTTTTGGCTTCCCTTCATTGGCTTCCTGTTAAATCCAGAATTGAATTCAAAATCCTGCTCCTCACATACAAGGTCTTAAATAATCAGGCCCCATCTTATCTTAATGACCTTGTAGTACCATATCACCCTATTATAGCACTTCGCTCTCGCTCTGCAGGCCTACTTGTTGTTCCTAGAGTATTTAAAAGTAGAATGGGAGGGAGAGCCTTCAGTTTTCAGGCCCCTCTTCTGTGGAACCAGCTTCCAGTTTGGATTCGGGAGACAGACACTATCTCTACTTTTAAGATTAGGCTTCAAACTTTCCTTTTTGCTAAAGCATATAGTTAGGGCTGGACCAGGTGACCCTGAATCCTCCCTTAGTTATGCTGCAATAGACGTAGGCTGCCGGGGGATTCCCATGATGCATTGAGTTTTTCCTTTCCAGTCACCTTTCTCACTCACTATGTATTAATAGACCTCTCTGCATTGAATCATATCTGTTATTAACCTCTGTCTCTCTTCCACAGCATGTCTTTATCCTGTCTTCCTTCTCTCACCCCAACCGGTCGCAGCAGATGGCCGCCCCTCCCTGAGCCTGGTTCTGCCGGAGGTTTCTTCCTGTTAAAAGGGAGTTTTTCCTTCCCACTGTTGCCAAAGTGCTTGCTCATAGGGGGTCATATGATTGTTGGGTTTTTCTCTGTATCTATGAAGCGCCTTGAGGCGACTTTTGTTGTGATTTGGCGTTATATAAATAAAATTGAATTGAATTGAAATTGTATCATTATGGTTATATCCTTTCAGGATAGGCGTGGACAGTATAAAGCTGACAGCAGATCGTCACACTGTACCCATCACAATTAACCAGTCATTTATCTAATGCCACTGGAGGACACAAACTCCTGTAGCTCACCAAAGGGCATCTCTATGTAGTTTATTCGATGCCTGTGAAGACTGCATTATGTGAAAGTGTCAAAAAGTACTTTAGCGAAGAAATGCAAAGAGGTTTAATTCCCTAGCCATTTCTCCACCCATAAGTGTATTTTCTCAAAATTACTGTGTGTTTAAGGGGATTTCAAAGTCTCGAGCTTCAGCGTGACTCTTATTCTCTGCACTGGCTAGTAGTCCGACGCAGATGTTCATAAAGGCCCAAGAACAACAAGAAAAGCTTCTCACACATGGCAACTCTCAGGCAAAACTTGGCACCAGAGAACATACAAGGTTGTCCCAGATTGACCTTTCACCTCTTGTGATGTCAATGATCCTCTCAACCAATTAGATGCTGGAACCTGACCTTGGATTTGCCGGCTCCAGACACAAAGACAAATGATTCTATCAGATTAAATGTTTTTTAATGGCAGACAGAGAGGCCAAACGTGGGTCTTTCACTTGAAGCCATATGTGCATTTCTCGGGTTATCATTCAAAATGAGGCTCATTTGTAACCAATATGTGAATGAAAGGCTAAGTTCTGGCAGACATGCAGAGGAAAATTTCTTGTTTGTTAACTCAGAAGGGGACAGCACACAAAAACAGCAATGTAACAATTTATTTCCTTTGGTCAATATTGCTGCCTCATCTGCATGTTCTCAGATTTGATTGACTGTGAGAATAACTGGCAGGCTGTAGTGACACGGAATCATATTATGCAGCTTTGCATATGAAGCGGATTATGGGTAATATGCTCTGACCTCAATCTGCTAAGAGAAACAGTGAGAGCAAGCCACACATCACAGGCCTCTCTATTTTTAAACCCACATTTGGACTTGGCGCTCAGTTCCTACCACAGCAAAGGCTGCTGGAGCCATCATTGAACCCAAGACGAAAACATTGTCCCTGAGGCTGGAGCTTCAAAAGATCAGCAAGGTCAAACACTGTAGTTTTAATTGTTGGTTCTGGGCCGCGCTGTAGGGCCAACTGGACCTCACATTGATTTTCCATGTACACAGACGCAGACCTCTCGTCTCTCACTCATTGCGCTATTATGAGGGAGTAGGATTTGGGGTTCTTTACCTGAAGATGTGGTGACCCAGTCACTCTCATGGTCCTCTGTCAGTAGATTAGCTGCCCCTCCCCCTTTATGAGGAGTTTGTTCTTCCTTGTCAGCCTTCAATTGAGGATAATTGTGTCCTTTAGATCTTGAGCGCCTGTGATCAGCCATCCATTCAGCCCAAAAGGGGGTTATGTTTCACCTCAGGTTGGACAGGGTGCTATTGGAAGGCAGTGATTTCAAATTCAAACAGGAATGCCTTGATATTATTAAGAAAGCAGAGTCAACACCAATATGGCAAACCTGGAATGTTAAGAGAAAAGTTAACATCTGGGACTGATGATCCAAACATTGCACACGATCTTCAGAAGAGGGTGATTCATGGAATTATTCAGGTTGAAAGTCACCGGTACTTAGTAAAATGCACGTTTTATTGAGGTTTTAGTTTTCTTCCTTTTTATATTCTGTTTGTTTTATTGTTGCTCAGACACAGCCATATGCTTGCACACACATACAAACTACTTCCTTTCTACTCCTTCCCCAAGCTGAACATGCTCTGCATAGCAGTCAGTTAAAATTTACATTCCATGTCCAGGACTGCTGACATCAGAGAGGGTTTCCTGCTCTTCCTGCCTTTTCTCTTACACCTGCAGCTGCTCGGGTCACATAATCAACTCCCAATGGCAGTCCTGTAGCAGAACAGCTGTGCACCACTGTGGGAAATTAGCATAAGTTGAGCGTCTAAGATCATCTGTGCATCTGCACAACATAATAATTTTCAAACTCCAAGCGCAGCCTGAATGTTGCCTCAGCTGTCGTCATGCATGCACCCACACAACATATAAACACAACACCCCTCCTTTCTCTCTATCTCTCCATCGTCCTCTCTCTCTCTCTCTCTCACACACACACACACACACACACACACACACACACACACACACACACACACACACACACACACACAAACACACACTATCTGAATTGCGGGGCAGTACCTCATGTGGTGACAATGTGTGCACTATGCTGTGGTGGTGGAGGCAGCAGCCAGTCTGCAAAAAGAGGAAGTGGTGCTGTATACCCTGGAGGAGTAGGGTCCTAGGGAAGAATGTTTATCCTGTCCACCTCCTTTGATCTTTTACTGTTAATCACTTCCTGCACACTGTATATGAACTAAACAGCCACCAGTGACAGGAAGTGGAGGATTTTTGGATATTCTCCACACTCACTTGTATACTTTGTTTAATATGTTAATTTTCATGCAGCACACTATGTACACAATGTACTTCCTTACATAGTGAATGAATTTCAACACGGTAGTGTTGTCTCAAATTAGACTTCAGTTTTGCACAATTTTTGACTGGGCCTGTCCCTAGTTGCTAATTTTGTGCAGCAGCTTTGTGAACATTTGGAAATTGAGTATTATGTGAGGTTGGACCACACATAACACTCAACTATTCTGTGGCAAAGATAAGATTTAAACCCTTGTAAATACTAAAAGAAATCCCACAACTAATATAGTCTATAGTTTTATCTGCAAAGCCTGAAAATAAATCTCCGGATGTTTGCTAGCTTGATAAAAGTACACCTAGACGAGCTGCTTGGCCATGGCATGAAGCTTCTAGCACAGTGTTTGCGCTGATGTTAATGCCAGAGGAGGTTTGTAATTCTACATTTATTGACTAAGCAAAGTGTTGGTGGCTTTTACTAGCTAGCTAGGCGCCTCAGAACTCAGTGGCTCTTTAACTTTGTGGCTGAGTTACTGGGCTAAATACTTTCATTTTGCAGTAATAACAGTTACAGTTGATCAGGAAATTTTAGAAGACACTTGTTGAATTCAAATTCCATGAGCTCTTTCAACTCATCTGTTCACAAATGTTTCTATTGGTAGACTTTGTTGCACAGTGTCCAATTTTATTATTGGAATTCAGGTGTTTGGGAGTGCAAACACCTGAATTCAAAGATGAAGAGGTGTGGCCCAATTTTCTATATAGTGAAGCATTGGCATCATCATCGGTGCTGAGGATGAATCATCCTCTTTTTCGCCCATGTCGCAAAGATAGCTCTGTTTAGAGGGCAAGAAGTGTATAGTGTTCCTCTTGTAGAATACCTCGTGTAGTTGTACATGTTAGCATGCAGTGAAAATAGCAAACAAAGAAAAATGTCTGACAGCAAAATAGTTAAAAGAGTGAAATATTTCTCTGTGTTGCTTTATAGACCACTAAGAACAAAATATATCAAAGTCCAGAGCTGCACAATTGTCTTTTAACATGTAACAGCACTCTGTGGGAGTTCCAGGAAGAGCAACCATGAAGAGTTACAGTAATTCTGCCGTGCTTGAGACTTACGAGGCCCTTATTTGCATCTACCAAACCGTGTGGTTTGACTGGTGGTGACAGTCTGTGGCAATTATAATCCAAAATCTCTGCCTGTGTTATGAAAGTCTCCAAGCCAATGCCACCAATCGCATGAGGAACAACTCAGACGTTCTCTCATGTACAGACTAGTGGCCTGGATTTTGCTTTCCATCTCTGTCTCTTGCTGTCTCACAGGACCCTGTGCAGCACATCCAACCCCCTGCCCATTTTAACCCCCAAGCATCTGAGAGCATTTATACAGCTTAGGAATTCAGAGGGTCTAAACCCCACACCTGGCAACTAAAATTAGGATCTGCAACCAAGGACATTCAGACTTAAATAACACCTTCCTGACCTCTTCAAAAGCCACAGCTTCATGTCTGACTTAAGCTGGGTAGGGCAGAAAAAGAAAACATTAGTTTGTGACAGGTTGAACAGCACCCATTGCCTGCTATGGCAGTTGCCAGTTGGTTGGCAATTGCCAGTGGGTGGATGCACCGCTGAGAGACAAGGCACGAAAGCCTTTGTCAAGTCGTGACCGCTGTGTATTGTGTGTTGCCATGGCAGACTGCATGTGTCATGAAATGCTGTGAACAAATAATTGTCATCGCAAGACGAGCCGACACCAAACAAGGTTGAACTGAGGTGAAGATTTGTAAGGATTTTGCTCTTATTTATTTTGGATAGCATGTGGCAGTGTATGTATTTATGTTTGTGCAGATGAGCGGGTGTGTCCGTGTAAACTGTGTCTGTGTTAGAGAGTGAGTGTGTGTTTGGAGCTTTGTTTTAAATGTGTCTCCTATCAGTCATTCAGCAATGCCCTGCAGCCTGTTCTGAAGCATGTATCCTGCTAGAACAGTCCCTCCTCTCTCACACTTTGTGCTTCTCACACATTTACTGAAACTATGCAGCACGCTCAGCGACGCTCCACAAGGGAAATCACAGTAGCAGTGTGTCGTTGTTACAGTACTTCCAGTAGATGTGTGAACTCAACTGCTCATGCAAATACACAAATCCTAATTATCCCCACACAGTTCTCACTTCTTCTCTGAGGCTGAGACAGCCAAGAAGTTCAGAAATACAAAAATCACGGCCACAGAGAATACGAGAATTTCCAAGAATTCCGCATAACCACACAAGCCACAAATATGGCCTTACACAGCATGTAAAACTACCATTCTGAGGTACTCCTTTGACTCATTTCGTTTAAGTGTGAGGTTTTCGTCTGCGAGCTTTCCTGTGACTGTGCAAGTGTGCGTGCATGCACCTATCTCTGACAGGGCTTGCGTGACTAGTGAGGGAGTGTGAGCAGAGAGTGGAAAGGTTCCTCTTCTGCCTAAGGGAAATAGCAGTGTGTTGTGTGCATCTAACCTCATTTAATCCCACAGGAACTTTTAAAAGGCCATGTAAAACAGCGAGCCCCTCAGGTAGCTGCACACACATGCATTACCATAATGTTAACATGCGTGAACACTACAGCGCCCACAAAGCCTTTGAGCCACCATGTCACGTAAGTGTAACGGCAGTATTGTTCTTCAGTTTATAGTCTTAAAAACTCTGTTAAAATCCTGCAATTCTGCAAGTAAACTTTTACAGATTTAAAGCGTTGCGTGCAGCTCCGTACTTTTCAATAACAGGTTTCAGCAGCTCTCAGCTGCTTGGCACCGCGGCCGTGAGTCAGAGTCATGCTGTTCACGGTGACTCACTGCTTGTCATTTCTCCACCAAAACATTTATTTCCTTTTAAAAATAGTAGTTACTTAATGAAAATTAACCAAGCATGTTCACTTTTCCTTATTCAAATTATGTAATATTCATACCCTCAGGCCGCTCGCTATGTGACCTTTAGCTGATGCTGAAAGGTAGCATCCATCTACCAGAGCTGGCTGGATAATCTATACCCAACAATATAGGAAAGAGTTGGTTTTGTTATAGAAATAATGTAGAAATGAGTTTTAAAGATGAGGAAAAAACGATATAGAGCGTTTCAGTAGCATGTTTGGTCACTCTGTGCTAAGGAACAGCTTCAGTACTTCTTGGTAATGAGTCTCCAAGTTTCTGGAACTCTATTGGTGAGATCTAACACCCTTCGTCCAAATGACAGTTTTGCATTTGGTGTGTATGGTAGCGAATGCAGTTCAACCCAAAAGCATAATTCATCCATAATTCATCCACTTGCTGCACACAATGCCACTTACTGCACATAGTGTCCCCCATGTATATTCACTTAATGTACATAATGTTCTTCTCTCCCCTTTTGCACATTCGAGGAGCGTGTCAGGATACATTTCACTGCGTGTTATAAAGAATAAAGAATCTTGAATCTTGACGTTTCCAAAACTGGGTGTAGACTGCGAAGACCATGCATTATGATTCATACAATTTTCATATTGTACTATTTGATGACACCTAATGCCCTTCAGATGATGTCACTGGCATCCTAGAAAGGACTACTCCCATCAGGTTAGGAATATTTCACCACTGGGAAAGGTTATTTTCATTTGCAGTAGCCGTTCCCACCAAGCCAGTGGTTTCTTTCTGGCCCCACTTCAGAAAGCAAAAGAATTCATGCCCCACAATTTACTTTTTAAAAAGTAAATAATATAACGAGAAAAAAAGGTCCAAGATGACCAGCAACCACCTTCTTTGTTTATTTATTCATTCCACTTATTCTCCTGATCCCCTGGTCATCCACATCTAAACTGCAGTAGCTCCATACACCAGCCCTAAAGTTTGCAGAGAAATAATGGACCCAAGCCTTGCCAAACAACCCCCCACACACCACCACCAGCACCTCGACACATACACAAACCCGCACCTCCCTGCAATTAATACTACCACATTTTAGCCCCTGTTGGGCTAAGTAGCTGTAGTGTTTGTGTACTGCAGTTACTCAGAGATCACTTGCTAATCAAAGGCTGTGGGCAGGACTGCGGTGTCTTTTTGGGATTTGCTGTTAATGTTGTTTGTGTTTCTTTTATTTGTCTGTCCAAAAGTGGCAGATGTTGCTGCTCACGCTAACTGCACAGATCAAAACACTGCTGCTGCTTCTGGAAAAAGGAAGGAAAATGGTATACTTGCTGAGCAGACCGTGGACAGTTTTCAACAGCAGAAAGAAAACTCTGGGCACCTTCAGAAAGCTCTAAAGCTGGATGTCTGGAAGGCAGCAGTAAACTATAAAATTTACTATTAAATTAAAAGCCTGCAGAAGAACAAATAACAATTTATGGTAAAAAATAAAAATAAAAATTGCAGCGCAGCGAAGCAGTTGGCCTTATATGAGAATGGGTGGGTGTAACAGAGATGGAGTATGTAATAGAGGGTGGAAAGGGTGGAGGGAAGCACCCTGCTGGTTCTTAGTCCAAGTGACAGAGTGACAGGTGGAGCTGTGTGTGTTTGAATGCAACAAAACAAGAGCAGGCAGGGCCTTAGGGACGAGGAGGGGGGGCTCTTACCTGTTCTGCTCGTGTCCTGACAGGTAAGATCCCCTTTCTGCCAAAGACCCCACCCCCAGCTCAACTACTGCCAGACCCCACGGTTTCTTTTATTTCTTCTCAGGGTTCAGTTTGGTCAGCAAAGCCCCCCCTTATGTTCTGGTTCGTGGGCAGATGTTCTGAAGCATGTAGATGGCAGCTTAAGGATTCCCATCTGCTGTCCTTGACGCTGTGCCAGAGCAGCTGGGAATTGGCTGTCTCTGTTGCAGGAGGTACAGGGAATTGTTTTCTTACACAGGGTCAGCAAGGATTTCAGGACATTAATACAGCAGGATGATGAAAAACAAAAAATCAAGATGCTTGGAATATCTGATGTGTCTGTGATGAATGTATTGAGACATTAAAACCTGACAAAGTCAATAACACTTATCATTTTTGTTACAATAAGAAGCCTTTAAACAATGTTGCAAGCACACATAGCCGCATTACCAAAACTACACAGAAATGGCTTTGAGGAACTTGAAACTTAAAAAAGAGCCCAAACCCATGACCCAGCATCCAAACTGCCCAGGTCCATGAGATGCACAGGAATAAGCCTCATCCACCACAGCACCCAAAGGATCTTCCTGGTGCCAGACATCTAAAAAAGGATGTGCCCCAGAGGTCCTGTGTCCATGCCACAATGGGTCTGAGCTGTTTCAGCAGCACAACGGGGACATATTAGACAGATGGTTTTAATGTTTTGTCTATTCTGTCTCCACATCATTTTTTATTTTATTTTTTTAAGAGAGTGAAGGTCTGAAAATGCTGACCCAACCCTTCAGTTTGGATTAATGTCCCTGGGGTTGAAGTTAGATTAAACTTGATATGGTTTGGTTTTGGGTGGTTGTGGAGAGGTTTTGGACACAGTTTCACGTTTGCTCTTAAATGCCACCCTGGTGGAGCTGCTTTTTATATGTCATCCTATGAAAAACTTTCATCTTCTCACAAAGAAACTCTGGGATAGTCCTTGATGATAAGAAAACATCCTGACTTCTAGGTTCTCATGCCTTTCGAAGGTTGCTTTTCCCTTTAGTTGTTTTAGCAGTACCATGATACAATGACTGTTTTACTTTAATTGCTCTTAGTAGATACAGCAATTATAAGCAAACATCCAAATGGCATTATGACAAATAACCACAGCTACGTGCTTCTCTGTTATTCTGTCTGTTATATTTCTGTGTGTTCCCCCTGGGGTAGACAGGGAAGTGGTCACTTGGTGCCAGTAAACACAGAGCTTTTGTTTGTGGGAATCGGCCTCAGGTGCAGTTGACCCCTGACCTGTAAGCCTGTAGGTTGAACAAAGGGCCATTAAGGAGCGCTGGGTATGTCTCCACTCCAAAATGACTGAAACAGAGAGGTTTGTGGAGAGCATTCAAAGGGTCAAGGCTTCAGAAAGGCAGGTTAAAGACATTTTGGAATTTACTTTTTTAAGATTACAAAACAGTCATGCAGAGAAAAGGAAATGCCATGCAGAAAAGCCTCCTGTCTTGTTTGTAATATTTATCAGTTTACTGGCATTTTTGAGGGACACCCATCAAAGAAGTGCTGACAGCTGCCATCAACACTTGTGAATCCAGAGCAGGACACTTCATCATCAACCGATCTCTAAAACAAGGTTCCCTTGGAAGTATCTCCTTGTCCTCGTGTCACTGTTATAACAAATTAGAGACAGAGGCCCTCTTCTTAGGGCTATAGCTGGTGACAGGCAAGTCCCTCAGACCAAGCACTCACAATGCCTTCAGTCTCTTGCAGCCCCCGAGGAAACAACTGGGTCACTTAGGAATAAAAAAGTTTTGTGAGTAGGGTGGCCTGTCCTTACACCTGAAAATGAACAGGTGAACTACGGCTGAGAAATCATTTAATGAAAACAGAAAAAAGAAAAATAGGAAATCTAAAACAATTTCTCCCCGTAGAGTTGTTTTAATGAACTTATTGTTGCTTGTCAACATTCACATCTCGCCTTTTGAGAACATACTGTACTGTATGTGCTGTATGTGCATGGAGCCACAGTCCTCCTCTCATCTTTTCCCTCCTCCATCTTTCCCTCCATTTTGGCTCAACACTGCCACCCAGTGATCCAAACCAGCGGGCTTCAGTTCCAAGGTCTGTGGTTAGGCAGACAACATGACCTCACTGTCAGGGAAATACAGAGGACAGGACAGATTGGGATTTTCCATTTCACCCTGAAGGGAGTATGCTCAGACCCCTCTCAATCCTCAAATGATGAGCTAACGCAGAGAAGTGGTTGACACAGCCAGAAAAGTCTGCAGCAGACACCTATGAAGGTCTGAAAATGTGATTTACACCACAGAGCTGCTTTTTGTCTTGAAGCTGCTCTGATTTTCTTTCCCGTCCTTCTATCAGTCTTTAAAAAACAAAAAAAACCCTTTCATCACAAAAGCCAAAATCAAGGTAGACATCTCCTTACGCTGCTTTCAGATTTATTCCAAGGCGCAGTGGAAGGTTTGTGTGTCTGTGCCAAGTGTGATATGCAACAAAAAAGTGCATCAGTGGCGCCAGCACCAGAAGGTTGAATGGCACGAAACATATATTTACATCTGTCATGTATACAAACAAACCACTCCAGGAAAATAGGTCATATCTCAGGGATGACTGTGCAAGTGACTGTTCCCTCCGAAGTAGACATACAACTAAATCACGATGATGTGGATGAAAGGTTGTCATTAAAATTAAATATATAACATGCTAAGATGTTACTCCACACTGAAAGGTAATAACAGGCAATCTTCACTTTTAAACAGGCCAGTAAAGTAATTTGCGAGGCATTAACAAACTGTCCCCATACCCAAAGTGCTTTAGATTATCATCTTCTGCTATTATCCTAACAGGGAGCCTTTCAATAGTGGTTCCTCTGAGAAGACAAGGTATACCATGAAAATGTAGATGTAATTAGTGCTGTGGAAACAGGAGCTGACGGGGGGCATCGTACTTCCCGGAGATCAGCGGCAGTGTCTGTAAAGATGTTTAAATAATTCAAAGTACAGCAATAAAGCTGCTGCTCCCCATACCCCTGCCTAACTTGTTAGTCGATGAATGGGGACTCAAGCATGCAGGTCAGAAACGTGCATGCACAAATAGATGGGTGTTCTAACATTCACACGTTAAAGAACTTGACTGAACAGTAAGTTATACACTTTATTAACAATGGCGACATACAAAGTCATAAACTATTCTGAATACCATTGGGACAGCTGTCATTGTTGTTATCGGTAGTGGGAAGGTTGAATTCAAAAACCTACCTGTCGCTTTCTCGCTGTGAGTTTTATTTTCATACACCTACACTATCCTGTAAAGAGCCTTTTTGGATTAGAAAATAAATCCATAATAATTCACACAAATGACTTGGCGAAATAGAAGAAATTGTGAATATATAACTTTGCAATTATTTTGTTGAGTTTTTCTTTGTTATTTTTACTTTTTTTTTTTAACTATCAACCTTTTTCCGCAATTTCCATATGCAATATACACCAAATCTACAGGCCTGCATGCACAGATACTGAATGTTTGCATGTTTTGAACATTTAAAAACACATGAAATTCAGAGCGGCATCATCCTCCTCCTGCTCGACACCTTGTAGGGATTACAGGTGTTGGTTTTCTTTCCACTGTGCAAGAAGAACCAAGGTCCTACTCCCCATGCACTGGAGGATTTGTATGTATACAAGAGCACCGGAAACCTGATCCTATTTAATAATTCATGACAACTCTGAAACCCCTTCACCTCCATCCATTAGTTCCTCTAAGACCTCTGGCCTAACACTACTTTGTAACTTTTGAGTGTGTCTTCCCACGGCTTTACATTTAGAGTGACTAATATCAGCTGTTGCTTGCAACTCTGGGTCTCACTCATCAGCTGTGTGATCTTGCAATGCACATTTTCAATGATATTTCCAATTAAACATGCACAATGGGGGGTAGAACGGCAGTATATGGTAAATGGTAAATGGCCTGTATTTATATAGCGCTTTACTAGTCCCTAAGGACCCCAAAGCGCTTTACATATCCAGTCATCCACCCATTCACACACACATTCACACACTGGTGATGGCAAGTATAAATCAAGTGCCATGCTGTCCAGCTACACTTTGTCTCCATTTCCCTAATTAATGTGCGCTTCTTGCTCCTGCCATGGACACCGGAGATATAAATCCTAGCTGTCACTGACAGTGCGCATGTAGTGATGCTCGCTAATAAATAATTCACACAGCATACCTAAGAGTGTGACTAATCCAAAGCTCTTGACACGAGATGGCCCAGGCTTAGCCGTGACAGCCGCTGACAACGTCCTGCGCTCTGGCGCCTCTTGGCCTTGGAAGTGCATGCGTATGTGCACCTTGTTCCAGAATAAGCAGAAAGAAAAAGAAAGCATAATAGATGAAATCACAAATCTCATTTTCAACATGGACTGAGACCATCTGCAGTAACAAGCTGGCAGCACAACAAAGGAGAAGACTGTCACTGGAATTGTGCCCTGAGCGCTCTGTAAACTCACGAGTTCGTCTGAGGTGAATAGCTGATTACATTCATCGGTGCATTCGTTTTAATCCAGAGTGCCACCCTGTTCTTCTACTAACACCCTCAACACACCCTAAACAAACATCTTAAATATTAAATAACTTTCTCATGTAAAATCGACTATTAGAAACTCTTTTTTTTGCTCTAGAAAAAGCGAGAGGCACTTATTTAAATTGTTTTTCAGGGTAATCTAATAAGTGCAGTCATAACAGTCGGCAGATCCAGGCTCACGCTGCACCTGCTGGAATGCAGGTTTCCCTTGATAATTGGAGCAATTAGAGATTCCCCCTGCTTCAACTATCACTGGTCATGGAGGAACCCTGTTATTATTATTATTACACAAGTCAGCTAGGAAAGACTTACCTCAGGGTCTGTTACTAGTTCGTGCTAATTATCATATCAGCTTTCCTGTTAGCCAAATGTAAATTATTGACAAAAGGATGTGGGGCCATTACAGCATAATGAGTGCTATTACGAGGTAAATGAGGTTGCAAATGTGTGAAACACTTATCTAATTTTAACTGGCAAGAGACTGGATATGGGGATACATTACATTAAGTTAGTCTAGGCGTAATCAGTGTACGTAACTTTTTTAATGGACTATATATTTTTGTTTTTTATGTTATTTTCACTGTTTAATCACCTTCTCACTGCCAGAGAAACTCTTGAATAAAAGTGTGTAACACTGAAAGTAAAGAACACTTTCGCTGCTGTTCATGAAGCCAAAAAGTGACAACTGAGATCACAAAGAAGGCAGCGTTTAGGTGTGGCTGTCCTAGAAGTGCAACTGTAGGAGTTGCTCTGGCATCTCTCTCTTGAGCAAGTGTTTCTTCTTGTACCTCGTGACAGCTGATGGCAATCATTCACTTTTATTTGCCAGCTATTACTTAAAGACCCCGCAAATTCTCACGCAGGACGGGCCTTTCCTCTCAACTGCCAAGTTAGATTAATATTCTTCACCCACCTTTTTCCACACATTTGAGGCCTTGTTGTTGTTGTGGCTTGGCTTTGGGAACGCTTCACAGAAAAGTCTGGGGGATGACATGGGAGAGAGAAAATACAAGAGGAATATTGTGAGTGATGGAGTTGTCGTTTCAACATGAGCAAAACCAAAAATAAACACGAGATATGTAACGAAAAGCTCAGGCCCAGGTAGGAGACCAGGGCTACCTGTCAGATCCACTGTCTCCACTAAAGCTCTTGTTTTACAATACACAGTGATGGAGACAGCAGACACAGTAAGTAAGTGTTTGTGTCGGGCAAGGCTAAGCCCCTTAGACTCCAATAGTCCCCTGACGTCTACTCAGGTTCCTCAGGTTCTCAGGGTTGGACCTGTGTTCTGTTCCCTGAGTGCTATCATGACACTGGCCCTCAATGCCCACAAACACAAACAGTAATTGTGATAAAGTCACACAAACAGGCACAGTAGCGCGCATGTACACAAACACACTCGGTGTACCACCCCTCCCTTTGGGCAAAAAAAGCATCCCAGTGGAATGTAGTGGTGTGTGCGTCTGACGCCACGCTAAGCCACCTCAGTCCTGCTGAGGAGTCTACTTTTGCAAGCCCTGTCGTCTGCGTCTGGCCATCACAATCATGAGAAAATCACTAGGTGCCTGCAGGGCACATCTCCCTGGTTACAGGTATGCCTGTTGACACATGCCAAATCCCCCTCTTTCTCCCAGCTTGGTGGTGAACGCGCTGGAACGCCCTGTCTAAACCGCAGACATCACATAGGCCGCTAAAGCAGGGCAGGACATGTCGGGTCACGTGATGGAACCGCTGCCTGCGTCGATGCCTTGTAAACATGCATGAGTGTAGACTTGTGTGCTGATCTTTACCTGCACGACAAACACACACACACACACACTTGCGCATGAGCATTCTAGCTGATTAACCAGGTAAGGTGCTGCTGCCCCGAAGGCTCTCTGGGGCCTACAGCGAGCCACGGCTCTGCCTGATCTAGTTGAGCTGCTGATGGATGGGAGTGCTGGCACATTCCTCTGACAGGTGACGGGACCGACTCCTATTTGATCTGCCACCGAGTGCAGAGAGAAGAGGAAGAGGCAGAGAAAATAAAGCTGGCCTGCATGCAAATCTAATGACAAACCTGTTGGGTGGTAGCATGTTGATCTTCAGTAGTTGTCGATGAAAGCTGATATGACATGTGAAATAGAACCCAGTTTTTCCCCCCCCAAAAAATTGGGCTGCTGTATAAAATATTAAGAAAAACACAGCGCAGTGATTTGCAGATCATTTAAAAAGCCTCTGTGTGTTTGAAAATACGTAGCACTTGTTCTCGGAAAATGTCACGTCCTTTTGAAACTGATTCCAGTTGCATACTCGAAAAAAACAAAATAGTTGAAAGAGGAGCATGTTTATTAGAACCTGTTGGGACGCGTATATATATCAGTCAACTTTAGCGGGGCCTTCAAAGAGTTGCACCATTAATGTGCCCGCCCATGCTGTGCCACTCTGGCATCAGATTCAGAGCAAGCATTTATTTTTCAGATGTCTTCGACGTGTGATGTGACATATGCTGTCTAATTCTCTGGATTCCATGAATCTTTTCATCGTATTATGCAATGTAGATGGCCCGGAATGAGTTAAACAAGATATTTTCCCATTTTTGTCTTCAGTTTTAAAAGACCCAGCCTCTCCCCAAAGTTGTTTTTCACTAGCTGGCCTCACGTCCTCATTTTAGTTTTGACAGCGTCTTAGTAGGGAAAGGTGAATGCTTGGACATGCATTGAGCTGCGGTTTGGGGAAGGCCTCAAAAGGGACTGGCGACGGTTCCCGGGCCTGGTTTGGAGGCGTGGCCCCGCTACTGAAATTTTGATACATAATCTCCAATTATATCCAATTCATGCTAAGTGTGAGATGTTTCAATTTTGTTTTGTTTTTTTCTCTGCTATTTTATATTAAAAATTATATCCGTGCATCCATTGTCTTCTGCTTATCCAATTCAGGGTCGAGGCTTGGAGTCTACCCGAGCTGTCATAAAGCAAGAGGCAGAGTACACCCTGCACCAGAAGCCAGTTTTTCAGGGTGAAAACAGTGAGGAAGACAATCATTCAAACTCATGGCCAATTTTAGAATCACCAATTAACCTAACGAGCATGTCTTCGGCCTGTGGAAGAACACCAGAGTGGCTGGAAAGAACCATGCAGGCGCAGGGAGAACATGCAAAACTTCCACAGAAAGGCCTGAACCAGCTGAAACTAAAACCCAGAACCTTCTTGCTCTAAGCATTACTCACCACCACACGTCTGTATCCTGGCATTAAGTCATTAGTGGAGGAAAAAAAACAAAACAAAAAAACCCAAGTACATTCATTTACATATTATACTTTTAAATATGTAAATATATAGATATATAAATGACCTACAGATAAAAATGTGACAATTTATGTGCTATCTTTGTTATTCTAAAATCTTCCTACAGATTACATTACCCTATGAATGTTCCATTATGACCGCTCTGATCCCGTACAACAAAAAAGTCTGCTTACATGGAACAATGGAACAGTTGTAATATATAATAACATACCTAAAATATAACCCAGAACTTGGTCTTTCAACATGAGTGCATTTATTCATTTTGCTGTTTATCTCCAGTTGCATTTTGAATACACCAGTACAATGACTGACTGGACATAAACACTTACAAGGTTGAAAACTGATCTAACAATTATATTTCCTCGTAGCCAGACGTGTGGGTACTTCTAGTCAGCTCACGTTTCAGAAAGTCATTTAACCAACTCTGCCAGCAGCATCTTAACATTTCACCGTGGCCGTGACATCACAAAATTCTCCCATTTATCGTCAGTTGTGCTTGAAACCGCACTGTGTACAGCACAATGCACTCTAAGTCCAACAACCACAAATGCAAGCAGTGCCACAATGCATTCTGTACACCTTAATGCACTATTGTCTCCGCTCGCAAACCATAACATCCTTTAATGTGGGTAAAAGACGCCGCTTTTGTGACTGAAATGCTACCTCTAATGCGAGTATTTGTTTTGCCGCCATAGTGACAGAATCTAGGCGTAGGAGGGAACATGAACAAGCATGGAAACAGGAACAGGGAGACTCAGGTGATCAGTTTGGCATTATATAAAAAACACAGGATCAGACTGTTATCATCACACACTGCAGAATATGCCTGGCACATTATGCCAAAGAGAGAAATGCCTATTTCACAGCACACACTGTCCTGTATGTGTTCCTATCAGCACCAGCTCTACTTGTTGGTTAGCCCCTTGCAGGTATCTGTCATTCTAGCACTAGAGACACAACAAGCTTGTTCACACCCCTGGCGAAGTATTGCATTTCAAAGCCAGGCTTGACATATAGGCAGGCAAGAGCAAGTCTGAAGCAAAATGAAATTCAGTGGTGAGCAAGGGGGGAAAATTTGATTAAAAGTGGATATCATCAAACAACTTATTCTTCTTTGAATGTGAAGTGTTTAATTAAATTTACTCTCTTGTGGCATCGGCCTCTCTGGTGCGTGTAGCTGCTGCCATCACGTGCTATCCTTGTAAATAAGGCTGGCTTGTATTTGCTGCTGCCTGGCTGGCACGCCATCTTTCTGCATCCACTGTGCTGAGGAACTTGTAAGAAGAGAGGAGGAGATGAAGTTGGTGAATTTGTGCAAGTGTGTGTGTACTCATGTGCTTTTCTGTGAAATGCGCTCACTCGTACGTGTGTTTGGGGAGTGGGCTGGATTGCGGAGGGAAGGTGGTTCAGCCACCGCCCTAACTGACTTCCAGGCTCCCGGCAGAACCGCAAAGCCCGCTTCCCCCCTCTCTGCTCACCCCTGCAGAGGCCGCTGCCAGATTCAACACAGCATCCACGAAACAAACACAAACTCCCACTGTTCTCCTCTACGTGGCTTGCAGCGGTTGTGCAAGACGTTTGGTAGAAAATCCTTGTTTATATCTCAACCATAAAACAGTAGATCTACAAAGAGAAACTCCGGCCCACGCCAGAACCACTCAAAACATTACTGACCACCTTTTAAACACTGAAATTGAGCCTCATTGCAATGTAAAGGTTTGGGGCTATGGAGGTTTGGCTCACCCTTGCACAAATTCTGTTCATACTTTTAAATGCGTAAAAATATTAAGACACACATTTTTAAGTTTAAAGTTTTTGAGAAATTTGTTGGAAAATATTAAAAAAGTCTTTGGGTATATGTCATATTTCTGCACCAAAGCGTGACATTTAAGACTATATACATCAGGTTGTAAGAGCCTCAGGAGGGCTGGTTACCTCACGTCCCCGCTCCTCCATGTCCCCCTCTATAAACCTCCAGCACGCCTCTCAGTCTAAGCACTGCCACTCTGTAATTGTGGGGAAACCACAGCACACAGCCCCATATATAAATACTCTATTCTCCCAGCCTTGTCAAAATAAAGGTTATGTGGGGAGAAAGAAATAGGGCTTTTTTGGTGGCCCTCTCCCCCACTTTGGAGCTATTTTGAGTAAACTAACTCTTTACCTTTGGGTGAAGCTGCACAGATTGAATATGATGCTTGAAGACAAAAGTGAGGAGGTTCCTTCCGTGTGTGAGTATTTTTAAAGCATAGCTCAGCATCAAAAGAGCTAAAAATAAAATTGCGTCCCTCTCTTGCAGTCGAGAAATTTTAACAGCTGCACGAGAAAGGTGACTGCATGTAAATATGTTGACACAGGCAGTTCAGAGTATGTGTCATGGTGCTTGTGGGACAACACACAGGTGAGCTGATGTGACAGGTTTATGAAAAAAAGGTATAAATCCTTTGACACAGTGACAAAGAAAGAAATACAGTGATTTGTAAGCCAAGGCCTGAACTATGTACACAGTGCAGCCTGTTGATGTGCAGCCAGCTTTGATCTACGTTTTCAGTGTGCCGAGACTTCCTCATTGTCTTTCCAGCCCACTCACCTGTCTGTGTCTACAGCAGGTCTCGTCTCTTCCAAACACTCTCTCAAAACAAAAACTTCTCCAAGAAACCTGTCCAATGTAGTCTCAGACCAGGTGTCTCAGAACTAAAACCACATTGTTTAACTTCTGCTGTAAAGCAAGTGGGGCGCAAACTTGCAGTCACTGTCTGTCACAAGCAGCAGGGTTCAGATTAAGATCAGAAAATTGCATGTTACACTAACAAGGCATTGTCTACACTGCATGACCTGCCAGCTCAGTATGGAAACCTGTTAACTTAGCACTTAAATGCAGACAGGTTGATGTTAAATGGTTAAAGTAGGCCTTGATAGATTTTAAGCACTTTCTTCCTTCTGTAATACAAACTCACACACTTTGATTAAAATGATAGAAACTGAAAATGTTAAAAAAAAAAAAAGCTGTAAAATTGATGCTAATCACAATTACAGTTTATAATATGTCAAATATCAACGTACTTTATATTTCAGCTGCACTCGTTACACTTCTGGAAAAAAGTGGGATGCTAAGTAGTAAATAAAACAGAAAACAAAAAAAATGTATCGTTGTATAAATGATATAAAATTGTGCCAATAAAAAAGAATTTTGAATTTTATGCCAGCAACACATCTCGGAAAAGCTGCAACTGTGCCATATTTAACATCTGTTGCATCACCTTCTCTTTTAACAGCACTCTGTAAGCATTCAACAACTGAGGACATCAAATGTTGGGCGTTCTTGCACAATCTAGGACTTCTAGTCTTAAAGCCTCTATTCTCATATTTTTTATTCCATTTTGATTGAAATCAAGGTCTGGACTGCAGGAAGGCAAGTTTAGTACCCAGTTGAGTACTACTATGAGCCATGCTGTTGGAAGACATACAGAATGTGGTTTTGGCTTTTTTCTTTTCTTTTTTTTCCAAACAAGCAAGGCTTCACCTGGAAAGGCAACATCTGTATGGCAGCTATGCCAAAAACTACAAATGTATATTCATTTGGCCCTTAATATTATTTCCAGTGATTTAAATGATTTGCTGATACTCATATTATATTTATATTTCCATTTAGTGCCTTAATCTTAAGCTATATCATAAAATAAAGCCAAAATGCTATCACCAAGGACAGTTAAAATATAAATTATATGTTATTTACAAACGATTTTAAAAAGTAGGGGGAAAGATGAGGACAATTCTGAAAAGTATTTCAAACAACAGCCTTTCCTGTTCATTTACTTATCTAAGATTTTATATTAAAACTGCAATTTAAAACAAACATATAGGCATGGTGGCAGCAGCATTATGTGAAAGGGGCTTTCCAGATTTAACAATGTGTCTTAGTCTGTTAAATGTTAAATCTGCTAAATTAAAGCCCATGTTTCAGAGGATTCGTGATGCTACAAATTCATGTTTTCTGACTTCTGTCTTTAGCACAGTTTTTCATCCACTAAGAGTGAAACTAAACTGCTTTGCTTTAAATAAGTTGCACAATAATAGACTGCTTGGTCTAGTCAAAAACATTCAAGAGCAACTCATGTAAGTTTTCTAAAGATGTTTGTCTGTACAGTGGCTATTTAATCAAGTTGGTCTTCTCCTTCTCAGCCTCAGATATCACCACAGTTACTGCTTGTTGTCACTGATCTGGCCCTGTTTTTGCCTTTGCTGCACTATCCACTCAGCAAAAGATGTAAAACATGCACACATCCTGTGTACATATGTTTATGAACATGCAAACATATTGGATCTTTCACACATCTCCTTCCCTTGCTCTCTGTCTTATTCATATCCACACATACACATACAGGCAGGCAGGCAGCCATGGGAGGAGGGAATGTGAGGAATGCTCCAAACCCCGGGCTGGTGTTCTGACTCGTCCCAGACTTCATGCCGTCACCGCCGGGGTCTGTGGCCAGACCTCCCTGTGCCAGACCCACTGGCTCCAACACCCGCCCAGGCCAGCCGAGCAGCAGCTCGCGACCCATAATTAACCAGCAAGCCGCACTGCAGAGCATATCCCCGCCCCCTCCCCACACTAGTAAGCCAAGGGCCCCTTGGAAAATCAGAGGAAGACTATATGGACTCATACTGCAAGAAGGGGAGAAGAAGTGGAGGTATCCATAATGCATATATATGTGTATTAACATCCTTACACGGCAACAGTCTCAGTCATTTGCCTTCGGGTGTCACAAATTCCCTGGTTGTAATTTAGCCTCTGCTGCTTAACTCATAATTATAGCCAGCAATCTTGGCAGAGATCAAAGTCGCAAAGCTAAATGGTTTTCTGAAGAGTTTACCAACTGGAATCATGAGAAAACAAGAGTGTAGAACCTTTTGATACAGAAGAAGCAAGTGTGTGTGTATCTTAACGTGTATTAGAGGTAATGCCAGGGTGCCTGTAATTCTCCTAGACTGGCATAATTATGACTGAGACGTCTGGAGTTGCACTTAAAGAGTAAGCAGTGATCATCTTCATTCTTCTAAAGGCTGATCTCTTGTTCAGGCAGGAAAGACCTTTATTCAGGGTGAGTTTTCTTTAAATCAGGGTTTTATTCACGAATCTCATACCAGCCAAGTTTGGTATGTACGAACATTTGCGCTAAACCGTGACAGAGGTGCTTGACGTGTCTGATTTATCGCTTTTTTTTTCTTTTGAACTCAGAGCCAAACTCAGTACTTTGATTACTTGCTCTGAATCTGATTAATAGACAGTAAAGATTTTTGAAAAGCAACAAGCTAGCTCCATCAAGCGCTAGACATCAAGTCATAAACCTCCATCCATGCCTCCTCTTCCCTGTCAGAGGAGTCTCCTTCCCGCTGATGTGGGGTCATGGCTTGTAAATTTAACAGGGCTTCCTCGAGGAATACCTCATCCTTTGAAAAAGAAACAGGAAAATTACACACTAGACAGCCCACTTGGTTTTTCACCCCCTTTCTTGCACTGTAATTTGCTGCTGGAGCGGGTCGGCCTAAAATAACCTTAACCTAATATTCACAATATAAGAAGACTTTGAGTGATGCTGGAGGTCTCCCCTTGGGTGGCAGTGCACTGTCCTCGTCCTGTGGGCGTCAAGAGATTGTTTACTTGCTTACCTATCTCAGATACATCAAAAGCACAAAGGCAAGGTACTCATTTGAACTACTGATTTATTACAAAAATCAAATGACTTTCCCACTTCTCAGTACAAGTCATGTTTGAAAGAAGTAGGCGTGATGTGATTTACTGCGAATACAGTATATCGCATTCTCTGCATCTCGGTGAATGGCTCCAAGGCTCCGTTTCAGCATTATTTCCCGAGTCTCAACCAGAAAACCACTAAACCAAAGTGATGGGCATCAAAAGAGAATGCCCATGATCTCACTTGAACCAAAGTTTCCTACAGGCAGGTTTCTCATTAATCTGAGGCTCCGCTCTTCTCCATATCCTCATCGTATTTCCATGCTCAGCAACCATGACGCCCCCAGATGTTTATGCAGGAAAGGTTAGAAAAGGATTGGCTCGATTGCAGCTCCAGTATTGTCTCTTTATATACAGTATCCATAAATTTGAGAGGGACTGATGATTTGTCATTCACAAAATACCAACTTGTAGCTCCTATATATTGCGTAGCATGTGCCACATGAATAAGTGAAGGTTACTGTTTTGTTTGTTTCAGGGTATAATTAAAGTGCAACGTAGACAAGGTGTAAAGTTTCTGATTATAGAATAGCATTGTTTTTTAACAACGCTTTAAATATAAATGCTTTTGAATGCTAAGCCACGCCACACATGCCAGCACATATAAGTGTAAAGCTAGCATTTCCTCATAAAAGTATTCACACACACAGGCACATACAAACTTGCCCCACCACCCCCTTCTATTCCTCAACCCCCAACACTCACATGTACCACAAGTCACCACACACACACTGATTCTCATATGGAATATCGTGGGTGGTGCTGGACCGGTAGAGGGCTCTGTAAATAGCTCGGGAGCAACCCCTCCATTTCAGCGACCCAAATTTCCTTTTCTGAGGTCGGCTGCCTGGGCTGGAAGTGCTGTGCAGCAAGCCTCCAGTCGCCACGGGAGACCACAACAGCCACGCTGACAGCACTTCACAGGGACCACGGCATGGCATGGGTGACCAGATGGCCCTCCATGCACATCACATGACAAAGGCGGCCTGAGCCCTCAAACACACCTCATGCGTGCATACGCTCCATGCTCCGGTGCTTTTAGCCATGCACTCATGCACCTTCATGTCTTCAAGTCTTTAAACACTCATTAATTCTGATCTGTTGTTAAGCTTACTGGGAAATATGTGGGACATGCAACAGAGATCCATGCACAAAAGATATGCAACTACATTCTGTCTAAGACACTGTCAAGGAAACAGTGGGTGGGAAGATGGGAGGATGCATGTGGTGCATGTTTGTGTGTTTGGTTTGTATCTGTGAGTGTAGGAGGTGATTAGTTTGCTTTACTTTTTGACTCTAACTATTTTTGACATTGGTTTGTATTATATATGTGTGTTTGTTGTGAGGGTAAATCTCCACAGAGGAGAGATGGAAAAACATTGGAATGGAAGAGGTTCTTTCCACCACCACCACAGATTGCTTCAACTTTACGTTTATATGTTCACATTGCAGGTATGCTGAACACTGGTAAAACTGGTAACTCAACTCATTACTGGCACTTTAACTTTTTAAAGTCTGACAATGTTTTCAATTTTTTCTGGTTTCATATGTTTCATTTACACTGCTACTTTGAGCACTAAGCTTTGATTTGTTTACGTCCACTGGAGGGACTTCATAGTTTGCATTTACATGACCCTGAAAAGCAAAAACACCATTACAGCTAACTGGCCAATGCTGGATAGTAATTTTTCCAGCAGTTTCAAACAAGCATATTTAGACCACGTCTTGAAAGAAGAGCAACATTTAAGTATTTATAATCCACATACTGGATCTTCCAAAGCATTTCCATAGCTAAAAACAAATTTACTGCCAGAGGAGTGAAGAATCCCACTTCTTACACTGTCACTAAGATAAAAGCAAAGTACAAACAGTCATGCATATTTTCTGTCAGGATGTGTCAATAATGTAAAAGCTAATTAGCTAAGCATAGCTAGTTATCAAATGTTCATCCATTTGTCATTCAGAGTGCTTGGGGTAGTAGTGACAAGATGCCAATATGACTTACTCCTATAATAATAGGATATGATAATACTTATTTCTTATGTAAGTATGACTCACCATTAACAAACTGGGATTCTCTGGAGAAGGAGAGATTTATGCTAGTATAACAGCATTCCTGCATATAATGTAATACTTGTAAATAAACGGTTTGGCTTATAAATGTATCTTATTGAACAACTATTCACCCATTTGAAAAGAAAGGCAGCAGAAGGAAGCCTTGATTTCCTCCTACAGGTAAGTAATCCTATAATAAATCACTGTAACGTAAAATCAAACCATAAACACTGCTTAACACAAACAGTTTTGATTAGGCACAGGTTCCAGTGGTGTTTCTGAGGGATGAAAGATAGTCATGAATTGTTTTACCCTCCATTATGGATGCTACTAAATTGCAATATCTCTCTATAAGAGAAGACAAATACTTGTGTCCTGTTTTTATGGAAAATATTAGTGGTAATTTTACAGAAAGGCAAATAGAGACAATGTCTGCCTTTCTGTAAAAAACAAAATAGAAAAATCTTTGTCACAGAGTACTCATTTACCGCCTAATGCTGGGCCAGTTTCCACACAATGTGCAGATTGTATTGTAACTGATCTCAGAGTGGTGAAAGCTGTGCCAGCAGCAGCTTGTCTAGCACGCTAGTCTCCCATGAATTTCACGTGAAAGACCAGAGGCTTATCCACAAAAACTTGTGTCTCTTTGGTAACCCATCAAATGACAAATATGATAGATTTTAGTGTGTCAGAGTCAAGCTCAGTTCCACAAACATTAGCCAACTACAGTGATACAAAAAATGGCAGTAGTTCAAATAATGAAACTAGAACTTTTATGACCAGATCATGTTTGAGCTCTAAGAAAGGAGATCATTTTTACTTAGGTTTTAATAGGTTTTAATTTGATGCCTTTTAGATTTCACTGGACAAGCACAGCTGACTTTGCTTGCCCTGACACAATGATACTGGTAAATAATATGTAATACTTTTTTGAGTTTGATCATTAGCATTTAACACCTGAAAAGCTTGGCTAAAGGAGCACCACGAAGCTACATCATTAATTTTTCCCAAACACATTTGGCTGTTATGCAAATAGTCTGGGTTTTATCATATACTTTTACTATATTTCCAACTGATATAAAACTGTTTAAAAAAAGCAATCACGTGGATTTCACAGACCAAATTTTATAAGTGATGATATTTCCAATAATTTGAAATCATTACTATACGGAGGTGATACTAAACAGTTAGAAGTACTATTCTTTGGGGTTATTAAACCATATCATGCACAATATCTCTGCAAGAAAGCACAGAGCACTTACTAACAACATAAAATGAACTATGAGAAAAGCAAAACATAAGCGCCTGAGCAGCAAAGGAAGAAAAAATAACAATGACTACCCAGTGTCTGTACTTCAAAAACCCCTTTGTTTGTAGTGGAGAAACTGAATGTTGCCATTCACCTCGGCCATTTTTACCCGGGACAATATTTTATAAGCCCTTCAGAGAGAACCTTTTTGCTTCCTTTTCCTGTGGTTTGGCCTGGGCTGAGCTGTCGGTAGAGGGGAACAGCCAAACCCAAATGTAGATGCTCAACTTGGCAGGCTCTCCATGGAGTGTCCTGACCAGACAAAAGCAGAGAGAGAAATACAGCCATTTATTTATATTCACTGTGGTTTTGCGTGCTGCGTCCTAGACTTCCAGACCCCGGGTGGATATTCCGTCTGAAGACGAAGACAGATGGATAGCTTTCCATTGACATACTTAAAGGAACCTTGAGGATTAATGTCAGATCCATATGTGTTAATCGAGTGTGAGCATTTGATGTGTGGTCCACCCTCATCCACCAATGCCATCCTTTTTTTTTCTAAACAGAATGCTGTAGGTCTATCTTTAAGACAAGCTTATGGCTGACGACAGACTATCCTCTTGCTGTATGATGGTCTATAATAACAGCACTGCAAAAAGTATGAAATTTGAGCATTGTCAGAATCACTGGCTCTTTTTTTTCTGTGAGGGATGACCTCATCACTGTCAGCCTGTATGGAAGCAATTTAGAGGAGCTCCCCTGAATTGCCTGTGTTCATATTTGTCAAACTCCAGTACATCTGGGCTCACTTCCACTTAAGTTACATGCATACTTTACTATTGCGGAGACTGTGTGTATGGATTGGGGGTTATAACAAAAACTGAAAATTCTTCCAAAAGAAACTTTACTCGAGCCTCTCTGACTCACACCTGGGTACTGTGTCTATGTGGGAGAGCCCATAAACGAGGCAACCATAGCTATTTCTATATAGTCTTAGAAGCTGGAAGGGGGAAAGGGTATATATGTTCACACACAAACACACACACATACACACACAGTGGCTGCGGCTAGCTAGACCTCTCTGGTCAGGAGTCGATGCCAAGACCAAGCCGAACAGTGGAACACTGGGAGTCTTGTGACTGATTTTGGAGCCTCTGGCTCTCTCCCGACCTTGCTTCAAAATACACTGCGGCTTCGAGGAACAGCACTCTCAGCAGTAGGGAGGCCAGGCATGGAAAATTTAGACGCAACAAGAAAGAAGGAGAGAAAAAAGTTTATGTGCTCATTCACATTTGCGGCCACGGGCATTTTCTTAATGCTTTTAACACACTTACTGTAAAGAGAAAAGCTCACAGAGGAAATTTCAAATCTGAAAGTGAAAGAATAAAAGTGCACTGTAACAGCAGGCTGGTTTGTGACTTTATCCAAACAATCAAGAGACTCTGTATATGCTGCAATGCGATGACAGGTTTCATAACTAGGCATTTCAAAATGTCATTTTGTATGAATTTTGATTTATCTTTGAATGTTTTATTCCAAAACCAACCATATTTTCTCCAGAAAATATCAACTAATCAAGCTATGAAAACAAAACATTACTTTTCATTTAGAAAAGATTTATATATTTGCCTCTTTGTTAATGTATTTCAGAGAGCAGGTTGACTCGTTACTCGTAAGTCTGCTGATCTAGCAATTGTAAGCATGACACACAGCCGCTGCTCTGACATCTCACCTGACACCAGAGGCATAATAACACCTTGTCTTGCTAATAGTGTGTGTTATTGCTGCTCTACCCTGTAATCTCTTCCCTTTCTGACGCTCGCAATGGCTTGAAATATCAAACTGGCCTGCAGTGAAACAATCCATACAAATGCATGTAAACACAAATAGTATGTCATTCAATGATATAAACACACACGCACACACACACATACATGTGAGTGTTTTAGCAGCAAGTGAGCTCATCTGATGAGAGAAGGCCACATATTTTGGTCAACAAGTGACGCCTATTTTGTTTTGTATCCTCGGGAGTGTTATTGTCGTAATCTAACTCTCAGTAGTTATCTGTTTTTTATTTTATTTCAGTATGTATAAAAGCATGTACTCAGATTTGCATGTTGACTAAAGAATCTGCATTAAAAGCACTTCACTTCAAAAGAATAAAACCAAATTTCAATCTTAGATCCAGTATATCTCAGTTGGTTATCTCAACTCACTTTTAAGATATGCAAATGGAAAATGTAGGGAAACAATGTATTTGTATTTGTTTTTTGAGATAATACTAATAATACGTTCTGTTAACAAGGTTGCCAAATTTGTGTGCACATGCCAGCATTTTGAAGCCATTTTCTTTCTTTGGAGCTCATTTAGATCAGATGAATTGTTATCAGGCTGCATTAGCTAGCTTGGTTAGCAAGCTACATCCATAGAACTGTGGGCTAATGCTAAAAAAACTAAAAATTCACTCACCAAAAGAGTTGCCAGGTACACTTATCAGCTCTAACTAGGGAGAAAACAATTTATTTATACATTTTTTGTGCTAGGTGATTTAGTTCAATGCTGACGTTAGATATTTTAACACAATAGTCAATATGGATTTTGTAAGCCTCAAGTGGCCACTGGCGGAAATACAGTTTTGCTGCTTGGCATAATATATGGTGTTGCATATGGTCTGCAGAAAAACAGACTGTGAGTCACCACAAAGGAAATGCAGCATGATTTTAGACCTGACAAAATAGATAAAGATGATGCTTAATTTTATGAATGATGAGAGCCAAAAATGAAGCCACTGTAGCTGTCTGCATTATAATTTATCAAAGCATAATAGAGTTAGCTAGGGCTAAATGTAGTAAGAGCTACACTTAAAAATACAAACATACTAGTGAGTACACTGAGGCTCAACCAAAACACTCAGTAATTTTGGATAAATTTAAAAGCATGTCAGTGTCTCTTTGGGCACTAACCAGTAAATCTTTGATCACAGCTCAGACATTTTAAAACTCTGTCTGTGTTTTCATGTGTGCTTTACATGTGTAACTGATATGTCACTGCTTTGAAAGAGCACAGGTGAGAAGGCAGCCACAAGAGTGGTGGTGTGGTTGTTAGAAGCACATATCAAAGTTAGTGGGATTTTTTTAATGCCACGGTGAAGACTTCTGTCTTCCTTTCATCATTTTATTAGCTTGATTTGGAGAGTCACTGTGAGCGTCTTCTGTTTTCTCTGTGAAACAAACAAAGGCAAGACTACCTCTTTCATTCACCAGAGCATATCTGACAGGATGTTTGATCATTTGTGTGCGGCCCCATCCTGTCTACCTCAGTGCTAATCCCATTGCTCCGATACACATATTAGTACACAAACCCCACATTCCTCCAGTGGGAATATAAACAGTTAAATACCTGAAAGCCCAGATCACATTTGCTGGTATTTTATTAGGATTTTGTTTTATTAGCCTTGCTCTGTGGGAATTTTACAGTTATTTTAATGGCACCGGCTTTGTGAAACATAGCGTATTAAAATGCAGTGTAAGGCATGTATGGTAGCTATGTATTCATGGAAAAAAATACACCTAGATTTTTTTAAAGGAAAGATGAGTAATACCAAAATCAAACATGTTTTGTCTGCTAGTCACTGACAGTTTACACCTCAACACACCTCAGCACACTTCAACACCAAGTGAGTTATGATGCACAGGCACGCCTGTGGGTGAGGAAGACAGACAAAGCGAAAGAAGGGGATGAAAAGGAAAAAAAAGACAGTTTACGAACAGAAACTTGGCCCTGAGAAGGGAGAGAAGAGGTGCAGAGAGGGAGGTGGAATAGGAAAGAGGAAAAAGGGGTGGCGAAGCGGGGAAGACATGAGGAGTGAGCGGAGAGCTAAAGGAGGGTAGGAGAGGATGAAGGGAGGAAGGAGGAGGGGTTGCTTCCTGTCGCCATTCCTGCCTGCCCACATAGACAGCCCGAGAAGGAGAGAGAGAGGGAGAGAAAGAGAATATCTGGGCGGACTGCAGGCCACATGACATTCTCTCTGGGTCCCTTGCTTTTCCTCCGCGCCGAGTGATGTGCTCCTTCCCTTCCCGTTCCCTCCCCCTCTCCCTCCCTTCCTCTGCCCTTCAAAGCTTCGACATGTCATCTCCCACCACAAAAACAGAGGTGGGAAGACTCGCTGGCGCTACCGCTGCCTCAGGGTGTCTGGCACTAAAGCTGACTGCAAATACAGCAGGGAGAGGAGGAGGAGTGGGAGGAGTGAAGAGACAGAGAAAGACAGAAGGAGGGAGGGAAAGAGGAAGAAGGAGATGGAGACAGAAAGCTAAAGAGAGAGAGAGAGACTGAGGCAGCAAGCAGGACAGTGTGAATTAAGCAGGACTCATAAAGCCGTGGGCATCAAAGTGTGTGTGTGAAGAGGAGCTGTTATTAAGGTGGAAAGACTGACATGAGTCCTGTCTGTTCTTTGTTTTTTAAAGTGACACTGTGACAACCGTGCTGGCTGCATCTTCTGTCTCGCACACAAACAGAGTGAAGTTTATGAAGAGGGATTTAGGGACACATCTCAAACTATGTGGTGGGAAACCTGTCAGACACAGAGCTGGGACACTTTTCTAGCTGTGTGGTCTCTCCCACTATCAGAACCGCAAAAACACAATGATGCCCTTAAAGGTTAACAAAAAGGATGAATTGTACTAAGGCTAATATGAAATGCATGGAAACCACAGGCTTATAATTGAATGTATCATCCCCAATTCACATGTAATTTCCTCCAGGACGCTGTAATATTTTCTGCGACTCTAAATGCATACTATGAACAGCTGTTCCGTGTGAATAAACGATTCCAGGCCAACTTGCCGCTCGGATACCACGAAATTTGCAGATTGATTTAAGGAGCAATTATGCACTTGGCTTTTGAACCCCTGAGGCTTTGGAAATGAATTGGTGATTGGCTCCCCGACAAAGTAAGCAGATCTGACCAAAAGAGGCCTTGCCATAGGCTGAGAGTGTCAAAGAAGCCACAAGAGCCCAGCAAACAAGAAGACCAGTAACGTTGTTTATTATGGGCCTCTGGAGACCAGTGGGCACTGACCGACCAACTGATGTTGGAGAATGCTAAAGAGAGGCTGGGAAAAGACAACAAATAATCACACTGAGACAGAGGAATCCAACATATAAATGACACAGACAAGTTCAGTACAAGTCTAAAGCCTTAATACTAAAAATGAAGCTATTCTGCATCCAGTTCATGTCAGAGTTAGCATAATTTCCAGTTCTCCCCACTGGTGAATGGGGAAACAGCTAGCATGCTTCAAGCCAGAGCTATATCATGAGCACACCTCTTTGTTTATATGAGTAAAACATGAAAAACATCAATTTTAGAGGTTCTAACATGTAGATTTAGTTGTCTCGGACCGAGCAGAGCTGAGGCTCAAAAATTAGGCTAATAGATACCAACCCAAATGCTAAAACTGCAGTTCATTGTGTGGCCACTTGGGGCTGGTGTCAAGAGAAGACAAATCTCATAGACTCTCATGTTCAAGTTTTACAGTATTAAAAAGTTAAAATGCTATATACATAGCCTGGTGCAAAGCTGTCACCAAATCTATGGCTCACAAGAAAACTTCATAAAAACTCTTCAGAGGTTAATGTTTTTCTAAAGAGCTGTTTAGATAGCTTTTCAGTGTGAATTAGAAGGTATCTGCATACCTGGGTTTATCTTCCTAATGAAGTGTGTTTATGTTAGCAACATCCCTCTGTTGTAGATAAACAGAACCAAGTAAACTGGTTCCCTTGTGTTTAACTAAGAGCTAAATTATACTTTCCACATCTGCAATTCCAATAAGGTCAGCTTGAGTCCAAGTGACATAAAATGTATTATCAATTAAAATCAATGAAGTATCTGTACTTTCACAATAAGCATACAGATGAGTGTGACATTTATCCTCTCTTCACAGGGCACAATTGACAAAATGTTAGCTTATCCCTTAAGGCAAAGGATGTGTAGTTAAATCCAGTGAACAGAGTAAAACAAACCGATTTTGAATGGAATCTAAATGATTTGACCTACCTCATATGGAAAAGAAATAGTAAAAACTTGTAAGAGACTTGCATAAGATGTGGCCTACTTCATATAGTGAATCATATAAGGCTTATATGATTTACTCATGAAAGTGGCCACTTTCTCATTGCTTTCATATATTGTTTTAGTAAAGTATCCAAAACATACAAGTTTGATTTATATAATTTTTCAAGGGATCTTATATCTGTTTTCACTCTTGTATGCTTTTCATACAAGTTTCACAAAAGACAGATACAAACTTTATAAGATTTATATATATCTTTTCCATATGGGACACATCTGAAAACTAGTATTAAGAACACTTTGTTTCCAACAAAGGTTAATCATTATAATGATCAGAATAACCCAGTTGTGTAATGTCAAAATCAGCTAACATGGCCCACAGAAGTTAGGGGTGGAACTGGTCTAAACCGGTAAGACAACGGCTATGTTCAAGCTATGCAAAGGAAAATTATTTTTTAAAAATGTGAGGATTTTCATAATACTAAGGGAATGATGATTTCTTTTTTGATGATTTTATGCGGTAACACTGAAACACCTCTAGTTGTGATTTTGAGGAGCTCCAAAGTAAACAATCAGCTGCTTCCAGCACACGCCTCTCAGAGAGAACATGTTTCTGTCTTTGACAAAATTTCTCCACCTGACATCACTTCCAAAAAAGCGTGACCACTGCGATAAGATGTATGTGTGAGGCAGTGGAATGCCTTTATCATCTATCAAACAGGAAACGGCTCTTTATAATCTGTTTACATTGAAGACTGCTTACTTTTTAAGTTGTGTGAAATGCTGCCATCAATCATGGCAAAGGTATCTGTACTTTTATTTTTTTCCAATTTTTTCAAAAGAAAGTTGAGATGACAGTGCTGGAGCAGCTGGTGTGGTAGAATCAAACATATCTTATGCTTCTTTTGGTTCAATCCCATGACACCAGGCTGTCTCACACTACTGGAGAAAGCTAGAGCCACCACGATCAGCCTGAAGCCCCCAGTCTGAACATGCAAAGGCAGACAGTGGTATTTCATTCTCAGAGAGCCTTGAAGAGCCAAATTTATGCCTCTCTAGAGAAACCACAGTAAAGTGCCACAGGGCACCAAACGAGAAAAACAACTTGGGGAACAAGAGAGTTAAGAGAGGCGTTCAGACTAAGTGAAATAGTGAAATGTTTAATATTATTTATAGTTACGTGTATACTGCTTTGTAATGCCTAACGTATGAGTGGACTCTTTCACACAAAGGTTGTTCCTGTGTGATTCATGAAAATGATGGGCATCAGGTCTGTGTGGGAGTTACTGACAAAACCTGATCTCTCTTATATCTTAACAATATTTTTATATGCACTTGTGTTTTTGCTTTTAGTTGTGCCTTAGTGTGCTCAGAATCTGAGCGAAATATATAGAATAATTAGCATTATTACATAATTTCCTACCGGTGCCAGTTTTGAAACTTTCTGACTAGGAAAGTGTTGAAATGTGTTTCACATTTATCGACACTGCGGCCTGAGCAGATGCCATCACACAAAGTCTCAAGCATTTATTTATGCAAAATGGGTACTTTCGCAGCAGCAAAAGTTTCATGTTTTAATGGATGTGGTTTAATGCCACTTCACAGTGTACAACAACGCACAAGCAGATGTCTTTGTAGTGGTAAAATATTGTTTTCATTAAAAAAGGAAAAAGGAAAAAAGACACAAAAAAAGACAAAAAAGAACCACAAAAATTAAAGACAAATCATAACATGTGTGATGATGCCCCTGACCAAAACAATACAATCACATTCTTTCATTTTTGACTATGTCATATAAATAGACAAAAACAAGCCCATGGGGAGGAAAATATACTCATCAAGCCTGGTCTCTCCAGTGAGGTTCTGGTGCTTTGAATTTATGTGTTAGACAACACTGACACCTGCTGGATAAGATGTTCACTGTATACAGGTACACATACGTTTATATAGACGTAACATGACTTCTTCAAATTCATACTTCTGCTTTCTAGTCAAATTGTTCCAAGTCCTAATGTATGATCATGATCATTTTGTAGGAGGTAGTTTGTAATAAACTAACCATCTTAATTCAATGAATTCAGTTTTTTTTATGGAGCTACATGCTTCATGAAAAAAATACATTGTGATGTGCAGTACTGTGCAAAAAATTAGAAATAGGTGAAATGATTTATTGAAATATGCAAACATTCATGAAAGTCCAATTTATTTATATAGCACATTTAAAACAATAACTGCCCCTTGAGTTAAGTGCCTTTTTATACTTGAATGAATCATAGATCAGTGTTAAATGGCTTAACAAACAAGCACAAATCATTCCTTTGGAAATGATCAATGCAAGAACTGGACTGAAAATAAGTGAAAAAGCAGCCAAAGTCCAAAGAAAGAGAGAGAGTACCTTTGGAGAAGTCTGAAATGAGGGGCAGCCAAAGACTTTTGCACACTATTGTAGCTCCTACACATATTATACACTATTTTATTCCAGCACAGTGACCATGCTTTGCCACATTTTTTAAAAATGCATTCACTGGTTCATTCAGTTCAACAAAACCCACTTAGTTCCAAATGAATGGACCAACTTGTTAGTATTAAGACAGATTAAGATATGCAGATAAGAACTGTGACAACCATAAAACCACCCCAAGGCAGGAAGAGATAGTATCAGTCCTGATGACTAAAGTTACCACAGCGAGACATCTTACAATACAGTGTCTGTCAGCAGGATATTATGACCCCCAGCTCTAATGAGAGATCCGTAACTGGTGTTGTCAGGTTGCACCACCTTGTTTCATGTATTGGCATTTAGGTATGTGCCTATAGCCTTTTAAAGCCACTTTAAAGTCTATCTGAGCTGTCTCAGAAAGTACCATCCCTATTAAAAGAAGAGCGTGGTGACATGTGAACACCATATGAAACCAGTTATGTAATGGACTCAACAATACAAAAGAGTATGGTTTGCATTAGTTCAGACCACTGATAAATTATCCACAGACGCAGCATATTGGTTTCTGTCATGCATAATTTCCCTGCCTGATGTTGATTAGTGTAATACAGTGGATGTGTTTCAGTGCTAATATAAGGAATAGCCCCCTCTGATTACTGCTTGAACTTTTTTGATTATTGAACAATGTTTACACATGTGAGGAAAGTTCTAGCAGTCTTTGTAATGCGGATAAAGAAGTAGATGAAGAGGATTTACTGGGAAATGCTGAATGCACAATTAGAGGCCTGGGTAAACATGACATCAGCATGGTTACTTGCTGTAGAAAGCTCCCACCAGAGACACAGAAGACATTAAAAATGGTTTTCAGAGGCTGCGTAGTACTAACAACAGTGTGTGTGTAAGTTGTAGTTGTATGTCTCTTTTAATATAATGAAAAGATAAGAACAATGAGAACAGTCCTAACCCATATTTCACTTATTTAAAGGTGAAATGGATCACAGGTGAAGTTCAAACTCAGCGCCCCGCAGTGAATCACTGTCAGAGCAGCGCAGATCCTGAAAAGGCCTCTACCACTGCGTCACATGCAGCGTTCTGTCATTACGGGAGCTCTTTGTGACTCAACCATTTCATATGCAAATGCCGTGCCTCTGATTTCTTTTGATTCGCCTCTCCACGTTAGCCGTGGCTTAGACTACGTGCACACGAGGGCTTTTCAGGTGTAATTGCCTTTCAGGGATAATTGTCCTGGGCTCGTCTTCCTACAGAAGCACCTGTGTGTGGATCAAAGCATTTGATGTGTGTGTCAGCTTTGTTTCGAGTGGGTGTCTTTGGAGCACACAGATTGTCAAGTAATTGCCCCTCCAGAAATTTCTATGACCAGAGTGTGTGTGTGTGCGGGGGGGGGGGTCAGCTTTCATTAAAACAGAGCATTTAAATGGCTAAGTAAGTAAAGAGTATCAAAAGGTTTAATAACAGTGTAATTATCTCAGGAGATGGAAAATAAATCACCCTGCTGACATATCGCTTAATGGAAAAGTTACAAATATTGACATTGTCAGCATTTTCCACACATCTGAGGTCACAAATGTCATGTAACACAATTCATACAGTCTTCATTGCGCTTGAATTTCATCTGCGTTTTTGAGATTTCATCCATCACCTTGTCGTGTATGACTTCTGACCATCAGGTGCACTACACAACCTTCAGCGCTTCCACATGTGTTAAATCGTAATAAGTCAACGCACTTTTATTTCAGTCTACTTGACCTTTGAGGTCACCGCTGTGCTCTCCTGCTTAATAAATTCCCAGCTAAACATTCACCAAGTCAACTGGCAACCCAATAAAACCTTCAAAGTAGACGGGTATATTTACAAAGCATCACTCAAAGACCCGACACACCTGCCCTCTTCCTCTGTAATATCAAAGAAGCATGTGAACATCACAAGGTCACAAATGAGCAAGAGGAGAATATTTTTAGACCAACCACAATCTAGACGTCTAATAAAGATGGAAATGAAAGGCGACCTTCTCAAATGTAAATATTTGATATTGAAGAGGTGGGGTTTTTTTCTTAGAATTGACCCCTGCCTGTAAGTTTTTAGATGACGTCTTATAGGTCCAACTATTTCAAAAAAAAAAAAAAGTTTAATTGTTAATTCAATCACATTTTCTCCCATTTAATGACTACAAAATATGAGGGAAAGAATTTAAAAGCTTGATCTTTTACAAATACTCCAATACAATAAATTAGGGAGTTGTAATAAATTGAATGGTGGCAAGTGAATAGTCCTGTTTAGAGGGGAGGGGTCTATTAGCAGGGGTTTAGAGGTATAAAGGCGCCATGGATGCAGTTCGCACAGACTGAATAATACGAAAACCCATCCTGCCAACATCATCTGTAATGTATTATTAGCTTTTGCTGGGATAAAAAATATATTTGATTAAAAAGAAGTAGAAGCAGAGCTTTTCTCTTTGAGATAGCAATGGATAACTGGAAGATCCAGCTGGTTATTGTGACTTTTTGTGCTTTGGTGCAAACCTATCAGAGATTCTCGTGCAGTGCAGAAGAGCAGAGAGGACTTCTGAAAGAGTGGAAGGTGAGAAGCACTATTGTTTTTATAATGGGTTGAGCAATGGACAAATTTAAATATCAAAGCATTGAGTTCATTCACTTATTCTGTTCAAGCTTAGGTGAAGAGGAGAAAATCTTAGATGATTGTTGAGATTTCTTGCTTATATACAAGAAAAAAATATACTTTCAAAGAAGTCTGAAAGCTGTGTGTTTTAAAATTCTGCATTTGTTTTTGTTTTTTACAAGAGGCAAAGTTCTGTAAGTAACACATATTATAATGGTGCATAAGTATTTTTAACATTTTTGCAAATAAATCTGTATTTCTTTTTTTTTTTACTAATTTGAAAGAAGATACAGAAAGAAAACTCAAAATGTTAGACGACCATTGCATTAACAATGCGTTTGCTTGTAGACTCTTGTAGATATACTTTTTAAATATAAAAACTGGTTTACTTTAAATAAAATAGTGAAATGTTTCTTGCAGGATGAATCACTGCAGACAAGCCTGACCAGTCCAATGTCCAGTGTAATAAAAAGATCCAAAGCCCTTCGATTCTACGGACTCATGGGGAAACGCTCAGGTAACCTTGAAACATATCCATGCATAACATAATGTCTCATTTTTGTGCTTATCACCATTTTTATGTCTCATAATAAGTATTAAAGCCTGTTGCATGACAATAAATTTATCTTTTCACAGATGCAAAAAAACCCTATCAAGTAAAAAGACGTGAGTGGCTTGATCTTATTGAAGCAGAACTCTTATCATACTAACGGTTTTGAAAACTAGTAGTTCCAGAAATTGGAATCTAATATTTAATCACAGCATCATTGCATATTTCTTATTCTTATAGGAAATAAAGGAGAAATGTTTGTGGGCCTGATGGGAAGAAGCATCTCCAGTGGTGGTAAGCATAAAATCATCAATAGACCGCATGTAAATTGTAGATATTTCAAAATATCAAGGCAGCTTTATTGATATTAAAAATATCAAAGTGCTAATACACATTACACAGCTATGATTCAAAGTACAAGCCGAAAACCATCCTAGTCAAACGTTTCCTGTTTATTACAGAATCTCTACCCAAAGTAAATCGTTCTGCAAAGACCACTGCGATCCATGATTCAGAGAACCCATACAAGCAAGGTACGATTGTACCAGTATAAAAACCTGAGGCTGTTTTGTTTCTATGTGCATTCATATAGTGGTGTTACATTTGTATTTTATATCCTCAGCAAATTAAAAATCTCCTCTTTCCCCTCATCATTGGCAGGTTCAGCAAAGGAATGGATCAGAATCCTGTATTGATGGAATTAGAAAAAAAAAAAAAAAAAAGACATTATGACGAAGATCTATACAATTTTATACCAACCAAAGGCGTGTTGCCATAAATCATACTCATTAAAAGTACACCCTGCTCAATTTCATGTTTCGATTCATGCTAACAGTTACTGTATTAACGCTCAAAAAGAATAACCACCATTGTCAAAAAGCACATTTCTCATAGTAAATAAAAATAACCTCTAAATGCACTCAAATGTAGCTATTCTAACATTAATGTTATCCATCACATTGGACCGTTCATCATTTAACATTCAGCACACAAAGGCAGTTTTAAAGCAAATCCTCGACACTCATTTTTCACAATGCTGACAAAAAGCATTTGACTTGGAACGTATGCTGGTTTGGCTAGAAATGACAGTAAAATATAAAAAGGTGTTTAAAAAATTCACATTACAGACAAGAAGAAATAAACAGGGTCAAAGGGATGAAAGAAAAAAAACACTGATCTTTATTGACAGTTCATAGGTCTAGGCTACTTGTGGCTGGTGAGGCTAGAGGCGAGTGTTTTCAGTAGCCTGAGCTTCTCAGTGTTTATGTCCCTTTGGGAGGGGTCCATTTTAGCGAGCTTGGGTCGATGGTTTTGTTGCTATTGCCTCGCTTGATCTCCTTTGCTTTCCACTCATCAATCAGGTCCTGGGATGAGAAACAGGGTAACGAGCTAGGTTATCACATCTAATTTTTCCAGTAAGATAGAAATAGAAAGAAGGGCCTGGTATAAAACGTGTTTTACAGCATTAACGTAAAATTTTACTTCCAAAATTAATCAAAATATTAGAAATAGACAAGTAAATGATCTCAGTAACCCAAATAATTTGATACAAAAGCAATTATTTCAATAAATAAATACAAGCATAAATAAAATGGAGAGGAGCCAGCTTACCTGACGCTTCAGTACTAAGTGCTTTCCCTTCCAATACTTCAGCATCTGAAGAGACTGCAGGGTGCTCACAATGTCCACCGGGTTGACAGCAGTTTCCTGACTGATCTCTGTGCAGCACGCAAATATTAAAACAAATATTAATTGTATGCATTTGTCTTGTTTATTAAATGCATGAATCTTCTTGTGCGGATTCATTATGCTCTTCCTTTTATCTATCATCGATATACATATTCTGAGATCAGTGTATGTACAAGTAATCTTTAAGGGCCTAAAGCTCAAGCTTCAGACTTCTCTAAACACTCTGGTTTAGGCATTTTTTCCTGCTCTTGACTGTCAATGAGAGGGATTTTCTTTAATATGGTTATCTGAGGCACACAGCTCAGACTTTGAGCGCAGCACTCCCACCCAGCTGCTGCTGCGCAAATCTTTTACTTGCAAGGGACAGCCAAACAGAAAAAAACATAGCTTAAGAGGTGAGCTAAGAGGGAAAGAAGCTAAACTGGCTTGTTACTAGTCAGAAGATGGACTTTGGGACTTCACCAAGGCCAATATAAGCTAAAATTAAGATTATTTTAAACTGGTAATTGGTAACTGGTAACAAAGTACAGAGCCACTTTCAGCTTTTTTTGTAAACATATAATTTAAGCTGCCAAATTATAGGGTTTGTGCTTTCACTTACCTTTGATGGAGATCTCCTTGCCTTGAAAGTTGTACATGTATCTGAGTAATACCTCCTTCCAGTAACTCCTGTAACTGATGAGGCCCAGATCAGAGAGAGGTCTCTCTGGCGAGCCCACCTTCTCCTCAACTTTTGACAACAGATAACCTAAATAAAGCACAGGACAGTCAGAATGAACGCTTTCAGAAGGAAGAGAGAATTATCTGTATTTCATTATGCAAAAAGACTAAAATGCAATTTAATGATTACATTGAGAATAGAATAAATTAACATATATACATACTAAAGTCAATGAGCATCTTTCCAAAGCCTTGTCTCATGTACTGTGGCATTGTCAGGATACAGGATACATTGTAGTTCAGGAAGGAATTTTTCTCCTTAAAGAAATAAATAGAAGGAAAAAACACTTTTTAGACATTTCTGTTCTGGAACATAAATTCAATCATTGTGTGGGTAAAAACAATAACCTTGTTCTTCTTTACCTTTGAAAAATAGCCTACTAAATGGCAGCCAGTGTTGTCAGCTTCAGTCATGACATAGAAGAGAAAAGGCTCCACGTCATAGTAAAGTGTTTTGTGGTCCAGAAAAAGCTTGGCAAGTAAACACAAGTTCTGACAGTAGATCTGGGGATGATATGGCCCTTGATTACTTTAAAAGTGGCTTATATATTTGATTACAATTTAAAAAGAAAAGAAATGCCAGTGTTCACTAAGTAAGACTCTTACCTTATTCTTTTTGCCATCGACTTCAAACACAGATATAGACCCCTTTCTGTACACCTCATCTCCTGGAGGATGCTTCCACACACATTTGGCCTGAAAAGACAAATAATCTACAGTACTTCCAAACCAGTGAGTTCATAAAGATAAATTATTCTTATTTAAAGGCCACCGTGCAGTAAAAATATATAATGTAATAAGAGCAACGGCTGTTTGCCAAAACTGAACTTTAAAAAATGAATGTTTAGAATGTTTTTATAAAAATCATTTCTAAGTGTAGCACGACTCCAATGACTTGGGATTAGTCTCTCTCACCATGTGTCGCCTGAGGATGGTCTGGCTCTTCATGTATTTGAGGCAGAATTCACAGACGTACAGACGACCCAGACGCGCATACTCCTCAGGATAGGGCGAGTGGTACCAGGTGTCCAGCTCGTAGCGACCAAACAAGATAGTCTTGATCATGTTACTGCCCTCTGTGATCTGACCCTGGATGCGCAGCTTCTCCTGCAGGCATAAAGATGGGAAACATTAATGTCCAATGTGTGTGATGAGGTTATCAATCAAAAAACTAGAATGCTAACATACTGACAGTTTAAAAAATAAATAAACAAAACAAAATAGTGACAACTCAGTTTTTAAAGAAAAATAATGTACCTGGAACAATGAAAGGCACCAGTTCTAGCTTCATTTCCTTTTATCTTATTCTAAAATGCTAAAAAGAAAGTACTTATGGAGATGTGAAACCCCATCATTACCAGGTCTTCAGATGCTCGGGCCTGTGCTTTCCTGAACAGCTCCAGGTCATATTCACTGGTGATGTTCTCCAGCAGAGGCTCTCTGGTGTTGCCGTGTGTTTGCCGATGCTCCTGTGGGCCACGAGAAAAGGCAAGCAGGAAATGAAGTAACACGCCAGCTATGAGGTGGAATAAGCTTAGAAATAGCAAAACAAAAGTACTGGTGATGTACCACATGCTTTTCTTTCTGCTCCTTCTGCAGGCCAGAGTTTCGACCCTTCCTTATCTCAGCCACTTGCTCCTTGTATCGAATCTGTTTCGGTGTTGGTGTCTACAAATAAGGATAAATAACCAATTCACTTTCCTGGTATGAGAAATTACTGACAGTAGTTAAAATAATAAACAGATAATTAAGCAAAGTGTAAAATTCAATGTCATGCTCTCATTTCTAAAGCAGACCTACCTGGTGACGAGTTGCATGGCGCGAGTTGCTGTCCTCCTGTGCCTTTACCTCCTCCTCTTGTTTCTCACGGCTAATGGCTTTTACCTGACAAATAAATAAATAGATAAATAAATAAAGCATGGATTATATCTCTTCTTGGTCTCTCATTTCTCTCTGATACGGCTCAGGCAGCCAAATACTCATACCAGCCACTTCAACCTACAACATTAATAACATTTGCTGGGAACATCCCTGTTTAAGTGATGCAGTTTGTTACTTGTGGCTGTTTTTACTGATAGCAAAAGACATTGTGTACTTGTACTACAGCTGAAATTGTCATTTACTACACTCAACCTTTGGAGTATCAGTTATGTCCCAAAGAAAGTTGTACAGTCCAGCCACTGCCAGTGTTTCAGGTTAATAACTGTATAGATAAAGTAAATTCACATAATATTGTAAAGTATTCTGAACATGATTTATAATAATCACCTTGCATTCATCAGCAGAAAGATTGTGGTAAAGAGGACAGCCTGACACAGCAAAATGACGTTCATGCTTTCCTGTGAGGTGACCTAAGAAAAAAGAGAAAAATAAGCATGATGTTTGCTGATATGCCATATTTCCCATGTTCAAATTTTTAATAACACTTTTGACGTTTGGCAAAAAAAGTAATATATTTTACCAAGGGAATTGCACCCCGGGGTTGGACATTTCATGTTGAAATTATAGGTTTCGTGACAGCGGCGGCGTTTAGGTCGGTGGGAGAGATCTTTATCCGAATCTCTGTTGGCTTGGTCCTTGGCCTGGCTCTCATCATGTGAGGCATTGGGACTGGAGATGTCCAACTCTGATTCAGAGGAGGGTGCATTTCCAGTGGGCGTCAGTGGTGGAGATTCATCGTGATCCACAGCTCGCTTTAATTCCTGAGTATCTAAGGGAAAATAAAATAAAAGTAATCTTCAAATCACTGTAAAAGTATATATATACATATGTGTGTGTGTGTGCATATGTATAGGCTATGTTGCCAACCCTGAGAGCTTTGGCTAAGGCGAGTAGAGGCTCTGGTGAGGCGCTGTCTCTTGGGCACAGTCCCTTCACTTTCTGAGCTATTGGTCTGTTCTCTTTCAGCAGAGGAGTCAGAGTCTTCAGTTCCATCTGAACCACTCCCAGCCATGTGTCTCTGTCAGGGGAACAAACGGTAAATGAAAGGCACCTTTTACTAAATAATGTCAAATAGAGGTGCGGAAAAAAACAAGCATGGATAACACTGATGGTGTCCACAAGCCAAAAAGACAGAGTTGTTCTGGCGATAGCAACTACAGTTTTACAGAGCAGTTAATTCAGCATTCACAGTATATCTATTCATTGTTGAGTCATAAATCCACCAAATTAAAAGCGTAGCTGAGGTAACACTGTAGAAGTGCTGTTTGTGGACATTTTTCTTTTCGATTTCTGACTGGCTACAATCAAATGATAGCTCTCCATTAGCTGTTTAATTATTATTATCAGCATAAACAGGTCTTAACACCATCTACCCCTTACTAATACCAAAGCAATATATTCCGCCAAACTAGTGTTAAAAACTGGCCAAATACTGTCACACGTGTAGTAATTACCACGACAAAGTAACCAGTCTGCTTAGCACGTCAACTGTTATTGTTGTTAGCTTAGCGTTAACGGTTAGCTCTGCTCTTGGTTTTTAGTATTTGTTTTTTTCCCAGCCAATGTGGCACAACACTGTATTCACAAACAGCAATTTAAGCAGGACTGATCTTGTTTTAGTCTTAGGGCAAAGCCTACATATACATGAACCGCAAAGCGCCGTTACATTTCACCAAACGTGAAGTAAAAGTTTTAGCTTCTTTTAGCTGCTTTTAACTGTACACTGGGTGTTTAATGAGCTCGAACAATACCGACACAAGCTGAATGTGGCAATGCAGTTAAAGTCAGTATGTTTAAATTATTCTGTGCAGATTTATCAGCTGATGCTAACACCGTGTTTTAGCGCGTTACACTGTCAGAATATTGAATGGAATATGGTGGAACCTCCTGGTTAACCATTAGCGCTAACTTAGCTAACGTTACCCTCTTGTGCGACCTACATGCACTCTTACCTGTCTTCTACGAGGCATGTTCTTCTTGATGGCTACTACTTCACGATGGTCTAAAGCAGCAAATGTAAACGTTACGTTTAAAAAATAAACTGTTTAATGATTTATAGATTTTTTACTTTATTAGTTTATATGTACACAGCGTTTAGTAGCTCGAGCTGCATTCCTCGCTCAGACAGAGCGAAGAAATGAATTTCCGGTAACCAGTAGACCAGCAGGGGGCGACTTCCGGATAAAATAAATGTATTACTAATGCCTGTCTAAAATCTGAAGTGGGCTGGGTGGGGGTTAATTTGAAATGCACTGTCGTAGTATCGTGTCTTTTTTTTTCTTTAATAAAAATATGACTCCCAAGGAGCCAATCTTTCTTGCCATTTTGAAAAAAGTGCTCTTGTTCAATAGATCCCAAGGCTTTCTCTGGGACATTTTCAGTTCAGTCCTTGTACCTGACCATTTTCAGAGGAATGCTTTTTTGTTTGTTAAATCACTGAAAATTGAGATTTACAGCAGATGAACAGTATCTGAAAAATCATGTGCTTAAGAAAAAGGGGGGGGAATCCATCAAGGACCTGACACAAGACCTGATATATCTGTTACTTCAGCGGATCCATTTACTGTTGGCCTCAGAAATTGCTTTAGTGCTGTGGTGGCTGTCAAGAAGTTATTCTTAAGGAATAGTATTGGATAACAGCCTTTATCCAAAGAAGAAGCCTTTAAAAACCCCGGAGAACTCATCCTGAAGGTTACTTTAAGAAGTTACAAGATACAGTAGCTTGACTAGGAGAGTTCAGGCTGTGTTGGAGAATAAAGATGGCCATACCAAATATTGACTTTCAAACTCGTAAAAATTATCCAAGCTGCCTTTTAAACTTGTTGGATTTTTACCAACTCTGTTTTTGGCCTATCTATGTTTACACATGCTCCAGTCAGTTCCTGCACATAGTTCCAATTTCCTTACCAAAATATAAAAAAAAGGCTGACTCAAGACTTTTAAATTGTATCTATTAAATTTTGCTTTGTCGAATTTACTGATTTTACTGAGCTGTTTCACTTAGAAGAGCCACGTTCTTGTATATTCATATTTTGTTTGGTTAACTTCAATTTGGTCATATCGTTATTATCATATATTGTATTTTATCAACATGTTTACTTATTGAGCCCTGTTATTTCATTTGACTGTATTTTTCCTTTTTTTTTTTTTTTACTTTATTAAGTTATTGTGTATTTGACACATACTTTATTGAAATATTCTACTTTATTTAAACTTTTATATATATATATATATATATATATATGTAGTGGATGTTCTGGCTGGTCTACCACAGGATTTTTTTTTACTTTTGGAAAATAAATAAAGTATTTTATCTTTATTATATCTACCTTCCTATATATAAAGTTTACATTTACAATTCTACTCTTTAAACAATATTGATGGCCAAAATACTGATTTTAAGTAATTTAATTTTGTTGCATAACTAAGATTTAAACTTAATGAAACGCTGTCAAATGAAATTCACTTGATTATTCATGTATGTGTATGTTGGTAAATGATTCATAAATTCAGCAAAATCAATTTTAAAATTATCAATGTGTCAAGATTTTGTCCAAAATTATTAAAGTTCCATTGCATCCCTCAGGCAATGTTGGTCAACAACCTCCCAAGTGTTGAAGTGGGTCCCATTAGGTAATTTTCTTGTTGGATTCTTTCTGCCCCCACCTCCATCCTCTTAAACAATCAATTAAAGGTGGCTGAACCACTTTGAGAACCCAGAAAATGCATCTGTTTTCCCGAGTGTTCCACAGTCAGGCTATAAAGGGCACGGAAGGGGCTGTGGCAGGCAAGTCTCCTAACAGCTGATACCAGATGGTCTATATATAGCTTCTAGGGCCTGGCCGCTGCATCAGAGCACACTACTAACTCAGCTGGACACGTGTGAGTTAGCTTTCTCTTGGTAAAAAGGAATTGTATAGCAACTTCTCTTTTATTTAAAAACAACAACAAGAATGAACAAACCTAAAATTGTCAGACCAGAGGAAAGGTAAGTGCTGCCAAACTCACTGAGCAATAAAGCATGTTTTTTTCCCCTAAATCTTTCATTATGAAAAGGTTTCAGGTTTGATTCATAAGCAGTTTCTTGGTGTTTTAACAGCAAGCCAGCACATGCGCTGTGGTTTGACAGGAAGAAATACGTCACCATCAACTTCATGGTTCAGAAACCTAAAGATGTCCAAGTTGATATCCAGCCAGACAAACTGATTCTGTGGTGAGTTTTTAAAGACGTTCCCTCTCTTGAAGTCACATGTGATTCAGTTTAGAAAATGTCTAAAATGGTTTCTTTGACAACCCCATTGCCTCTCTGCAACAGCTGCAAAAACGAAACAGATGATGTGTACTACAACGAGCTGCACTTCTATGACAAAGTCCAGATCCACGTAAGCATCCGCATTATATTCTGTATTCTTCAATGTACAGAAAGCAGGCTGTTAAACGCTCCTTTAACTTGTCATCACTTGAAAGGACTCCAGAGAAAGGGTCTATGACCGCACCATCAATGTCTTGCTAAGGAAGATGAAACCTGATTGTGCTTGGCCTCGTCTTCAGAAAGATCCAGCTAAGGTAAGCACACGTGTTTGTGTCTGTGTCCTTAAACCGATCAGTATCAAGGTATTCTATTCTTCTCATCTGGTATTTACTCAGGTTCATAAAAATAGCATGGCTCATGTTAAGACTGTTTTTATGAGGCTGAAGAATTTTTTTTTTTACCAATGATACTTCCTCACTATTCATTTACCAGTTTCAATCACAAACCCTAAGTTGAAAAAGTCTTAGCTCACTGTTTCCGTCTCATAAAAATGCATTATATAAGCAAAGAGAAGCTTTATATAAGTATTAATAGAGTGCCTGAGGATATTACAACTAACTAAGTAGGATGTTCTGTAATTCTTGCAACTTTACTTTTAGTAAATAATACCTAAAATGGTGCTGTTATGTCTTCATTCCACAGGCCAGTTGGATTTCAGTTGACTTTGATAACTGGAGGGACTGGGAGCACGAAGACGATGAGGGAAAGGAGGAATATGACCGTTATGTGGATGTGAGTGAATTCAGTCTTCTTAGTAATAAGATCAATCAAATTCCAATATTGCTTCTGATCCCAGTGCATGTAATATGCAATACCTTCCATTATTTTTTTGTTTAAATGGCTTTCCTTTTACAGATGATCCGAGAGATGGCTAACAGTGACAAAGGAGAAGCTCCAGATATGGGGGATCTTAGTGATGTAAGTGAAGTGTTCTCCATATAAGTGAGGAGTGTACAATGTAAAATTGGGAATTGCTTCTGCAATAGTCTATATTTAAGTATTCTACAATCAATGCCGACTGAAAATCTGTAACTTATATTGATCATTTTATTGCGGAGACTGACCATTCATCCATTTTTTTCCCTTTCAACAGTCTGACTGATACTTTATCCTCTCTGGTGAAGCCTGCTGTAAATGTATAACTCAGGATACTGAGGACAACAGTTTGTTTACTGAAAGCTGTATTATATGCTAAAAATGGATGTGCTATTGTCCAAAATGCTGTTTTTAAATGTATGATGATATTTTATGTGAGATTATTTATTGCTCTGTAATTGTTTACTGTACACCGGCATGTGATTGATAATAAAAGTTTTATTAAACACAAAATTGCATTATGTTGCTTGAGGTAATAACACTAGCTGAATGAACTGGGGGATATAGAACATGATTGTGTCGGTAACTCCAGAAGATGGCAGTAACGTTGCAGTAAATTTAAAAGTCTCAATCAGTAGCCCAAATTTAGTTTACACTCGTAGTAATGCACTAAAAACACAGCCTCGCTTTTTATACGTAGTCATATTAGTGACCTGTTGCCGGTTAACATAACTAGTTGTAAAAAAAAAAACGTTTCCAGCCTTTTGTTGAAATGCTGTCTAATTTGAAATTACCCCATTTCCTCTTAAATCGGTTCATTTCATCACTTTCAACGTTTGGTATGTTGTCTGCGTTCTACTGAGAATCATTTATAGCTGTATCAGATTTAAAAAATCATTGCATTCTGGTTTTATTTACATTTTACAATTCGGGTTGCAATTTATTCGATTTTATAGAGCACATCCTAAGGTTTTCTCTTCCTCCTGTTAAAAAAAAGTGCACTTAAATGATGATTAAATAATAGTGGCTTAATTAATCCTTTTCGCTTAAGTTAAAAAAGTTATGAAGCGAAAGTCGAAGTCATTAAGTTTGGGCTATTATGGTACCCGTAGGCGTCAGCTGACAGCTGTAGGCTTCACCTCCCCGTGCTCGTGCTACCGGCTGGCGCAGTTTTCCTTTCAAAAACAGGACAAAATGGCTTTTCAGTGTCAGCGAGACTGCTATATGAAAGAGGTGCGAAGCTTTTAAAAGCATCCGAAAAGACCTCCCGGAAATTTATCAGCAGTTCGGTGCAGAAGTGATTAGCATGCCTGCTAACTGATGCACCTGCTAGCTACTTTTGTAACCAGAGCAAGGGCTGGCAACTGATTTATAGGTCGCACTTTTATCTTACATAACCTTAGATTTATTCAGTTTTACTTTGTTAGAGGTTGTAATTGTGTAATTTCCACACTCTATATTTCAGATCGTATCATTTTTCTCCTTTAAAACGCCGCTTAAAAGTAATAAATCACCTTAAATGCTATGCATTTAGAGAATTTAGGATACTGTCTCCTTTTTTAAGTCTTCAGTCTTTGTACTTGCTGTCACATAAATTGTCCTTTACAAAGCCAGACCTTTATAAAGTCTTGTATGAGACTGAAATCTTGCACACACTTAAACAACTGCAGTCCTTTAAGAAGCATGTAATGTTTCTGGTTGTAAATTTTATATGACACGATTATTATCGTTATTTCTCTGGTCCCCTTCCAGTTTGTTACCTCTGTAGTCTCCTGCTGCCCGGCGGAACTAAAACAAGAAGTAAATGGAAAGAAAGAAACTATTAAAGGATTCCACATCAAGCTACAAGATACCATCTTGTTTCCTGAGGGAGGTGGCCAGGTAAGCATGTTCATTTTCTTTTTCTTTCAAGTTCTTACTCCATTATTTAAATGTGTACGTCACATGTTCCTTCATTGCAAATGTTTATGCAAATGCGAGACTGTACAATGTCACTTGCAAAATTTGCATGCTTTACGTTGTCCTCCTGCAGCCAGATGACCATGGATTCCTTGGAGATGTCCCAGTTTTGAGAGTGACAAGGCAGGGACCGGACGCCCTGCATTTTGTGGCCTCACCTCTGGAGGTGGGTCAGGAGGTTCAAGTGAAGGTAGACTGGGAAAGGAGATTTGATCATATGCAGCAGCACTCGGGTAATAATCACCACAGAGACAGGAAAAAACGCCATCGCGCATTTTGTTTTACCTGTTGCCTAAGCAGTAATTGTTTTCTTCTTGACTCTTAGGTCAGCATTTGATTACAGCTTTGGCAGACACAATGTTTGGATACAAGACCACATCCTGGTACTTTACCACTGCATATGTTCTTTTCCATGTAGCCACTAAGCCTTGTAGGATTACAGATTTTCTGGGTTTTTATCAGGGAACTGGGTCGTCAAAGAAGCACCATTGAGCTGGACACTCCCTGTGTGAAACCTGGCCAGCTTCAGGAACTGGAAGAATGTGTAAATGAGAAGATCAGAGCTCACATTCCTGTCATGGTTCAGCTTCTCTCTATAGATGACCCAGCTGTGGAGAAGGTACAGATATTGCACTTACTGGTTGTAAAAGAGACCTGTTGCCCTGTGTTAAGTGTATTACACAATATGTATTTGTACAAATCAGGTGAGAAGTCGAGGGCTGCCAGAGGACCACGCAGGACCCATTCGGATCATTGATATAGAGGGCATAGATGCCAACATGTGCTGTGGAACCCACGTCTCCAACCTCGGTCACTTACAGGTACAACATTGACACTTTCACAATTATATTTAGTGTTTGTGCCATTAACCGTTGTGTATCTAATTTCTTTGTATTCAAATTTAAGGTAATAAAGCTGCTGGGAACTGAGAAAGGAAAGAAAAACAAAACCAACCTAATTTTCCTGGCAGGAAAAAGGGTACTAAAGTATGCAGAGAAAAGCTACAACACAGAGCGTTCACTGGTGTCACTTCTAAAGTAAGTTCTAAATCTGAATAGTCAAAATTTAACTTTGAATCATTCAGAAATTTGAAGTGAAAACTCCTTTTGGTCATTTATCATCAGAACGGGACCAGATGAGCACGTTGAGGCAGTCGACAAGTTGCAGAAGTCTGTTAAGCTGCTACAGAAAGTAAGAACAGTTTCTTTCTAGATTACTGTTTGACAGATTTGGTAAAAAAAAAATGGTATGGTAATAATAAATTAATAATAGTAGAATTAGATTTTTTTTACAGGGTAAATATGCTTCAGCTTAAGATATTGCATATAAGGCTCCTCAACTACTACAAAACTGTCTTTGGCAGACTAACCTGGGCCTGCTTCGTGATATGGCGGTTCTCATTGCTCAGAGCTTTAAGAATGATCCTCACAAAGACTTCTTCACCTTCCACAAGTAAGAGGTTCTGCTTAGAGATATCATGGCACACTGCACTAACCAGTTAACCATTTAAAAAAAACCCTCAGAAATGATCCATTCTTTACAACCTGGTGACGTTTTGGCATCAAGGTGAGTATGTCAATAACAAAACGGTGTTCTTGTTCTTCTTGTAGAAAAGAGGGAGACAATGAGTTTATGAATATCATTGCAAATGAAATAAACACTGAGGTAAGATCACAATTTCACTGCTTTACTGCTAGGCATTACCACGTCAGTATATTTATTTTCAATCCCTACTCTGGTTATAGGAAACACTGGTTTTCCTGACTGTTGGAGAGGAAAAGGGACCTGGTTTGTTTCTGCTGGCTGGACCCAGTGAACTAGTCACTGAGATGGGACCACAGTAAGAGTTTTCATATTTATGTAGCTTCTACTGTTAAAATCTTAATGTAGGTTGGCACTATATCTGTGTGTTTACTTTCCAGAGTGTTAGAATTGCTCCAAGGGAAGGGAGCAGGGAAGAACGGGCGATTCCAAGGCAAAGCCAACAGCCTGGCACGGAGAGGAGAGGTGGAGGCTTTACTGAAGCAGCGCTGCAATCAACGCAGCTCACAGGAAGAATAAATTTTCATTAGAAAGAAACGTTTTATACTTCCAAAAGGGGAACATTAAGGTTGGCTTACATGGCTGTTTTATACACCCATAATCTGTGGTAATCACTAAATGATGTGTTGGGTTACACATCATGAGAAAGTGACCATTTTGTGAAAATGTATATAATTCAACTTCTGTACAACATGTGCTGTACATATTTCAATATTAAATGTAAAGTGCTGGCTTTATTCAGTCAAAATCCAAATTTTTGAACAATTTATTTTTTTAATCCCATCTTTTATCCAGGAAGGAAATCTCAGAAAGTTGTTTCTGTCTTTGTGGTTGTAGCATTTTCAGTGGGAGAAACGTTTCATCACTTGTTCAAGTGACTTCCAGCTGGACAATTGTCAAAGCTTGGAAGGTACCTAAAGAATGCTCCAGGCGATCCAGGAGGGGGAAAAAGAACAACTGCTGCCTTAGTAAAATCTGTAGTGAGTCCTCAAGTGTGAGGAGTATCAGAACATCTAAGACACATTTTCTCAAAACACAGCATCTCTGTGGCTTTTAAAACCCAAAACACACTACGCCCTAAGGATCAGGTCTCCATTGCGAGATGAGAAAGATGGAATTTTCCACATTGCAATTTTGCAATTTTTGAGCAGTCAAGTAATACAAATACACTTTAAGAAACTTTGAGCTATTAATTGTGATCCCATTTATATATAATATCCACAAATATGGAAACATTTTAATAAAAAGGAATATTCTGTTTAATAAAAGTTATCCCTAAATATCACCCAAACTGGGCTAATGGGAAACACCTTTTCCATATAGTGTCTTAAACAAAACCCTTTCAAAACTAGACTGTAATGGACTGTATTGTCACAGTTCGGTGGTGTAGAAAATGTGTTCATATGTTGAAATAGTGCAAATGTGCAAGCTCCCCTTCCCATTTGTTGAAAAAAACTAAAGTTAAAAAAAGGTACAAGTTGAGATAATCTGGCAGTATCTGTGTGGAGTTCGTTGCTCCTGGTGGTCCTTATTGCTAACTTAAGGGTTTCACGATCTTCATTGAGATGTAGTTCTGTAAAATGCAAGAAAGAACAATCAATCACACATTCACAAGTTTCCTATAAGTACAAAGATGATAAGACTGAACAATTTTATAATATGAGAAAACTTTGGTGTCCAGTGGTTCGCTTTTGTCTGTCCTTACCGGTAAAGAATACAACAGGATGGCGATGAAGAGGACCACTATGATGAGGATGATAAGTCCAATAAAGACCCACTTGAACCTTCTCCACACAATGAACTTCATGGTCTTACATGGGTTGGTGAACCAGAAGAAGGATGTTTCTGGGCGACTAGTAGTTGACAGAAAATGTATTTAGTAGACATCATAGCCTGTATACCTTTCAAAATTCAGCCCAGCTAATCTTGTAAAGCAGGCTCTTACTTTGGAAGGTCCAGTTTTGGATTCATGTTGGGTTCATCCCGACCTTTTCCTGCAGGTCGCTCGTCTGCATCCACTTCACTCACAATCTCCAGTGTCATCTCCACTTTGCCCTGAAAACCCAACACAAACAGAGTGACAAGACGACAAGGACCTGTGATATTTTTGGAATACTTCAACTAAATTAAGACCAATTTATCTGACAATCTTCTGCAGGTAACACATTTCCAATTTAGGAATTTAGGACTAGTCAATAGAAAATAAAGTAGAAGTATAATGGTGTTGTCCAAAGCTCTTAATCTTTTCTCTTCATGGCACTTTGGGAATATTGTATTTTAACTCTACATTTCCAAATGTCTTGTGGTTCCATCTTATCAAATGAAAACTGAAGTTTCTATTCATACTTACACCCAGGACCTTCTTCCCATCTTGTTCAATAGAGCAAGGCCACCAGCCTCTGACTGACTGCTGAGCAAACAGAGACTTGTTCTGCTCTGCCTTGTGTGGACCTATTTCCACATTATCCATCATATCCAGAGAGCATTTCTCTGGGGTCTTCGCAGGAGCAACCAGGTTACGCAAATCCAGCTCCACAGTACCTGGGATCACAGCACATTGTACTCAGGTTTTATAAAGGTTAGGCATAGACACACAGGTTGGACTTGAAAGTTTCTTACCTAGGTAATCATCCAGTGAGAATTTGTCATTATCCCAAATCTGAACAATCAGTTTGGGAGGAATCCGGAACTCTGTTTTATCAAGACTCCAAAAGTGTTCCTGTTATAAAAAAAAAGAAGAAGACATTCAAACATGCTTTAACTTAATTCCAACAATACCTGTGTTATTTTTTTTAAAATGGTATTAAAATAATCTTTGATCTACAGTATGATAAACCAACTGGCAACAAGCCTCACCTTCTTGGATACAAGGCAGAGTTGTTCAGCTGGCAGGTAGTCAAGCCCAAAGACGAATCGCCAGTTAAAGTTACCATCGCCATCCAGAGACCTGTAGTGGACATCGGTCTTCTGCTTGTCCTCCTCCATTCCTGGCATCCAGCTAGCACATAAACAACAAGCATGAATAATCATTGGCCTTTAACAGTAACCCTCTAACACAAAGTGCTGCTACCTCCTAAAGGAAGATTTTGGAGAAAGTAAACAACAATAGATTTGGACAAACAAGGGCTTTGATGCAGAATTAACACACCCTTTAACATAGATGTCGCTCATGCGCTCTCCAGTGATACTGGTCTCATCCAGAGTCACATCTGTGGTGTTCCAGATGACAGCACGCAGGAAATACCTGAATATTTGAACACAGTCATTGTTAGCTCTCAGTGACATCCGCAGCGATGAAGTACTGAAGAGAAACACAGCACTTACTTCTTTGGTTTGCGTGGTGTGATGTCAAAGGGAGGCTCGGGGAGGCCTAAGCTTTTGGGAAAAACATCCACCCACATCTGAAGTTGTCCCTAAACCAATGCAATATATACATTTTACAAAAATAACTGAGCCTGAGTCATTGCAGCCAGAAACAGGTACAGTATGAGATGTCTAACCTGAGAGAGGTTGGGCTGAAAGGTGCTGTAAAGCGTCCTAGTTTCCACATGTTCAGGGACGAGACCCTGTGTTCTGAGCACGTGCAGACAGAGGCGTTCATAAGGTGGACCCAAGTGCTGATGAATTTCCTTGTTGCTCTCTTAATGTAGAAAAAGAAATCGATCACTAGATTGGTATTAAAACAATCTGGTGTTATAGGGGCAAAACAGTTCAGTCACAACAATATTGTGTTGTTGTTGCGACCTACGCATCTACTAATCAGAAGGTTGGTGGTTCGATGCCTGCAGTTGCATGGCAAAGTATTCTTGGGCAAGATGATGAACCCCAATTTCCTCCCAGTACATTCATCGGAGTGTGAAAGTTCGATATAAAGCCCTTAAATGTAGAATAAAGTGCTTGTGTGAATGTGTATGTGATTGGATGAATGAGACATGCTGTACAAAGCACTTTGGTAGCTGAAGTAGGATACTAATGTGCTGTATGATGATCAGTCATTTATCATTTAAACAGTAAGAGATTCAAATGAACTGATTCATCTTCTTGAAATCTGAAAGTTGGAGACACATCTGAATTTCAAAACAATTCTGCTGTTTTAGCTGCATTCAAATAAATTTTGTTTAATTAATAAAACATCTAGTATTAGATGTTTTAGGGAATTAAACTATAACAATATGTAGCAATGTGAAATGTGCTAAAGACAAAACGTACTGTTAATCTTTGCCAAACAATGAGGGCATGTAGACGGGCATAATAGGGCTTAATTGTTGCTCATTTTTCAACACAAAACATCTAAATCACTCATTTATACTATTATGCTTCTAACCCCTTACCAAACTGAGCCAGTGTGTATTCTTTTCCATTGAAGGTGAGTGAATTTCCATTATCTTCCGTCCTGGGCTTGGAAAGTCCTTTAAGACGAGCCAGATTCTCAAGAATCTGAGATGGCTTCAGCTGGTCCCGCCACTGGTTGATGCCAGAACTAGATGACAGGACAGTTGGAATTAATATTTCCTCAGCTCTGACTCCATGTTTTCCAAAAAATATTAAAAGGTTTCCCATCTGCTTCCTTACATGCAGTAGCTTTGAGGCAAGCCGCAGTATGAATTATATCGAGACAGGAAGCGGTTCTCCAGGTCGATCACTGTCTCGCCGACCTTCTCGTCACGAGTAAGCAGATCATAGTCATAAACAGAGATCTTCAGGTCCTTGTCCTGGGGCAGGAAACACGTCATCTCAAACATCCTAAACAACAAAAAGGACAGTTATAGAAATCTTAAGATGTAATAAATTTTCTATTTATACCTGTTTGAATCCATTGACACATAAGGTTTACCTTCCAAACACAGGGTTGAGGGTGTTGGGTAGGTAGTGGTCTCTGTCATCGATCGTGTTTTTTCCCAGTGATATCTTTATGTATGGATCGCACTGAGCAGAAAAGACAAGAAACGGTACTGACCGTACTATGTTTGACAAGATTTGTATTACTGTAGGTAATGCAGATTAACACTCACACTGCCATTATTGTCTTTGGGCTGGAGGTCCATGCCCCGAACCACATAAATCCTAACCAGACACTCCTGAGGTCCGCTATCTGGGAGTTCTCTGAACTGACGCGGTGGAGGAGCTACACCTGGGTCATCTGGCAAGGGGTACACTTTGAACGAACCCTGCAGGTACAAGAGTAAACCCCACACTCAAACAAAGAAATCAAGTTCACTGTAGTCCCCCCGTTGTAGTTAATTAACGTTTTTCTCTATCTCCAAATATTATTGTTCTAAATGATGTTAGACAACCTTAAACTCTCCAACCACAGTGGGATCATCATCGCCATTGTCGTTCTTGCCTTGCTGGAGTTTGAAGGTGTCGCAGAAATCAGTAAGCCCTTTGAATTCTGGGACATCTTCCAGTTCGCAGTCATAGATCTGAAAATGAACAACACTCACATTCAAGTTGTCTGTAACAACCAAAGAGGAGCGTACGTACTATTTGAAATACATAGACCAAGATGAATGATTAGTTTATGAGTGTTGTGTGAGGAAATGGAGCTGGCTTACTTTGAGGGTATCGTATCCTTTCTTGAGGTAAGGACCACATTTCTCCTGGTCTCCTAGCGAGACGTAGAATTTACTCCACCAATCAACTGTCTCTTTTTCCTAAAGATGGAATTGTCCTGCATTTTAATCTCACTGCATTTGGGAAAAGAAGTTGATTTGTCTGCTATTAAATCTTATTTCATCAACTACTAATAAGTCTTACCTTCTCAGCAACCTTTGGCGATTGAAGATGCACCAAAAACAAAAATAAAAACAAGTCAAAAATATTTATAACAGTAACAAAAAAAGTAAGAAGACAAACATTAAATGGAACAAAACTGAAAAGATAGCAGAAAATCGAAATGCAAAGAAGTTGATAAAGTGCTTTCAGCCACAGTTTGATGACTGACAGTGATTCTGTGAAAGGGTGTAGCAACAACAATGAGCTTTTAACACAGCAGACATTTTGACATATCAAACTGAGATCTAAATGATTCATTTCATTTAGTGTATACCTTAATATTCGACATTGCTGTTTTAATATCTTGTGTTAACTTACTGAATCAATATTGATTTTATTTTTCATATATGCCCTTCATGCTATGCCAGTTTAAAATGTCTGCTGTGAAAAGGGTGCTAATAGCAGGTAGCGTGGCTCTGGTGGTGAGGCCCATTGCCTGCCATGACTGACATCTGTTTTTAAATAAATCAAAGGACTAAATTTTCACGTCATTCATAGATTTCATTTTTCACTAAGTTTCTTTTGTGGTCAGAACAACAATTTATTTATTGGTCAACTAAAAAAAAGACATTTTGGGAAATACAGTATTGTCTAAATGTCTTGAGCCACCCCTCATTTCTGCATATTTTACTTCCAAGGATAATTGTCTGCGCTGTGTCCTTAAAGAAATTTAAGGACACTGGACGAGTGGAATACAAAACAAAACTAGGTGCAATGCCTCTTCTAGTATCCGAAGCCTCATTAGAAATGGTCTCGATGTAAGGATGGCTGTCAAGAAGCCATTCTTAAGGAAGGGAAACAGGGAGAAAACATTTGGTTCAAATCTTTGTCACCACAAACAAGAGAGAGGTACAACAGTGGCTGTCTACAGCCATCTGTAAAACATGGTTTGGAGCTGCATTTAAGCCAGTCAGGTTGAGCATCCTGTCAAAACTGATGGAATTATAAATGCAGAAATATAGCTTCTGATTTTGCTCCCATATAAAATAGCATGTGGAAAGCACTGAATCAGCAACAGCCTCATATATGAATGAGAGGTGGCTTTTGCACAATACTGTACCTTTATTTTCTTGAGTCACACGATTTAGATGCAAACAATCATTATGATTCCACACACGTCTATGTGCTAAATTTGAGTCTACTGCCACCACCCAGTTATCTCTGCATAAAGACTGCTGTTGTTAGTAGTATTTTTTTACAGATTTAATACTGGCTACTGTTTGAACTGTTGAATGAATTAATAATAGCACTTAGACTGTACCCACGGACAATCCCAGACTAGCTTTTTCTACCTAATTTGAGTCTGAACTTGAGTACTAGCAGTAGCATCACATTTAGCATTTAGAGCAGTTTCATTTTTAAACTCCATGCAGGAAAATATAGGAAAAATAAGGGTATTTCCCAAAGTATCAAACTTTCTTTAAGTAGGAAACTTGTAGGCATGTTCTTTTTGAGGTTTCAGTAGCAGCACTAGCTTCTAAGTTTAGATGCCTGAACATCTATGCTACAATCGATGCTACAATAACAATGTGCTCAATAAAATATGCCAGATAAGACTGCAGTTACTGTGGCAACTCCCCTGTAGATTCATGGCTTTGTGATAGGATTTTTGTTCAGCTTTCTTTAGCTCTGTGATTGTCAGCCATTCAGCATCATTGGAGCCCCGCCTTATGAATTAGAAAGCCATAATAAGTAACCATACATACAAAATGGGAGGTAGGGGATGCCATTTTGTCGACAGCAGCTGACATGCTGTACATAAACTGTAAGCCAGAGTAATCAGAGTAAGTTTGTCAGATTTGACTTGATAGTCAAATTCTGCTCTTAGGTGAACAGAGGAAACGTCTGAGTGTTAGGAAAGGTGGTGGGGCGTACCTGAGCTTCTAGCAGTGGCCTTGTCTCCTCCATGGTGATAGAGACATGTTTGTGAGGCGACGCCATCATCAGAGCCACTGTTAACATTGAGCAGTTACTTTTATCTCTGTGCATAAACTGTATCAAAGTTTGTACCTAGCGTTTCTCTATTAACATACTACAGGCTGTATAAACAACCCTAATTCAAAAAAGATGGGATGCCGGGAATAAAAAAGGATAAATAAAGATTCAGAAATCTCATAAGCCCAATAAAACATATCAAATGGTATAATTTAAGAAAGAAAATTAGTTCCTTTTGAATTTGGTGGCAGCACTGTTCACCACTGTATAGCATCCCATCTTCTTTTAACAAACAGATTGTAAACATCTGGGAACTAAGGAGACCAGTTGCTGAACTTTTGGGAGGGGAATGTGGTCCCACTCTTGTCTGATGTTAGATTCTAGTTGATCAACAGTTCTCAATCTTCTGTGTGGAATTTTTCATTTCATGATGTGTCAAATGTTTTTAACGTCTGGACTGCAGGCAGGCCACATCCAGACCCCAGATTCTTCTCCTAGGAATCCATGCTGTTGTTATAGCTGCAGAAAGTTGCTGCCATCAAAAGTAATTTTTTTCTGATAAACACTTGATAAGTTTTCTATTTTCTGTTGTGATGAGATTTTGAAATCATCACATTATTTTTCTATTACATGGTTGCACAGTGTCCCAGCTTAAGTGCCTTAAACTTAAATTCCTTCTAATGGCCGTAGGGACCAATTCCTCTGGTCGCAAAGCAAAAGTTAACTGCTAGTTTTTCAACATGACGTTCATTGCAGGTTGCTGCAGTCTATGATCTGCTCTTACTTTTAGATGACATTGCTCCTTCGGCGGTGATGACATATGGATCACATCTGAACTGCTCCAAAGAACTGATAGTGCACTGGCCTACCACGGGCTTCCTGCCAAATGGACGGTGGTCTATTACCTTCAGCACAATTGGAGGCGTGTACATCTCTTCCTTCGGAAGAAGCTGGATGGAGAGTAATGAGGAAATGGAATAAATAATCAGGGTTTAAATCAATAATAAATAATAATTGAATATTAAGTTGAATGATTCGGGTGTTGGTGTTTTTTTAGACTTTTTCAGAGCAAGAGTAAAGTTTCCTTTTTTTGACAAAGCGTATAGTTGGTGCTTGATCGGGTGACCTCCCTTAGTTACACTGCAAGAGGTCTAGGCTGCTACGGGCTACCCATGATGCACTGGTTTTCTTCTTCACTCACTGAGTGTTTATACACAACTCTGCATTTAATCATTATTTACTTTTAATCTCTGGCTCTCTGCCATAGTATGTCTTTGTTTTGTCTTCCTCACCTCACCCACGACACATAATAGCAGATGTGCCTGGTTCTGCCCCAGGTTTCTTCCTGTTAAAAGGGAGTTTTCCCTCTCACGGTTGGAAAAGTGCTTACTAATAGCGGGTCTTCTTATCGTTGGGGTTTTCTCTGTTTTTTCTATTTTATTGTAGGGTCTTTACATTAAAATATAAAGTGTTTTGAAGAAACTGTTGTGCTTTTGGGCTATATAAACAAAACTAAACTGAAATGAATCGAAAAAAGTTTCAAAATTAAAAGTTAATTTAGTTAAATTATTCTTTCTTTCAGACACTTATTTTCCTAATTCTTATGCATAACATAGAGCTTGTGTAGTACTGCCATTACCACTTTGATGAAGAGGACAGAGCTCGGGAAGTTTGGATTCTTCTTCATGTTCTTGATGACGGCCGACTCTACCCTCTGCCCCCCACATTCCACCACGAGGCTGGGTGACGATATTGCTGCCAGTTGGTATGGCTTCATTTTCCTCAGGCCCCATGCAAGAATCTGAAATCAATTATAGATTGGGGAGTTTTAATGAGGTCAAATTCCATGCGTGTCCATCACTTTAGAAGGGAAAGTTATATATAAGGCTGTATTTTACCTCCACAGCAGTCAGCTGCACCACAGGCCGAATGCCCTGAGGTACCATGTAGATGTTCTCTCTCTTTGGGGGAACTAGTGGAAGATCTGAGTCTCCTGACTACAGAGACAGAGGCATTCATTAGGCTTTATTTTTTTCTTGTTATTTTTCCTACAAGATTACACTTGGTTCCATGGGAGTTATAAAGGAATGACGAAAACAACATTACACCTTACATTTCATATAAGAAATGTCAACAGTAATCACCAAAACTACATGGACATGATAAAAGGAGACGAAAAGATGAAAACATTGTTTAAGTTAAGGATTTATTACTCAGTATGTATGTATGACAGACTGCGTGCGACGGAGGTAACACAGTTTTGAGGACGTCTCACAGACCTGAAGGCCCAGAGAACAATTTTTAAACAATGCTATAAAACAGACTATTGTCCACTACTTTCTTTTCAAACCTTGTTTTTAAGAATGAGTTCAGCAGCCACAAGAGCCTCCCCGGCCACCTTCCCCTTCTGGATGATGGGATGCCACAACAGTTTTGGTGTCTGATCCATAGCAGAATTCAGTTTTACTATTGGGGTACAAATACTGCGGCCCAGCATTTCGTCCTTCCCCTGAAACAGAAACTTCCAAGATTACCATGCATATTCTGATATGTGTGCATAATTAAATAAACATGAGTTTTACAGAGGATGTTGTAAGAGTAACAGATGAATGATGTATATTGCTTTAAAGACAATTAAAACTGTGTAAAGGAAGATGTCAAATGTTTTTTCTTATAATTTAAGCTGGAAAAGTAAAAAGTTTCACTGAAGTCAACTTCAGTGTGATTTCAAAATACAGTTTTACTGTAAGTATCTGCACAAAATCATCAATCAGGGATCTTACAACACTGTAAGCACTGAACAAACAGATTCATTGTGCAGAAGACTTCTCTATATACGCTCTATATCCCTCAGCGTACCACTTGGTCACTATCGTAGAACTCCAGGACAACATTGGGAGGGCGGTAAGCAATCTTCTGGGGGTCTCCGTAAATCTCTACATCATTAAAAATCAGAGTCTGGTCCCAGGTTGGGTTCAGAGTTGCTCTTAGCTTCTCTGTTGTCTTACTGACATGCAGGAAGGAGACATGTGCATATGGATCTGTGGTGGAAAAAAAAAGTAGTTTTACCATTTTATTTAACAAAGGGCTTTTGCAGTGATACTTATTTAAGTTCAAATCTAAATCCACTCGAAGTCTTAGGTTTTATATGCATTAAATTTCATTCTTGATTTAATCTTACCAGAGAAACTATCTTTGTCCATGGAGGTCATGTTGCGTGCCTGATGGACGTAGACACGGAGATGGTACATATATGACCCTAAAGAGGAACACAACATGAATGAAGCGGACAGTCAAAAATCCTTCTATGCAAATGCGAAATGCATTCATATGTTCACTTGTATGTGCATCACTCACTGTCAAAGGAGCAGGACACAGTAGGCGTGTTGGCACCAAATAGCTTGGTAGCGTCACCCTTGGAATCTTTCTCGTTCTCCTCTCTGTCAATACCCTGCCAAGAAAACCAGAGAGTTATTACACATTCATATTTCACACGCTCCCAGGAACAAAGAAAACACACACACACATGACAGCTCTGTAGATGGGGTTAATTCATAAGCAAATATTTGGTGACTCCGCAAGATCAGGTTGACTTCCAGCTTTGTATAACATCCCATCCTCTCTGGCTTATTCTCGCACTATTACTACTATGCCATTTTCTCATTCTCACCAATGCTCCCTCCAGCTGGAAGATGGCAGCTGCTCCGAGGCGACTTTCCGGTGCCATTTTTCTCCTCCAGCGCCTTCGCCGAAACGTATCTGATGACCTCTCATTTCTGTGGAATTTCCAGCCAATCAGAGAAGAGAATTCCCAGCCCTCAGGGTTGCCTTGATCCCGTCTCTGCGTGCAAAAAGGGACTTGTAGTTAACAGGTAGAAACATTTGTTCTACCTGGATCTAAGAACTAAATTGAGCATAGCATTAGTTCAGGCAGGCCACCAAGTCAAACACAGCCACAGCCCTGGCAAATTATCTCATGTATGTGTCAATACGCATGGAAGTTGCAACTGTATTTTACAAAATTAGAATCAATTATAAAAGAAATGGCAAAGCAGTACATAGTCCTGCCCTACTGTGCAGTGCTGACCTCCACAGCTGTTCCTCCGGGGACTTTACTCCTCTTGCGGGGTCGAATCAGCCTTCTTCTGCGGTGAACGTGGTACATCTTCTCTGCAGGAACCCAGGACCGAGGCTTGTCATCTGGAGGAATGGTGACTCCATATTCCCAGCCTTTAAACACCAAAAATGTCCTTAGTTATATGGTTTAAATTTTTTTTTTAATTATGCTGTGAGGTGAGTGTCTGCACCTTGATCATCCACAGCTCTGTTGATATCCACAGTCCACTCATCCTCCCAGTTCCAACCTGGGGGACAATCAAACTCTGTAGGGTTGCGACTTTTCTCTCCATTCTGCACAACCAAAAAGAGTCACTTAGTGGTATATATATGCTTATAAATGTATCTATATTAAGAGTGTGGGATTATTATCTATTCCAGGCATTTGGGTGAGTCAGCAGTTAACGTGTATGGTTACATTAATGCCTCGATATTTGTTTATCAAGAAGAAAAGAAAACTGTGTTCTCACCACATCAGTGAAGGGTTCAGAAGCAGCCTTCCAGTCTCCACCTGGGAAGCGGGTCTCATTCTGGAAAACCTCATCCATGAATTCAGTGTGTCCTGCATCAGCTTCTGTTAGCAGACTGAATATGAAATAAGACTAAATATGAAAAGAGAATTCAACAATGAGAATATCTACCGTTGCAAACGTCAGTATCAAAAACACAAAACACGCGGCAACATCAGTGCACTGTAGCGTGTGTGCGTGTGGTGTGAAACACAAGGAAGCGTTTACATAGTTTGTCAAGCAGTGTTTACATGTTGGGAGTTTCCTAACCGATAAGTTAGCCTAACAAACCCTGTGCTCATCTTACTGAAAGTATGTGCTCCATATTATTACTGTTAGACTCACGTCTGACACCCTCCATCAAACAATGTTTGGGAGTTCTGTTTTTCCACTTTACTCTGCTTTTTTTGACAGCTAGAAGTTTGGGTATACAGTGAGAGGCAAAAATCGGCTGGTAACACTTGGAGTGCAGAATGAGTTCGCCTCTGAGTTTACAGATAGGTTAAAAAGATTACGTGAATGACTTCCGTCAGTTTGATACATTTCCATTAATTGACTGCTCTGTGGCATGAGGAGAATGTAAACATGAGAGAGTCCATGTGGCTTATTTCCTTCACACTGCACCACTCAGTGTTTACCAAGGTAAGGTAGTGGTGAAAACATCAAACAAATCCTGCTTAGATGACCAATTCCAATTACACTCACGCTTTCTCTGGATCAATGAACCACTCAGACTCCCACTCCCATCCTCTGGGTGGAATGAAGTACTCCTTTTTTAGCTTTAGTTTGCCGGTTACATCAGAAAATTTATGGCGCCCCACCAGTCCCGTAGTCCCCCACTTCCCGAACACCTGAGCCTGATTTTCGTACTGTAATACACAGGAAGACGGGCTTGGTTTTAGGAGCTGAGAACACTTGTAATAAGACACATGTATTACAATGTAATACTTGTGTGTGAATCCCAGGTATGTGTGGGAGAAACATACCAGTTCGGCAAACACACTGAAGCTTCCCTCGGAGTATGAGCTGAACTTTTTCTCATGTGCAGACAGACCCAGCCACATGTTAACTCTAATCTGAACTGGCACCTTTAAGCCCTTGTTCTTGTCCATGGGGTACTGTGGAGATGGAGAATAAAAAGCATAGAAAAGCAGCTGATTACTACATAACATTCAAACATTTCTTTTATTTATTTATTTAGTCTGTTTTTGACAGTTCATGTGTACCTGTAAATACACAGTCTGTGTCTTGCCGCAATGCTGCCCACAGGCCTGCTCACTGAATGTAGAGTAGAGGATCTGATGAGCTGGGATGCGACTGCAGGCCACTCTTTTCTCACCCCGTAGCATCCAGATGATCACATCAGGCATGCTGATCTGGGGCTGGACACAGTTAGAAAAACCATGTGAACTTATGCAGTGCTTATGGAAAGACTGTGTATCATGCCTTAGCACACAGATTTGTCCAATAATTAGGATGAATGTCTTGCATTCTTTTGACATGTTACTGCATCACGAGGCTTTTGCATGACACAGTGTATATAATCAATGCTGTACAGATTCCTACAAATGCTATTTTTCCTACTAATGCAATTTTTTTTAAATCAAAGAAGCATTTTTGCTGTGTTTATACCTCTTCAGCCAGCGTTTTGAGCTTTTCTACCCAGGACTCCAAATCGGACAAAGTGTCACGGATCTCTCCGGCCTCCTCTCTCATGCGTCTGGCTCCATCTTTGATGCTTGTCAAAGCCCTGTCTCGCAGCTTCTTGATTTGGATGTCCAGAGTTGTCAGGTTGGAGTGGCCCTCGAGCTCAGGTGTTGGGAAACTTAAGGAAAGCAGACACAATCTTACTCATTTCAGCGCGGCCAAAAAAGTTAAATAATTAAGCAGTTAACTCTTCATAACTGAAGCCGGTTCTTTCTCAGCCTACTATCATCTTATATACTCAAAATCCTCTCAAGCAAATATGTGGCATATCTCAACTGTTATGAATTGCTGTCAAATTAAGACAGTGTTTTATGTAAAATCCTTTCCCCCCCCCATTTTTACCTAATATATAAATCATGTACTCTCAATAGTTTGTGTACTTCATGTAGGAATCAGGCCGAGTAGTCATTATACACTGCATGTTTCTTAGGCAGTAGGTCACTCTAGAGTTAAAAAAGGACCATGATCTCTAAACAGTTGCTACACATTAGAGATATGACACAGAGAATTCATTCACAAATTAATCTAAGCTAGTGAGTCTAAAGGGAAACTTTTCAAGTGTATGTATCCATAAAATGTTACAATTTTTTTGAACAACCCTCCATGCTTATGTCTTATGACCAGTACTACCACATATCTAAGAGTGGCTATAGTAGAGGATAAATAAGACTTGAACTAAAAAATGCAATTCAAAACAGGTGAGATAAGTCACAGGTCCTTTGATAAATGGATTTTATACATATATATATATATATATATATATATATATATATATATATATATATATAGGGAGGGTGAAGGTAACGGTGGTCCCCGTGGTAATCGGAGCACTAGGTGCGGTGACTCCCAAGCTAGGCCAGTGGCTCCAGCAGATCCCGGGAACAACATCGGAGATCTCTGTCCAGAAGAGCACAGTCCTGGGAACAGCTAAGATACTGCGCAGGACCCTCAAGCTCCCAGGCCTCTGGTAGAGGACCCGAGCTTGAAGGATAAACCGCCCGCATGGGCGTGCTGGGTGTTTTTTTATATATATATATATATATAAAACAAAAAACAAACACCCATATATATATATATATATATATATATATATATATATATATATATATATATATATATATATATATATATATATATATATATATACATATATATATTTATTTATTTATTTATTTATTTCTATTCAAGGGATCCATCCCGTGAATCACCAGGATGTACTTGTGCTTCATTTATTTGTATTTCTCACAACGTGCTCCATTTACCTTTCTAGGTCTTCAATCAGCTGATTGAGTAACTTCAGCCACACCTCAGCTAGCTGGTTGTCTGAGACTTTTGCCAAGATTGCCGTTTTAAATTCCTCCAAGTTTGATTGCTGCAACAACAAAACAGTGGTGAGGATTATGTTGGATTATGCTCCCACCTCACGGAGTTACAAACACATGTCAAACATTAGCAGAGCCGTTTCAAAGCAGGCTCTGTACAGGCCATGAATCCTAAACTCAACTGAAAGCATTCATTGCAGTATTACCAAGTGGTGAGTAATGTAGAGGATGATGTTGACGGAGTCCAGACGGTGGCTGATGTCCTCCCAGTATGAGGTAACCACAACCACTGGCTTAGTGTTTGCCCAGGGCAGGTAGTAATAATGATTACCTGGAGAAACATTACATGCCATTAAAAATCATGTGGTCATTCAGTGCTTGAGAACATCATGTATTCAGTGCAGATTTCACCACTCACCATCAAATATAGCACAACTATATTGTGTGGTGGAGGCCAGCGGTTTGCAGGTGGTGTCCAGTTTGTTGCCATAATTACCGATGCTGACCTCAAACTGGATTGGTTCTCCAGGTTCCTGAATCATTGAGGCGCTGTGGAAGACTGCACAGAGGCAGTATTTTCTCCTCCTCTGGTATTTCTGATTAAGGAGGAGACGCAGAACAGAGAAAGAGAGGTAGAAAGTTGTTGACTATAGGCTGTATATAAAAGATGGCCATAGCTTCTGGTCTTAAAAACTGAACCCAGCGCTAAAGGTGCCTTAAAAATGCATTCTTCCTAATGGAAAGCAGGGGGTGACTATTGGTTCCAAAAAGAAACCCAATTCTATGTCCATGAGAAGTCTCTGACCAAATTAGTCAGCCTTCCACACGATTCATTGGCTCATTAAACTTTTTTCTAAAGATCTTATGATTTCAATAACTAGCTTATAATCTTGTTGTTTATTTTCTAACTTATGGGCTCATTCAGAATAACATGGAAGATAAAGCAGGGTACGCCTTAAGCCAAGATTGACAAGTCACTCATATAAGGGTGATATCCAAATATGCATCCATCTTTTATATACAGTCTATGGTTTTGACCTATGAAAAAAGTAACAGGAAAAGTGAAAATTGAAACCAGCCACACGACAGCCAATACCTGTACCACCAGGACGTCATCACTGTGGATTTTGTCTACTGCTTTGTCTGCTTTCCCCTCTAGCTTAGTGGACAGCTCGACCAGAATCCTGCCTCTGTACGCCACGCCTTCTCCCTTTACAAGGACAACATAATGAAATCTTAAAAACCCAACAAAGGCGATTGAAGAAAAAGCATGAAAGAGAAATTCATAAGATAGCAGTTATCGTGTCTTCTCCACTACCTTGCCAAAATTGAGATCCTCATAGGGGTCTGGGAAGCCAGTGAACTCTCTGGGGCTGCCATACAAGTTGATATAACAGGGCCCAAATGCAGGCAGGAAGCCCACCTCAGACTCCCCTGAGTTACCTGGAGAGAGAAAATGGCAAAACAGTCAAGCTGATATAGTGAAGCAAAGTCAAGCTAAAGCGAAAGGTTTGATGCCACTAGGTGTTACTAGGTGACTATTGGAGGTGGCGGCTGGAGGCAGTGAATGGTGGGGCAAGCAGGTGCAGAGACTGTGACAGCAAAACATTCAATATGAAAACAGAGCAACGCACAGTTATATTGGCAACAGGGAACAAAGAAAGTTAGACATAATCAACATTGTAGCACGAGCGTCATGCGCTATGACCCATGCAACACAGAGCAAAAAGAGAAACCTTCATAAGACGCCGTTGCCCCATATTCTGGATGTTCCTCTATTCCAGGAGAAGAAAAGGACAAGTCGAGTACCATTTAGAAGGGAACACAATGAGGCACATTGGTATAATGCATTTTTCATACACTCATACAACAACATCTAGATATGTGAGATGAAGAAAAAATCAACTTCTCTGCTGACGTTTTAATTTAAAGCTAAAATGTTACGTCTTGGTCCTGTTTTCTGGGATAAAGTAGACATAAATAAATGATTACCTTCTATCTCTCCACCAGAGGAGGCTATGTTGGCCAGATTCAGGTATGTGGTGCCGATGGCATCATTTCCTGTCAAACGATCCCTGCAGTCACACATAATAACTTCAGGCCCAGTCCACACAAACATGCACACATAGACACATAGCCCGCACTCGTGCGATTAACTGTAAAATGACATGCAAATGTCACAGTGTATCTGCGGTGCTACGCTCTGCTTTGTCCACTACCACTATGAAGTAGGACATTGAACAATGGCTCACGTTTTATTGCTTTTTGTTGGAAGTTTTGGGATGTTTTCTGTTTTTTCTTTCTTTTTTTCACAGTGGACTTTATGGCCCTCTCAGTATATTTTCAACACCTAACAGACTTTTTTCTAACCTTTTCCTCTGGCACTTTTTTTCTATCCAGCCTTCCTGGAGCCGAGTTATCTGACAGTTGCTTTTCTCAGAAACACACAATGATTACCCGAGAGTCAGTGCCAGCCGAGCATGTTATTCAGGGAAGGGTGTGGCTAGCACAGCATTATTCTCTTAAAGCTAGTATTAGGACAAGGATATGCACACACCTGCGTGCACACACACACTGACCACACTACACAAACTTTGTGCAATACTGTTTCAGCCAAAAGCAAGTGCCTCATATTTTCTTTAGTAATAATATAAAAAAAGAAGAAGAACAGAACATTACAGATAAACCGTAATTGTATTTAACTTACCAATCAAACACCGTTAGTTTGACACGCTCACACATGGAGGGGAACTAGAGACACACGCACACACACACACACACACACACACACACACACACACACACACACACACACACACACACACACACACACACACACACACACACACACAAAAAGCTTAAACACAGTAATTTCTCTGTTACTTTCTGCTATTTAGCTTTTATCTTAAGGAGCACTACCTTGACTTGAAGGTTCAGTACTTCGTTCCACTCTGGGTTGGCATTCGTCTCAATGATTTGTGTGCACAACTGGAGAGGCAGAATAACACACATCAGCATTTTTTTCTCTATAGGATAAGAATAAAAAATCTAATTTTCTTAATCTAACATTATAGCCCAAAAAAAAGGAGGAAAATCGAGAACCTTTCTGCCAGCAAAGCTAGCCTCCAAAAAGGGATCCACCAGGTTTTTCTTGTTTGCTTCTCCTCCAAAAAGTTCTTTCAAATTCTGGACAAATGCATCATCCACTGTAGCAAGAAAACAGTTGTTAGGTAATAAATATATAATCTTAAATGCTTATATGCTGATTATTATTGGTTTATATGAGAGAGACCCAGACTTCAGTGTAAAACTAGGTTACAGGCTGACCAGAAACTGCATGTTTTTGTAGAATATGAGCTCCAGACAGAGTGAAACTAAGTTCAGACAGAAGGGTGACAGGTTGCCCTCTCAACAGACTTTAGAAAGAGGAGGTTATTGCAAGCTGCACAGGACGTTTTAGTGCACAGGCATATCAATAAAATCAGACACAGAAAAGAGGAACTGAATAGAAGAAGTGTTGTGTGTAATGAACAGAGATGGGCAGTAACGCGTTGCTGTAATCTGATTACTTTTTTCAGGTAACGAGTAAAGTAAGGGATTACTATTGCAAAAACGGTAATTAGATTACCGTTACTTTCCCGTAGGAACGCTGCATTACTGCGTTACTAAAACCGTGATTTTTTTTGCGAGAATGTCTCACGACAGTGACGTAAGCGAGTGCGATGTTCGTGACAACAGCTGTCTGCAGATCAACAATGGATCATATATCAAGTGCGGGAGAGAGTATGAGCGTGCAGCGTTTAAAGCGTGAAAGTACTGACCTTACTTTAAGTTTGATTCCATAAAAAGTGACAAAAACATTAGTGTCCGTTGTGCGTGGGAAGAAAACTTCTTTTTACAGCGAAAAAAACCCCCTAAACTTCCAAGCAAGCACTGAGTGCGCTACGACGTAATGGGAAATTCACAGAGAAACTCGCGGATTCTTCCACTGACCGCTGCGGCACACCTGCACCAGGGTAAATCTCCGCCTACCTCACTCCTGCTTTACAGGTGAAAATAGAGCAAAAGGACCGCTAGTCTTTGATTTTATTTATTCTCTGCTGTGTTTTACTTGCATCTATTTGAAAGACTGAGTGTAAACACTTTTTATGTGCTGGAATGTGCAGAAAATAGGTTTAAATATTAAACAAATTTCTTCCAGTCAGAGAGTGTTGCATATAATTAAATTTTTGCTTGATGCATAAAGTTAAAAGATTAAAACTAATAAAACAAGTTTTAAAAAGGGACTTTTCCATTTGATTACATTTTGTATGATGGATTGTAGAAAAAGTAGAATTGGGCTGAGAGATCTATCGCTTTATCACCTATTCAGGTTGTAAATCGTGTTTTTAAAAAGTAACTAAGTAACTAAGTGATTAATTACTTTTGAAAATAAGGAATCAGTAAAGTAACGGGATTACTTTTTTGGGGAAGTAATCAGTAATTAGTTACTGATTACTTTTTTCAAGTAACTTGACCAACACTGGTAATGAAACTGTGTGTGACGTATGTGACGTCGAGAGGTACATAAATAACCTGGCTTCCTGTTTTCTGTTTGAGACTGGCTGATGTGAGCAGGCGTTTCTGTGTGTGCTCAGTCTCCATATCCCGGGATATGTAAATAAAGATCATTTTTTAAAGTAAAAGACCACTTTTGAGCTGTGTCTTTTTGGCCCTAAGAATCAAAAGAACCGTTTTTAACACAGTGCAAGAAAGAATCAGTCTTAATTTATTTAAGACAATAAAAACATCAGTTTAATAGGGTTAACAAGGAGAACTAAACTTCATTTTATTATGATTTAAATGACCAGTCGGTTTGGTATAAATGCAGAGTGAATGCTGATCTAGATCTGCTCTTACTCTGGGGAATGTCCTCAGCTCTGAACACCTTCAGTGACAGCGTGGCCCATCTAAGAGTCACGCCCGCTGGAAGCAGCAGATTACTCTCTATGTCATCATGGTCATCATTGGACTCTCTCTTTTCCACCTGCAGCGTTTGAGGCAGAACAAAGAAAGAATGCATGAGAGAAAGCGAATCGTGTAAGCAGCCTATTTACATTGTGGAGGAGGAAGCAAAGAGCTGCAGTCAAAGTCCTCTGAGAGCTGCAGCTCATCGGTCATACCGGAGGATCATCGCCAGTCCCGACAACAAAGAGGCTGACTTTCAGGTAGCCTTTAGCCCCAGAGCTGGAGTCATCTAGGTCATTCAAAAGGATCCACTTCCTCATGACACAATGGGCTGTAAAAGGACCACACACATAAAAATACCACATAGGATAAACAGACTTTACTAGGGCACCATCAGGGAGAGTGTGTGGAGAAGTTAAAAAGCACTTCAGACTTTGTAACTTTGAAAAAATCTCAGAAAAAGTAAAAGAAAATTAGTTTTCAGCATTTTAGATGTGGAGACATTAAATAACATAGTAGTTACTAAATCTGGCACAAGCTTTTTGGCCCCTTGTTGGCACCAGTAACACAATACTGACATTTTGCCTACAAAGTTGTAATTGGTCTTAGTTTTTTGTCTTGATTTTGACCTTTAAACTGGTCACTTTGTCTAAGATTTTCTCCTCCACCATGCACCATGCGACACTGACAGCAGCCCACTGCATTATGATCTCCACAAAATAAACTAAAGTACCGTCTGTGTGGATGCAAATGACACTCAAATCTGTGGTTGAACCAGCTTACCTGGCTCATCATAAACATAACCAACGTCCACCTGTTTGAGAGAATAAGATGAGATTAGCCAGACTTGTTTGTCATTTTAGATGTTTCAGCATTTTGTATGGAGGAGAGTAGACCGGGTACCTTGAATTCTCCCATAAGACTGTCAGCCCTCAGTGAACAGGAGTTATACACCTGCAGAGAAGAGTGCAACCATCAGCAGGTGGTATAAATGCTAACAGAGGACTTCAACATTTCCTATTAATACTAACCCGAAAACTAATGTTCTCATCAAACAGATCGGACGGTAACATGTGGACATTGTAGAAGAATATCTGCAAAAAAGGAAAAAGGAAAAAAACATCATACAAGGTTCAAACAAAGCAAAACATTTCACATCTCTGTAGAATCTGGTGTGGCATGTTTGGATAGACTCGACTTTAATTAGTTATAATGAGATTGATAGAATAAGAAAAATATTTTTATCCATATCTGAGTTTTGTGTAGTCACTCTGTGCAAATAAATGGCAGTACCTCATCGAAGAAGGGGTTGTTTCCCCTCTTAATCCTGGTCCTGTGGGTGTGCCCACAAACGTAAACCTTGACTACTGGTTTGATGTTGTTGCCAGGCAACTGACGGGCCTCGATGATCCGGACTCGAATCTGAGAGACAGAATGAGGGAGGATAAATTTACAGGTACACCACACAAGAAGCCTTTTGACTTCAGACCTGCCTTAATTCTTCGTGGTACAGATTTAACAAGGTGCTGAAAATATTCCTCACAGATTTTTGTCTGAGGAATATATATCTTGTCTATAAACAATCTTCTCCCATGAACATAGAATCAATGCACTGTACAAATTTGTACACCACCAACTACATAAATATTTTAGTAACATCTCACTCATGAAGGGCTTAATTTAAAGTTCACGATCCTCGTGTTCTGATCCTCACCAGCACATCCAAAGTTTTTTTCTGCAGTTATTGATCTTTATTGATAATCAAACTGACCTGAAAGTCCTGAGGTTTATTTGCAAGTCGATATCGACTCTGTGCCCTGGCCACACCCCGACGAAGATTAACCGACTGACCACCGGATGGGGACGTCCCTGCAGGGCCGCTTTGGCTCCCATCTGGAAGAGTTCCATTGCCCTCCTCGCCGCCACCACCACCTCCTAAAAAGCACAAAGACAGGGCGATCACAGGTCAAATACCTGACAAACCTCTAAAAAAATGTAATACTCTCAGTAGACACATGCTCTATTGTGCAGTATTACTGGAAATTACATAAACATACCAGCATCCACTGTAGTTTCTCCTGACTGAGGATCATTGGGGTTTGGTACAGCGTTTGCTGGAGCATCATAGCCGACCAAAAGATTGATTGTTGCCTGAAAGGAAATTATTGGCTAGTCTTCTATTTTAAATATATATTTTTTATGAAATTATATTTTGCTTATATTTTTGAGTTCATATCAAAGGATGAAAACTTACTCCAATATTCTGTCCACTTTCACTGACCAGGGGAACATTTTTACACGGCAGTGATCTCGCTTGACCTGAAGCGAGGTCTTTCAAATAGATTTTAGCAGACCCGAGGAATCTATTGGAAAAAAACAAACAGTGTCAGACAGCATACTTTTCAATACATACAACACACACACAACTTGGAGGACTTTGCCGGGTGACCATTCTGTTTCAATGTCCTGATTGAATCGGGCAAAACATGTGCTACCATTTTAGTCGGCAAATTTACCAGTAATCAGATTACACAGATTACACAAAAATTAAAAGCTGCATGTGTGCACAGTGAAGTCTACATTCACACAAAAAGCCATGGAGAAGGTCACCACCCAGAGCTAACAAACCATACTTGTTCAGATGCACAAACACAACACTATGAGCTACCACACACTCAATACTACCAGCCTCTGTTTTAAACAGCAACAACTTTCTGCACCGAGGACGGAAATGAATTAACGCTTCCTATTTGGGAGACCTTTAAAAAGTGGGAGTGATAAAGTTTAAACTTCCAAATAATAATAAATGAATAACACAATACAACTCTACAGTATTAAAATGTGCAAAACACCACTGCCATATGTATCATGCAATGATCGAATAAAACAGGTTTTCTGATAAATCTCATGCGTCTTTGAAGGCATCAAACATCTACTAAAAGTAATATTACTTACAGCATTACCCAATTATTTCATCTCCAAAGTCAAGTAATTATTAACCCGATTAATGTTCCTTGGGAAAAACAGAATTGTGTTCCTCAGTTAACGTGTCCTTTAATGTTTTAAAGAAAACAAATCAAATGAAACTATGTGAGCTGTGAGCTATGTGAGCTATGCCCAAAACACCAGTGTCACACAGTGTATCTCAGCATTTCCAGCATTGTCCTTTCATTGCTTATTGTGTCTGTGTCTGCCTTGGCGCGCAGTCAAAAACTACACTGTTTCCTGTTTATCTTGCTTATTCTTTCACAATTACAAGAAATTTGACAGCAACTACTAAAACTGCAAAACTTGCAACTAAACGTATAAAAGGCCAGAATTTCAAACCCATGTTTTCTCCTCCTGATATAGACAGAGAAAACATTACTGTGTCCAAAAGGAATACAGCTAACCCAATGGAGTGTTATGAACACCGTGTAAGTTGTCTCTCTTTGGGTGGATACTGTCATTTTATTTTGGCAGCATTCCTGGCGGAGGAATTCCTGCAACATAAACTTGCTGCTGACCTACATCTGACACCAAAGGCTGCAGCATTTAAACATCTCGTGTGAAAGAGATTTAAATATACTACTATCCATGCACTATAATAGTGTACTCAAAAAACCTCAGCAGTGAGTGTGACATGGTGATACGATGAGCAGTAACTTAACTTGTCGAGATGACTTTAGGACACTGTACAAATACTTGGACAGAATTTATTGTGGGGAGGAGATCCAGTCATTATTCCACATGAGGAAGGAGACCAACACTGGTACTCCCTAGACATTCAGTGACTCATGAAACTGGCATTTAACCTCATATTAAACCAGCCCTTTTTGTGTATTTTATTACACAACAGAATTTAAAGCTCTATCAAATAGTGTTTCCAAGCAGGAAGAGCCTGTGTTAGAGCTTTTCCTTGCATAGCCTGACCAAAATCTCTCGACAAATGAAGGCCATTCAGCGGAGAGTTTGACATGGTTCAGCACATGACTTTGCATATCTGCTGTTTTTAGAACATTCAAATACTAAGTAGTGCCGTACTAACTGTGTTAGCGTCCTCACTGAGCAGTGGGAAAATCATTAGAGCCCTGGTGTAAGTGCAGAGTAGGGAAATTATACCTGGAGTGCCAACTTCCCATTTAAACAAATAACAACCAGCAGACTTTGTGACCATTGTCGAGGCTTGGTGATGTCATGTTCAAAATATTGCTCTCGCCTACATGCAGGATAAAATCTGAACTCATACTGAGTTATTATTGTAATAACTCAGGGTTTTTTTCCACTTTGTCAGGATGTTAAATTTTTCTAAGAATACAAATATACAAGGGTGCCTCTGACACAATGACGTTCTCACTTATATCAGTTCAATCACTATAATTAACTATGTGTTAACGGGAATGAGTGACTTACAGTACAAATAACCTTGAATGTCTGCCACCCACCCTCTGTCAACATTCATTTCCCTTTGCACGACTGCTCGGCTTTGAAATATTGCGGCTCATCTGAGATACATTTGTGACAAGAGTGTGAAAATCACCCATGTTGCACTTAAAAAGCTTAAAAGCCCAGAAATATCTTTCATCGGCAAGTGAAAAGTGGTTTGAAATATTTGCACAGACCAACAGGAAATGAGACTACTTAAGCGTTTGATATGAAAGAATTCCCTCAGCCAAAAACTGTGACAAACTGGAAATCTCTGCATTTCAAATATACAGTCAAATTTTATACGCTTACATTTTAATTTTTTTATTGTCGAGTCATGAACCATTCAGTGATTTCTAAAAGCCTACAGCTCTATTTGAGCCTCAACTGCATAACAGGGGAAATGAAAAGTTCTATCAGGGATGGATGCAAAGCAGGTAAAGGGAGGATAGTTAAGACCACAAGCTTTCAAATGGACTTCAAAGGTAAGTTATTAACCAGAAGCTGTGGAAAACAGTGTCGCAGTTACAACGAAATATGCTGTAGATATTCATTGTCTGCAGGGTATGAACTATGATGGCTGTTGATACTTGGACTCTTTTTTTCTTCAGTTTCATGTTAAAGACTGCATCGCTGTTTGCACTGGGAGACTTTATCCCACAATCTTCTGATTCCTCACAAAATCAAATTAGTCAGGAAGAATGCGTATTTTCCTCCCTCCTGTTGCTACAGCGACAGGGAATACCCATAACAGTATCTGCAAAGCTATCTGAGAAGGACAAATCCTCCTCTGCTTCCACTCTGTAGCTCTTTAGAGAGTGTGTCAGACGGCCAGCTCAGTGGAAAACTTTACTCTGTATGGAGACACATTTGCAAAGCCCCTCCTTCAGTTATGACTGTCCCATGCACAAGGGAAACTTTTACTCAGTTTAGCACATATGTGTGCATAAATCCACAGGAAATCCATCTCAGGACTGACATGTTTCATACAAAACAAGAACTTT